>NC_088207.1:56031387-56643471 GCF_037126465.1 Ornithodoros turicata | reverse complement strand
ACAGTTGTTGTGAAGGAAGATGTTGCATGGCACCCGACCGCTCGAAGATCAGGATTAAAAAAATGGTAAAAAATAAGTTACCATGTATTAAAACGTGTATCGGCAGAATGTTCAAATATGCAGCTGTTTTAGTTCTATTTTCAGTAAAGTTTTTCCGCGTTTCTATGGGTCGAACTGCCTCCAGAAATGATTGGCAGGAACATAAATTTACGAAAGATGTCGGAGGTCCTGTTCAGTTTTACTCCTCCGAAGTTGGTCCTAGACTTGTACGTATCTTGAGTACGTGGTCAAAATGCAGTATATTTTAAGAATACCTTTTCCGGTAATTTGGCACTCTACTCAATACTCTTTGCGACAAGTATGAAGTGAAGTTTCGGTTCAGAACATATCACCAAAGTTTACATGAGTTCACCTAGGTTCACCAAACATTACTTGCCACTAAGTCCTTGCTAATGAAAGATATCCTTAAGTGTAGCGGTTGAAGTTTATTCCTTTCATTTGTACGGCCACGTTCAGAATACGTGTGTCACTTACTGCTAATACTAAAGTAGTACTTTAAAAAGTATCTTACTTTACTTTACGACGTACCTTTAAGTACTTACTAAAGTAGAGTACTTTAAAAAGTATCCTAAATACTTCTTAGAGTATTTTGTACTCTATTTTCAACACTTTTGCGCAGTACGTTGTACATGTCTGTCTCCTACAGGTCTATAGTCATTTCAGTTCTCAGCAGATGAATCAACCCACCGTTTGCACGTTGTTAATTCGGTTCATCAACGTAATTAGCTATGAGCATACTACAGATCTCCACTAATTAACGTCGGTCGTGTGCCATATGAACGCGAATAACACGGAAAACAGTTCCACGCGACAGAAAAGCACTTCCACCGTATGCCTGTAGAAGAAAGTAAACTGAAAAATAAAAAGAGAGTCGACAGACGGCCAGTGAGGCTCCCAGAAGAGAAATTAAGCTCCAGAGTCTTACACGGAGGAGTTTTAACGAGGCGGATCACCGCTGGACCGTGATTCGGAGATCGCTTTCCGAAATCACCGCATGAAAGGAAAGGGGGGCCAGGTGGCAAACGCGCCACGTGGCGCGTGCAATGGTGGTCACGTGGTCTGCAGAGTTCCATGATGGCGCTGCAGAAAGAAGGTCACTTTCGGTCCTTCATTGAAATCGTTAAAAGAGCAACGGTTTGAATACGTGTTCGGTAATGACATCTGCGAGGTTATTAATCTTTTTTTTTAAATTTAGGTTGCTTCGTAGACCGTTTTATAGGTGATTAATTAGAACTCAACGCCGATCATACATTTTCTGTAGAGTTTTTGCGCGGGGAATTTAGACCAATTGTGGTCTTAATTATGACCCCTCAGGGAGATCCCCAGCATGTATACTGAAGTTCAGGCCTCCCTGCATCGGAGTTTCTGTCGTCGTCTTGCACCTCCGGTACTCAACACTTCCGTAGCTCAGTTTTACTCTGGAGTGGAGTATAAACGGAAGTACTACTCAACAATCCCGTAAGACCACTCGACGTGTGTTTCTTACAATATTGGCTCATTTGACATCGCTGCGGGGCCAACACTCGAAAGTCCAGCAATAGGATTCAAAGACCCATGTTTCACTTCTCCTTTCTAGCCCGTACTAATGAAAAACAAAAAAACAAAAAAAAAGACGCGGCTCTGATTGTGCGGATCTTGGTGTCCGCGCTTTTTATTCGTTTACGCCATTAATTTTATCCGAAGATCGTGGTCCCTTCATCGATACTATTTGCCCAATATGCAAAATGACAGTGCATGAGCGACTATGGCACACCTTCCACTGCGTATTGATCAATGTTTCTGCATTTTGTCAGTATATTTGTTCCAAATTCTTTCTCGTTTCTTTCAACAACAAGGAACAACAAGAACAAAAACTACATGAACGACGATGGCATGAGGTGACTCACCGCAAGCAACAAGGAAACAACATAGGTGCAATTATTGCTTTCTATTAGAACGCCTGTTACACTAAAGTTCAATTATACAAATCATGCGTAATACTGAAACAAGGTACATGAACCGACACTCCGCTACCTTCATTTTTTCCCAACAACAACAACAACAACATAGATGAATGGATGATGATGATGTGGGATGTTTCCCTGCGTTGAGTGCAGGACCCCACCCCATTCCAAAGAAGTTCATATGCGTACCCATTTTCACACTTTTCACATTCCATCTGTCGTGTATAAGGAAGGCGTTAAAAGTGAACGAAAACCGCGAACAAATACTGTAACAAAAACCGCGTCAGTAGTATTTTACTTGTTCACGCGGGATAAACTGAGTTTAGGCGAACTCACATAGCTAAAGACGTCTCGTTGCTACTATATTCAGCCCCATCAGTTATCCATCTGTCCCTTAATAAGAAAGCCCCGACCCCTATATACGCCGGCAGGAACAATGAAAATCTATTTCCAGCACTGTCTTACAACCACCACCACTGATTACCTATACATAGAGCCAGCCCGATTCCTATTAGATCAGCCAAAATGAGTGAGCAAAACGCTTCGAGTTCATCATACACGGAGCTCATTCCAACAAAGCCAGATTACGAAGACCGATGCAAGCCCAACAGGGGGTGCAAATATTGACACCGCCATCCATCCTAATCCATCAAGGAAAGAAATCAATCGACCTGCACACCGGCTTATCGTATAATGGGATCAGGGCACGTTGTCCAATAAGAGGCTTTGGCTCCATACGGGCATCAAGACGAGCCATTTGACAAAGCCGCTGGACATTTGCTAGCAGAAGGCGTAATCGTGTTAGCGTCGTCTGCGTGCATGTACACGCTATTTTGAATCGATTTAATCCGAAACAAAGCCGTTATGATTACTAAATGTGATTACGTTTATCCTGCGCTGCTGAAGACATGAAGAGTGTGTCTTCGGTGTGTTACAGTACATAGTTTGCGTACACTATATACCTTCCCTTATGGTCCATAAACACTTTTCTTTTTGTGTGTGTGTGCGCGCGCGCTTTGGAAAATATGTGAACATGGCCATAGAAACTGCCGCTAAATTCAGCATCTAGCCGGCGTGAAGTCACAGTAACTGGACCGTGCCCTACCAGGCGCCTACAAGGAACAACAACAAATACACCGGTGATGACACCCACTACGACGCAACGGAAAGATGGGTGTTTTGCGTAGGAGTGTCACGTGACCATCAGAAACGCTGTCAGTCAGAACGGCGTGCGAGGGCTCATTCACATGTAAAGTTCCATAATTCGATCCAACCAGCAAAAAAGCCCTGTTTTGCTCAGCATTATGTTCAGTGTTTTCGCCCCATTCTCAGCACACTAGATAGAGTTGTAGTGGATCGTACAGTCAAACTCCTATATAGCGAACACCTTTTTAACGAAAATACCACTACAGCAATTTTTTTTTTTTTTTTGCGGTCCCGCTGGAGCCTATAGGACCAATAATGGACATCCTTTTTAACGAAAATTCCTTTACTGCGATTTTTTTTTTTTTTTTTGCTGTCCCCTGAGCTTCGTTGTAAAGGAGTTTGACTGTATATGCCATTGCCTCGTGTATACGCTATATGAGCTAGCTTGTCACCAAAGCTCATGCGCAGCGGTAGATCACATAAGAACGCCTTGCGAGCGTACGCTATTTTTCGGGATAGCGCGTTTACGGCTTTTGTGAGAGCATCTCGCGTGATTACGACCTGATGGAGCAGCAGCAGCAGCAGCCACGAAAGCGTTCAACGCAGGCAACAACAACGACGCGAAATACAAAATTATACCGAGTATTAAAACGATAAATACGTACATCTCGTTTCATAGCGTCTTGCCAGATGTTATAACATTTCGGTTGCCTGTGCAGTGCGACTCACTCACTTGACGACAACGTTTTCGCCAGATATACAAAGTCGGCTTCTTCTCCCCTTGGCGCGTTCTAAGGCCTTGTAGCGTCGCATCACCCACGTTGCCTCAGTTACCACCTAAACCTGTCGCTCGCGTAACCGCAGGCAAGAGTGACGAGCATGCAGACTCACGGTGTCACGCATTCAAGGGCACCGTCTACGATGAGACATGGTGAGCAAGTTTCTCCGCGATTTATGAACTCCTGCCTTCAGCAGAGCTGTCTCGTCTGCGCCGGAAATGCACCCACAAGACTGGACGGGCTGTTTCAGCGTCCGCGGCTAAAACGATGACCCGATCCAGCGCTCAATGGTTCCGCCTTCATCACGAACGGACGAGTCTCGTGCAAATCTAGAACCGGCGCAAAATATTTTTCCCCCACACTCTAAGAAAAAAAAGGAGTACTTTTACTCCTTTTGGGGAGTAATTGCATTGCCACAAAAAATAGTCCCTTTCGGGAGTAAATGCACGGGAGTAAATGAATGTCACAGAGTGAAGACCGCATTTCACGCGCTGTTGTAAGAGTCCCAGGTACATAATTGGTGCGCACGCATGAAAATACTTTGAAGCAAACCGTCAACCGTGACATATCGAGTGATATAAAATCTTGCGCCATAATAGGGCACAATTTGCGAAGCAAGATACGCTAACTGTTTCTTACTCTGTGTGGCTGGAAAATTGCTACGTTGTCTGAGTTATACAGCCTTATGTCGTTCAAATTGACCAAGGACACATATTTACGTAGACTGTTGCATTCAGGAGACCATTCGCGAAGTTTAGTGACAATTTGCAGTCCTGGGGAGTAAATGTCGGGACTAAATGTTGGGTTAGGGGACTAAAATGGGGAGTAATTGCAGACTAGGGGAGTAGAAGCTGAAATTACTCCCCGTTTTACTCCTTTTTTTCTTAGAGTGCAGTTCAAGCGGATGGTCGGAGAACCGCAGTGTGCGTGAATCCGAAAGGAACAGAAGAAGGTTTGTCAAACTTTTTTTTTTAGCATCAAACCATTTTTGAAAACCATCATCCTAACCACTACGCCACGCGAGCTATAGTTTGTCAGCTATTCCAACTCCATGGTTGGCTTCCACTGAGGATCGATGACAGAAACAAACGTTCTGATCTATAATCTAATCTTATCAGATTAATTAGTGAGGCATTGCGGAAAATACTGGCAACTGCGATACATGCACGATTGGTAACAATAATGGATTGGTTCCATTGACGGAGAGTGTTGTCTTTGATTGTAAAATCTTGGCTCGCGTTACACTGTATACTCAGAGCGGGTTTTCTGTTTTCTGCCAAAGGAGACACTTCTGGAGCTAAAAGACACAAATACTCGGCGCTTGTCCTCACAATTTCAAGAAATGTCGTCGTTGTCATGTCCGTGTCAGCTCTCTGACATCTTCCGTTTCGTTCTTGAAGCTTATTATACGAAAATATTCCGATATCGTCATGAACAGATACCGCTTACGAACTAAAAGGGTCGTCCCCCTACCATTGCCGTACCTGCTATCAGTGTTTGAGCTTATCGAAACCAAGGCCACGTGAACCCTGTTGCACTTGATATATCTGAGGACGCGAGGTGATGTCTGCCCACAGAAGAAGAAGACACGCAGGGCGGTCACAAAAGCCGCATCCCATGCTGTGTTTTTCCGGGCGGAGTAACCCAGGCCGGTATAGTGCTGTTATATCGGAAGACGCCGCCACCATTAGCCGAGAGACTATAAAAAGCTCCGCATGCAAATCGACGCAATAAAACTATGGTGGTGAATAAACGCCAACAAAGCAGCCGTGAATACAAATTACGCTCCAGCCATGCGTGTCTTACCTTTGTGCACACAGCGCCATTCTTCATCGCGAGCTCGGTCCACCCACAAAATTTCGATGACAGATGGTCCCTCCGTGGTTGTTTGCGTGCCTGGGCTACCGTGCCACAGGTCCATGAAAAGGAAAGGTCGCTCGAGACGTTGCTGCTCGATTCGATCGACTTCTGCAGTACAAGAGTCACGCACTATATAAGGACGAAGTACGATTTGAAGCGGTCGTCGGTCACAAGAAACTGTGCGCATGCGAATACAGGTCCAGTTGGACGCGCTGGAACGCACTCTTTGCTTCTTGGGGACCAAGTCTTCGCGCAGGTCATGGACCGTTGACATTTCGTTTCACTCTGGCTCAGTGAAGAAGGCTCGAAGACGGACAAGATAGGCAACGGAACAAGAAGGGGACCCGCGCGCAGTGGCCCATACCACATACGTGGGAAGAAATGAAAACATTTGAATGCGCTTTACTCGTAAACGTGCGTTTCAGCACATTTCGTACGTGCAAAGCGGAAAAGATAAGCTTATCGCAGCGTCCCTGTATTATTATCTTTCGCCGCTTTGGAAGCAGTACAGACGAAACGACTGCCCAGTCATCATTACAGAGCTTGGATGGCTCACTGATGAGGGGAATGGATGACCACCATCTTTACACCAAGCAGCGACCCAAGCTACTGGTTCAATTTGTGTTAGGATTCGAGACCTGGGAGGGTTTATGTTCGCTGACTGGCCAGCGTTGCGCACGGTGCTCTCCGTTGTCCAATAGAGACGCGTTCGGATTATTTGTCACGACGCATCAAATTATCTCCACACTGAACAAACTTACAGCCTCACCGTTCATGTGGCTCGTGAGTCAAAGTTGTCTCTCGGTGTGAAGCCACGAATGATCGTGATCACTTTTTCACCTGCTCAATTTTATTCTTCTACGCGATATCTATTGCTCAGCTCATACATGTTCAGCACCTCAAGTTTATCGCGCCAAAAAGTACGCGGACGTATACAATCTGCAAACTCGCCAAGACCATCACGTGCGTCCCTACCCCAAACGCATTTCAAGCTCACGACCTTAAAAAAAAAAAAAAAAAAAAGAAAAAAGAAAAAAGTCGCCGGCTGCACCTGCATCGTTAGGCACGTCCGCGATGGAAATGGTAGCTAAGTTGCGCTCAAATGCAAACCTCAGCAGGCTGCACAACCGGAACACATCTTCCTCTTCGGAGGAAGTTTAGCGGCACTTTATGATATTCGTGCGTGACAGGCGTTCCGGGCGCCTGCGTCAACATTTCCTCGTCAAGCAAAGAGCATTGCTCCTTCCTTCCTTCCTTCGGAGCATGCTTCTCACACGCGCGTCCCTTTAAACTATTCCGCTGCGAAGCAAACTTCACACGGCTAATGGATGAGAAACTGGCTCGTGTTTTTGAGTTCGTCGTCTCCAAGAGGAAAGCATTGTGTCGTGACACAGGGGCTACAAATGGTAGCAGCTGTAGCATGGTGCGTAATGGTAGCTTTCGCTTTGCAGTATAGCCGTGGTTTGAGCGAGCTTATTTCCTAGGATAGTTTACTATTCTGAGATAGCGGGCAATCTAACGAAACGTTCCGCGTCTCTTTTGTGGTATCACCTAGTGATCGACTTGGGCATCTGCCCCCAAATGCCCAAAGTTCTCAATTGTCCAAACATGCGAGAATTTTGTAGAAAATTGCGAACTGATTTGCAGGAGATAAACTGATGTTCTGAGGCTGGAACAACATAGAAGGGACAGACACAAACAAAGCCTCAAATTGCCCAAGAAATCAACGATGAAAGATGAAAGTCACTGAAAAGGCAATCCAGAAGATGTGGGTTCGATCCCTACAGCTAGCTAACCTTTTCAGTGACTTTCATCTTTCATCGTTGATTTGCAGATTTTTTCCTCTTCCGAACGGTTTCCCCTAAGCTAAAAAGTGTCCCCCCCACCCCTCTCCCAAAGTGGGGCCTGTGGCCACTACGTATACCATTCACCATCCGATCCCCTTTTGTCCCACTGTTGCTCGACTCTTAAAGAAAAGGCTCTTCAAAGCTTTGCCAAAATGTGCGTGCAGAGAATCAAACAGTCAAAGTTCCAGTGCAAAAATAACAGTCTCTTCATTTATTGAACGCATTTCTTTTCTTTGCTGTTATTTACAGTCAAGTAGTCTCTTCCTAGTGATTCATAAATATACACTATTTACAGGTAAAAAAATTGATCTTCTTAAATTATAGTCGAACTGTACAACACAAAAGGAAACATTTTTGGACTGGAAAAAAAATGTCCTTTTTCTTCTTCCTCAAACAAAGTTTGTTTTGAAGTCTCTTAAAAACAGCATGAAATGACTGATGCATGTGATACACAATGTGAACAATGTACTTTTTTTTTTTGGTACAACCTGGCTCGCTCCAAGCCAAACATAAAAGGAAAAAAAAAAGAAATCTTTTTTTAAAAATCTCTCTCTCTCGACGGCAACACTGGCCTGGCTACGACTCAACACTCCCTTCGCAGAAAGAAGGGGGACAGGAATAAATTACAGTGTCTGACTTGCACTGGGAGTAGTCTGCGCCTCTCTCCTACCTCTCTTCATAATAATAATAATAATTAATAATAATAATAATAATAATATTTTCCATAGATTGCTCTGTACAAGTGAACGCTGTCTATGTACATAGTTTGCTAGCCGTTTTTTCCTTGCAACTTTTTCTTCTTTCCTAGTAGGAGCAAGCACTTGGAGAGAGGCCCTGGAGACATGCAACGATTTAAAAAAAAAAAAAAATGCAAAGACTGCACTTCTCACAAAGAAGTTCTCGACACAACGCAAGGCAGGTACGCTCTCGAGGGGTAGGCGGAGGGGCCCATCCCCCTGGCACGTGCTTTTTTTTAAAAAAAAGAAAAAAAATGACGTCTCTTTCTTTCTTCTCACAAATAAGTTAGGACGGGAGAGACACGGAGAAACGAAAGAAACAAAGCTCTTTGGGTTGACAACGGGGTGATGATGAGGACGCGCAACGGTGGATGATATGTGTGTGGTGGTGGTGGTGGTGACTATCCTAGACTTCGGTGGCGAGGAGGCTCTCGTCTTTGTAGTGGTCCTCAATGACGTAGACGCCGCTACTGCTTGGCTGCGGCGGCTGGCACAACTTTGGTGACGAGCCTTCCTCGCTCAGACTGGAATCACAGCTGTAGGAAAAAGAGAGAGAGAAAGAAAAAAAATGAACAGACGGTCAGTCGACGACCACTTACACGGCACTACTCCTCAACTCCTACAATCTTTGTCAGGGTGATGCTCAAAGTGTTTTGTAAAATACAAGTTACTTATATCTGGACAAACTTTTTCTGCATCATTTTAGCGAGAGTTCAACCCAAAAAATTGCTCCTCGAGGACCCTTTCCCCATCCACAGCCTCACTGATCTTGCAAGTATCTTGCGTGCAACGTGCAGTGTAGCACATGGCCACACGCGGTTGAGGACGCGCGACATAAGTTGGAAGTGGCCTAAGTCAACTGAGTGATTGCAGAAGAAGATGATGATGGCATTTGTGAGGCTCGTGTTGTGTTTGTCCTTCTGCAGTCTAAATGCCTCATCCACTACTACATCCTTATATGGCTTAATAAGACTAAGTAGTCCCCCTAGGCTATGACAGTGGTACCAGGAACAGAACACATTTTTTTTTGTAGTCTCCACATAGAATGGGAGCCTACTGGAGGCCGTAATGAGGAAGCACGCACCTTTTAGAGGAGGACGCCGCTCCAACCTTGGCTATGGCACCTCCCCCCACACAGCTGCCCTGCAGCCGATTCAACGTCCGTGTGCTCGCGTACACACACTCACTCTCGTCCAACAGTTTACTGCTGCGCGCCGTCGCGCAGTCCACATTGAGCACCTTGCTGCTGGGGGCCTTGCCCAGGGGCAACGTGCCCCCTTTCACATCACTGCCCTCCACGTTGTTGACCCGCTTCTGGAGGGGCTTCTCCAAGTCATTCACTATCTGGCTGTCCGCCAGCTTATTGTTCATGCTGTGCACCGCGTTGTGTTCATTTTGGCGCTGCACCGCCTCGGCGTCCCTCTTTTCGCGCCACCTCCTCCTGTGGCACACGATGAGGAGCACCGCTGTCAGCGCCAGCACGGGCACCAGGGCGGAAAGCGTGGCGATGAGGGCCACCTGCGTGCTGGACAGTCTCTCGTCTTCCTCCAGCGAGGACTTTGGGGCCTCGTGGGCCCCCGCCGAACCCCTCATGGCCACCCGAGGGGCCAACGAGGGCCTCTGTTCGCAGCGGCGGCCAGTGAAGTCCGGGGGACACTCGCAGTGGAACCCGGCCACCCTGTCGAAGCACGTTCCACCGTTGAGGCACGGACTGGAGACGCAGTCGTTGACGTTCACCGAGCAGTCTTTGCCGGTGAAACCGGGCTGACACGTGCACTTGTAGTCGTTGACCAGGTCGCTGCAAGTTCCGCCGTTCGCGCAGGGGAACGTGAGGCAGTCGTCGACGTTGATCTGGCACTGGGGGCCCACGAATCCAGGCACGCAGTGGCAACGGAAGTCGTTGACGCCGTCGACGCATGTGCCGCCGTTGACGCAGGGATCGCCGACGCAGTCGTCGATGTTTTCTTGACAGTGGGCCCCACTGAAGCCCAAGGGACAAACGCAGCGGTAGCCCCCGGGGTCACCGGCCCCGTGCACGCAACTGCCACCTGGAAAGAACAACAAATCCCCCGTCAGACACGTTGGACCGTTCTCCTCACAAGCCCGCATCGCCGATAACGAGCGCTTGCGAACAGTCGCGCCGTTACTGGCGCGACGTCCCGAAAAAAAAAAAACAAAAAAAAAACTACCCAGAAGGTCAAGACCAAGATCGACGAACATTAGCTCCACACCAGTGGACCTCGCAGCCGATTACCATCGCTCGGCTGGCCTACGCAGGCATCCGCGACAGAAAACGAGTTTGCGTTCCCACGCAATTAAGATTCGTCGCCCTCTCTCTCAATTATTTACGATTCCCAGAGAGTCAGCTGATCCATCCCGCGTTAAGACAAACAAGACAGAAGACCTCGATTAAAGCCCCTCGTTGTGCGCGCAAGAGTGAGAAATGCCTCGCCGAAGGCGTCCTTCTGGGTTCCCCAAGCGGGCCCGCAAACGGGAGCACCTATTACATGAGTGACGGGGACGTCGCCCGATTTATAAAAAATGATCGAAAAAGACGACGGACAAGATTGCTACGGGTGTAATGGGGGGGGTAATGTGGAAGCCGTAATTCTGCCGCTTAGTCGGAATATTTGCGAACGCGTTAATTACACGATGGCGTTTAGCAAATTAAGTGCGCGGAGATGCGGTTAACGATTAATGAACAGTCACGTATAAAACGGGTAAAAAAAAAAACGGCGACTCTTTGCAAAAGGGCAAGAACTTACCGTTCGCGCAGGGTGACGGCTCGCACGGATCCTTCTGCAGCAGACAGGTCTCCCCTTCGAAGGCGCCGTGGCACAGGCACCGATAACCTTGGTTCGTTTGAGGAGCGTCAACGCAGGTGCCGCCGTTGGCGCAGGGCCTGCCTAGACAGGGACTAGCCTCGGATTCGCAACGTTGGCCGACGAAGCCAGACTTGCAGTGACAGGCGAAGCCTTCTTCGTCGGAGGCCAACGGCGCGCAGGTTCCCCCGTTCTGGCACGGGTTCCCAGCGCACGGCTCCTCGCGCAGTTCGCAGTTATTGCCGGCGAAGCCTTGCGGGCAGGTGCAGGTGTAAGAGCCCTGGCCCGTGTTGGTGCAGGTGCCTCCGTTGCGGCAGGGCTTGTGGTTGGTGCAGTAGTTGAGGTCCTGGTTGCAGAAGAGACCTCCCCATCCCTCGTCGCAGTTGCACTGCCACGGCTGCGAGCAGGTGCCGTGCAGGCAACCGGGGTACCGGGTGCACTGGTCGCAGTACTTGCCTTCCCAGCCGATGCGGCAACTGTAAGCACAAGTAAACGACCTCGTTCTAGACGCATTCCTGCAACTGTTCAGGAACCACAAATGACGACGACGACACCTTCTTCCGCATAGGCGCTTTATTTATTATCCCCCATCTCGCGCGGCCCTTCGTATTCCTAGCACGTGCACGCGCTGCTGCTCCACGACGTCGAACAAGTCGCACGCGGCTAAAACGCACGCAAGGAGCCCCGGCCAATATATTCCTTCCCACGACCTCTCCCAGCACGTCGACGGAATGGCTAATCTCGAACACGATTCATTCCGGAACTTGACCAACGTCCTCAAGAGCGACCAGACCAGACCAGACTACCTTCACTGCTTCTATGAGAGCGTCTGCCACGGCAGACCGCAAAAAAAAAAAAAAAAAAAAAAGAACGCCGATTGATTTGGTTCGCGGCCGATGCTCTCGTCGCACGATAACCTTGCGCTCGCTTTGGTCACTCGTGAGCGCTGTTGCCTTCAGGCTCAAAACGCTCGGCTTTAGCCGGCTCTAATCCGATATATATCTCTGCTGCGCAATGCTTATCAGGCGGAATTCCGTAACGGAAGATGATTATTGTGTCTTCCCTGCCAATGTGCAGAAAGACTATATGTACCACGTGACTACCGGAGATGACATCATCATCATCTTCCGGCAACGCCCACGGGGACCCCACTTTAGTGGCAATAGCCTCGCACCTTCAAAACGCCACCCGACGGTGACAACCGATGCGAGAGAACCAGCTTCCACTTTGTAACGCAAAGTGGCACCTGCTCGCAACAGCCAGGCTTCTTAAGCGCGCATTTATCTCAATTGCGACATCGCGTCTCCGCTTTTGGCTGCCAAGTCAGAGAAAAATTAATAATAAAAGAAGTCACCGCGAAGACAAAATTCGCGGCAACTCCTCATCCTGTGAGACACGACTTCACGGAAACAGCGCGGGAATGTCGCGAGAAGTTATATCCTTTTTTTTTTGTTTTTTTTTTTTTTTCGTCACCACCCACTAAGTTAGGCGAGCGCCCAAGTGACACCTCGGTCACGCATGGCGAAAGATGCGCAAAGAGAGGGAGAAGGAGAGAAAAAAAAACAAAAAAAAACAACAGGGAGGCACCCCATAGAAGGTAATGATGACTCACTTGCACTCGTTGGGTCTATCGCAGTCACCCTGAGGTTCCTTGCAGCCAGGCAGGCAGATCGCTGGAAAGGAAAAAAAAAACCCGACACGTCAATTACGGGCACTGACACCTTCATTAGTGCGCACAACTTTTAAGGAAGGCTGAACAATGTCACTCGAAGCACCAGAGATCATGACGTCCGCGCGCCATGGCGGCGACAAAAACGCGCGCGCGTACTCGGAACTATACTCCGGGCCACGTAAACGCCACCGGAAGACGGTGTTTACAGCTCCCTAATGAAGCTCCCTCTGCTCCCAGGAGCAATAATAACAACTTCTACGAAGACTCCCATAATGACCTGCCCCCCCCCCCCTTTTTTTGCAGAAGCTATAAACAAAACCGCGAATAAAGGTTCTCCCCCCGCGGCGAACGACACGAAGCGCGATTAGCTTCCAGAAGAAGCCTCCAGGGGACCTCAGAAAGTGGTGCTACTGAAACGACCTTGCCAGACCCACGACGCTGCTCACTTTCTCTCCATTTTACAACAAAAAGCAGAGGGGGGAACTTCTGGCCATTTCTTTCGAAGCTGCTACTCTTACTAATAGCCAGTCGTAAATCAAAGGAGGGGACTTAAAATGGGCCTTTTTTTTTTTGCTTCCGGACGCGCGGACAAGACCTCGTCCCATCACGTGTTCATTAGTACGCGCGCGAGCGCGCGCTTGAGGGCACGAGGGGCGTTTTACGCGGTACATTCCTCTTTGAAAAGGTGATGCACTTCGAAGAAAAATGTGAACTTAAATTACACCCGCCGCTGAACAGGGAATTTCGCACGCTGCTAACTCTGAAGCCAACAGCACCGAAGGCCACCCTCAACACCGGGTGACAAAGCCAACGTCTTCGTAGATGGCGTTATCGTCGATACAGCGCGCAGACAAAGGTAACCATACACGCTACCGGAGTATAGACAACAGGAACAAACAGGCTCCGTGCAAGAAGTGATCCGGCGACCTGACTTTCGCATCGCATGAAACAAGGAGCGATCTCTTTTTTTTTTTTTTTTTTGAACGAGGGGAGACCCGCCCAGATCTCGCAAGCGTTTCCCACGGAACAATGGGGGCGGCTATTCCAACGCTGAAAGGGGGGGTGGAGGGCACCCCCCCCCCTCCCTCGCACGCTCCCGAACCGATTTCCGGCGGACAACACGATGGAATCATAAGAAGGTGCACTTGTTACGCTGCCCCTTGGCGCGCTGCCTCCACTCGTACAAAATGTCATCTGCGAACTTGGAACGGGAGACAAGACAGACTTTCTTTCTTTCTTTGGTTGCAATAAAAACAAAAGGCTGTTTCGAGGGGGGGAGACATCTAGCCCGTCTTTTTCTCACGACGGCAGGATGTCCGGTAATCAGGGTGGCGCAGGCTCCGTTGCGCTTTTAGTCCCCCCCTCGGTTCACACGCACAACACGCACTTTCTGGATCCCTTTAAATGGAGCTTCTTTCTCGACGATGGGCCCCCATAAACATTCCCAAGTTCTCAGGAAATGTCGGTGGCCAATGAACGCGACCCAATTTACGACGTGGAAAGCGTGACTGAGCCAGCGAGCCCCGAAGTATGCCTAATATAAACTGTAAAACTAAATAATAAAAAAATAAAAATAAAAATCGTGACAGTTACCTTTGGCGCAGTATTCCCCTTTCCACCCGTTCAGGCAGACGAGGTCTCCCTGGGCGCTGCAGGTGTAGTGGCCGAACTTGTCGTCTCGCGGTCTGCAGATCTTGGCGCAGTCGGAGCCGTAGTAGTGTTCCTGACAGAGGACGCGGAAACCGAAGGACAGGGACGCCCCGTGGTCCCCTCGGACCTCGTCCTCCGTCCACGACTCCGCGACTTTCAGCCAGCGCTGCGTCGCCACGCGCAGGATCAGCGCTCGATGTCGGGGACCTGCGGAAGAACAAATATGTATGTTTAAAAAAAACAAAAAAATGTTACGAACGTCCGGAGAGTAAAAACACAGATGGATTGATCGACACTGTGCACACATATACGTACTTTGATTGAAGAATGGACGCTTTTTTTTTTCATTTTATATTTACATTTAGTGATTTAATAACTACGATTGTAATTTGATCGTATAACAATCCATATCTCCATCTCAAAATAAAGTTATTGTTGTTGTTGATCGTATAGCGAGAAGACTACCGAATCTACGAAGTAAGGATCCACCGAGAACATTGCGCACACGACGGCTGGTACGTAGTATCTCAAAACGAGCATTTCAGACCACCAGCAGGGGTCATGCACACCAGAAAAAACAAAATGTCCCGGTAGCGTCGTACATTATCGGGCCTACGTACCCGCGAGTTCGCTGCTGCTGCAACAGTATCCACCTGACGGCGAAAATGTGGCAGATACAGAGAGAGAGGTACAGACTAATGGTTCACGCCAGCCGAGAGTTTCAGAGAAAAAAGAGAGAAAAGAAAAAAATACGACGAGGCAACCGTGAGAGCGCGACCCTCCAGAAAAGCAGTCAAGCGCAGAGAAATTATATTCTTCTTTCTCTCTAACTTTCTCGTGGCTGCTGCTATCCTTGTTTTTCTTTTTTTTTTAAAAAAAAAGATAAAATTTGTTCTTCCTCTAGATGGCCTTTAAAAACGTGTAGTCCTATGTCCGGTCAAAAACTCAAACAGACTCCTATTAAAACGCTTTGTTTTCGCTTTCGCGCCTCTACACAGATTACGCAGATTTCTTCAAACTTTTAATTGGTGAATTAATTAGATACGGATGTCAGAACCATGACACACGGACGATAAGGGCAACATGGAACAGCTCCTTTTACTCCTTTCGTTCCTCCTAACTCAGTATGCATCAGTTTGTCAGTGTCCTTTCCCTCCTTCTAAACACTGACTTGTATGGTAAACCGTAAAGCATTATGTCTCCATATCGGCGTAACCAGTAAAAAAAAAAAATAACCTCCCTTAAAAAAGGAAATCGCGGGAATCACAGTGGAAAAGACATTTCGTGTCTTCGAGAGGACTCCCCAAGTGTGGACCACTACCTTTTGTTTCGTTTTTCTTCTTCAAATTGCTCCTTTCCAAGAACAAAAAATAAGTAAATAAATAAATATAAACGAAAGCGCCACCATCGCCGATTAGAGCAACTAAAAGCGGGCAAAAGAAAACGCTCCCCGCAAGAGGGAGCTCTCTGCCTTTCTCACCAGCAGCGATTAAAAAGCAAGCGCGGTAGCCGGCCGGATATATAACCATATAAACAGCTGCATGGAGGAGGAGGCCAAGAAAAGACACAAAAGAGCTGCTCACCGGAGGAGAAGGTAGCACAAAAAAACTGGTTTCCTCGGCGAAGCGAGGGGAGGGAGGGGTAAAAAGCCAGCCAAGACGGTTATTTTCTCACGGTCTATTTTCTTGTACTACCTTTTGCGCCGTGTGTCTCTCTCTCCATCTCTCCCGTCTTTTTCTTTAGCCGATAGGCAGGGCATATAGAGCCCTTCTTAATCTCTAACCGTTCCAAGTGAGCTTTTATCGGTTTTTATTTGTCTTCCTTTTTTTTCTCTCTCTCTCTCTTTCGGGGCAAAGTGCACGGTCTTCCACCTGTGCCGCCGATGACAACGTTCAGTTTTTGTTTGTTTTTTTCTTAAAGGCTCGCTGACATTTTGCTACCAGAAGCTCGAAGCGTAATCGAGAACACGGTGCAACGATGTTTCGACAATGTACATCAGCTGGGAATCGTGAGGCTCCAGTCGGTGTTGTAAAATGCGGCGCATCAACGACGCTATTCTTGTTAGGTGACCAAAGCGAAGCCTATTGGTCGTGACGTATCTCAATTCCTCGTGAAAACCAATACAAAATCGCGGATATGCTCACAACGCGGGGCTTATGACCTACACTGACCAAAACCTACACGAAAACCTAAGCAGGCGTCATTGCGTCAAGGATATAAACTCTGACGCCCTCGCGTCAGAGAAAAAAATTTTGCAAATTAGTGCGCTGCCTTCAAGCTATAATCCAATTTGCCATTGCACCTGCAGACGCCATCGAGTGGAGAGCCGCTTCTCAAACTCTGCCGCTCAAGAAAACGAAACGAAACGAGTGCTCGTCCGACGAGCTCCCCCACACACATCCCCAACGAAATACCCCCCTTTACGGGGGCCTTCCTCTCCACTCCTAGTAGCTCACCCGGCGGGCTACCGATACCATCCTCCGAATTACTCAACGAACAATGGAAGTTGCGGAAAAGTTGTTCCGGCCGGTAGTCGGACTGCGACGTTATCATCCGCTTTAAAATAAGACGCTGCGCGATCTAATCGAAGAGCCAAGCGAGATGGACACGCCCGATAAATGACGGGAAAACAATAACGCGATAAGGAAATCACATTTCTGGTGTGCACGACGTCGGGTGGAAGTTAAACGACTAAAAGAACGAGAGAGGAATATTCTTCGACTTACCGTCTGATGACGCAACGGCGGGGTCACTCTCGTGCCAGGCTTCGATGATCAGTGAAAACGTTCCCTGTTGATTAAAATGAAAAAAAAAAAAAAAATGTTGGGTTAGTTGACGAGCACTGTCGGAGACGTCGCTAGAAAAATGTACTACTCGCAGAGTAAACTCACCGGCCACGAGAACTCGAAGGGAAACCGAATGGCTGGCTGCTGCGTACCGTTGAAGGCGAGCACGGGAGTACTGAGCTCACCGAACGTGCACGGAGAAGTGAGGTCGATGGTTTTCTGGTAGTGCTTCAGGCAGACCCGGAACGAAGCTCGGCAGGGACCCGGGCACGTCGTGCCCTTGGATCCCCGCGGTAAACCCGTCGAGCAACAGGAACCTTCGGCGTCCAGACCTGCCGCGTCGCGGAAGGACCCAAGACGGAGCTCGAAGACACCAGATGATTGACACCCCTGCCGAGATACGGTTCCGTCAACAAAAACATCGTTCATTGCGTGCAGGCAACGAGAGTTTTATCGCGTATCGCGTACACTACAACTGAAACAATGTTTTCTCAAAGCTATACGCTCGACGTTTCGGCTGACGCACTCTCGGAAGCAAGCATTGCGAAAACACGCGTTCAGTTGATGGAAAAATCGCAGTTTAGAAAGAGCCAACGTGAAAATACAGAAAGGCGAAGTGGACACAAATTTCGTGATGCACTAAGCTCGTGACATATTTTCAAAAAAGTGTTGCGCTTCAAAGCAGGACGCCTAAATTAAGATCCCACGAACCAAAAAAAAAAAGAAAAAATTTTTCGACAACTCAGTCTCTACTCTATTCCCTATCGAGATGATTTCTACCCGATCAACCACGCAATTACACGTCGTAATCCTTTATTATTATTTTTTACGCAGAAAAAAATGTATATACGACTCACGAAGCGATTGCGTAACTTGTCCAACACCGACCGCAGGCACATTAATAACGCCAATCCACTTAACGGGCATGGCTCATAATAATCGGCCGATTCTTCCACGCAAGGCTCACCTTTTTCAGATAAAATGGTTAAAAAGCAAGCGAGCTGGTGGCTAAGATCCATGACGAAAACCCGAGACTGGGAAAAAGACGTAAGACGTTGTGTTGTGTCGTCTGTTTTTCGTCTTTTTCCCAGTCTCGGGTTTTCGTCATGGATCTCACCTTTTTCTCCGGGCGAGACGCATGCATCGAACGCGAGGAACGTAAGAATAAAAGTGGAAGAAAAATGGGGTCCATCGCTCCCCGATCGCGTAACCGCGCCGCAACCTTGACTGTGTAGCATTTCCCTCTTTTGCCTACTGCAGGAGCAGCAGCACGAAAAAGAAAAGAACAAGAAGGAAATGACCAGGCTACCCATGTGCAGTTCTCCTGCGGGCGATCGTGCCCATAGGAAATTGCCTTTCCATTCATCGTTCGCCCCCCCCCCCCCTAAAGTTTCAAAACGCCTCGAGTTCCGACTGGAAAGAACCTACTGTACGTGCCGAGTCTGTCCAACGGAACGGAAATGACTTCGGACGACTGCGAGAAATTCGCGAAGACGAGGAAATCGGCCCACAGACCGACCCAAAAAAATGCGCCGATCACATCGCCCACATGTATTCAATGCCGATCGCTGGTTCGCCCACGTCGAAACACGACACCGATACACACTTCCTTCTCAAACACATGCCCTTTAAAAAAAGAAAAAAAAGTGACTACCGTCACATCTGCCGAAAAAGACGAACCCTGCCAGACAAATCGCGGCTCCGTCGTTGTCGGCAAGCGACCGAAGGAAGCGTCTCCACTCGAAAACTTTTCGGGGGCCGCCGTCGCGTCTGCTTTAAAAATAGTGTAAGATCCCTTAGCGTCGTAGGGTACCCCCATGCGGGACGTTTCCACTCTCCCTTTCCCGTACCTCGCGATCCTCCAACGCACTGTGAACAAGAGGTACTGACCTGAGGTAGGACGACCATGGCCAGAATGCACAGTACGAAGGCTTCAGTCCGCCTTGGTAACCGAGGCAGACGCATCTTGGGAGGTTCACCTCACTTAATCCAACAAGGGGGGTGCCGATATGCAGATACAACAACAACAACAACACCACAGATCACACACACATTGCCACACAAAATCCTCCGTCGAAGGGCCGGAGAAATCCGCAGCACGCACAACAATCCATCGTAATCCAAAATGGGTTGACGGTGAAATGTGAAGTCGTCGCTACCTGGACAGCATCGTGAACGTCGTTGAGCTCGCGTTCTTTGCGCGCATAGAACACAAAAAAAAACTTGGGACGCAGAATCACGCGACGCGCTCGTCTGCGGATGATATAGCTGATGGGGTGGAGGAACGCGGAGCAGTTTTGTACCGGTTCCCTCTCCCCGCGCGCTCGCCCGCGCGCTCGGGGCCAATCAGAAGGCGAGGGAGGTCACGTGCACTGCCGCTTCTCTCTCGCGACGCGCCTCGCGCTGAAGCGCGTCAGTCGGCGTGGCTGCGGCATCTCTGCCGGTTGGGTATGGCGGGTACTTTGGCGGCGGGTACGTGTTCGACCGACTGGATTTCTTCTCTCACGATCCGTTTTTTTTTCTTTTTCTCAAACATTTGCGGGATGTGTGAGCGAATTTTTGTCGCAATTCCTCCATTTACGGAAACGCCGCTATCAGATTTCCGGCCCTTCTGTTAAAAAAGCATGTCATACGTGTGTATGAAGCGTAATTGCAAGGCGACTATTCAAATAGACGGCGCGAGATTATTGAATCTGAATCGCATACGCGGCTGTCGGATAACTAACGGTGGAACAAAAAGAGCAGAAGATGTCGCATGTACCTTCTTGTTCTTTGCTAGTACTTAAACAAGTTGCTGTTGTTCTTCTTCTCGCGCAGAAGGAAAAGCAACAGAACAATTTAGAGGTAGACACTTTTTATTTGTATGCAAATCGCTCGCAGATTCAACTGTGGATAAAAAATCTGTCTTTCCCCAGACGACCAAAAGAAGTCTCTCCGCGTTCCTATAAAACACATATCTAAGAAGAAAAGAAGAAGAAAAAAAAAAACACTACCAAGTTTAACCGTCGCTATGGTATATATTTATTTATCTATTGGTATATATTTGAATGTCTCTGTTTTTCGTAACCTACTTAAACATGTATATAACATTTTGTGGTGCACCAATAAGAAGACCCTATAGTGGTTGTTTTGGGGCACCTAAACAAAAATAAAGTTATTATTACTACTGTTATTATCACTGCATTACAGTTTAATTTCGCTGTAACCATTGTCAGTACAGCATTAGCACAATAGCAATCAACTGAACATGCTAACAGCGACCTTCTTCGTATGCGTATATACAGTGAAACACCGCATGCACGGAAGCCCCGCCAGCGTTAAGCTCTAATACAGCCCACAATCCACTCGACTCCTTTACAATCCCCACCCAATAAAGGTATAGCGGAAGCCAGATAACCAGCACCGAGGTTCGGCGTGCAGTATAACACAAGATCCTTCTTCGTCAACAGAGACCCCTAAAACACACATCGCCTGAGCCCCCAGAAAAGCTATATACCTCATAAAATCGCACTTCCTGCGCGCAGAAGCCGAAGTTCTTGTGGCTCACCACCGCGGTTTGAGCTATATACTTCCGAGGGATTTGATATCTTCAGGGTGACGGTCGTGTAAAGTAAACGGAACGAGCAAAAGACTGTGGCGACAAACACTGAGGGAGTATATACCGGTGGGGGGACTTTTCCGGGGGTCTTTTATCGTATCGCTATTTACGTTATATTATATACCAGCAATTATACGTATAAATTCTTCAAATAATATGGTAATCACAGCATATGGTTCTTTTGTGTTTGTATTTTGTCAGAAAAAATTTGAAGCCACGACTGGTTAAAAATGTTAGTGCATCGTCTTGCTATATAAACATGGCTGTGTATATATATAGTACGCCTATACCAACTTACTATACCCTTCACGCGCACTATATACGCGTCACGCAGAGTTGTGCCTAACTCGTTACAAGTAACTCGTTACTTGGTAACGGTTACTTTTTTTGGTAACGAAGTAACGATTCAGTTACTTTTTAAAAAATGGTAATAGTAACGGAATCAGTTACAAAAATTGGTAACTCGTTACTGACGTTACTCGTTCCTTTTCTTGAGCACGGGGGAGCACATTTCGGCAGTCCGTGTGGCGCATTGCGTGCAGATTTCACCTGTGTGACGTGTGACTCAAAGTATTATTGCAGTCCCTCACTGGATGTGTTGTTGTGTTTTCTCTTGTTTTTCGTAATCTCCGACCATCACTCTTTCCCAAGAATGGCCACCAATTGTGCTATGGCTACAAAAAACGCGTTTCGACTTCTAGCCTTTTCTTGTCTTTGCTAAGCTTCTGGGCGCTCTAAATTATGACGCAGCACCTCGTCTGTTTTTGCGCAGACTTGTGCGTAACGCGTTACTAGTAATTGCGTTACTTGTAATCAATTACTTTTTTTAGTAATTTTTCGAGTAATCAGTTACTTTACTGTGAAAGTAATTTTTCGAGTAATCAATTACTTTTTGGAGTAATCGATTACTCAGTAATTGATTACTTTTCCGGCAGAGATTAACTTATTTTTCAGATGTTCTGCCCCAAGTCAAGCCCCTCGTGCCGTCAGCCTTTGTTGGATCGTTCTACTATAGCAAGCACAGGTCACTGTACTAACGTTCTGGAATTTCAGGGTCTCTCTCCCTAATCTTTTCCTACACCAGTATGCTGGTACCTGAAGGTTTAGAGGTTTAGTGAGTCATGGGGAAGTTCCAGGCAATGTTCTTCCACAATCGGGTCAACGTCTTCCCGGACGATAAATACAGTAGACGTACAGATCTACCTGTGCTAAGCGTTTTTGTTTTTCGTGTTATTTCAGCTGTTCCGCTATTGAACCTTTCTTTCTTTCCTTTCTTTTTTTCTTTTTTTCTGGGGCACACAAAGACAGGTATAATTTGTGTGAATGCAAAGTAACGACCGGAGTAACGCGTTACTTTTTTACTCGTTACTCAATTACATTTGGAGTCGAGTAATTGGTAACGGTAATCAATTACTTTTTGCGTAGAAGTAACGGTAAAGGTAATCAATTACTTTTTGCGTAGAAGTAACGGTAACGGTAATCAATTACTTTTTTCGAGTAACGGGCACAAGTCTGGACTTTTTGGGAACCGTTGGTGATCGGTGGCACGAAAACCAGTGTTTTTTCTTGTGTTTTCGTAATCTCCGATCACCCCCACTTCGGAAACAAGAGAGAAGGTCCAGGCAAACTGATCTAGATTCATGGTAACGGGCCGAGAGACACGGAACACGAAGGACGGACGACAAATTTCGAGTATCAGCTTCTTCTGAAGTGCAATTCTGCATAAATAAAGAGTTGAAGGCAAGTGACGGCATGTTTGTTGGCTCCTTTAACTATGCTGCGATAACGTAAAAGTAACTCGTTACCTGTGAGTAACGAGAACTCGTTACTTTTGTATGTTGGTAACGAGTAACGTATTTAGTTACTTTTTTCTGAAGTAACGGGTAACGGTATTTAGTTCCTTTTTTTCGGTAACGGGCACAAGTCTGGCGTCACGCCCTATATCTAAGTACGTCAATCACTGGATGCCAATTTACGCCCATATTTGACACGCATACCAGGAAGTCGTGCCGAGAAAGATCCTTCATTTTAAAACGTCGCCACAGAAATAAACCTTCCAATTAATGAAGATTTTGACGCTGGTGACTACATGTACATGTGTGGACACAATGACGATGACAAGAACAGATACATATGCCGGGAATTCCGTGCAAAGTCTTCCGAGGATATACTGTTGACGTGAGTTTCCATAGCTCATCGCCAATGATAATTTATGTTTAGAGGGGAAAGCCACTTAAGTGAAATCGATAATTTGAAGGAATTAACTATACTATTCATATTCGTGCTCGTTAATTACACATAGGGTGTAAGCATATGCACATTATAATAATGCAGGTGGGTTTTGCGTACAATTTATATTTCTTTGTTTGTTTTTATACCAGCTGAACAGTTTCCCTAGCTTACACCTACACCTCCTCCTTATCCACCCCTCTCTCGACATAGGCGAAAATAACAGTCCATAGAATGTCCATTGCCTCGTACACCTTTGCACTGTCAGCCCTTTCCTCGCTACATGATATAGCATCCGAAAACAAAAAACCACCATTAGCCCAACTCCCAAAAATAACGCATCTCTATATACCACATGTACGATGACTCAATTGATATCCGTTCCAAATCCTTCTACTCCTATCCCCGCGTGTGATAGACACAGGCAGTTTCAAGGTCGAACTATATTCCTTATATGGGGAGGTGCCGCCAAAAATAATAAACCCACCCAAGACCCACCGTATACTACACAGACGCGGAAACGTCGTCCCCGTAGACAAAAACCCAGGGTGGATCTTCCTCAGGGTCCGGCGGAAGTCGTCCCCTCTGGATCTCCCGCCTCAGGGAAGCAGCTGGCTGTTGTGTTTCCACCACCTGCCACGTATATATACTTCTTCTTGGAGTCCTCCTCTCTTTTTTGAGATAAAAACGGAGTCTTCTCCACTGTGGGATATACCTTCGAGGTTCCCCCTCAATTCCATAGAGGGATCTTAGATTGCTTTGCCTCACCAAGAAACGCTCGTCCTTTATCTTTTGAGGTTGAAAAACGAGCAAGGGAGGGGGTGTTGACGGGTTCATTTGTCCAATGAGCCGGCAAATTAATTTTATTGCAACGGCACCGCTAGAGGAGGAGAAGGAGGAAAGTAGGGGAGGGGCAATCTAAGTCATCTCCAACCGACTGGTGCGGGGACGAACGGGGGATTTAATTAAATCGATGCGTGGTTTTCCAATGAAGGATTTCGCCCGGATTATACTTTCCGTAGAGATTCATCGTAGCACATTTAAAATTGATTATTTATTAAATGAATGCATTAAGATAAATTATTCGTGCAATTACAGCAGCGATGTGAGTGATGAGTGATACCCTCTCCGTTGGAGAGGTATTGGGCGTGGAATTTACCTTGGTAAGTTTTACTTAATTCAGTTAATTATATCCCTGTTTCGCTAACTAAATTTATGCTCTCAACTGACTAAGGAATAAGTTAATCCTATTATTTTAATTCGCGTATCCCTACACCAAACGGTAAAACGCCAAGACGTTCCATTAAATTTCTTAACGGTGTCAGTCACACAAACGATACATACGAAAACTGGAGTAAAAGGAACGGTTACTGGGATACCTATAGTAGTAGAATTTTTAACCCCAAAGAAAATCATTTTACCTTCTCGCCCCTGTCTTACCCCACTCATAATTTTAAGGGTTAGATCTTTGGGATGGCATGTCTTTGGGGACTTCTCTCCGGTTTTCGTTGAATCGGCAGCCTCCCGCGGGGTAAGTTTACCCTGCAGTACGGCTTCTCTGCAGCTCTCCCGTGTCCTGCGGGGAAGCCTGTCAGCTCTACGCCATTGCCCACACACACAAAAAAAAAAAGAAAAAATATGGGGGGGGGGGGACGAGCAGAAAGCGGTCAAAGAGTCAAGGAAAAAAAAAGTACGATAAACAAAAACAAAAAATTCCCTATACGACATCTCGTCAGAATTACACCGCTTGAATACGCTTTGAATGTCGGCATGTAAAGTTGTCTTCCGAAGGTACAGTCGGGAACTTGCACCTTGGAATTGGACTTTTACTCGAGGAAGGGATAACGCGCGGGCATGACTCTTAACCAGTACTCTGAGCGGTGGCACCTTAGAAGGAAGGAAGACCGCCCACCAAGCAACCCTATCCCTTCTTTTCGAGGAAACCTCCGTGTAAACGCCGTACTGACGCGCATATATAGAGAGGACAGGAGGGGACAGTATGCGTCCTAGGCAGACTTCATCCTGTACCTGGGTCAGCAAGAACACTCGGGAAAAAAAAAAACCTCACACACCAGACTCCGTATACACAGAGAGATTCCAAAACGCCACCCTCCACACAACCCCAGTCTTTGAGCACCAACTTGGAGCTATCGCTAACGAGGCATTTTTTACTCGGCTAAAGTATCTTTTCTTGCGGTATTTTTTCATTCATTCACGCGTAACTTAACGGCAATTTAAGAGAAAGGAGAAACCCGTGAACGCCAGATGGGTGATTTCATAACCCCATCACCGGAAAAAGCCACAGATCCGGGCACCAGCTTGCTTTCTGCGTCGTCGCTCAGGTATATCTCCCCGTCAGGAAGTTATCACCCAAGATACAGAGAACACCTCTGTCTCCCACTTGAAATGAAAAGCAATTACTGGAAGGGTTGTCGGTTTTTTTTTTTTTTTTTCCCGGAATCGGTCCAATTACGAGATCAAACGTCTGCGCGTTCTTGCGCGGCTGATGCACGCGAGAAACGGATCGTTACTTCGCACGAAGTGGTAAACGTGCAGTGTGAGCAGTTGCTGCAATTTAGAATCGCGTCAAACAGCTGCTGTTAAAAACTGCGATGGGGTCCGTTCGTTAGTTGGCGCGGGTGGACGTCTACGGGTATAAGAGCGGGGCTGTCATTCCGGTACCTCCAAATTGTGTTCAAGGTGGTGGTGGTGGTGGTGATGGTGAAAGGGCTTGCCGTTGTCGGCCTCGCGTATGTGGGCAACGTCACGACTGACGCCCTGGGGAAATGTGCGTCCTGGGCCGACTTCTAGGGGAACTGTGCCGAGGGGAATTGTGTTCAAACGCCTGATGTGGCGGCGTTTGGGAGAGGTCACGTGCATTTCGAGAGCCAATGGGAATGACATTTGCTGCTCCGACGTCAGGAGTTTAGTATTATTCGGCAAGTGCGACACGCAGAATTTTTTTTTTTATTCTGTGTTGGCGCCGCGAAGCAACTGTTGCCATGAGAGGCGTATAGATGTGGACAGATGGAGAGAGGACAGCGGAAGGAGTGGGGGACATGGGGGATTAGAGTGCGTCCTGGGCCGACTTCGAGGAAAACTGGGCCGACATATCCGTCTGGAAAGTCTGCCGGAAAACCCAGGAAAAACCTTAGACAGCACAACCGGCCCCAAAGCAGCACAGCATGTTGGCCCAATATTGGGCCGGTATTGCCAATATTGGTCCCATATTGGGCCAACATGTTGTGCTGCTTGGGGCGCCGGGATTCGAACCCACCACCTCCTACAGTCTTGAGCACGACGAGAAGGAAGCCGCAATTCCCGCTTTCCCTTTTCCTTCTTGCCTTTCTCAAGAGGCCCATTGTGGTCTCTACAATATCCCGCGATGATACTGCATGAACAATTAACCTGCCGGTGCTGGCTATAGGGCTTCCACTGGGTCTCTTCTGGCAGCTCTTTCGGGCGGATGTCTGCAGAGTTCTGCATGAAGTCGGCCCAGGACGCAGGTCTGCGCAGCGCTCACACAATCACGGTCCCTCCTTCGCGATGCACTCAATCATGTAGAGACACACACCGATTTCGCCACCGTCCTTCGTCAGTACAGCTACACAGCCTATACATGTATATATATAAAAAAAAAAGAAAAAGAAAAAGCTGAGAGGCGAGAACGGGTCGACGTCGGCAACAAATTCCGTCATGTGTATAACAGCACACACGTTCTATATGCTGCTCCACATTATTCTCCGTCACGAGCCGACAAAAATTCCTGGCTTTTGTGAGCAAAATCACGAGTCCGTTACCAGCACCGGTTCGTCCCCCTCGCCCTCGCGTGAGAAAGAAAAACGGAAGAGACAATGAAGAGAGAGAGAAAGAGAGAAAGGCCAATTTTTTTTCCGTTCGGAAGAACGCAATTTCGACATTTTCTCCAGTTTCCAAAACCGGCTGCGAAAAAAAAAAAAAAAAAGGACGTAGGTCCCGTGACAAAATTATTTTTGCAAAAAATAAAAATAAAAAAGAAGAACGTGTTCGCGCCCTGATTGAAACTCGTGCCCTTTTACGAAAGAACGGGTTCTATAGAACGGGTTTCGTCGGGTATACTAGTCCATTATTCGCTTCTCAAAGTGCAGGGATGCGACACTTACCTATTACTACTTTTATCTATTCAGTTATTTTTCTGACAGCTGCCTAAGGGGCTTCGTGTCCACGGGGACACAATGCCGCGTTAAGCGTCAAACATTTTCGCCGCAGAGTTCCTCTCGACTGTTGAACGACACCCGGCACAAAAACATAAATAAACGGATTAATACGAAGCAAAAATCGAATCGAACCACAACAACGCAACAACGTTGCCCACAGGCTAAACAACATTATACGCGTATCAAATCAAGATGTTAAGAATGGAATATACGAAAGAAAAGAAAGAAAAAAATGTGGTGCCAGAATAAATGGCTGACACCGAGGGGTTTTCTATAAGAGTTCGTGACACGATTCAAATGCGTCGGGACTTTGTGGAAGCAGAGCAATTACTAAGACTGACGCGGACTTCTGCTGCTCACTTTGGCGTGCAATGGAACAAATTACGCTACATGAAAGAACTGATGTTCTGAGGCTGGAACAACATAGAAGGGACAAATACATAGAAAGCCTCAATTTGCCTAAGAAATTAACGATGAAAGATGAAAGTCACTACTATACGCCGCTACATCGAGCGTACAAAAAATAAATAAATAAATAAAATAAAATAAAAAGGGGGAGAGGTGGCAAGGAAGAAAGAAAAAACTATAGGCAACGATACATTTGAGGCAAAACCTCTTGCGGCAAAACATGCGTGTGCCCAAAAGACATTGCTTCTTCCGGGAAGTGGCCAGACGCCATTTCCGGCCAACGGCTTCCGGTCCACGCCAAGGGTCTGCACGCGCGGACACCGACGCCGCACGTGCGCCCCACGCGGCGAAAAAAGCGCTAGGTGCGGAAGTCACCCACGTGTTCCTGCATATCTGAGACACCTCTCCTAGAAAGGGCTATAACGTTGTCATTTTTTTCTGTTTATTTTTGCGCGTTATGTTTAGGCGCTTGATATGATGGAACTCGTGAGGTTGTTACGTTACGAATGAGGTTTGGCGATTACTAATAAGTGAACCCTCGTTATTATGACCATGGTCGTTCCTGAAAATTTTGGTCATAATGCGGAATTGTCATATTAACGGGGGTGATTTACAGGGGTTTCACAGCATTGTTCCCCAAGAGTATGGTCGAAAGCACATATGTCAGATTATCGGGGGTCATATTAACGAGGGTTCACTGTAGTTGGTGTTACGGCAGGTGCTGAACAATTATAGAGTTTCTGCAAGTTGCTAAGCTGAATAAGTTGCATTATCCGACATTAACCGTCCATCCTTTATAAGCGCGCGCACGCGCAAAAAAAGGGGGGTAGAAAAAAGACTGCCGCCATGATGGCAACCATGTGATCTATAGTTAAGTGCGCAGTGAAACGCAGGGTGTACACGCTTTATACTCCAGGGCAAAAGGCAAAACAGGAGGTATACAGTGAACCCTCGTTAATATGATCCCCGATAATCTGACATACGCGCTTTATGACCATACTCCTGGGGGACAATGCTGTGGAACCTCTGCAAATCTCGCCCGTTAATATGACAATTCCGCATTATGACAAAAATTTTCGGGAACGACCATGGTCATAATAACGAGGGTTCACTGTATAGCCTGTGGTTCCGGAGTCCCTCTGCCGCGCTTTAAACTTTTCAACCCCAAGGTCTTTCACGAAAGCCCAGCCCGCACACTTCAGAGTATACGACGCGACAAACGAAAACGTCTTCCGCAACTTCCTCGGATCTTTTTTTTTCCCCCCATATGGTGCCAACCTGGCACGCGTGTAGCACGCGACAGCTGCATACCCCTCCCCTCATGTCCTTCCTACCCCCCACCACCCTCTTAAGAAATTTTTCTTTTCAGTATAGAGTGAACACAAACAGCACACACACACACACCTTCGCCCGCGTCTCTGCCGCGGCGCGTGCCACGCACCAATCGGAACAACCCGACGAATATATACACTCTGTCTCCTTCGACGAATCACGAACAAGTGGTCATGCTTCCCTCCTTCTCTCTTACATCCCCCCTCCCCCCACCATCTTTGAAGAAAATGATCCCAAATCGTCTTTTTGCGATGCAAGAAGTCCGTACGTCCATCTGTCCGTGGTACCAGCTGCACAATATAGCCTCCGAGCTTCCACAATAACACCTTTCCAACTACACCCATCTGTCCTTCTCCGCACGCGCCAGTCACGTGGTCCCTCTCTTCATTCCTCCTCGCACCCCCGTTCCTACATCCACCTCCGATATACTACACACTTTATGTTCCTGATGCCTTCATAGAAAAGACGTTTCGGGTCGCCTATTTATTCGCATGGTGCTACTACCCGTATGCTATTGATAGGTGTCCTTTTGACCCAGTAGGGTGCGGTTCGAGCCCAGGTCAGGTCGGAGCATAGGGTCGCAGCTGTTTCTTCGATGCGGGGGTGGCCGATAAATTGAAGATGAGGAGCGATGACAAGCTCTATTGGAGCACGTTTGCAAGACAGCTGACATACGCGATGCACAAAGCTACAGCGAGGCGACTCTTCAACGAATGATTAACAGCCATCGATATACTATATATCGTCAAGAAAGACGGAAAAGTCGACGAGTGACAACCGTGTAATAAGATATTGCTTGTGGTCAGTCGGCTTATGTTCAGGTATGGCTTCAGCTGTGGCTGCGTTTTCGAGAGAACCGACTTATCATAAGAGCGAGTGCACTACGTTTTATGAGCCGGAGTCTGACTAAAGTTACACCTGCGAACCAAAGTTCGGCTACATGTTTACCGATGCGAAGTGAAACTTTCTGTTTAAAATCATTCATTCTGCTTCTCATAATTGCAACGAAACGGTTAGAACTATATTACCATGGTAACCATGGCAACAACCGAGACGCCGAAATACAGTGGTCGACGGTATAAAGCGAAGCCCGTTGATTGATTACAGCCACAGTGTCGTAGCCGACATTTGCATTGCCGGCGGACGCCGCCGAAATGAAAAGCAGGTGCAAAAGCGCGGTATTTTCCCGTAACCTCACACAGACGGATGCACTCTACAACTTCGGCGTACACGCACAAAAGTACCTGTCTGGAGCGCCTTCTTTCCACAAGTGGTCATTTCAACAGAATTGCCCTGCAGTATTGACGCTACTGATTCGAGGCTGGAAAAAGCTAGCCGCTAAATTACTACTATACAAGACGATGTGACTTCAATCACGCCATCCAAGTGGTATGTGTGAGTCAGTGTACGCTAAAAAAAAAACCCATGGTCACTTTCGCAGCATTGATCGATATCTATGCGCTTTAAATGAGCAAAAAACAACTTACACAGTTAAGCCTAAAAATACAAATGAGACATTAAGTTAGAAAGGGTTATATCAAAACACTCGCAGACGACACCGCCCAATCAACGCTCATGACAACACTTCGACAACTGTACATCCACCTTCTACACAGTTCGGGCCAAAATGACAAGCATATAAAGTGTTGAAACCATCGAAACTCACAAACATCACTCACCCGTTGTCACGTTGAAGTTTGTGGACTACGCCGGAATAATCCGTGAGTGCTCGGGATGATCGAGATCACCATACCGATGGACACCGTTTCACAACACAGGCGCTGTCTGCGTGGCAAACAAACACACGCATTAATGTAACAATCCAACGACGTAGAAATCCACAGCCCAAAACAATGGTCACTTTTTTTGAGAGACTGTTAACCGTTTTTCTCCCTCTAGCGATGGTCGCGGCGTTGGGCGCGTGCTGTTACGTCACGCCGCCACGAGCTCTCTTTCCCACACCCTTGCTTCGCCTCCGTGACAACGGGTGCCTACCAAAGGAGGTTGCTGCTCGGAATCTTTCTTTTACAGATGGCTTTTTTATAAGGGTGCATTTCCATAATTTGGTCGCGATGAGTCCAGTACAGTTTACGCTATATCCAAGATCTGCTATTTTGAAAGCAGGGAAGGCGACAAACACCTTTTGCACGCGTTATTTTGGCATGCCTGCTTGCATAGTACGTACATTTCGTGTGGGGCTTGATGGTGAAAAATGCGAACACTTGTAGAAATGTTGTAGAAAATAAACATTTATGAAGGGTAAAATAAACATACCGGTCTGTGACGGTGTTACTCGTCTAGCTTTTTTATTATTGTTTTTGTCGCGCATATCACGCTAGTTATTTTTTTATTTTCTGGTGATTCAATTTCTATTACACGTTATAACATCATTTAAGTCCATCATTAATTCACTAATAATTCATCATTGCTATCATTCATTAACCAATTCCTTTCAGATCCATTGGCGTATATCTCAAATGTGAAGTACACCGAAGTTTTAGTTCTCGTTTTAGTTCTTACGTTTGGCGCACGGTGTTCTAGTACAAATATTTTTCGACCTCTCTTTTATTAATATGTGCTGGGTTACATAAATTCATCTGTGCTCGTTTACCCTCTTTTCAAGAGCATAGTAAATGCGTCTTCTTCCCAACCGATTGACACGGATAAATAACTCCTTATCTCCACCTCTTTTCTGCTGTCCTCTCCATCTGTTCACGTACGGCGCTCACAGCCACAGTTGCTACGCGGCGCTAACACGAAATGAAAAACAAAACTAAGAAATAATGCCAGTCATTGCATAATCAACAAATGACGATGAAAATGAAGCGAGCGAACGCAGCAATGAAATCATGAACGACAAGAACATTATGTATTCGTGTCTTGCTTCGTTTCTAAAATACATACTCTATCCTAAGGTACCGACTAAGACTAGCATACATCCCGACCGTGATTCTCAAAAAACAAAGAAAAAAAAACGTCGACACCGGGTTTTTTTTTTAACGAAACACACGCACGCGGCGTCCCTATACCAGACACGCAGACAATACCGAACACGATGATTAGCGCCCGCACGCAGCCAAGCAGATCATGACCCACAATCTATTTACCCCAAAAAAGCCTCAAATTTATACGTTGGCTAACCGGAGTTCAAACACCTCGGGGGTCAGGTCGAGCCGGAGTCGAACACTAGGTCGTTCACCTACCCTGCAAAATATCCTCTCCCCACCATCTTTATGGGGTTTTAACTCATCTGTGGGGATGATCAAGCTTTCGGGGGATATGTCGGAATTGGAACGTTAACCCCCTGGCTTTTTTCTTTTTTCTTTTATTCTGATTTTCTTATAGTGGTGGATTCCCCCTCCTCTGTTTTTTTTTTTTTTTTTTTTTTTATATTCAGCCTCTACAAGCACGTCTCAGGAATTGGGAAATAGGACGGACCGGAGGAGTCTGGTTAACCGGAAGTGCGTCACCATGTTTGGCAATAGATTTCCTGTGTTTGTGTCACGTGCTGAATTTAAGGGGGATAAAGGTGAAAAAAAAAAAAAAGTTTATTGTGTGTTTGCGAGAAGGAAGATTTTGATGGTGCTGATGAAGCCGTGGCGGTTCACCGAGTTTGCGGAAGGTTTTTATATGAAATTCCGCTTCCCGGCTCAGAAGACACGGCGGTTTATTGTGGTATTCGAAGCATTTTTCCGGGATCTTTTGTTGTTCCCGTCTGAGCTATCGAATGCGCTGAAGACCGCTAACTGGTCGCGAGTTCGAACCCAACTGAGAACGCCGCGGGAACTTGTTGGCATAGAAATGAGCTTAGACACGTTCAGATTGGAGCGCGTTGTAAAAGATTTCCCAGGTGGAAAAAGCTATAGTGAGCTTTGGCGGGACGTACTATACACTGCGACAAGGCAAGCAGTCTCCTCATTCTCTCAAGGGAGTAGCATAACTCCCTTTCTCCCTGCAGGAGAGTAATATTACGCTGCAGTAGGGGTTAGAGCGTAAGAGACTCCTAAGGGGGTAAGAGACTCCTTTTTTGAGAGTAATTGTACTCTCCAAATGGGAGTGATATATACGGCAAGGAAAGGAGTTAAAGTACACCTTTTTTTTAAAGACTGTACGCTTTCTACATACGACGGTGCACACCCTAAGAAAAAAAAAAGGAGTAAAATGGGGAGTAATTGCAGCTTTTAGCCCCCTCGACTGCAATTGCTCCCTATATAAGTCCCCTAACCCCGACATTTACTCCCCAGGACTGCAAATTGTCACTGAACTTCGCGAATGGTCTTCCGAATGCAGCAGTTTACGTGAATATGTGCTCTTGGTCACTTTGACGGCATAACGCCGTATAACTCAGCCAACTTAGAAATTGTCCGCCCACACAGAGTATAAGAAACAGTTAGTGCTTCTTTCTTCGCAAATTGGGCCATATATGTATGCAGCAAGATATTGTATCACTCGATATATCACGGTTGACGGTTTGATTCAAAGTATTTTCATGCATGCACACGAATTATGTATACCTGGAACTGTTAGAACAGATCCTGAAATGCAGTCTCCATTCTGTGACATTCATTTACTCCCGAAAGGGAGTATTTTTTCTGGCAATGCATTTAGTCCTCAAAAGGAGTAAAATTACTCCTTCTTTTCTTAGAGTGTAGAAATACGTACCAAGTGCACGCTCTTTCCGCTCTCGACGCGAGAGTAACTATCATGCAGCTGTATCTGAACTGTAACTGAATCGTACACGACACAGACAGCATGCAGCTGTAATAACAACTGACTAGACGCTATTAAGCGAGATACATATACAAATTTATTTTTATTTATTTATTTATTTATTACGTTATTTGATTTTGCCTATATACTCTCGTTTACATCTACGTATTCGTGTATACGTATAGTCTCGTTTGAACCGCGCTTTCGTGCTTGCTGCTGCGTCGCCGGCGCGTTCAATCTCGAACGAGTCGAAATCCTGCGAGATATGCTCTCGCAAGAGCTTGTTGTATAGCGCGCGTGTACGCGCACAACTTCCGAAATATATAGCGAATCTCGCAAAGTGTCCTTGCGCGCGCTACACCTACGCGTGCGCAAATGTGGCAACGCTGAAGAAGCCGACAAAGCGAGAAAACGTGTCGACTTAGTGACGTGTTGGTCAGCAACGCTGCGTGCCAGGTTTTGTACAATTCTCCGTCGGACTCAGAAAAAAGCTGTATCTTTGTCACCAAAAATGTCATGTTTTTCAGCACACAGCGTTTCTGTGCCTAAGCCTACGTCGGGTCAATTTGCGGATCTAAGGAGCACGAGAAGGTGAGAGAAAGAAAGAAAAAAAAAGTCGTATAAAACCAGCCTCGCATTTACTTTGCGAAAAGACAGTTGTCGCACCTAAATGTTCTAAAAGATTTGTGTTTCCCACTATAAAGTGTTCCCTTCAACATTAACAGTCATTTTACAAATTGAAAGTACGGGTGCGCATTCCACCGCAACGTTGTATATAGGGAGCAGTTTTCTTCTGTCTGGAATATAAATACTTCCGTCTCAGATAGGCTCTATACTACCTGGTTTATGGAGCAGCATATGGCTCGTGCAGTAAGAAGGGCAACCGTTGCGGTGGCCTTGTCCACACATGGCATCCGTCCTGCTAAGGAAAACGACTTCGCGGAAATTCGCTCCAACTTTCTCCGAACGTGTATACGGGATATTTTTCGACTTTAAAGAAAAAAAATCTCGCAGGCGAGACGTGGATTCCTTGATGTCGAAATTCCGGGCGCGTCTGGTACTGCTGTTATTACTACGCTGTGTCTATTAAAAGACTCGCTCATTTTCGTTCGTTTCGTTTTGTTAAGCATTTCTTTATTACAAGAGTGTGTATATATATATATATATATATATAGGGTGAGGTAAAAGGATTATCAAACGGCCACGAAGTTTTACAGAAGTTCAAAAAAAGACGCGGAAACAGATTTTAGGGAAGTTAAAAACACTAGTTTATTACATGGGGAGACGTTAAAAAGTAAAATGGGCAAGGGGTCGACGTTTCGACAGTGCCGCGTCTTTTTTTGAACTTCTATATATATATATATATAAACTACATTCGCAGTGTGCTTTCAAGCTGTCCCTATTTTATGACGTCACGTACCAAACCTATTTAAGTAATGTGTAACCACCTATGCATCTTTTGTCCTGACGAAGACAGTGCCACTGTCGAAACGTCGACCCCTTGCCCATGTTACTTTAAACTAGCGTTTGTAACTTCCCTAAAATCTGTTTCCGCGTCTTCTTCTTCTTCTTTTGCAACTTCTTTATATATATATATATATATATATATATATTATATATTATTATTATATAAAAGGAAAAAAATAGCCAGAGCTCTTTGGCTGCACGTATAGCATATGTTTGTAACTCAAACGTTGCCATGCCAGTACTGGACAGCTGTTTATATATTATTATATATATATATTATTATTATATATTATATATATTTACACAATATATATTACATTTTGTTTCATTGTTGCGTTAAGCCAGTGTGTGTAAGTTTTTCCTCGTGACTTTTCCATGTTTTCACTGATTCTTTCAAGCAAATTCCCTGAAAGCAAAACAAAATGGAACTTGGTGCCTGCTGCTACATTTTGGTACAGAACCCTCATAAAACGGATGAGCGAGGCTGGACTACTTTTTTGCTTCCGAGCATGTCGTATATTGGCTAACTGCTATACTCGCGGCGATGTTGTGCTTGCGACGTGGTCGCTCAACCACTCATTCGCGCACTCTCGATTTGCTGCGCATTGTCACGGTGCTTGTCCGCGATTTTCCCTGACTTCAGCCGCTTTTTGGAAAAATTCCCTGACAATCCCCCGACTTTTTCAGTCGCATCAAAAGTTCACAATTCCCTGTTTTCCAGGTTGGTAAAGGCACCCCTGAATAGTATTAATTTATGTTTTTGTGCGCGATCAATTCGTTAATAAATATACGGTAAATGATACCAAATAGTACTACAAATCAACTCGATTAAACAGTGAGAAAGTGTTTTTCTTTCTTTTGCCAATCCAATCCAATCCAATCCAAGCCAAAAAGTGAGAGACAAGGAGAAAAAGACGCGGCGCCCAGGCTTTGAAAAAACTCGGCACGCGTTTGAGACCCGCGCCAGGCGGCGCTAGTGTCGCTAGCGGAAGTGGGGTGCACGACATGATTGGACGAACCGGAAGTGGGCCTGCTTCTCCATCTGTCGCCCACTGAGGAACCTTGGCACGATAAAGAAAGATCCCGGAGGTGTTCTTCTGGATTCACGAAAAGAGGAAGTCACCCTGCCGTATTTTTATTTATTTTTTATTTTTTTTTACGTGAAAGAGGGTTTCCGTGGCCTTCTTGTTTGTTGAGGTCGGCCATGATGATCCTTGGTGGTGTCGAGACTTTACAATGTTGAGGAAAAAAAAATCTGGTGAAGGATTAATCGAAACGCGGGTTTACCTTGAGGTTTCGAGGTGGGTATGGGTAAATTTACAATGTGGGCTTCGTCGTTGTTTGATCGAATGTCTGGAGACTGCAGGGAGAGAGGTGCTATGTTTGTTCGGGTTTACTGAGTTATATAGAGCGATACATGTATATTGAACTCTGTATACTTCGCTGTTACTCGCAGTTTGTTTGTTTGTTGTTGTGTTGTTGTTGTTTTTCTTTTTTCGCGACGCTTACAGGTATAGGGTCGGCGTTATATACGGGACTTTCAATCAATATGCGTGAGTTCTATTGTTCTTTTTTTTATTTTTTATTCGTGTTAGTCGGATCCGGAAACCCATCTTCGAAACCGATACCATAATGTTTTCGGCATCGGCCGGCAATCTACTTGGCAATTTTTTTCGTCCCAAAAGTGCTTAGATATCGAATAAACGAACTTTAAAGATAAGCGCTGCTTCCGCAGCTGCAGATGCTCCGGCTCCGTGACGTCATTCCCTAACGAGAGGAGTGAGAGGAGAGGCGCTCGGAGGAGAAAGGCGCCGTCCAGACGGCCGCGCCATTCCTTTTCTCAAGGCCGTGTTCTGATTGGCTGTTTAGGGAGTGACGTTTTCTCGTTTTTCCAGAGAGGGAATTCCGGCATACTCTCAACATCCGGCGTCTGCTCTTATAATGTATTCCATCGAATAACAGTCAAACTACGTCACTGTTTCGCGTGGGGTTTTCGATACTGTGGTCAGTAGTCCACGAGGAATAACATGTTTTGAAGTCGACTGGAAGGTCGTTGTACGACGGTCCTTTCTTACAGGATTTTTTAACGTATATCACATCCTCAAATATACGTAGCGTCGAAATTAGCTCTCTTTATTCATCCGGGTGTCGTTGCCAAGGTCGTGCTGGAGACTGGGAGGTGTTGGGTTCGAATCCTACCACCAGTTGTGCTGTCTGAGGTTTTCCCAGCGTTTTCCGAAGACATACCAGACGAATGTCGGCACAGTTCTCCCTGAAGTCGGCCCAGGACGCACATTAACTCCCCTGTCCCCCACTCCTTCCTGCTGTCCTCACTCCATCTGTACACATCTGTACGCCACTCATAGTCAGTGCTGCTTCGCGGCGCTAACATTGAATTTAAAAAACAAAAAAAAAGATCTGGGTTTCATTTCAAGCCTGGTACTTTACCTCGGGGGAGCCCCGAACGTGAAATTAAATTACCGTGTCGCAGTACCGCTTTAAAAGCCTTAAAAAATCTTCCATCACCATCACACGCTTTTGGCGTCTCTTTCTGCACCGTGCACATCCCTCACCACACTTGTGGTGGCAACCTAAAAATGGCGAACCGAAGTTAATATAGTGGTGGCAGATGCTCTTTCAGTGGCTCTCCATCTTTCCATGGAGGATACGACAACTGGCAACAGCTGCGTGCAAAGATGTGCCTCTTCGGGGTGCCGTCTTCTCACCCGAGGCCTCGCGCCCTGGGGCGAAAAACATAGAGACAGCCTTGTTTTCGGTCGTACAGTTGTTCACCTGGAGAGACTTCTGCTGACACTCTTATTTATTAATCACCTGCGCGGCGCGGCCTCGTAAAATTGCGGCACGCTCGCGATGCTGGCAAAACACGGACGCGTGGTATACACAACATGCTGAATAGTCGTCCAGACTATGTGGCCTTGTCCTCCTCCTTTGTTATATGGTTACCGTGTTACTCGGAGCATCCACTTCCGCGTGTGCCTCCTCATCTTCGGAAATGCACTGTCTAAAGAACATTGCTTGTAGACGCAGTGACAGGGAACGCTAAATTTAATTTTTAATTTGCGAGTAAAATTTTGGTAAAATGGCTCCGGGCGACGCCTGGTGGGCAATAATCCCCAATTTGTCGAGCAACAGTGATCTATGTTCCCGACCTCATCTTCGGAAATGCATTGTCTAAAGAACATTGCTTGTAAATATAGTGACAGGGAACGCTAAATATTTTTAATTTGCGAGTAAAATTTCGGTAAAATGGCTCCGGGCGACGCCTGGTGGGCAATAATCCCCAATTTGTCGAGCAACAGTGATCTATGTTCCCGACCTCATCTTCGGAAATGCATTGTCTAAAGAACATTGCTTGTAAATATAGTGACAGGGAACGCTAAATATTTTTAATTTGCGAGTAAAATTTCGGTAAAATGGCTCCGGGCGACGCCTGGTGGGCAATAATCCCCAATTTGTCGAGCAACAGTGATCTATGTTCCCGACTGGCTTGCTGCTTATGATGACTACGTAGCCGACACGTAGCCGACTTCTTTTGTTTCAGACACAGTGTTGTGCGCATGCACTGTAGTTTTGCCGCCGTACTTGACGAGCAATGCGCAGTTGGTGGCGACTTCGACACAGTGTTACCCGTAATATTCAATTTTAATTTTCTAAAAACAACAACGAGCGCGACTGTGACGAACAGTGTGACGTAAGGATACTGAGGGCTTAGGCTATTCAATAATAAATTTTCTGAGATTGCAGCTCCTTTAGTGCTTTAACAATGTCCTTAAAGGACCCTCTGGTGGTCAAAATTACTACTAATCTGACGGCCAAAAACTGACGCATCTGCACCGTTCAATTGTCACAATTGTCTTGCGACATAAAGTCACAAAATACGGCCTCCAAAAAAAAAAAAAGTAAAAAGAGTGCGCAAACAGTATAGTCAGGAAAAGCTTCAGGCCTATAATTTCGTATACGGTGCGCCGTATTTAGTATTGCGCATCGCACGTTAATTTATTTTGCTGCGTAAATGTCCTGCACTTCGCAGCTCTGCACAAAAATTTAAAGTCAAATAAAAGGAGAGGAAAACGGAAAATCGTTCAAAGTGAAATAGAAAAGTCCTATCCCAGATTCCGCAGGGAAAGTTCTGATTGGTTTGTTGGTTTTAAGAAAAAATAAAAGGGAGATTTTGGCTCTCATGTCTCTTGTTGTATTGCCCCAAGCTGATTAGCTTATATACTATCGAATCCAACAGTATATGGCTTTGTAACGGTTGTCTTATTTCCTTGTTCTTATACGTTTTGGAGTGTTGTGTTTATCAATTTGTGTGTTAGTCTCGGTTTGGCTATACCTTTCCATCGAGACAGGGAATATACACTCTTAAGAATGAACTTCACCGCATAGCACGCTCCTAGCCAACCATAATCTCGAATGATATCGTTATTTGCCCTGATTTGTTACTCTAACTTGGGCGCAGCTCTTGAACTTTTGACCTACATGTTGAACTCCATTATCATCTCTGTTCATCTCTGGACATCATCCTTTTGCGTTTTCATCATCTCATCATCGGATTGAACTTTCTGTATTAAGTGTACTGGGGTAGCCAGTTTGACTTCGTCGAAACTCACATCCCCATTTTTTTTTCTTTATTCACATCACATCACATCACATCACATCCTGATTTGTTGAAAACGGTAGGCGTACGCCTTTTTTGTGACAATTATGAACAGCATAAGTGTCACAAAAAAGGCGTACGCCTCCCGTTTTCAACAAATCAGGGCAGATAACGATATCATTCGAGATTATGGTTGGCTAGGAGAGTGCTATGCAGTGAAGTTCATTTTTAAGAGTGTAGTTGCGTGCCTTCGCATTGGAGCATGTAAAGGTATATCTTGAGCAATCCCGCGCGTTTTATTTCGGCAGTTAAACATTTATAACCTGAGATCAACCACTCCGGCCAACATGCACTTCAAGAACCGCTCGAGGATTTGATTTACGACAGCCCTCGAGACCATAAAGGATTACGTTATCAAGTTCATATACCGCCTGCGGAGACACGGAGATAGGAACCGCTAACCGCTCGTTCGTTCGATAAGTCCACCAATCCCCGTGCAGGAGGCGATCCGGACTTAGCGTGCAGCCAATAGGAATTCGATTTCGGGCTCTCAAGCAGCGCAATGGTTCGAGAGAGCTATATAATGTTACAGCTAGGATTTACAGGATACAACGAAGGATGTTAGCTTCCATCCTTGGTTTGAAACTAGATTATGCAGAAAGGGTTTACGTACTCCCAAACTACAAACGATAAGGATGGTCAGCAGTCATAAATCGTTGTGGAACTTTATCCTATTCATTGTTTGCGTACAATTTTCGTTTGTTGCGCAGCCAAAGCCAAAGCCTCTCCAAAGCCACAAATAAAGTTGTTGTCGTTTGTTGCTGTACTAGGAATCCTCCCTTGAAACGCATCATTCATTGTTGCGACACCTCTTTCTTATTTTATCCTTACTTTTCTAGTTTCCTATATTCTCATTTACTTATTCTTATTTTCCAAGAGTTTCTGATTGTTTTTAATGCGATTTGACTGGACAGGCGCTAACAATAAACTTTTTCACACCTTTAAAGGTGTGCGCTATGCACATTGAACCTGGTTGCGTAACATTGCATCTCCAGGATGATATTTTACAAAATTCGGAAAGCATTACTAAAGATCAAGTGTCAGTGCAAATCTTGCTTTCATTATGTCTTAGATATCGTAGGTACGAGCTAATGCATGTATGCATCGTTATCGATAATCGAGCACGCGCAAGTGTCTACAATACTGTTGAACAATGTTGAGATGTTGCGAGACTGAATTTTTGGAGGACAGACAACACTCGAGTAAAGAAAATTTGTGCGAAACCGTGCTCCATTATGATGTTACCAAAATTACACCTAAAAAGGAGTGTGCCATGCACCTTATTACACCTTTAAAGGTGTGAAAAGATTTAGAGTGAGGATAGGGGTCTTTCTGTACTTGTAAACTATTTAGGCACTTTCAATGCTCTCTCTTTATACGCGAAATTCCGGATAACAAACAAGAAGATTAGATAGTGTTAGTATAGAATGGAGAGTGATAGCGTGATTCTCGAAGTATACAGTACGCCTATCGCACTCGATCAACGAATGAGATTCTGAGTCACACACGCTGCCATTAATTGGTTCTATTAAGTGGATACCTCCACGTTAACGTTACAAATGGTCAACTAAAAGTGCCTATTACCGTCTCTCATGTTACCACGACCTACTCATGACGTGGATACTTGAAAAGGTGACACACGAAGGTAGCCATGTATAGCAGAGTGAACATCTGTATACATCTGTACCACTTTTACCTATGCCCCTGAACATGATAAACATGCAGCCTTTCCGTCAACATCACCACAAGACGCCACGTGCCAGCTGAAATTCACTCTCACTCAAAATAATAATCCCTTTCGCACAGTCCCTGGAAGGAACCACCGGGTCTCCCTTCTTAAAAGTGTTCAAATCCCAGTTCAACGACACGAGCACGCGGTTTGTTCCGGGAGGTCCAGCTGAGGAAACGGACATTGAACTTCCGCACCACAAGGAAGAGGAAGTGTCCGCCTTGTGTTTCGGAAGTCTTCTTCCACCAGACATCTGCTCAAAAACCCCTACATACTCTTCTAAACCCGTGGCGCCATTGTAAGGAGGGGGGTGACGCGCCGCCATGATGCACCCCGAGGGTCGGCACCCTCATTTCCCGATCCATTTCCCTGGTCCCTTTTCCGCGGTCGAAGACCTGGGTCGAATGAAATGGAAAGTCTATTGGCTCCGTTTACCATTATCGGTTTGGTGTCAACGCACCGAGGTCTTTTTTGAAGAGGCCGAGCCATGCAATGGAGGAAGTTGTTGTTGATGTCTTCCGCGCGCGCGTGTGACGCATACGCGCAGTCACAATGAAGAGAACGAATAAACGCGGATATCCGTGGGTATCCGCGGAGTATTTTGTGAATAAGTGTTGGGAGATCGTGCGGTTGTCGGTGTTGATCTTGTAGTCCACCTTTCTTGCGGGGCGTTCTTCCTCGAGACATTATAAACCATACACGGGGTTGACAACCATGGGAAGAGATAAGAGATTGCGCGGTTCCGACGACGGAAACAAATGGAAGAAATCCCATAAAATTTCTCAAAATTATGACCTGCTGTATAGTTCAATTTCGATTAATTTGCACCACTCACACGTACAGGTTAATATACGTGTCACGTGATGTAAATGTGACGTCACTTAGTGCGTGCCTCCTTTCCGCAAATTTAAAAAATGCGAAAAATGTATTCGAATAATTGGCTACTATAGGAGCCCGGACGTATTTTCATTTTCGTCGTCATAGAGCTTTTCGATCCAGAGTTAATATGTGTCCAATTTGGAAGGCAAGAGGTGAGAAATGATGTAACAGCTCATTTCATTCGATGAGCTTTATTTTATGTCTCGAAATAGTAGGTGTGGTTAGGCTGGGTTATAGCGCATTGCGCAGCCGTGATTTCCTACGCGTCATTTCCGCGAGAAGACTGACGCTTTTAGCGAACGACCTCCGAAAAACCCGACCCAACGTTAACCTTCTTTCCGTGCACTTCTATGTAGTCTCACGCTGTTGGCGGGCACGTGAAACTAATAAATAAATAAATAAATAAACATGATTTCATTTTGTCCCGCTCATACCATCCTCTGTGGATCATTTGGAATCGTGTTCGACAACTGACCCCCAGAGCGTGGGATCCATCGAACTATGGCATGGTACAGCTTGGGACAAAAGTTTACGGAACAGCGGGATGTGACATTTCTCCACTTGAGCAGCACCCAAGCAGCAAACGCGAGCAGACACACATACTAAAAAATTGAGAGATCAGCTGGTCACCTGTTTCTTATTCAAGCTACTCCTGGCAGGTATGACGGAGCCACTCCGATGAAGAAATACGCCAACGCCGTGTTCCGTAAACTTTTGTCCCAAGCTGTACTACATGAAATTTCCAAGCACGCTAAAGAACCCCTCAGATGTGAAAAAAAAAAAAGTCCGTTTGGCGTCATTCACGATTGTAATTGTAAACCGGTTGACGTAAAGCTCAGAAGTATGAAAGGATATGTATCTTTAAACATACAGATAAGAATAACACCAATAAAAACTCATCGTCAGGACGTTAACGACATTTTTTTTAGATAGAACGCAAAGAAACAACTATAAGAGATCTCGAGCGGTGGACCATGATAAGAGATATACTAAAAGGGTTGTCACATAATTTGTAAAACGGGGAGATAATACCCGCTCCGGATCATCAGCTGGGATGAATACAGTGAACCCTCGTTATTATGACCGTGGTCATTCCGGAAAATTTTGGTCATAATGCGGAATTGTCATATTAACGGGGAGGATTTGCAGAGGTTTCACTAAATTGTTCCCCAGGAGTATGGTTGTAAAGCGCGTATGTCAGATTATCGGGGGTCATATTAACGAGGGTTCACTGTAATACACCCGTACGGCAAGTTTTTTGTTTTTTTTTGCATAATGTTTGCAAGTTGTTTTTGTGTCTCTCATTTTGTACTCGCTGTTTTTGAACTAATTGATAGAGAGAGAAAAAAAAAACAGCTTCGGGCATTTGTGATAAAAATTGGTTTACGTGGGATCACTAACGCATTTTACGTGCGGGTGGAATTCCAGTGTATATCTTTGACGCTGAAGGGTCAGCTTCAATTTCAACTCCTCTTTTTTTTTTCTAGGCCGCGGACAAACAGCATCTAGGACGAATGTCGAGAACTGCATGTGTATGGTGCGAAGGCGAAAAGCATTTCACGCCTATTATGCGTGATAATAGAAGCGGGCCTATTTGTTCCCAGTCTAGAATTCACGGTCTGCTTGCCTCGATACAGTTCCCATGCACAGTTCCGGCCGTTGAGACGAAAACGAAACGATCTTCGTAATTCGCTTCGTGATATCCTTTCTGATGCGCGGTGCGCATGCAGGCGCAACTGGAGCGCTGGAAGTCTCGGCGCAGTGTACTGCTCGTTCTTATTTTATTTTATTTATTTATTTATTTATTTTCCTTTTTATGTTTCTTCGTATACCGTAAGAATGCGCTTCCTGATGATAACTGCTCGTCGAAGTTACACCGAGAGAGCTTCGTAAGAAATACGAATCTGTGATCGTATACGTCGCACGCCTGTCACGAAGAATTCTTCGGGTTTTGTTCTCATCGGTGATCTGCCGTCGTGCTATACCATAGAGCTGCCGGCAAGTGATAGCTTAGTAAATGTACTCGGAAGAGCAGTATACAGTGAACCCTCGTTAATATGACCCCCGATAGTCTGACATACGCGCTTTACAACCATACTCCTGGGGAACAATTTAGTGAAACCTCTGCAAATCCTCCCCGTTAATATGACAATTCCGCATTATGACCAAAATGTTCCGGAATGACCACGGTCATAATAACGAGGGTTCACTGTCCTGTTATACGGAAGGGAACATCAGTGCTATTCGTGACGCGAGGGAGGGTCCGAACAGCTGCAACCTCACCCTGCACTACGGCTGAGCATCACCATCATCATCACCATCTTCCAAAGGAGGTGCGCTGCTATCAGTCAGACACCAGCAGTGCCAGAACCACATACAGTGAACCCTCGTTAATATGACCCCCGATAATCTGACATACGCGCTTTACAACCATACTCCTGGGGAACAATTTAGTGAAACCTCCGCAAATCTTCCCCGTTAATATGACAATTCCGCATTATGACCAAAATTTTCCGGAACGACCACCGTCATAATAACGAGGGTTCACTGTCCTGTTATACGGAAGGGAACATCAGTGCTATATTCGTGACGCGAGGTTGGGTCCGAACAGCTGCAACCTCACCCTGCACTACGGCTGAGCATCACCACCATCATCATCACCATCTTCCAAAGGAGGATGCTGCTATCAGTCAGACACCAGCAGTGCCAGAACCACATATACAAAAACCAAAGACAGCACCAGAGTTCAGCAACCCCGAGGCTCCACAAAGGGAAAGGCGTCTCGCGCAGCTATTTTACAACACCTAATCTTCAAATCGGAGCTGCAGTCAACAACAACAACAACAATCGGCACAAACCCCAGAACAACGGGTTCAAAGCCCTCGTATACGGATCCACGAACTCGGAAGTTCAATGTCCCTCGTGTCCAGGACTGACCAGAAGCAGTCGGAAGATGTCTTAAAAGTTTGTAAACTTCCTATATATGCTTCCTGATTAGCAACGGAAGAGGAAGTACGAGCAAAAAAAATAAAAAATAAAAGGGGGAGAGAAAGCACCGTCTCCCCCATATATACTTCCCTCGAAGAGAGTGAGGAGGAAGACCTTTTCAAGGTGGCACACGACGGACGCGTGCCACCTGGAACAGGAGAGCCAGCTGGAATACTATAGCACGCGTGTTCCTCACCTGCGAGTCCAAAGATCTCCAAGACGCCACACCAGATAAAGGAAGAAGAAGAAGAAGAAGAAAAATGTTTGAAAAGGAGAGCCGAATTGAGTTTGGCGGATAAAGACACGCGCGCCTTGCTCCAGATGGGAACCAGGCAATGCGCGAGTGGTCTGGTGCAGTCTTGGGTAAGTTACTTCTAAAAAGTAACTGAGTTACAGTTATAGTTACTTTCTTGATTAAGTAACTAAGTTACAGTTATAGTTACTTTCTTGATCAAGTAACTACTTACAGTTACAGTGACTGAAAGAAAGTAACTTAGTTACATTACAGTTACTTTTTATAAAAACGACCATGAGAGGGTGATACAATCGTTAAAAACGTGCATTTATTTACATTTACTTAAGCGCGATAGAAGTATTATTGCACTTAACCTGAAGCTGTGTAAGTCAATATGTGGCTCTCCCACAGGGAAAAATACGACGTGTGTACGTACGTAAAAAAAAAGATCGACATTTGTTCGAGTAACTAGTTACATTTTGCAGTTACATTCACACAAATAGTAACTAGTTACAGTTAAAAGCTACTTCTCTGGAAATGTAACTAGTTACTGTAACTAGTTAGCCCCAAAAGTAACTCGTTACAGTTACAAGTTAAAAGTAACTTAGTTACTACCCAAGACTGGTCTGGTGTTCCACCAAAAGATTGTTTGTGGGATTGTATGTGATCAAACAGAAGATTGTTTGATAGTGGAATTCAGTGTATACCCACCCAGTGTTTTGATAGTGGAACCAGTAAACGTATATACTCGATATATTCTCGTAAGTGTTTAGGATATTTAATATAACCAAGTAAACTTGTGTAGTACAAGTTCAATACAGTTCCATAATAATGTAGCACAAACTAATTACACAAAATGCTTACACAAGAGAAGTCACACTCTAAGACAAGCTAAAACAAGCGTAATATTCCCAAAGAATCCCACAAAATCTCGTAGTATCTCGTAAGTATATGGGAAAAGGTAGTAATGTGGGATCAGTGTTTCACGCTGCAACGCGACCGTCAGCATGAGTGACGCCGAAAGTACTCGCTCCTTGGACTAATTTTTCCCACGTCAATGCTATTTTAGTCGGTAGCATCTCTGACTGGAAATCAGGAGGGCCCAGGTACGATTCCTTGGCGTCAGAGACTTTTTCCTGAGTTATTTGATTTCACTAGTTTTAACTTGCGCTGAAATATTAGCGTCTGGCCCTATGTCCTTTCATTCCATGACACTAAGTTAGTGGCGGCAGGCGCCGAACCAGCAACCTCGGGATTAGCAAGCGGACCGAAGCCGGTGGAAGAGGATAAAAGAACGAAAACAACGTGTTTCATCAAGAGCAGTTGACGGCCTCGTAAATACACGCGATTCATGGGCGCGTATCTCGCCATGTACAATGCTGAATGTAGGAATATACGAACGTACGAATACATTTCATGTCCTATATACACAACGGGATATTAGGACTTTTGCGTCCTCGCTAACGCCCTGTGCATACCTGGGTTACTTCTTCTGGTAATTTGTAATGTAATGCATTACTTTTGACATTACGTAATTCGTAATGTCATTTAATTACATTTTGTCAGTAATTTTAATGATATTACTCATCACTTTATACGAAAGAATCGAGCCTGTGTTCTGTGTTGGCACTTGGCAGAAAGAGAGTTTGTAGCCTAACTGGCGAGTTAAAAGAATTCCAACTCCCACAATGAATTTCCACATCCTCAACACAGGTACGATTAAATGGCTCGCAGTAATGACTTTGTAATGTGATTACTTCTTCGTAGTAATTGCAATGTAATTTCATTACATTTAAATTGCGGCAATGAGTAATGTAATTTGATTAAATTCTAGCTGGAGTAATGAGTAATGTAATTTAATTAAATTCTAGCTGGAGTAATGAGTAATGTAATTTAATGAAATTCTAGCTGGAGTAATGAGTAATGTAATTTAATTACATTTTGGAAGTAATTTACCCAGGTATACTGTTCTGTGTCACACATTCACAAAACGCGGCATCCGTGACGAAAGCAGACGACACACGCGTCAGCCACGCGCGGCGTGCGCTGCGCCGCGCTGCGGACAGAAGGCGAAATTGGCGGTCTCCCGTATATGCTAAAACGAAAACGGCCGAACATCTGGAGCTTCCTTGAGCTTCTAAGGAACACCTCCATCTGTTGCTATGACGAAGAATAAGAACACACCTTGTTTTGAGTCGCGCGAAAAGGAGTAACAATGGGACGCAGGGAGCCAAGAACAATCTCCGGGTGGGGGGAGAACTTTTTTTTTTTTTCTTCTTACCTGGCGACGCAATACGGGACGCATATAAGAAGGGACTTTTATGAATGAAGCCTTAGAGAGGACCTTGAGGCTATGGCGGATATAAATAGTAAGTTTGCACGACGGATTTTTGTGGGTATATACAGTGGACAACATGGCGGGGGTCCTAAACTGGTTTGCGTAACGGACTACGCGGTCCATCTGCGGTTGATGTCTGCAAGCGGTACTTGGTTCTTTATCGAAAATTTATGAAGGCCGAAGGATATGTTGACTGTTTACACTGCGTGAATCATATACGTTGAGCGGTGCGGGGATGCTGAGAGGAGCACGCAATTTTGCGGTTTCGTAGAATTTTGAAAGAATATTCGAATCATTAATAATATTAATAATGACATTAATAAAGTAATAAAGAAGTTAATAACACAGAATAAAGAAGTAATAAAGACATTAATAATATTTCGAAAGAATATAATATAAAGACAGAAATTGTGGAAGGGAAATGAAAGAAATATATCGGTACATTTGGGATATTTAAATAAAGCGACACTCTGGACACAAGCTAGAGGTAAACAAACGTCGCACCGTCTTTTTTTTTTTTTTTTTTTTGTGACGCTTTGTGTCAAATATTCCCGCTAAATTCGCGCCCAATTATTTCTAAATGAAATTTTCTAGGCAGCACTTTCATTGCGCTCTCTGTTACATCCTGGTTTATGTTCTGCCAAAGCAACCGACTGAACTTGCCGATTACGGTTTACCAACTCACACAGCAGTCTTGCGCAGTAACTAGTTCCGAGTAACCTGTAATTAGATACTTTCATACAAAAGTAACTCGTAATTAACTGTAACTAGTTACCGCCTTTTGTTAGATTAACCGTAAAATGTAACTAAGTTGCTATGCGTACGGCAATATTCTCCACGCGTCACTTCGCTAGTATCGTTTTGTCGAGGCTTCAGAGTAGCTCAACAACAACAACAACAATAAATGATGACAGGGCCCATGGTAAATCGCCTGTTTACAACGCGGTATTTGTTATGCTTGGACAGTACAAGTGATAAAACAAGTTTTTGAGTTACATTTATTCCGCTTTTTAAAAAAGTAACTGTCAAGTAACCACGTTACTTTGATGCAATAACTGTTAGTTACATCTCAAAAAGAATAACTGTAGCTGTAACGGAGTTACTATTTTTGCAGGTCAATTCAAGTGTAACTGTGACTTGGTTACATTTTTTGAGTAACTTACCCACGATTGTCACACAGAACAGAAACATGGTTACTTACAACACAATCACGGTTGTGTGAACCCAGAAAAAAAAAAAAAAAAAAAGAAACAAGAAAACGAAGCTTCATAACAACACGACAGCGTTAAACCTTTCGACCGCGTCAGCTCATACTTTATTACGCCACAAAAAGGCACGTTGTATATAGAGTATAGTTCTCAAAGCATCACCCAGGTGGCGAGGAAGGTAGCGCGTTATGAAACGATACAACTATGTAGCGTACGTTCTATTGCCCCGTAAAAATAAGCTCTAAACGACGTCATTTAGGGCATCAAAACGCACACGCTGTTGCGATAATTTTTCCCGAGTTAAGCCTACAATGTTCTCATTTTTCAGCATGTAACCATCTTAAGTTAGCTTTCTTAGCGTTCCTTAATCCAGCAACTATGAAAGGGGCGACGACCGCCATTTGTGTGCCTTCTCTTCTTCCTATACGGTACAGCACTTTGCCACCAGGTGCACGTATTCCTAAACCCGGTATTATTTCGCACTGTGCTGACACTTTAACACCTTTTTCCTTGTCCCGAAAAACGAATATATACACAAAACTTTACTACTTCTTCCCTCGTTTAAATATGACGTGTAGCAGACGACACTTAAGAAGGCCCTCCGTCTTGACATCGTTTTACAAAATGCCCGGATTTCTTAGCACATATATCTTGATCTACTCCCAGAAACCTAGCGATGCCAGCGCCCCTAGTGGCAAAGAGTCGCACTCTTCACCGCCGTATTTCTCTCTTTCTTCTCTTTCTTTTTTTTAAATTCTTTTTCATGGCGGCCATCAAAGTAAGGACACCCTCCGATGTATGACTTTAGCAAACAACAATGGCGTCTCCCAGAAGGGAGAGCAGACGATGCATTGTAATCTGTCACCCATGGTGAACAAATCTTTAAGGTCACCTTCACTTGAGATGATGGTTTCAGTTGAGCGCTCCGTAAATTTCAGCGCAAGGGGGTCCTCCTCCAGGGATCGACCAATAAAATCTATCAAAAATGGGGGCTGCGACTTACCAAGGTTGCTAGCTGTGTTCCCCGTTCTCTAAGTGAATGGTTTCGCGAAATACGTGCTCACTGCAGCTAAAAGCAGGAAATATGTTTAGCGCTGCGGTCTGTATAATTACGTTTCTTTACAAATATTCAGAAATCAAGACAGGAGCGACGTTTTGACGGAAATATAGCATCGTTGATTTGAGATTCCTTACGCTGCAGGACGATAAATAAATAAAATAAAATTGAATGATCTTCAGCAAGCTTCAGCAGGTCACCCTACACCTAAGCAAATTAACGAAGATATAGCAATGAAACACTGCTGCCTTCAAGTTGTTAATTCTTACGGACGAAATGCCGTTTACAGCAAGTACATGTATCATTGGAACGTAACGTGCCATTTATGTAAATGGTGCTCTACATTTCTATTTTCTTTTTATTCCTGAACTATCGTTTTATTGACTTTCCTGAACATTAGTTTAACTGGGGGGGGGGGGATCTATTTTGACAGGAAAAGTCAGCCAGAAATGACGGCTTGCTATTCCTTGTTAAATAGCTCTTTAGTGCGTATTCCTGGTGTAGTCAAGAGTAAGGCGATGTGGGGTCAGAGGTCTTCCGCCGTCCCATGCACGATGTTACAGGCTGCTGCTGAGGCCGGTATCACGCAGGTAGAGGAGGTAGTTTTACTGGAGTATTTCCTTAATGTATATCCTTATTTATTTCAGAATTTTTTTAGTAATTTCCTTCAACAACAATCAAATTATGAATGATGATATCATGGGGGCGTCCTTAAACAATAACACGTTATTATACTATATATATTATGCTGTGACACACCTGAGGTGTCTTACACCGTATTGTAGCGCATCCATAAGAACAGTCTTGGGTAAGTTACTTCTAAAAAATAACTGAGTTACAGTTATAGTTACTTTCTTGGTCAAGTAACTACTTACAGTTACTGTGACTGAAAGAAAGTAACTTAGTTACATTACAGTTACTTTTTATAAAAACGACCATGAGAGGGTGATACATCGTTAAAAACGTGCATTTATTTACATTTACTTAAGCGCGATAAAAGTATTATTGCACTTAACCTGAAGCTGTATAAGTCAATATGCTGCTCTCCCACAGGGAAAAATACGACGTGTGTACGTACGTAAAAAAAAAAGGATCGACATTTGTTCGAGTAACTAGTTACATTTTGCAGTTACATTCACAGAAATAGTAACTAGTTACAGTTAAAAGCTACTTTTCTGGAAATGTAACTAGTTACTGTAACTAGTTAACCCCAAAAGTAGCTAGTTACAGTTACAAGTTAAAAGTGACTTAGTTACCACCCAAGACTGCATAAGAACCACCCAGACTCATCCCTTCATTCCTAGACTTTATTCTCTTTTTTCACTTGCCGATACCCGATACTACAACACCTATTACAAAACATATACTACTAGAAGTTTAGTGAGAGCTATACGGCGTGTAAAATTAAATTATATCTTCACATGTCTCTCGACACGTTATATATGATAAAGGCATACTTCTCCGATTCAACGACTGTGCCACTATACAATATGGAAGTCGACAGCTCTGATCCAAATATACAACAGACCGCCGTCGTGCCGATCATATGCAACGTCGACAGCCTCGTAGTCACAACGGTCGTCGCGTGACAAGCTCGTCATATAGGCCTATCTGCACGGCTACGCTTTTATGTTACGGACGCGCGCATCGCCAAAGGCATCCTCCCGTTCACCTGGCAGAAATCAGCGTCAACCATTTACGCGGCTCATATCGACCAAAAGCAACCAGGTGGACAGATCGTGGTTTCATATCAAAATTAGGGCATCTGGCGGGAAGCAGCAAAGCACGACGAGCAACACTGACTCCGAAACACGTGGCAGACGACAAATGCGTGCGCAGTGGGTGTCGTTAGGAAACCACGCTAAAATCAATCGTCAGTCACGCTTGGATCAACCGCTATATACCCGTAATATGCGGGAAAGTAAAGCAGACGATTTCAGAAGCAGACGACATGCATGACAAAGCAAACCGCAACAAAAAGTGCAGCGGACGACAGAGAAATCAAAGCAGAAACATTCATTGTGTGGTTTTGTGCATGCACGCGTGCGTGAGTATACCTCTCCACTTCCGAAAGTGACAAACTTTTTTCCCGCCGAAAAAGACAGCAGGAAGTGCACGACGGCATGCCGCTCATGCGACGCGATTGGTCAGTTGCGTGCGCCGGCCTTCCGATTTCCGGTCTTGACCACCATGACAAGCTCCCGTGGCTCAGTGGTTAGCGTGCTAGCCATGTCACGTCGAGACTGGGAGGTACCCGGGTTCGAATCCCGGTGCCGGCTGTGCTGTCTGGGGTTTTTCCTGGGTTTTCCTCAGACGCTTTCAGACATATGTCGGCACAGTTCCCCTAGAAGTCGGCCCAGGACGCACATTTCCCCAGGGCGTCAGTCGTGACGTTGCCCACATACGTGAGGCCGACAACGGCAAGCCCTTTCACCATCACCATCACCACCACCGGTCTTGAAACTGTGACGCATTAAAAAAGACACATTTCGGGCAAAGTCAATTCAGGAAAAGCAATAACTTTGTCGTATTCAACAAAACGAAGATACAATTGACGTACTTGTTCCAAAGTTCCGCGACAAAATGTGAAGCAGGTAAAGGCAACTATATGTACATATCAAACGTATACTCTATAAAACATCACGTTTTGCGTCATCTGGGAGGATTTTGGAAGCTGTAAAGTTTGTACCGCCAACTCTAGGATGGGACAAACGCAAGATGCCTGAAAAGTTGGAGCCACCTGTTCCCTGTGCGCCGATAATGGCGGGACGAGATGTCTCGAAAGGAGGCAGCTGGTTATTGGCGGGGACAAATTCTGAAAGGCAGCTGGCAGTGCATTACTTGTACCCCGTAGCAGACGATACCTGCAAGCTGAGCTAATATTATAGAATGGCTTTAGAACGCTGTCCAATCCATTTTGGCGAGGCAGAAGTCACGAAGTATTCATCATATGTCCTGGCCGGGGTTTACAACTTTTCCAGGGTTTCTTAAGTGAATTTGTGATGGAGTTGTATCCATTGACAGGTTGTCGGATATGTAACCAAGTCACATTTATCTTATCTGGTGTTATGTTTTTACATTTTGCAAAATAAAAAAAAAATTCATTTTTCTAATCCAGTATTAGCGCCGCGAAGCACCTGTAGCTATGAGCGGAGTACAAACGTTGACAGATGGAGAGATGGAGAGAATTGATTAACTAATAATTACTTAGTACAACTATGATTAACTTCGTGCACGTTGGAGCACGTTGGCATGTTTCCTAAGCCCTTCTTCTACAAGACTTCTTTTAACAACGAGCTTAGTTTATGTTATATCTGCAACCAGGATGGTAGCAGGAAAAATATTTCGGGGGATTGGGGGTTCTATGGGGACTTTACACGGGGGAGGATGACTTCCCCTTGCTTCCCTCACTCAAATGCACTACCAGAGGTACGATTTCCGGGGGTGTCAACCCCCAACCCTTCCTTCCTTCCTTATTATGGGTTTAGAGTGGTCAGCCCTTCCATGGCTACGCCCCCGGCTGCAATAGCTAGCCGTATATCACCCTACGCAGCGAGAAGTAGTGCTCAACACCCAGGGGCGGATCCAGTCTCTCGGTTTGGGGGGGGGGGGGGGAGCGGTTTCTTTGCCGGACTGTTTAGTGGGGGAGGGGAGCCAGGGGAACCCCATGTATAAACTGACGATTTTGATTGTATAAACTGAATCCGCCACTGTCAACGCCGAAACTGTGAACTCCATATAGGCTGGCGTATTGTGGCGTTGCAGTCTACTTTCTCCGGCGGAGTAACACTGTAAGGGTTGACGGACTACATTTTACGTCAATCTTAGGTTGGACACGGTTGGTACAGAGCCATCCTTCCAAAGTCGACTCTTCTATCTATAAGACAATTTTCTCGAGATAGCCCCCGAAGACGGATAAGACGACATTGCAAACATCCGTCACCTGCTCGCAAATACGACAGTAACTTCCATCTGCCCGCTTAGAACAATGCCTCTTTCCTAACTCGGGGGAAAAAGACATCCGTCTCAAACTGATAACGACCAGTCCTTCCTGAGGGTCCTGGCCAGGTGTCGACACTTTACGTGTGGCGGGCTCGTGCCACTCTGAACACAGGTGGCGCTGGTGCAGAGCCCAGCTGTGGAAATCCCGAGATGGAGGAATCCATGGCCCAATGGAGTCCGCGTTCAACAATCCCGCTAGAGGGCACCTGGTAGGAAGTAGGTGCGGCACAACGTTATACGGGGTGTCCCAAATATTAAACCAACGGAATGTTGTTATAGTTAGTTAGTATTTTTCTCACTGTGCCTAATTGATTAATTAAATAAGACTGATTATAGCTATTTAAACAAAAAAAATGGTTTGAGGACCGAAGTGTTTCCAGAAAGGTATATGCTGGTGCGCCCTCCGTTTAAGCCAGAAAAAGAAAAGGGGAAAATTTTCCATATTTTTTATTCTTCAATCAATCAATCAATCAAAGAAAGAAAATTCTTCTCGAGGCACTGTACAGATTTCCAATTGACACCTCGGCCCTTAAACCAATATTTTAAAACTTATCCGATTAATTAACTAGGCACCATGAAAAAATACTTATTCGCATAGGCAATAGTATTCGCATACGGGTGTTTGTTACTTTGGATAGACGGAGAAATAGGACAGTAGAAGGGTGTTAGAGTCATGCACGACTATAGCATTTATCCTGGGACGACTTCTCCAGAAAAACACAGGCAAAACTTCCGATGGCCGATTATGGAATTCGACGCCACAACCTAGCGTTCAACGTCACTTCGGTGGAGTGATCCAATCCTTTCGCTCAACGCCGCAAAACGTCCTCACGCAAAATTTACTGAGTTTACTGTGACGCAACGCTAATCCACTTTGCCTTATCACCTCCGTCATTTTTCTCGTTACTTTCCCCCGGTAGAGCCCCTATATAATCTTACATTAGACATTCGATTTCATGCACTGGAAATGAAAGTGGCCTGCCCTTCCCACGCGCCCAGCTTTTCGCCAACGAAGAAGCGGATGCCTGTTCATGCATTGGAAACTTATGCACATGCAACGTCAATGAGTAGATTGCAACATCGTGGGAGTTGGCTTCGTGAAGCATAACGTTATCTGCGTGGTCATCGTAGCTTCCTTTATAGAGGATACGTGGAAGGGATACGGATGGTATTTAATTTGAACGAAAATGAAACCACCGGCTTTTGCGGCATGTCTGACACGCCGTAGCAAGCTTCTTGCTGCAGCTTGCCAGAACCTTCCTCTCACAGCATATTCACAGAAGCAACGTCCCCACGGAATATTCTAGTGGAAGGAAAAGGGGGAAAAAAAAAAGAAACTGCTCACGGGTCGAGAGTCTTTTTACCGTGGCAGACGACACCGTCTGCTCCGTCTGCACCGTCTGCTGACGTCACCGTGCGCGTCTGCTCCTGTCGTCTGCTACGGAATATATTGCGGCTGCGTTAGCAGCGCGCAAAAAGGCGTGACAACAGCCAGCTCGCGCAAAACGCAAAGGCTGAGTTTACGTTCTGGGCATGCGTGCGCAGTTGCAATAACGCTATTTCTCGCGCACGCAAAGCTTCCAAGTCCGCTATTCTAAAACTCTCTATTGAACACTTATCGCTCTTACGTGGCACCAGAAAGCTTTGACGTTTTTCGCGCTTTCCGTCGTATATTCGGGTATTCTGGTGAATTTCGCTCGCGTGTCTACACGGCCAAACGACTGTGGTGAATTCATCTCTTACGGGAACGTTTTCGTTTTGTAGGCTCGAGATCGCCTTCAACATGTTCTTTAAATTCAGTCCAGGATGCACATACCCCTTCCTGAGCAGCACGTCATCGCCTGGAAGGTGCACCGCTTGGTAAGCACATCCGCATGGAGAGATGCATATATGCACATGATCAATGCACGAGTCGCGAAAGACGCGGATGAGATTCGTGGACACTGCCACGCCTAAAGGAAGTTGACATCGGTGGGAAAAAATCCCAAATCCTCGATCTGTTCATTTTAGTACGGCTTCTAATAGAAGCAGAAACGCCGTCTGCTTTCGCAAGTATCGAGACAGCTGCTCGTTCGTACGATGGCAAGTCTGCTGGCTGTCGTCTGTTTCTTTTTATCTCCTCCCCTATAGCAAACACCTCCGTCATCTGTTGAGCGTTCCACTTCATTTACCGACAGACGACAGGTGGACGCCGCCATCTTGAATGGGGCAAGGTCGATGGTGGCGCCACGCGACAGCCACACGCCGTCTGCTGGGTTGTATTGGAAGCTACAAAAGAACTCTCTATCCTTGGAATTCGAAAGTAAGTGAAGGTCTCTAGAGAAAACCTTTGCAGGCACTATCCGTGTATTCACACGAGCGATATTCCCCCAGAAGCGGAAGATGCGAAAAGTGGCATAGGTTTCTGCTGTCACGTGATATTCCGTAGCAGACGACAGGAAAACACACCGCGGTGTCGTCTGCTAAATGAGCAGTCCGCTACTCCTGATATTCCGCACCGTGCGCATGAATGCTGAACATAACACGGGTCGGAACGTGGTCTATGTGAGCAGTGTTTTCGCCTTTTCTTCCACTAGAATATTGCGCGAGAAACATGGTTGCGGGTTCGAATCATGGTTCTGGATGATCGGCGTCGACGCTTCGGTCCGCAAGATGCCGTATCGTAAGGGACGAGAAACTGTGAGATTTGCTCTCCCGGTTTTTCTCTTTTACCGGTTCCTGGTATCCAGATGGGGACCCCAATATCAAGTTTTACAGCAAAAACATAGAGTAGAAAATCGTCATCACCGCCAATTCCGAAACTCATCCGACTCGGACGTTATACGGAAGTCATCTCCGCCAGTGAGGCGGAAATCGGCGATGTCACGTGTGCTTCCGGGAACCTATAGGAATAGCCGATAGCGATCGCTCACGGCCAATTAACACCACTTAGATAGAGAAAGCCTGCTTACTCGACGACGTGACGTAACAACTATAAGAGTCGGCCAATCAGGATCGTGTTTTCAACGGCGGTAGCCAACCACGAACGTGCTTTCAATGGCGGTAGCCATGGCGACGAACCACCGTCGTCTGCGAGTAGTGAATGAACGTCCCCGCGTACCAAATGGGGAAAACTTTAAAATAAAGCGCAAAAAGGTCCCATTATCTTTCTCAAAACTGATTTTCTGGAAAGCGCGTTGCACTTTTTTGTCTACAGATTCAGGTCTACAGGTTCCAAGTTAGCTGCAATCATTTGCGAGTTCTTGAACTCGCAGAAGGGCGAATCGCAGTATAGCAGACGAATTCTGACTTTATATGACCACGTAGCGAAGGTGGGAGAGGAGGCAATAAGAAAGGCCTTCTGTATCGAGGTGGCGTTGTCACGGCACAGCTCCCGTGAGACAGTAATGCTTTCCTCTGACGTCAGAGCTTGACGCGGAAGTTATCCAAGAGTTGTATCACCCCAACAACGCACAAGAAGAAAAACGATACTTTTTTTCCTCAGTGCTTTGGGCGTGTAGTGCAATGTGTGTATGACGACATGAAAGTGTCACAACCCACTTTAAAAAAAAAGAAAAAAAAACTGTACACCAACACATAAAGAGGGGAACATTTTCCTCTTTGAGGGCCTTAAGGAGGGGTTAGCATAGGCAAGCTGGCTTGCACTTATGTGTCTGGAGAGCTACCCAAAATGCGTAACGTTCCACACAGGGCACCTAAATCTCGCGAGCACTCTTATTTCGATGACTAGAAAAAGTAGTAGAAGATAACGATATCGATTAACTAATGATTCAATAGATGGCAACGAGGCCAGACGAGGTAAAAAAGGCCATATTCATGCCAGGCACGTTGGCGTTATTTTAGCAGATGGTGGCTTTTGACAGCAAAAGAACACTCGAACGCTTATCAGCACAAACAGTGACACGCGCGTCCACTCGATAGAGCATTGGAGCGATCAAGTGTAGAGCGCATGCGCGCACCGAGGGGGCCGCAAATAGGTGCCATCTGGACACCTTGGGGCAACACTTGGCCGGTTATGCAACCGTGCACTTCAAATGCCAGACGGAGTCCTAGAAGAGCGCTGTCTGCTTTCATTACGGTGTTCGTTGCACAAGTCCGCTCAGTATATACATGTGACATGATTCGAGTTTCCCATCACCGACGTAATCAGCCCGGAAATATTGTACAGCAAAAACTGCAAACTGACGTTCCCCGCTTTTTATTTAAAGTATCCGCTAGCTGATCACAGTGCTGCGGGTACGCCATGCTGCGGGTACGCCAGGGTCGTTAAGTACTCATAATCATAGCTGTCTCGTAGCGTAAAAACACACTAATTATCTGTATTATTTTGTACGTATATTTCGCATTATTATTGTTATTACTTTCTACGTTGCTTTATATTATTACTATTTTATGTATTCTTTAATACTACTTTTTATTTTATACATACGTATTACGCTATAAAAACCAGCGTTAATTTATTTATTTTTCGAAGTGTGGAGGTATAGTGATGTATATTAGATTTTTTTTTTAAGCATCGTATTGTACCACCGCAGAGAAGTGCCACACGAAAAACACGCAATGAAAGCATTCATTTGACATTAGCTAAATAAAATACACGTTAAATAAATGGGAGAAAACACTTAATGAACTTGCACGTATTAACTCCAATAACGACTCGGATAAGGAACTAATACTCAATCCAAGTGAATCGCTGACCCAATATGCGTCTCAGCATCGAACGTAAAATTCCTCAACGCTCACCTTGACCACGATTTTCAGAATTATAAATACCTCGATTTAAAATTCGTAAAAGTTTTCGTTAAAAAAAATACACCTTCGTTTTCCCTCGGCAAAAATCCCGACGAGAAATTCCCTCTCAGCTGATTGACCTTCCCACCGGTGTTTGCGGAAACTTCTGTCTTCCGTGAAGTTGTCTTCGACAAAACGGTGGCGACTAATAATTAAACGCTTCCTATTAAATACCTAAGCAGGAAAAACAAGTCGAGGTTCCTTTTCCGTTCGTAATGATTTCTATAAGACGAGTTGGAAGAATGACAAAACAATACGGGGCCTCTGTAATAAAATAATAATCATATTATTCAATTAGGAGTGAATGAGGGTTCCACTCGAACGGCTACTATGCGAGTATGGATGAGATAAGATTGTCCTCTACTGTCGAAGGACGGACACTCAGGAAAAGGCATCTTGGCAGTGGGGCGCCACCTTGACCAACATGTCGAACGGAGGTTTGAATAGTTGAACGTCGTTATCAGGCGGAAGTAAGGATGATGTCGATTTATCGGAGGTTACCACATTATTAGCCCATAGTGGACGGTGCCGCGTGTGTCGCTGGTCACTCCCGATTTAATTGCTTTTGTGCGACTGAATGAAATTTCGTAATGATGTGTACAAACGACCTTTTTTTTTCTTCTTTTAACTCCCGTTATCTTTGACTCTTCTCGTATACGCGTAATCGTAGAAATAATTGGCATAAATAAGTGGATGAGGTGCGAGAAAATGATGCCGCGGTGCTGGGTCCATTCCCCCGGGAGGGGGTGGGGGTGGGATACGCTGATTAAGAAAAAAGAAAGGGAAGGTCAGCCAGACGGAGGTCGGCTTGCTATTCCCAAAAAAGTGGAAAATTGGGGAAGAAAAGAAGAGGTAAATAAAAAAGAAGGAAAGAAAAGGAGAAGGAAAAAGGAGAATAGGGGAAAGAAAAGGAAACGGTGAAAAGAAAAGGGGAAGACAAAGAAGAAAAGAAAAGGAAAAGAAGGTCCACGGCTAAACAACAACAACAACAACTACTACTACTTTAGTTCGGGATTATTTCGGGATTTCGGGAAGGTCTGAGGCTAGAATGCTGCGTTGGCAACCTTTCCTTCGTTTTCATTCCGTGTGAGCGCCGCGAAGCAGCTGTGGCTACGAGCGGCGTACAGACGTGGACAGATGGAGAGAGGGCAACAGGAAGGAGTTGGGGAGACAGGGTGATTAGTACGTGTCCTGGGCCGACTTCAGGGGGAACACTGTGCCGACACATTAACACGAAGTGACTTCCTTGTTCGACAGCAGACATTTTGTCCAAGGTCAGCAAATGGACAAGGATGTCCGTCCCTTAAATATCGCCCCCGTTGACAACAACAACAACAACAAATGGAACCGCTGTTCCCCCGAACACTGCGCCTCAAAACAGCCCGGAAACCGACCATATGACCCACATATACTGCCCATCAAAGGCAACAGCTGACCGATGCACCCGCCAACGACAAAGAGGTCGAAGGCCAAGGTTGAACAGACGGTCCTTCCCCACCCCTGGCGGGGTGCAAGCTCTCACCCTACTGACCCCCTTGTTGTCAACAGCCGGGCAACACTTCCTCCCTTGTCAACGACGAACCCCGACCGGTGGACGAGGCCTCGAAAAATTTCGCTCCAACTGAAGCGATCCTGTATTGCCGAAAGCCGTTCTAAAAGTGGATCGGGGGAGAGGTTTGCACAGTCACAGTCCGATTTTAGGGTGCCGGAAGAGGCCATCTGTTGGCGACTGTGCGTCGTCGTCGTCAGAGTTGATGTCACGCGGATGACGATGTCATCACTGAGATGAAGGGTTGTCCCGAAGAAAAAGTTTTTTTGTTTTTTTTTTACACGTGCGAGAATGGGAGGTGACGCGTATTTATGATGCTACCTCATGAGCTCTACGGGGATTTATATATATACATGAGGGAGGGATAGATCACGAAGCACATGGTACTACACTTTACGCGCAGATGGAATTCGCGAGAGCGTTCTTGAGCACTGTCTAGTCACTAGTCAGTAATGGTAACTAGCGCCTGGGGAAGAGCATTCCAGACATTCAATGAGAACAACAACAACAACTTTATTACAACTTTTTCTTTTTAAATCAATCAATCAATCAATCAATTAACTTTATTACGGGATGATGGCTGGGGAGTTTCATCGCCCAATGAGAAGAATGAATATAAGTACTGCTGGGATCTACAAGAAAGATGGTTGATTTTAGAGAGTGCAGTCAACTCCAGGAGAATCAGTCGGTTGATTGATTGATTGTAATTTATTCAACGTGGTGCCTGACAACAGCTGGATTAGAGCCTACAAGTCAGTACACCTATACAAAGCAGACACGTAAATTATGAATTGTAAACGGGATCAATAAAGCACAAGTAATGTCACAATAGAAGTGAAGGAAATGTAAAACACAATAAGTATGAACAAAAAAAGAAAAAAGAAAAGGATCGACAAGAGAGATCGCTTCGGAGTGAAGCGGCATGGCAAATAAGAAGAAGGACTTCACAACATCCAGCCGCATATAGTTCCACACTCTAAAAAAAAAGGAGTACTTTTACTCCTTTTGGGGAGTAATTGCATTGCCACAAAAAATAGTCCCTTTCGGGAGTAAATGCACGGGAGTAAATGAATGTCACAGAGTGAAGACCGCATTTCACGCGCTGTTGTAAGAGTCCCAGGTACATAATTGGTGCGCATTCATGAAGATACCTTGAAGCAAACCGTCAACGGTGATATATCGAGTGATATAAAATCTTGCCCCATACTAGGGCACAATTTGCGAAGAAAGATGCGCTAACTGTTTCTTACTCTGTGTGGCTGGAAAATTGCTACGTTGTGTGAGTTATACAGCCTTATGTCGTTCAAATTGACCAAGCGCACATATTTACGTAGACTTTTGCATTCAGGAGACCATTCGCGAAGTTTAGTGACAATTTTCAGTCCTGGGGAGTAAACGTCGGGACTAAATGTTGGGTTAGGGGACTAAAATGGGGAGTAATTGCAGACTAGGGGAGTAGAAGCTGCAATTACTCCCCATTTTACTGCTTTTTTTCTTAGAGTGCATACGTCACATCGATAGAGACGCCACTCGCGCCTCGACAATGCTCTTCTGCGTGATTGTGAGTATTAATGGGGGCAAAACGTAACACAAGATGAGCATAGCGCGACATGTTGATGAGAAGTTACTTAACATGATGTAATGCTATAGATCCTCCTACCGGAAATTGGAGGGTTCGAGTCCCATTACTGATGCATTTCGTACTTGATTCAACACGCACTATTGACGTCTACAGGAGGTATACACCATCTACAGGGTCAGATGTCTGGAGGTATATTCTCTCGTCCGTTCATTCACACAGCGCACTTCAACTCTACAAGTCATTCATCCCCACGTGTACTTTGTATCAAACCATCATCTATAACCTCACGTCGCTTCCTCCGCATATAATAGAACGCACGAGAACACGTACATTCAAAGTCAAAACAAGACTTGCCCTCACCATGCAACGGAAAAGAACACCGCGTTGCTCGATTACGTACTCATCTTTCGTACTCATCAACACGTACATTCAAAGTCAAAAGAATATGACTTGTCCTGGCCATACAAACGGAAAAGAACACCGCGTTGCTCGATTACGAACTCATCTTTCGCCACTATATAATAAGGCCAAAACGAAACGGCGAGCCTTAATAACCGATTCCTGTCGGGCAGCCTCAATTTGACCTTCCGAGTCCGCGTCTTTTTGTCCCGCAAAAGAGCGGCCGCTCTACAACCGCGGGACGTGGCGCCTTTGAGGACGTGTCTTTCAGTGGATATATTACCGCCCCTTTTGTGCTCCCCTAATTTCTGCGAAGAACAAAGGGACGTATCCAAAAGCACAGTTGAATAGCGTGCTGATAACGAAACACATTTTTTGTGTCGCAGAGACGGACACCGCGATGACCCCCGTCTAATCGGCGAGCTCTTGGCCATTGTATTGTGGCTAGAACCGGGTTTTTTTTTTTTTTTGCAGACGACAACCGTCGCAGACGTGAGCTAATTTTTTCCACTTAACGTCGCGATGTCGATGCGGATGTCTGTCGGTCAGCGACCTGATGAGTCGGAAGCCTCGCCAAGTGTGTGACTTAAGATTATAGTTATGGGCGTTAATGCATTCTCGATACCAAATTCGTGCCTGATAGATGTAAAACCTAATTCACCCTATTTACCTGTAGGGTGATTTCACCCGACAAGCACGCCAGCGTACCTCACAAGCGATACGAAACTGCAACATCCTACTTTCCTCAGCGTGATAACCGAAAAGACTCTATCACCCAACCACTTTGTGGTCTCCAAGACCGTAATCACATTATCAGTTTCGCGGTTATTATAAACACTGCATAGTGACCAGTATAGAGTCGAAACAAAGCACACCCAGAATGTAGGGTTCAACGTCTGAAAGCACCGCTCTTTTTCTCGCATTAAAAACGCCACCCATCGTCCATTGTCCCAGAAGCAGGCGAACACGCAACAGAAGACGACTTCATTATATGAAAAGAGAAAAGTCTTCATATCTCACAGTGAGCGTTACTCATCTAAACTTCTTCTCACAGGTCACCGTAATTGTCCGCGGTCGCTCGGGTCATTTTTCTGGCACGCTATTTATTTCTGTCTTCTTAATTCCCATCCCAGCAGATCCACGCACATATCCGCCCAGACATGTGTACTTCCCATTTGTGTACGGATTGTGGAAGTGAGTACTATACAAGCGTTCGAATTCTCAATACAAGAAGAAATAAAGAAGGCTTCCCGTTTCGGATGTGGGTCTGTAGAACTTCCGATTCGACAATACGCTTCCGTTTCCGATGCTCTCTGAGTATGTAACTTTGTGTCCACATTGTGTACGTGTATAAGACTCCGAGTCCTTTCTTGTATACGGCTTGGAAAGTGTTACTTTTATTTTTGTCATTGTCGTATCTTCTTAAAGCGTAAAAGGAACAACTTTCTTCGGAGTTTAATCATTACGCTTACTTTGTATCGGTTACATGCTTTCGTGCGTGTTCTGATGGAGCGACGGCATTGTAATTCCTCAGCTGCGGGGACTGATTGGGCTTATGACGAGGCAGATATTTGCATCTTATAGAATCGCGTCAGCGTTCTTCTCCAGAAAGAGAGCACGAGATATAAATTTAACCCTAAATTCACCGTCCAGATGGTGTTATAGCCACGCCTTTGAGAATGGACGGACTCTTTACTCTGCCTCTATAACAACTCCGCCAAATTTTGTCTGAGAGCTGACTCGTCGTCTGCAAGGAAATGAATGCCGCCTCCTATCGTCTGCTATGTTCCGCTGTCGTCTGCTAATGTTGATCGGTGACATTTGGGTGAGAAAGGACTCTTTTACGAGTGCCCCTTTTTTATTTTATGGGACGATCTCGTCTGACAAGACATTAGAACATTATAGAAAGCAAGCGCCGTTTCATGACGTCACTGCAAAGATTAATTTTATTAATCATTTGATTGGATTCGTATTAGCACCACGAAAGAACTGCGTACAGACGTCAGCATATATGGAAGGAGCGGGATACAGTGAGGTTAGTACGCGTACTCGGCTGACTTCGCAAGGCAAACCCGCGCCCAGGGAAAACCTGAGACGGCACAACCTGTGATAGGGGTCGCTCCTGACACCTCGGACGCTGTGTCCACTCAGCCCTGCCGCTGCAGGCCGAACCATAACATACGCAGCCGAAATGTTGAGGTCTAAGAACACTGCTAGCCTCTCCAACTTCATGCTCCGAATTCCAAACAGCTTATTTCCAGCTATGACGTCACTGAACTTTCTCTTCCACGAGTGGCACAGCTAGAGATGCGAAGCCCCGAAAAAAAACCCCGGAAATTTTGAGAAAAAAAAAGTTTTTTCGGGTTTTTTCTTCGTCTCTGGAAAAATTGCCCAAAATTTCCAGGCGACAAAATTCAAAAATGTAAATTTTCGTGCCTTCGATGCGTTCCAACCCGCCAACAGTGCCTTAGGTGCCTCTAATCCGACAACCACCACCAACTTAGAGCTCCCTCTGGCTGCTCCAAGCGATGGCCATCGCGTTCACACAATGTCGGAGTTCTGGTCGGAGATTCATCCATACATCCATACCGTGCTATTACATCCAACGAGCTGTTACATCCATCGTGCCATTACGTCCATCGATGGATGTAACGACATCGATGGATGTAACAGCTCGTTGGATGTACTGGCCCCGTACCCTGGTCGGAGTGGACGGGTTGTTCTAATTACCTATCGCTGAGTAGACAGCGGTCTCATGGGATGCTCTGCTCTGCATTTATGCCTAGAGGGTGAACACTTACTAAAGTTTCTAGCTCTTGCTTGGCCGGCAATGGTCCGACTTAGCAATTACCGGGTTTGTTTCCATTTCTTCCAATTTTTCGGGAAAAAAAAAACGAAAAAAATAAACGTTTTTTTTTTTTCGAGCGATTCAAAATTTCCGGAAATTTTGCATCTCTCACAGCACGCCGATACAAGGTGGTAAGCACACACCACTCAAGATCATTTCCTCGGTAATAATCGACTTTAAAAATCGCACATCCGCACATATATCCTGTTGGGGTTTATCCGTCGCACGCTTGATGAGAGAAACCCTTTTTAAATTCTCCCTGTTTCCTTTTGCCAGCTCCTGTAGTTCTATGGGTCTCTGGGCCAGCGACAGACGCGACAATGCCAAGGTCATCACAATACCCGATCCAAAGAAATCGTTTCCGGAGGCAGCGTTTTCCGCAGGATAGCGGCCTTCTTTGTGTGTTCGTTCCACCATTTCATCGCATCAAAAGAGACGACATCGTGGACAATCTTAGCAGCAGGATTGGAGACGGGGAAAGGAAGAAGTCTTTTTTTCTCTTGTTTCTTTTATATATATATATATATATATATATATAGAACAAATAGGTTAATATATCAGACGGCTACGAAGTTGAATAAAAGTGAAATAATAAGACTTGGACTACAGATTACAGGAACGTTAACAAAAACTAATTTATTTAATGGGAATTTTAACACATAGATTAAAAAAAGAATGGTCGACGTTTCGACAGTGGCACTGTCTTCGTCAGGACTTTCGTCAGGACTTTTTTGTCCTGACGAAGACAGTGCCACTGTCGAAACGTCGACCATTCTTTTTTTAATCTATGTGTTAAAATTCCCATTAAATAAATTAGTTTTTGTTAACGTTCCTGTAATCTGTAGTCCAAGTCTTATTATTTCACTTATATATATATATATATATATATCCTGGACGATAATTGAGACGCGGCATAAAAATGCCGGAGGAAATAAATGAAACGTCGGTCCTTGAAATGAGCGAATGTTTACCGCGTGAGAATATATGTAGTAGTGCTCGTGCTCATTTTCACTGAGAGGAAGGAACTCGGGGGAAATTTTGGAGCAGAAATAGACGTGGCGAGGCAAAAAGAAGATATGACGGAGATCGGAATCGTTATATAGGTGCGTTTCAGATTACGGACGTTTCCTCGTTGTTTTTAAACGTTATTTTAAGTGTATGAGTAGAGCACGTTTTCTCTATTTCCCAATCATGCACGCTTTTGTGAGAACGTTCTGTACATCTTTCACAGAAGGGCGATGGTCTGAGTACACTCTTAGAAAAAATAAAAAATAAAGAGTAAAATACGGAGTAATTACCGCTTCTAGTCCCCTAGATTGCAATTACTCCATGTTTTAGTTTCCTAAACCTGATATTTTTTTCCAGAGGATTGCAAATCGCTCAACACAAATGGTCTTCCGAATGCAACAGTCTTCGTGAATATGTGCCCTTGGTCAATTTGATGGCATAAGGCTGTAAGGCTGTATGGAGCTCTTCTTCGCAAATTGTGCCCTATGTATGTCGCAAGATTTGTATATCACTCGACATATCACGGTTGACGGTTTAATTCAAAGTATTTTCATGCGTGCACACGGATTATGTACGTGAAATGCAGTACCCGCTCTGTGACATTCATTGATTCCCCGTGTATTTACTCCCGAAAGGGATTTTTTTTTTTTATGGCAATGCATTGAGTCCCCAAAAGGAGTAAAATTACTTCTTTTTTCCTTAGAGTGTATCAGGATCACAGAGTGTGAACGAATATAGCAAGATAGTGTAATACCCCTGTCACACGGGCATTTCGATCTTTCTCGAATCCGATCTGCATTGAACTTCCCGAGCACGCTCGAGTTTTGACGCTGCTACACGGCCACTTTCAATGCGCATTGAATGGTTGACCTGTGCAAATGAATAAACGGAACTCATTAATTTCGCGTTTCCTATATAACAGCGATATTAGTGGCAATTTATCGTATACCGATGTAAGCATCATTTGTAGCTTCGCGCGCATGTCCGTCTTAAGTTATGACAGTTCACCGGGGTCGAGGATGCAAATGGCGGCCGTCGAGCCGTCTTGAAATTCTCAATCCTGTTATGGGAACTGTCTTGAGTCAAGCAGGATCAAAGTTCGATCCTGCTTGGAAGCGGCCGTGTAGCACCATCCGATCTGCATTGTGTTCAAGCAGGTTAGGTCGAGCAGGATCGAAAATGCCCGTGTGACAGGGGTATTATGCTTAGAATACTACACGCAAACGATATGCGGCATATCCTACGTGTCTACGTTGTCTTACACCGGCTTAGCCCCGCGTTCCGTTGCCAACTTTTCGCACTCCACCGGCCACTGGAGCCTTTCTTTCGTTCAAGTGTTGTTCACGCGACAGCCAATAGCATATATTCCGATGGTTTTTCTACGTCGCTCCTTTCGAATGTCGCATCCCGGTAGCTATGCCACGTATTCATGATCGGCATTCCGGCGGAATGAAGGCTTCCATTCTAATTTTAAAACGTCACGGTCTCGGCGAAGGCACGTTTGCGGGTCCGCGAGTAAGTTGCGCGTGATTCAGCAGGCACGCGAATGGTCACGAATGTTCGATGATGAAAGTCAGGAGGCACGCCGCCTCTGACTGTGACTTTTCTTACAAAAGGGATGAGAAAGATGGAATGGGGGTATGTGATACAGCATCCGGTCTATAGCGCGGAGCATGTCGACGAACAGGTGCATGTACCATGTTGCCTTTGACTCAGGTTGACGATGCAGTTGCTGGTGCATATGGGCACAGAATGTACGGAGTTCGACGGAGAATGTGAGGCTTGTGCAGTGACGTCACGTTTGGTCATGTGACATTGGAAAACATACTGCCGCACCGGAGAGTCACAGTAGGAGAACATGCCGTGTGTTGTTGCCGTATACAGTCAAACTCCGTTACAACGAAGCTCAGGGGACAGCAAAAAAAAAATCGCAGTAAAGGTATTTTCGTTAAAACGGATGTCCATTATTGGACCTATAGGCTCCAGCGGGACCGCAAAAAAAATTTGCTGTAGTGGTATTTTCGTTAAAAAGGTGTTCGCTATAAAGGAGTTTGACTGTATACGTGCAATTACGAGAGGAATTGCAAAAACAAGCGCTCCTGCCTCATGTTCTCCCATGTCACGTGGCTCCAAGGCGCTGAAAGGATGCGCGTGACGTCATGTGCACGAGCCTCATTAACGATAGTGGCAGCTTATAGCTTACTGTGGGTATCCATTATTATGCCTTCACAATATTCTCCCAGGAAAGGTTGCATCAGGGTTATACCGTGGGTTGTGTAAAACCTTCTGTGGTAAGAAGCACGCGGCACAGTCAGCGAGATCAAATTGTTAGCCCCCATATTCGCCGTAACAACAACAACAACAGATAAATTAATGATGATGAATAGGGAAATGCGCCACATGAGGTGCGGCCCACTACCTCATGGCGCAATGGATGAGATGTGTCCTGAGGGACGAGGTGATGAACGACGCTCAATAGGGGTCGATAGACATTGGAATCAGTGAGACATCAACAGAACGTTGGGCAAAAACACAACACACAGCACACAGGTACACATAGGCACATCATAGGGTAGAGAGGAGACCAACGTATATAAGCATAGCTTCTTCCCATCGTACAGTAGAAGACTGGAATTCATTACCCAATGGTGTATTTCAATCAGATAACTTTGTAAACAACCTGGAGAGTCTTTTGTTGTAGTCTTCCGTTTTTTTTTTTTTTTCAGTGTGTTCTGACAACTATGGATCTGGTGCGTTGTTGAGCGTTATGAACATGGTCGTTTAAGTATATATGGTGTCATGAATCATGTACGGCCCTCCTACTTGGGCCAAACATATACACGCAAATTGGATTGGATTGGATTGGATTGAGGTGGGCGATTCAACGCCCCTGTGGCGGTACACTGCCCTATTGCTCATTGGGAACGGAGGAGGGGATGATGATGGCGGGGGGGGGGGGGAGCAATCCAAAAATCGTGTCCAGGTGTGCCATCGCTGTTCCTTTAATCGCTGTTCCTATTATTTGGCAACTATGGATGGCATAATGTTCCTCAGAGAGTTTGTATGCTGAAAAGCAAAACCGTTCCTGACATAACATATTCGTTGTAAAGATTTCTTTTTCACATTTTATTTTTTAGCTTTATTTTTTTTTTTTTTTTTTACAAATGCAACGACGGCGGATGTGCGGATGTACTCATACATATTTCAACTATCGCGGTTGCGGATGCGGATCTTACATGCGCAGATACTGTCAATCGTATCCGCGCTCACCTCAAACTATATAGTACGCCTTTGCAACTGACAATCCTTCATCACAGAAAAAACGCCGCCGCCGAAACACTACGAAACAGGCCGGGGACTGGAGCTCAATGAAGCGCACAGTTCTCCTCCAGATTTCTTGCGCTCCCCACCACGTGGCGCGCACGTACGTCTCCGTGGACATGCACGTGACAGGTGTCGACCAACCGGAAGCCACTTCCTGCCGGAACTTGGTCGCAGATGATTTCCACACGGAACGGAAACGACTGCCAAGTAGTTGAAGCCACTTCGAGACATATGCAAGGAGCTATATGTATCAGCGCGCAGATCGTCGTAATCACCAGAGTGAAATTGAAGAACTCAATGGGACACTCGCTTCGTCCTGTGGTAGGACCGCGGTGAGAAAATGGAGGCCATCTTGGGTTGTTCCTTGATGAAGCCGGAAATAGCACTCTTTTTTTTTTAAGGCGTTTAAATATATATAGTGTATAGAAAGCAGCGGTACTACTGCATTGGTGGCTGGTTTTGAAGAACAGTGGGTGTTAAAAGCGCTTAGTCACTGTCCACGGGGTCTCTTTAAAATGATACGTCTTTGGTTTGGTCGCTTGGCTGGTGGTGGTGATGTTGTCATTGTTGTACTCGGTCGATTCAATCTCCGCAATTTACGTTATTTCCCGGGAAGAAAAAAAAAAGATCTCCTGCCTCCGTTTGTTCGTCTGTGTCTGAATGCGATCATGCATGGAGGGAAATGTACTGAGAGAAAATGCCACAAAAGTGAATGGGTGTTGGTCTCTTTTCGAATGAGGCCTCGATATTTTGACGAGATCGCGTACTTAATGGTTGCAGACCTGACCGGCAATCAGAGCGGTGTTGGTTCGATTCTTGTCACCAGTACTCGCAGATTTTTCGTCAGTTGCACTCGTTGAGGAGATAATGATGAGGATGAGGGGTTGATGGAAAGAGAGAGAACTGGTTCAAAGCAAATTCGTGCATTCCTGGTACCTTCAATGTATGCTGTAAAGCAGCAAACAGACAGGTTATGTTGGCGCGTCATGTAGAAGTTTGTTGCTTGTAAACCCAGCACAATAAATTATAAATGTGACGGGGTAACGCTAAATATATCTATAATTTGCCAGCAAAATTGCAGTAAAAAATGGCTCGGGACGACGTCTGGTGAGAAATAATCCCAAATTTGTCGAGCAACACTGATCTATGTTCCCGACTGGCTTGCTGCTCATGATGACTACGTAGCCGGCTTCGCAGCCGGCTGTTTTAGACACTGTGTAATGCGCATGCGCGTGTAGCTTCGCCGCCGTACTTGACGAGCAGTACGCAGTTGATGGCGACTTCCACACAGTGTTGCCCGTAGTATTCAACTTTAATTTTCTAAAAAGTATGAGCGTGTAAAGTATACTGTAAAGCAGTAGAGCTGCAATCTCAGAACATCTATCTATTATTGGATAGCCTGAACACTTAGTTTTTCTTACGTCACAATTTTAGTCCCCATTGCGTTCATATGTTTTAGAAAATTTAAATTTAAAACTTTCAGGTACAAACGAAATCATTTGGTCCTTTCTTTTTTTTTTTTTTTTGTTATCGCCGATAACTCTAATTTTTAGCCTCTAACTATAATTAAGCCTCTCGTAATCACCTCATATGAGCGACAAGTGCTGGTGTTTGAAAGCGTCGTTATACAACAAAATTGTTTCGTGGTCATAGTTCTAAACGAAGCAATGCAGCGACCATATCAGTCGAGTTACTTGTACAGTGAAACTCCTTCACAACGAAACTCAGGGGACGGCAAAAAAAATTTGCAGTAAAGGTATTTTCGTTAAAAAGGATGTCCATTTGGACCTATAGGGCTCCAGCGGGACCGCAAAAAAATTTGCTGTAGTGGTATTTTCGTTAAAAAGGTGTTCGCTATAAAGGAGGTTGTCTGTATATGCAAAAATTCATCGCTGCACACCCAAGACTTTGCCGGCGGTATAGTCGTCTTCTCTAAATTTCATTATGCCGGAGCGGTTACATTGTAATAACGGGCAGGTAAAACAAAAAAATTAAATTAATTTTTCTCAAAATAATCGGTTGTTTTTATTATTTTTCTTTATTTTTTTTGCGTAAAAAACAAAAGGGAAGCATCGACGGGAGCCAGAATCCACCGGCGACGGCGGGCGATCGGACGCGACGTCTGTCAACATGTGCTATACGTCGCAGAAGACAGTCTGTTTCCGGTGGTCGTCCGTCTTACACACTTCCGGGGAGGCGTCGGATGCAGAAGATGCCTAGAGCAGATCCTGCCTGCACCTCGGCTCACTTCCCCGCACGCTCACGGGTCATGTGTGCACTTCTTTTCGTGTTTTTTTTTTTTTTTTTTTTAGCCCAGTGGCAGAAGTTTAAAGTCTCATTGCAGACATTAAGAGAGGAAGCCAAAACCCCTGGAGGCAGATGGAATGAATGAATGAAGGATAGGGGTGCTTAGGCATAACGTCTCCTGGCGGAGCTGCTCTCTATATACTACACAGATTTACAATGAAAAAAAAAAAAAGAGAGAGAGAATAAGAAAGTTCATGGTTCCGTCTGCGGTGGGTGCGATAAAGTTTTCAACTGCCGAATGAAGGAGTGTCGATTAAAGAGATTTTTTTTTTCTGTTAGATAAAAAAAAATGTGCTCGTGAAAAGACCTTCGCTGGTCGGGAGGTCGATTTGTCATTACCAGAAAGAAAGAAGCCCTCTGTCGCAGCAAGTGCAGCTGCCATAGGTGAAGTGTAACCTGCCTCGAAACACTTCGTCTTCTTTTTTCTTTTTTTGTGTGTGCGTTTTTGCTTTGATATCCAGCCTCAGTCACGTACGCGTTCTTGACGTACTGTCTCTAGTTATTTGTGTCTTTCACGTCAGCGTTGGTTGTGGTGTACCTGTACTGATAGTCACAGTAGTTATAGGATAGTTTGTTGTCATGATGCTGTACTCGCTGCGATTTACTCAGCGTGAGTTCCACTGTACGATTATGCACCACCTCGCCTTACATCAATGGATCAGTTGATAACGTGCCACTTCGAAAGGTTACGGGTTCGCACCTGACCGAGGACACCAGCTCCCTAGAGGCATGGTACTATAGTTGTTTAGGCACGTCACAATCCGCTAATATCGACGACAATCATGCACCTCCCATCAGGGCCAGTGAGAGAGGGTGGGCAGCCCAGGGGCCCGTGCCTCTTCAGGGGCCCGCCCGACCCAAGGCCCTACAGTTGCTAGCACCAGGAGACGTGAGCAAAGGGGCCCGTGCAGTACTTATCCGGAATCATCCCCGGGGCCCGTAATCTCTCTCGCGGGCCCTGCCTCCCATAGCACCTGACGTTTTCTTGATGGCCGCCGAGCTTCTCAAGATTTTGTAAAAAAAAAGAATAATAATCTGGAAAGAAACCATACAAATCCCGAAAACACGTCACTGATCACAGGCGCGTATATATGCTTAACTCGGAGAAATTCGCAACAGAGATTACACGCGTCAAAAAATTGGACCTCCATGCCGCTACGAACCGCCGTTCTAATTTCTTCCACCTCCACACACCATCACGACCCCACCCGCAACACTATCAACTAGCGCGACAGAATTCCACCTTGTAGCCGCATCCACCCACAAAGAGACACCAGCGCCATCCGGCAGCAGCGAGCGAGCGAGCGAGCTTCAACTAAGCAGAAGACAGCTGCTTCGAGCGAAGCAGAAACCAGCTGGCACTGACTGGAGTGGAGCAGATGCCCAGGAGGGACTGGCTGTTCCTTCAAGACGCCCGGAAAAAGAGAACGGGCCGCAGATGGCCTGGCGTACAGCTGCCATCCCGAAGCCACTGCGCGTGGATGCCGGTGGCTGAGCGTCACGCCGGACAATGGGAATCTGAGGCGCGTGCCCGAAACCAGTGGACTTGTGGCTCAATATGTGGAGCGCAGTGTCAGGGTCGCGTGCCTGCTGGTGGCTTTCTTTTGTGTCCAGCTTCCGGACCGTTTTTGGAAGTCCACTTTTTAATAGGTGATGTAAGAATGAGGCGATGTGGAGGGAATCCGAAACTGGCCTAGTAAATTTCGTCTGAAGACGTCAGGGGATCAAGAGAGCGCGTGGCTGGCTCGCGTATAGACTTGTGGATGAGGGAGCGACGTGAAAAGTGCCAAATATCAAAGGAGAATTTAAAGGATTCGAAATTGAAAACAATCTTATTTTGCTATTTTATTACAGGTAGAAGTAAACTCCGCAGTGATGCACACTAATGTTTATTCTCCCAACGAATGTGTAGTTGGATGCTGAGAAAACCGCGAAAGGTACCGATGCTTTTCGGGAGCACGTGAAACAACAACAAAAAAAGCAAATAAAAGGAAACTGCATATATCCGAACAGAGTGAGCGGACCCATGACACACTGACTTCTATCAGTACCTACGGAGAGGGTGATAAGGTACCAGATAAGAAAATGACCCCACCAGAGAGAAATATTTCAGTCCTAAAAATTTATTCGCGGTTGTAATTGCAAGGCCGCAAGCTTCAACGCATAAATCCGAAACTGGAAGCCGTAGCAAACCGCCAGAAGGCCACGCCCCATCCAACAACATTGGCGTTCTCAGTGGGACTGGCGATTACTTTCCAGAAATGACGTCTGCTTACTGCGTGGGCACATTCCTACTGCTCTTTTTTTCTTGTGTTCTTAATGAACAGCAGCTTTCTTGTCACTTTGAGGTACACGAGCCTCCCATTCATAACGGACCTTTTGTCTTTCCCCTGAAGTCCACTAGTCAGGGACCACTGGCCATGCACCGGAAGCTACTAACAAGCGCTTTAACCAATCTCCATCCACCTGCCGACCTGCCCGACGCGAACAGTCGCGGACGCGGAGTTCGGAAGTAGCGCCCTCTCGACGGCGATACGCGCAACAGCGCGCAAAGATGGCGTCGTGCTTCCATCTGCTTTCTGGTTCACTAGAATGTGCCTGTTGCGTCATAAAATCCGCATGGCTGCCATCTTACGTGATCTGCTTTGGAAATAAACCAATCGCGTGCCAGCTTCCAAATGAAGCGCTTGTGTATCGGTTTTTAATGTTCTCGTAATAAAAGTTGCTCCCTTTACAAGATGTTCGAATCACCTGCTCTCCTTCTTGTTATTTTTTCTTTTTTTTCTCTATGTCTCTGGGAGGAAAACCAAAGCCTGGCAGGTAATAGATACAACATACATCTCACTGTCCTTGCATCTGCAACACGTGAGCAAAGCTTGCGGCAGGAAGATCCCGTTGTTAGCTGGAAGGACCTTTTCCAAAATCAGCGGCTTCTTTCTTTCTTTCTGTTTTTTTTTTTGTTCACAAACAATGTCAGATAGGATGACGGGTAATCAATTTCTAATTCAATTAGAGGACGAACGACTGATGACTAGTGGCGTCACACAAAGAGATTTGATGGGGGGGTCACCAGGATTTTCGCTTCAACGTTTCTACGTTTGCTAAGGACAACATTCAGATGTTTTGTACCCAGGATTCAGGGTGCTTTCTAAAACAGACGTTGTGCCCATCGATAGAAAACGCTTGCGCGTGACGTCAGGGGTATGGCGCACCGGCAAGCTGCGAAAAGCACGTCCTCTGACGTCACCAGTAAAGACGTCGCAAGTACGGCGAAAACGAAAATTCCTCCGTTCATGTTTAGGTTTCGGTTTCAATGTTACGTAGGCATAAGAATTTCGTCTTTCTCGGGTGAACTTTCGGTGAATCGGGTGAACCGACAGGAACCATGAATAAGGTGAATTCCACAGACAATTCTGCAAAGAACGACGACTGCTACAAATTGAGCAGAGTTTTTGGTATCGTTCGCATTTTGCGTGAAATTTCTATAGGTTTTCTACGCCTGCCTCTCTTTATTTTCGATAATTATCCGAAGTGATTTTATAAAAGTCAAAGACATGGAAATAAAAGTTACGCTGCTGCGCCCCCCTGGTTCATAAATAGCTTTGATTGGTTGTTGTCGCGTTCTTTCTGATGATGGCGCTTACATAGGTTCCGAAACGACAATTACCTGTTTTTTTAACTGTTTTGACGTCGAGTAAATATGTGGTCCCCTGGTGTTTGAACAATTTTTAAAATAAAAGTGTACAAATGCAAAATGGAGAGAAGTTGCTACCTTAATGACGCCGTCACTTGAACTATGTCACATCACTCGGTTACAGTAGCATAACCAGAAATATGTTTTCGAAGAGGTCCTATAGGAATTTTACATGGGGATGAGGATTTTCACATCCTTTTCCCTTTCCCATATGCACTACCAAAGTTACGAGTTCGGGGGTTGGGGGGTTGAACTCCCAAAGCCAAAACCCTCCTCTCTGGCTACGCCACTGCTCGGTGATAAACACAGACGCAAAAGGAAATTTTAGCGTTTTGCGGCTTTTTTTCAGCAGTCTGACAACGGTGAGACGCACCACTATAACCTCGTTCCCAACGTCGTCACAGCTCCACGCTAACGAACTCTCAAACCGTCCCCCCTGACAATCTCAGTGGTGCAAATAACCAACATTAACAAGGTGAGACACACGTTCGAATTAATACGTATTACGCTGGGCGTACCTGCTATAGTAGTATGTAGTACAGGCCGCGTGAATTTCGATTGGACGTTTAGTTCCAAACGAGCGCGCCTCCTAACGACAGGGCGCGCCGCGCCCTGCAGCGTCGTTTATATTGACATCCACTAATTGACATCAAATTGATCATCAGCAGCACCGGAAACTGCTGTTTTTATTTATTTTTTTAACAAACCGATGGCGCTTGTTAATAAGGACTCTGGCTCCGCTCCAAGAATCACATAGCGCCGTTCATTAAGGAGCTCTATTGACCCCATAACAGCAGGTGAAAACACTCTTAACAGCATTTCTTTGTGATGTCTCCATTTGCGAGCACATGAAAGCACACATAGATGGCGCCAACTGCTTCGTGATGAAAACACAGAACGAAAATACGTAAATCAAAGATGCATCATTGGACAAAGCAATGCAAGGGGAAATGACATCGCCAGGACCTTCCATGCAGAGTTAGCAGTATGTAGAGGAAATCACAATGGCGGGAAACGTTACCTCACAGTTTACGTTCCTATTTACACAGCAGTGCAGCGCATGTGTGAAAACAGCTGCGACTGCTTCCACAACACCAACGTACCGAAACTACCACAAAAATCGCATGAGCGGGGCAAAAAGATTGCGTACTATTTCGCATCTTCCCCTATAGACCCCTTTTTCGACCCCCAATGGCACCGTTATACCCGATACGAAAACCCATCAAGTACGTTTACGTTATCTTTTTACTGCACAATACACTGTGCACAATCGTCATAAATTACGCCGAGCCTGACCCACCCACCCACGCCACGCGACGCGTGCCCCCTTTGGGCCGCACAACACTGTTTACAGGAAGCCGTGGAAGGCTTACATACGGGAAGACCTCTCAAGGACACGGCCCCATTGACGACGTCTGTCTTTTTAAAGATGGCAGCTGGTAGGTCACTCGGCGCCACCTGGAACGGCGAGCGAAGAAAAGCGGACAGTTGGCCCGTGCCAGAAAAATGGGTTGGCAACTGCTGCTTTTTCGGAAGCAGAAACCACCCATTTACTGTCGTCTGCTTTGAGAGTTCGGTGTTTCGGAAAAGCGGAAGGTGCAAAGAAAAAGGCGGTCCAACTGTTTTAGACTGTCCCTATAGAAAGGCGTACCATATGTTCGTATACTGTACCGTAAGTGTTTCAGTATATAGGCAAAGCCTAGAACACGTATATACTGACAGAATGGACAGCATAAACAAAATGTGGTCGAACGATGTATATAAGGTCGCGTTCGGAAGCGTCGTTGTTTGCTTATAGGAGATTGTAAGGCACAGAAATAGTTGTCGGTATAATATACCGCGTATTCGCAGATGCATTGAACCCATCTGACGCAATACTTTTGTGTGTCTGGTTCAGCTCTAGCGTATACATAAAAGGGGGGGGGGGGGGGCTCCTATATAAAACAACGCAGAGGAAATGTACCACTTACGCCTGTTCTTTCTTCAACGTTTACTCTCCTTAAGGAGTAAACAGACTCTATAAAAAGGAGTGAAGACTATATAATTTCAGATTATAAGATCATGCGACGTGCAAGTAGCTGCAATAACAATTTAATTTGGCGAAGAGGCTTTTTAAACGGGAACATTTGAATGCAAATCGGTATACTGGAAGAGAAAAGGCTTTTTCATCTTTAAAATGTAATTCCTATAGACAACGTTGACGACGTCGTGAAAAACGAAAATATCCTCTCAAACGTACCGTCTTCACATTGGGTTTCGTTTAGGAGAACGATCCATGATGATGATTATGATGATGATTGAAAAAAAAAAGGAGATTGTAGCCCTCAAGAACGATTCATAGTTGGTTGCCATAAGCCGTGATACAGGATTTCCAACGAGAGTTCTAATGAAGAAATTGTTGAAAATCATAGTTTTGAGCTCTGCACTGATTTTCAACAATTTCTTCATTAGAACTCTCGTTGGAAATCCTGTATCACGGCTTATGGCAACCAACCATTCAACGGCTCAGGACATAGGAGCACTGGAGTCCGTCGCAAATGAATTTAAAAAAAAATAATCACGACTATTATCAACGAATCATAAAACTCTGTACGTTCAGTGAAAGAAGAACACAGTCAGAATACTGCAGCACCGCATATTTTAAGGGAGCTTGCGAAGCATCAATCTTCACCCTTATACGTGTAAATACACACTATACCGTTACCATTTTATTACTTCACCGTGGGACATCGTGCTTCCTATATAGTTTTCTGTTTCTTCTTCAATCCTTATAATGTATTAGAGATGTTCAGGTCGTCATCACCATGAGCTCTCTACCGCTTGCTACATAGGTACATCACCTCTTATATGGAACTAAACTGGCTTCGCATCGATCACGCTACATGATCAATCTGCGTCACAAAACACCGCTCTAAAAGCGCCCTTTACCGAAGAGCATATTCTCTTATAATGCAACCTCTGTTCATTACGTATACTATCACGTATTACGTACTATTACGGACGTGTCGGGTTAGAGAGGAACGCATGGAATCTCAATCCCTTCAAGGGGAAGGGGATATAGACCTACCAGAAAGCCATAGTTCCTGACAGCAAGCACGACAAGCTGAACAAACAGGATTTGAATAAGATATCAACAACAATAATTTAATGAATAAGGAAAAGTAACGATGACACGATAAGCTAAAGCGCGCATAAACTCTACGCAAATTATAGGTTCTGTATACCCTCCCCCATGATACTGTCCTACTCTTGCATGAAACACTCCTTACATAATTCTTAATGTTCGCTTCGATACTTTCCAAGATCATCTACACTCTAAGAAAAAAAGGAGTACTTTTACTCCTTTTGGGGAGTAATTGCATTGCCACAAAAAATAGTCCCTTTCGGGAGTAAATGCACGGGAGTAAATGAATGTCACAGAGTGGAGACCGCATTTCACGCGCTGTTGTAAGAGTTCCAGGTACATAATTGGTGCGCATGCATGGAAATACTTCGAAGCAATCCGTCAACCGTGATATATCGAGTGATATAAAATCGTGCGCCATACTAGGGCACAATTTGCGAAGAAAGATGCGCTAACTGTTTCTTACTCTGTGTGGCTGGAAAATTGCTACGTTGTCTGAGTTATACAGCCTTATGTCGTTCAAATTGACCGAGGGCACATATTTACGTAGACTGTTGCATTCAGGAGACCATTCGCGAAGTTTAGTGACAATTTGCAGTCCTGGGGAGTAAATGTCGGGACTAAATGTTGGGTTAAGGGACTAAAATGGGGAGTAATTGCAGACTAGGGGAGTAGAAGCTGCAATTACTCCCCGTTTTACTCATTTTTTTCTTAGAGTGTAACACAAAAAACGCGTCTTATAAATAATACGTCATCCGTCTTGGCTGCCAAAAAAGAACATCCTTTCTCCACATTATATACTTCTTACGTAACTCTGTTACATGACATTCATCCGGCCACGCGCCTGGTTTACCGAGGCGACCCCAAACAACGCAAGCACCGGACGCGACAGTTGGGTTCACAAAAGGGTCCCTGGGTTCTAGGTTAAGAACTGAAGGGGGAGATCCGGCATAGGAAGCAGACCCGATGTTTGCTACTTTACCCAGAGAATAACAGCAGTGGAACTGTGGGTCAATCGAACTCGGCCTTGAAGTCTCCCCTTGAGGGGAAGGGCTTCCAACAGTGGATTTCCGACACTGTGTTCATATGGGTCTCCCCGAAGTAAACCGCGGTATTCATGCAGAAGCGGAGGGAAAAAATAAACAATAAAGAATATTGTGTCAGAGAGCGCGGAGTTTGGATCGGATGCGAGTATTTCCTGCAGACTATTCAGACGGTTGTCGGTACAGCTCCTCCTGAAGTCGGCCCTGGACGCGTGCTAGCGCCTCTCCTCTCCCGCGGGTTCCTGACTATCTTCCCAGCATCTATCTATGTCTGTATTGTCCCACACTCTTAAAAAATATTTTCACCTCATAGCACGCTCCTAGCCAACCATTATCTCGAATGATATCGTTATCTGCCCTGATTTGTTGAAAACGGGGGGCGTACGCCATTTCTGTGACACTTATGCTGTTCATAATTGTCACAGAAAAGGCGTACGCCCCCCGTTTTCAACAAATCAGGGCAGATAACGATATCATTCGAGATAATGGTTGGCTAGGAGCGTGCTATGCGGTGAAGTTCATTTTTAAGAGTGCAGTTGCTTTCGCTGTGCTGACCAGAGGTCGACACTCATGCTCACTCACTCCGAGCTCAGCTCTATACGTTTGCTCACTCATGCTCACTTACTCCCTGCTCAGCTCTCCGCTCGCTCGCTCATGCTTACTCACTCCCCGTTCACGCATTTCGTTTCGCTCACGCATGCTCACTCGTCGACTGCTCAGCTCCCTGTTTGCTCACTCATGCTGCTCACTGATATCGCGCTCAGCTCATTCGCAACATTGAGCATGAGTGAGCATGCTCATGAGTGAGTTTTGCCGAGGTATGGTGCTGATACAAAAAGTGGTGGTTGTGCGCGTGGTCACAGCCGCTGGGAGATGTGACGTAGATCTGCGAACATATGCTAACTGTGACAGTTGAAGTCATTTTGTGTCGTTTCGTAGCAGTAACCCCAGGTGGCCTCGGTCAGGTATAAGGTCGCTGTTAGCCTTTTTTTTTTCTTTCGATGTCTATAAAGCCTATAGAGCGTTCTGTAGTAATTAGTGACACCATTCTTAACAGTCTTCTCTTTCCTCTTTGATGTTGATCGTATCTGATGTTGATCGTGGTGATCTGGGGTAGCCGGCCCTCGTGATGAGGGCTACAATCCTCATTTTTTTCTTTCAATCATCATCGTCATCATCATCATCATCGTCGTATTTTCATCCTATAAATGCCGACATTGTCAGAACATTTCTGAACATCTCTTTTACGGACTATTTCCTGTATAACTTTGTACGACTAAATGAAAAACTTTTTTTATGCTATATATCCGTACGTTTAGAGCTCGTGAAGACGAATCGTGTCACTTTATTTTGACAATTGCGCAACATACCCCCCTCTCCAACACGATTGCCAATGTCGCGTGCATTATCACGGGAAACTTTTATCTGTTATCTGTACAACGTTACTTCGCTCATTGCGGAAACTTGCATAGTTCTGAAGTTATGAGCGTTTAAAAGGGCTACAAATTTGGTGACGCGGTCTGGCCATAGACATGACACACCCCAGCCCATACGTACCGCAAAGAAAGACGTAGTTCTACGTCGGGAAGACTTCTCATCAGAAGTTGCATTGGGCAAGCGTCGCTTCAGAGTAAATTAACTTAAATGTACCGCAAAGCACACTCTTAAAAATGAACTTCACCGCATAGCACGCTCCTAGCCAACCATCATCTCGAATGATATCGTTACCTGCCCTGATTTGTTGAAAACGGGAGGCGTACGCCTTTTTTGTGACACTTATGCTGTTCATAATTGTCACAAAAAAAGGTGTACGCCTCCAGTTTTCAACAAATCAGGGCAGATAACGATATCATTCGAGATGATGGTTGGCTAGGAGCGTGCTATGCGGTGAAGTTCATTTCTAAGAGTGCAGTAGGGGTGCAATCTCAGAAGATTTTTATCTATTAACGATAGCCTCAGTACTCTTACGTCACAATTTTCGTCACAATCGCCCTCATAGTTTTTTTTTAGAAAATTAAAATTGCAAATGACGGGCAACACTGTGTCGAACTGGGTCACCAACTACACATTTCTCGGTGGCAAAACTACATTGCATGCGGACAACACTGGGTCTAAAACGGAAGAAGTCGGCTACGTAGCCATCAAGACCAGCAAGTCAGTACAGGGAACATAGATCACTGTTGCTTGACGAATTTGGGATTATTTGCCACCAGACGTCGCCCCAAGCCGTTTTACCTTGATTTTACCTAAATTTTGTTATCAAATTAAAAATATTAACCGTTCTCTGTCACATCTCTATCTTGTAGCGTTGGACTTACAAGCAACAAGCGATTAAAGTATGCGGTCAACATAAACCAGACTTGTGCGTAACGCGTTACTAGTAATTGCGTTACTTGTAATCAATTACTTTTTTGAGTAAGTTTTCGAGTAATCAGTTACTTTAAAGTCAAAGTAATTTTTCGAGTAATCAATTACTTTTCTGAGTAATCGATTACTCAGTAATTGATTACTTTCCCGGCAGAGACTAACTCATCTTTTAGATGTTCTGCCCCATGTCAAGATCTTCGTGCCGTCAGCCTTTGTTCTGGAATTTCAGGGTCTCTCCCCCTAATCTGTTCCTACACCAGTGTGGTGGTACCTTTGTGGTAGCTTTGGAGGTTTAGTGCGTCATGGGGAAGTTCCACGCATGATCTTCCACAATCGGGTCAACGTCTTCCCGGGCGATAACTACAGTAGACGTACATATTTTTGGGTTATTTCAGCTGTTTCACTGTTGAACTTTCCTTTTTCCTTCTTCTTTTTCTTTTTGCTGAGGCAGCCAAAGACGGGTATAATTTGCGTGAATGCAGAGTAACGACCGGAGTAACGCGTTACTTTTCTACTCGTTACTCAATTACATTTGAAGTCCTGTAATTGGTAACGGTAATCAATTACTTTTTCCGTACAAGTAACGGTAATGGTAATCAATTACTTTTTTCGGGTAACGGGCACAAGTCTGGTCATAAACTGCCTGTCTGCTGCTTTGCGCCACTTTTTTTCTTTTTTTTTTTTTGCACCACTGCCCGTCACAAAAGGCCACACAGCTAATCTCACGCTATCCCCTTTGCGTACGTAAGGGATAGCGTTGGTCGTTTTGCGCACCGCGAATCTCTCTCTCTCTTATGGGCGTGCGCTATCCCCAGACTTGTACACGTTACCGAAAAAATGTAACTGATTATCGTTACTCGTTACATGACAAAAAAAGTAACTAAATACGTTACCCGTTACTGAGGAACTAAAAGGAACTCGTTCCCGTTACTTGGAAGTAGCGAGTTACGTTCACGTTACTTTTCCGTTACAGTGACGGCTCGAAATCAGACTACATAAAAACACGCACATTTTATTTTCTGCATTGTATCAGGTTGCGTTGCATTTTAGTAGCAATTGTTTTTCAAAGTTGACATCCGTGAGCTTTGTGCGCTTTCTTGTGAACACATCTGCCGCTGTGCTGAACAGCCGTTCAACTGATGCGCTTGAGGGCACCGCGGTATTTACTCGCAGGAAGAGCCCCTGTACACGAGGAAAATCAGTTTTCATCTTCGAAATGTCGTAATCCTCAGGAATCCGCAGGTACTCCGTGAGCTCGTCGTCTTCCGTACATGCTGTGGATTCTGAGGCACTTACTGCGTCGCCGAACGCAAAAAAATCGTCAGCACGAGGTCTCGTGACTACGACGGGGGTGTGGCGGGGTTTCGCTGCAGAATTATTTGCGATCTCCCTTCTTAGCATATCCATGACAGCCGCGTGCTGAGTCACGTCCTTCAACCACGAGAGTTTAAAACGGGGAAGGACGGCTGCAGCGAGGAGGAGCTCTTTGTCCTCCATCAGATGGCCAAACCTGCGAGAATATACGTTCGGCGGTTAATACATTAATATCAGAAGTGTTGCGTATACCCTGCAGGGAGCCGTCACAATCCGTTTAACGCGGCACTGCCTTTCTTGACAGTTCATCATTTCCAAAATGGGCTGCATTGCAGCATTATATACTTAGGTACCTTTTCTGAATCCCATCAAGGACCGCAGTCACCAAAGGCCTGCAGAATTTGAGCCCCTTCATGCCCTCGTATTCTAGTCTTCTTATCAATACTGTTATGGTCGGAAGGAGATATCCGAGGAATATGTACTTGTCCCCCTGGAGAATATCCAGTGCAGCACACAGTGGGCTCATCACCTAATGGGATACGTACACGGCTTATTTCGGGGCGTGAGAAATTGCTATGCAACGAATAAAATACTTGTGAGAGAGTACTTACTGTGCAGTATTCTTCAATAAATTTGAAGTCATCGCCTCGTTGGAACACTGGGACGTTCAAGGCTCGGCACAGTCCATTGATGTCTTTACCCTCGTTGACTAATCGAAGAATACACTCGAGCGCTTCGTGATAAGAGTTCCACCGCGTCGCCACAGGTCGTGTTAAGTAGATACCACAGTAGCTTTTAACAATATCGGCTGCACGTACAGACTGTCCTTGCTTATTCCAAATTGCCGAACATTTCTTGAAGACACTTGTTGACGCTTTGGAGTACTCGGGATCCATATTAGCTCGTGCAGCATCTGTGGTTGCGATAAGGTTTAAAGTGTGCGCGGCACAACGGTGGTGCGGTGGTAGGCACACCATGGAGTCTTCCCCGTCTAAAAGCGAGGACAGGTCTCTGTGGTATGTGTCGGGCTCATCTGCAGCTTCTTCAGCATTGCCTCCATAACATCTGAAAAAAAAAAAAAAAAAAACGAAATGGGTGTCCATAGTGGTGATGTCAATGAACGAGCGTATGGGATAAGAAACTTACTGGAATGCTTTGATAAAGTTGGACCCGTTGTCAGTGATGACCTTAGTCACCTTGCCTTGGATGCCATACTCCTCAAAAATGTTGCTCATCTCTAGTGCGAGTTTGTCATAAGTGACGCTGCCGACCATTCGACGGCATGCCAAGGTCGCAATCTTTCTGTCCAGACTGTCTGGTTCAAGCCAAAGAGCGGTAACTCCAAGAAAGTGCCTAGAATAGATAGAGTACGTATTAGAAAATCATCCAAACGAAACACAAGTGCACTACGAAACAATATGCTGTAGGCGAGTCTATACCTGTGGTGGGAGGACCAGCAATCTGCAGTAACAGTTACGTAGTTCAGGTGCTGGAAGGTGTCTTGTAGACGACACTTCATCTCCAGAAACTTCTCGTCAATTTTTTTAACGAGCATTCTTCTCGTCAAAACCTTCTGCGTAGGCGCGAGATATTGTAACATTTTTACAAAAGATGGTTCCTGGACTACAGAGAACGTATGCGCTCCATTCACTACAAAGTCCACAACAAGGTCGTTCATCTTGTCTTGACATATCTTCCGCTGGCCCATACCAGGTTCGTCGATGCGCAGCTGTTTGAGTGGAGATTCGTCCTTAGGTTCGGCACTTGCATTTCTCTTTTTATTTACTGCTGCGTCAAATACACTCATCTTCGATGCGTGCATGCTCTGTAAAATATGAAACTTCGTGAGTAACCGAGCTCCCGTATTGTTGTGTGGAGAGAGCACAAATGCTTCTTAGCGGGTTTATTTATAGCCGCGTCCCGTTACACTAAGGCGAAAACTACAGTCACTATATATAGTGACTGTAGCGAAAACTATTCACGAATGCCGGGAATATGCAACACCTTACCACTGAGCTACCGGGCTACACGTGCAATTAATACAACCCCAGGTGGTGAAAATTAATCGCATTCCTACCGTGCACCGAGCAACATGACACCTCGAAGGCGGACATACAGCTCTGATATAGCCAGCGGCACCACCAGTGTATATAAGATTGGATCAAGTGCATATACACGTATGGTCGTTTGTAATACTTCTACCAAACTTAACATGATTGAACTTCAATTTCGTCTTCGGCTCGTTGACTTTGAAATGTATAGCCTTCATGTCTTAGACGAGGTCTAGAGCGATGGCGTTTTTGATAGCTCGGAAATCGTAAATAGCTCGTAAGTGAGCAAGTGAAAACACAGGAAATTGCGAAAACTTCCGTCAACTATACGAGATATACCTTTTTACGGATTCGCCTCGATTACTCTAGCCTACTTACGTTAAAACGATGTTTTATCATTAAGAACTAATCAACGCAGTATACAGTCAACGCTCTGCATGCATGCTGAACAAAAATATCAAATGAAGCTTACCATTACGTGCTTTTTCAAGTTGGAGTAAGATGACTTGGATGTGCTTATACATTTCGTCTTCGGTCTACAAAGCAAGCACAAAAACACTATATTGCCGTTGCTTTTTGCCTCGTGGAACGTGAAAATTTGGTCCAACGAAGGCCACGGTGACGCTGTTGCAAGGCAGGTCATGTTGCTGACGAGAACGTTTCGGATCTGAAGAGTTGTTCTATTCGACGAGGTTAAAATGAAACGGGAACAGCGCACGGAAAAACCCTGGGTCCATTTTCAAGAAGGCACCTCCTATCGCACCTCCTAATCGGACAATAAAGTCGTCTTCGGAACAGATCTCTCGTGTGCCTTCTTTTCCGACAGAGTCGAAAGCGCAACAGCACCGTGCTCAGTGACGCAAGAGAAGATAATCCCTGCCAGCACCTCATTCAGGTCATGTCCTGACCTCTGTGGTATTGTGCAAAAAACTGAAAAGCCTCCCATTCTTAACATGAAGAAAGCAATGTATGTTCCGGAATCCCCTCTCTATTTACGTTGGCTGAATGTGCGTGTTCATGAATGAAAGAAAGAAGTCTTCAGAAGGGTTATTCAAGTGAGGACTTCATATCAGGCGAAAATTTTAAAAGTAACGAGTAACTTGAGTTACCTGAGTTACCAATTTTTGTAACGAAAGTACGTTACTCGTTACGTTTTTTTAAAAGTATCTAAGTCGTTACTTCGTTACCAGAAAAAGTAACTCGTTACCAAGTAACGCGTTACTTGTAACGCGTTACGTACAACTCTGGCTATCCCTTACGTACGCAAAGGCGATGGCGTACACTCTTAAACAAGGGTGTACTTTAACTCCTTTTTTTGCCACATATATAACACCCTTTTGGAGAGTACAATTACGCTCAAAAGGGTGTCTTCTCACTCCCTCAAGGGAGTAGCATAACACCTTTCTCCCTACTGGAGAGTAATATTACTCCCCGGCAGGGAGAAGGTGTTATGCTACTCCCTTGAGGGAGTGAGGAGACACCCTTTTGAGCGTAATTGTACTCCCCAAAAGGGTGTTATATATGTGGCAAGGAAAGGAGTAAAAGTACACCCTTTTTTTTAAGAGTGTACGATGTACTACAACTCTCGAATGAATCGTACGCTATCGCATAGTGCTCACTAAGGTAGCGTTGCCACGACTGCGCATGCGCAGTAGCGACGTATGCAAGGACGCCTTGCGACCGTACGACCATTTTTCTGGAACAGCGCGCGTACGTCAGAAGCTTTTGCGGTAGCACCTCGCAGGATTTCGACTCATTCGAGATTCAGCGTATATAGCGACGATGCAGTAGAATTAGGCACGGAGGCGCAGACATAACGCAGGCGAAGACAACGACGCAAAATACAAAATAACGTCGAAATATTACGAAACCAAATTCGGACATCTCGTTTAATAGCGTCTAGTCAGTTGTAACGATAGCGTATACGGTTCATTGAAACACTCACTGTTAAAAATGATGGTGGTGGTGGTGGTGATGGTGAAAGGGCTACTGTTAAAAATGAACTTCACCGCATAGCACGCGATTAGCCAACCATAATCTCGAATGATATCGTTGTCTGCCCTGATTTGTTGGAAACAGGGGGTGTACGCCTTTTCTGTGACACTTATGCTGTTCATAATTGTCACAAAAAAGGCGTACGCCTTCCGTTTTCAACAAATCCGAGCAGATAACGATATCAGTCGAGATGATGGTTGGCTAGGACCGTGCTATGCGGTGAAGTTCATTGCTAAGAGTGCTGTATTCCCTCAGCCCCGACCGCAGACTCGATAGCGCGTTCGTTCTCAACTCACTTCACACGCAAGCGTTATACAAAATAAAATTAAAATAAAAAAAAAGAGAGGCAAAATGAGCGGGAGCTCGATGCCACTTTCACCTCACGTAGTACCCTCATAACGAGCCGACACATCCGCTCCGAATCCACCGAAGAGGCCACGATTCACCTGCACTAGTGCAGCGTGAAGGACCGCAACGGCTTCTGCAGACACGACGCGCTCTGCTTCAAGTCACGCTAGACGGGACTTTGTCGACAAACCATTGTTCTGGACCATCGCTTCTTTATAAGACACCACCCTCGTCTTCCAAGCCATCGGAAACGCCCACTAAACACAATCATTCCGTCAGAGACTATATTTGCCTCTTCGATAACTGCAGCAGCACCTCTTAGCCGGAATGACGGCGCTATTTTTTTCTGCGCGCTATGTATACATTGGTGGTTTGGACGTGGAGGCTTCATTAAGTGGGGCGTCAGTTATTGGAACGAAGAATGAGAGTATATGGGAACTGATGTGGTGTTACGCATGGGTTCGTGTTGGGTGTACCGGAGTGGTGGAGGTCAAGGTACTGGAGGCCTTGGAGTTAGTTATGCGTCGTTGATGAAGTCTTTTTTTTTTTTTTTTAGAGACACGGTGCAATGCCAAGCAAAGATGTCATGCCAGCTTACGACAGAAACTGATTATTTATATAGGAATGAAAAAAATATGGAGATTATCTCTGCTCCAAAGAGATCACATGGACCAGGAGGTGACGGCTGACGATGGAGGTATACACTCTTAAAAATGAACTTCACCGCATAGCACGCTCCTAGCCAACCATTATCTCGAATGATATCGTTATCTGCCCTGATTTGTTGAAAACACGGGGCGTACGCCTTTTCTGTGACAATTATGAACAGCATAAGTGTCACAGAAATGGCGTACGCCCCCCGTTTTCAACAAATCAGGGCAGACAACGATATCATTCGAGATAATGGTTGGCTAGGAGCGTGCTATGCGGTGAAGTTCATTTTTAAGAGTGTACTTGCCTGGAGTCGTTATCAGGCACGGGTCAACACACACATACAGAATAGGACAGATTTCAATTCTTGTTGCATTCTGCATATGCCTCGTAATTATGTAAAAGCTACGAATATTTCTGCGGAAAGATGGTATACAACGACAGAACGGCAAGGTTGCAACGAATCTGCAGATTTATTTAAAAGGATCTCGCGACTGATTTTTTTGTAGCAACCCAGGGAGCAGCTAACACCACACTCCGTTCGATGCACTTAGTTAGAATATCGTCTACCATGTTCTACATAACCTAACCAATAACCTACCCTTTTTCTCCGAATAAACATCTAACCACACACACACACACACAAACTTAGACCCTGAAGTTCATTAGTAATGTGTAGGTCCCATCAGAAGATCCCAACGAACATGCTTGCCTACTCGAAGAGTTTGTACGTCTCTACGATGGTTTCGCCACACCATCGACTGCCGGCTAATTGCAGCGAAGGATGTCAGTCCAAGACGCAGATCATAATTTTTACTAGCCACCGATTTTGCTGAAGGGACACTTAGCAAGTTCTACCAAACGAGCTCAACCTCCCGTTCATTCTATAGGAGTGCATTCTAACGAATGACAAGACCACAGTCGATGACCTAATTTCCATTAAACGTACATTTCTTCGTTGCGTCAGTGGAAGAATTATGCAATCATCACGTCTATACTCTAAGCCTCAAAAACCAACACCGCTTTAATTGTCCTTCCCGACAAAAACTTTGACGCAAGACGCGACCGGTCGCACGTGACTTTCAAACCATCCCGAAGGCCACTATGCCCACCCTACCATACCATTACTCGTGTCTTGGAGCACGCAACTGGTTCGACCACAAGGAAGGTTTTCACAACCACAATACGTTAATTGACGTTCGCACCTCCTCAAAGATATCTCCAATGAACATCAAGACACTCCGTGGACAAACAGGCGTTACGGGTAACAACGAAAACAGTTGCACTAATTACATATGGTCAAGCATGCTGTCAGTTGACAAGGAGGGGACAAGGCAACCGTAAAGTTCAGCGACCCGAAGTAATCAAACGTTAGTCGTCGTGGTTCAACGGTCTATCCGTTTTGAAGCAGTGTCTCTTCAGGTGCATCGCGTATAGCTATTCTCCGTCGCAGCTCAGGCGTGCGGATTCTTTGTCAACGCGGCCAGCGGGAAGCCAACGTCGTTAGCTTCGAGGCGTCAATGGCGTCAACAAATCTTGTATTCCGTCGTGTGGAACCTATCCTGCGGGTACGAAGCTGTACCCACGGTGGTAATAGGTTTAAAGAAGACGTGACCGACGAGATGCAGGCCACTGCAGAGTATATATAGTTCTGGAGGGTTTATATACGCCCGTTGTGGGTGTTATCAGGGGTGTGAAGATGTTGCGAAGGGGTGTACCTCTTGATCGTTTTGTAGCAGCTTTATACCACACTTCCTATAGTACGAGACGCCTACAGTCCGCTGCAATTGATAAGGTATACTTCGCGAGACTTCCCAACAGCACAATGTACCGAAAGTCAAGTGCAATAGGGGTGGACGGTATGTGTCTTATCAATGTTCTTTCGTTTCACCTGTTCGTTCAAGGTCTTCCACCTACCCGTCCACCCCTATTGCACTCGACTTTCAGTACATTGTGCTGCTTGGGTTGCTGTAGCATGGTGCGGCGCTTATCGCTCGACCGGTAACCACGGTTCGAACCATGTTCGAAGCGGTAAGATTATATCTCTTATATCTCTGCCATGCCATGCTTATTCCAACAATAACAACAAATAAATCGTGACTATGACATGGGGTGATTCACTGCTGGAGAGCAGTAGTCCAAGCAGCACAATGTACTGAAAGTCGAGTGCAATAGGGGTGGACGGGTAGGTAGAACGACTTTGAACAGACTCCTGAGACTAAAGAACATTGATAAGACACATACCGTCCACCCCTATTGCACTCGATTTTCAGTACATTGTGCTGCTTGGGACCCCACCCCATTACACGCGAAACATTAGATGATGAGATGCTTGTTCCAGCTGACAACGCCGCATATTAAAAATGAACCTTCTCCTCTCATCAGCCGAGACGTGAAATGTCGAAGCCTGTCCTCATATCAAAGCACACTCATCATCACATAAACGGACAGAGGAACACATCATGCAGCCACCTCTGATTAAATTTTCCTGCGCGCCTCCAACCTCATGAACCCCACACTCATTCCGTTGATTTATACACCCCCTATATACACACTGAGCAAACAGAAAATTTTCATTACACAGTGTCTAACAGACAGAGACGTGCACGAATGAAATCGTGACGGATGCGCGCATTCATCGGCAGTGCGTACATCTACTCTTTCTGTTTAATATCCGCCTGGCACGCCATGTCTGTGCGGCCAGATATCGCAATGGCCTCGATCCTGGGAAGATTATATTTTTAGGGGGAAAGACCACGCCTTAATTCTGGAGACCACGTTGATCGATCAGAAGTCGTCGGTATTCTGCATATATACGGGCAGCACCCTTGTCGCGCGAAGATGTATAAAGTCACTGGCTTCGAGGAATCGGTCGGGGTTGACGAGTTCGCCGGTTAGACTTTACGAGAACTGCGGTGGGAAAATTATACAGTTTCCATGTCGGATGTTGTCTTTTTTTTTTTTTTTTTTTGCTCGAATCTGCGAAAATTATTGAGAAGGCACTCCTGCTGGTCTCACCCTGCACCCTTTTTTTTTTTTTTCTTTTTGAATTGGACAACGCTCGTGAGACAGCACCGCTTCTTCGGACTTTGTGATATAAGGAGGTGTTGTAATTATAAAGAAAGTTATATTTATTACGCAAAGCTAAGCAGCACTTTCTGGCCCGCTTGTTAAGCGCTTATCAATGTTTTATTACACATTGTTGGGTCAATGCCTTGCTGCTGTACATTCTCTATTCCTTTTGTGTGAGAGGTTTTGTTGTAAATATTCTGCTGTCTTGTTGTTGCATGTCGCTTGCGGAGATGTTACGTGTAATGAACTGTATATAGTCTGATTTTACTGACTTGTGTTCTTTGTAGTTGTGGAGTTTTCTGTATGTATTGCTGTATGTATGTATTGCTGTTTGTTTGCTGTATACTAATTGTCCTATTCACACTTGTATGCATTACCACGTTATATTAAATTTTCCTCCAACACATCAATGTCAAAAAGTGCATACAAGTCAATTACGGTGCCCAGCATGATCTCCCGGGTCTTGAAGTCTCTGCAATTAGTGGCAATTACGTCGTCGCCAATCGTCACGGTTGTCTCGCATCTTAATGCCACGAATTATTATTATTATTGTGCGATCATATCGCTGTACCGCAATGCAAATGGTGGAATACAGATCCTCCGAGTTCAATACCCCCCTTACAGAAGCCGAACTGTCTGCAAAATCAACATGCACGGGCCTATTGCGCGGGTGCTTGCAACGTCTTGTATCTTTTGCTGCGACTGGGAGAGAAGTATTTGTTTTCCCTGCAGGTCGTCTGCCAAGCATCTTCTGCCATCGGGCCGATTCCGAATAAACATCCAAGCTGCGAAGCAACTTGTTTACACAAACACGTCCCCTCTACGCCGACGACCACCTAGGCTTCTAAACTGCACAATCAATGCAGCTCTCAGTTAGAAATCAGGGAAAGTATAGAGGGGATTTTTCGCACGTCGTACGGTATCTATGCATTACGTCGTCACTATTGGGCGTCAGTATAGTTTCGTTTGATAAGATAAGATGCTTTCAGGACCCACGGTACGCGGAGTGCCCACTTGTATATCGCTTTCGTCACATTTGGTTAACTTCTACAACTTATAGGCCGTGACTTCTTTAGAAAAGCGTCGCCTTGTCTTCAAGTGCTGTCTTTGTGATATATTTTGATATAGGAATAGCAAGTCGACCTTGGGTCAGGCTGGCCTTTCCGAAATAAACGTATATTCCCCCAAGGTGCAGTCTGCTACTTTTACCGAGGGATCACGTGACATATTCTTCTCATTTTGTTAGTGATAATGATTTACCTTGCTAAGGCATTCTGTGATCACCAGCTGTGTCACAGTGGTCCAAATTTTTTGCATCCAAATTTTTTGGTCCGTGCGCTAAAACCAATTTATGCGTTGGTGGTGGTGTGGTGCACAGTTCGTGGATATGTTGCTAAAAAGATAACTAAGGTTACAGTTACAGTTGACCCGTGAAAATAATAACTGAGTTACAGTTGACTATTTTTGAAGTGTGACTAGTTACAGTTACAAGGTCCTGGATTTGATTGGCTAAATACTGTGATATCGTATATTTTGAAACAGGGCATATCATCTTACAAAGCAAGCATTCTCCTTGATTTTCCTTGTTTCGAGATCGGGAATTTCGCAAATGGGAATATCGAGGTCCTCCCCTTAATTACAATCCAAGACTTGTAAGTGTCCTCGGGAGTACCTCGAAATAAAATGATCGAAATCCCCGCTTCAAAATAAACTACCGGATATAAGTGTTAATTTGACTATAAAATGCATAGTCGCGCGCTGGAAACTGCCAACAGCGAACTTGGACTAACCTAATAATAAACTAACCAACGTGGTGTTCCGTCGTGTCTGCCCCGCTAAGCCTAACGGCCGCTACAGTTTGGTTTTCGTTCGCTAACACGACTTGGACAGACGTAAAAAACCCGTGAATTTTGGGTGGTTACATATTGATACCGTGTTTTTAAACACGGCATACCATACTACGAAGCAATCGACCATACTCCTTGATTTTCCTTATTTCGAGAACGGGAATTCCAGATCGGGGATTTCGGAACCGGGAATTCCAGATCGGGGGGGGGGATATGTTTATTGAGAAAAAAAAAACAAGGAAAGGTTAGTCAGGCAAAGGCCGACTTGCTATTCCTTTCGTAAAGAGGAACGGAAAAGGAAAGGGGACGAAAAGATAGGAAGAAAACGAAAAAAGGAAAAAAGGCGGCAAGAAAGAAAACGAAAAAAAAACGAAAGAAAGAAAGGGAAAAAAAAGGGAGAAAACGAAATAGAGGAAAGAAAACGAAAAAATAGAGAGAAAACGAAAAAAAGAAAGAAAAGAAAAAAAAAGAAAGAAACGGAAAGAAAAGGGAAAGAAACGTAAAAGAGGAAAGAAAACGAAAAAAGGAAAAAAAAGGAAAGAAACGAAAAAAAAGAAAGAAACGAAAAAAAAGGAAAGAAAACGGAATCGATCGGGGATTTCGGAACCGGGAATATCGAGGTCCACTCGTGTCCTCCCTGGGCAGCGTCTCCAGCAGGAAGATCCTTTGCGCTTTTCCAAGAAGGCGGCCCAAAAGTGACGCTTTCTTGACTCAGAGACACGCAGAGATGCGCGTGTGCCACAATCGAGGTGTCAGAAACGCATTAACTGGTGTAAGACCGTCTCAACCAATCCGCCTCTCGCAACGCAGGCGTTATTTTCGACGAGGCCAGTCTGGCCTCGCCAACCCGAGCCAACCCGTCGAATGTCGATGTCCGACATTTAATGTCGCCTTCAGTGACAGTTTTGGCATCCCTCTAGAGACGTCCTTGTCTGAGTCACGGCGCGACCTTGTCTGGATTCAGAAACGCGACGGTTGCAATCCCCGAGAACAGACGTCGGAGCAAGAGCCCCGTAAATTTTTGGGACGCTCGCGTCAGAATTGCAGACATGGGTTTCACTCACTCACAATACATAGCTACAAGGTGAGAGAAACAGAGACATTCCGGGTGGTATGTTCAACTGCAGAAACATTGCAACACGCAGCGTGATGGTTTCAAACGCGGGTTCCTAAAATACTCCCATTGGTGGGAACTCGCCATAGGATATACGCAGGTAAAGAGTTGGAGGCGGTGGGTTCTTTCTTCGGGCTGAAATTTTCCCTGGCTTTCCCCGGCTCCTTAATGATGTCACCTCTCCTTCTACCAGCTATACAGGGTGTTTCAGCTAAATCCCCGGGCTAAATAATTCGCGAACCGGTGCACCAATCGAATAACTTTCTTTTTTACAAACATCTGTCCAATACCGATGCAATACCAATACAAGATGCGCACCGCGTGAATGAGCGGGAGGCGCTCATTATTTAAATAAAAATGCAAATGAGTTTCGTAAAAAAGCGTAACTTCTAAAGCAGGGCGCTGTCGGTATTAAAATGGGTACTACCCCTTTTGGGACCTTCAGTGGACACCTTTCAGAGAAAAATCTGCCACCGAAGCGGGTCATTTGTTGCAGTAATTAATTGGTTTCGGTTTACGTATTTTTGTCGCGGCTGGTCGCGGCGAAGCGCAAAAGGACGTAATTCATTGGTGTAATTCATTGGTGTAAGGAAGTAATTCATTGATTGATAAGGGAGTGAAAGAGCGTCTTTTTGCGCTTCGCCGCGACCAGCCGCGACAAAAATACGTAAACCGAAACCAATTAATTACTGCAACAAATGACCCGCTTCGGTGGCAGATTTTTCTCTGAAAGGTGTCCACTGAAGGTCCCAAAAGGGGTAGTACCCATTTTAATACCGACAGCGCCCTGCTTTAGAAGTTACGCTTTTTTACGAAACCCATTTGCATTTTTATTTAAATAATGAGCGCCTCCCGCTCATTCACGCGGTGCGCATCTTGTAGGCGGTATTGGACAGATACTTGTAAAAAAGAAAGTTATTCGATTGGTGCACCGGTTCGCGAATTATTTAGCCCGGGGATTTAACTGAAACACCCTGTATACCATGGCCTCACTGGCCAAGATAATCGCATCCCACGCCAATACCGGCTGAGCCGTGTTCGACTCTGAGAGTTTTCCCTGGGTATACGCTGCAAGTGAAATGTTGATGCAGTTCGCTACGAAATCAGCCTACACACTCCAGAAACAGAACTTCACCGCATAGCACGCTGCGCGCCAACCATTGCCACGAACGATATGGTTATTGTTTCTGATTCGAAGAAAGGGGTGGGCGTACGCCTTTTTTGTGGCAATTTGGATATATGAAAATTGCCACAAAAAGGCGTACGCCCTCCTCTCTCTTCGAATCAGAAGCGACAACCCTATCATTCTTCGCAATGGTTGGCGCACAGCGTGCTATGCGGTGAAATTCTGTTTTTAGAGTGCAGGACGCAAAATGCTCCTCCCATTTCGGCAAGCAGAACTCTCGCCGATGAAACGCCAATATCTTTGCACCATCTTTACGCATTTTAATTGCAACAGTTGCTCCCGCGGTGCCAACGCAGAACCGAAGTCCCCTTTGCTTCCCCAATTTTTGCCATCCTCCGTGCTATTGCACTGTAAACTGAAAAACACCCTTATGGGTGTAAATCGCTTGTCCTATAATTGACTCCTCTTTTTACACCGTATGGTCTGGAACACCCTTTTTAGAGGGTGTATTCCGTGTAAATCACCCCTGGAAAGGGCGCTTTTCTTTGAAATGCCCTCTTTTGCACCCTTTAAACATCCCTTTAAGAGGGTGTAAGATCGTTAAACACCCTCCTAAAAAGGTGTACAAAGGGTGCAAAAGACGGCATTTTCAAGGAAAAGCGCCCTTTCCAGGGGTGATTTACACGGAATACACCCTCTAAAAAGGGTGTTCCAGACCATGTACGGTGTAAAAAGAGGAGTCAGTTATAGGACAAGCCATTTACACCCATAAGGGTGTTTTCCAGTTTACAGTGTGCTTACGTTCCCGTTGCATATAACGAGTCAATTAATCAGTGCGTATTTCGATATATAAAAAGTAAGTGGTGCCGTATCATTCTCTACGGCTGAGCGAATCTGTGCCACATGTGGCTCCTGAGCCCGTTTCCGCACAGCCACATCTGCGGCCGGGGACTTCCGAAGGGACGCGATTTCCGCCCGACAGTTACGTAACAGGGTCAGCGGAACACTCGGCCTTGAACCGACCCATCTGCCGGTAATATCCCCCACCTTGTATTATATAACCTTATATCCGACGGAAGAGAAAGTGTGTGATCTAATTTTGACGCGTGAGGTGAAATCCTGTGACGGCTTCTCTCGGTGATAAGAATAGTAGATGACTTGTCACGCTTTCGGAAAGGCGTAAAGTCAGAGGAACATCGCATCACTGTCACATTAGTCTTCTCGCGGTTAGTTCTGCTTGCAACGCCGTGGAGGGAGTAGCGGGTGTATTTTGTGACGTCATTTTTACGGCGTTTTTGAAAATATCCGAGGAGAGTGTAATAGGACCTGAAACTATAAGGCAATCAATAGTCAGGCCTCGTGACTGGGGAGAGTGAAACGCAGGTGCGACACATTAGTATTTGTTGTGGGCATCGCGTCCACGTCTTTGAACGTTGTTTAAAGTATCCGTCTATTCACACGAGCGACATCTCACGGAATATTCTAGTGGAAGAAAAAGCAAAAGCACTGCTTGCAGAGACGAAGTTCCGCCCCGTGTTATGTGAGCATTCACACGGTGCGGAATATTGGGAGTGGCGTACTGCACATATAGCAGACGACACTTAGCAGACGACACAGTCAGCGTGTTTTCCTGTCGTCTGCTACGGAATATCTTGTGGCTGTGTAGCAGGATACTCTCCACGGTTAGCAGTGAAGACACGACTGCACATTTAGCAGACGACACTTAGCAGACGACACAGTCAGCGTGTTTTCCTGTCGTCTGCTACGGAATATCTTGTGGCTGTGTAGCAGGATACTCTCCACGGTTAGCAGTGAAGACACGACTGCACATTTAGCAGACGACACTTAGCAGACGACACAGTCAGCGTGTTTTCCTGTCGTCTGCTACGGAATATCTTGTGGCTGCGTAGCAGGATACTCTCCACGGTTAGCAGTGTACGTGAAGACACGACGTTGAGCGCTCGCGCTCACGTGACCGTCAGAAAGCTATGACGCTTTTCGCATCTTCCGCTTCTGGGGGAATGTCGCTCGTGTGAATACACAGTATATAGTGTTTTCGGATCTGACATCTTTGGCGACTTCGTCTGAACAGCGTGACAATAAACCAGCCTTTCATGTCACAATCCTCCGTTGGCACAGCCACAGGCTATATATGTGCGATCCAGCTAAAGCGGCGCCTATCTTGACACGGGAAGGACTTGCTCCCATCCTCGCGGAGTGTCGTGTGCAGAAGAGTCATCGGTATCGACCTAGTACAGTCAAGTGGGTTACCCCACAAGCCGACGCCGAAAGCACCGTCAGCGAAGCAGACGACACTCGAAGACAGCAATTCGCGCAATTTAGACGGACGGTCCTTGGAAAACGTTCTCTAGACAGTCTACACTCTTTACAGGATCTTCCTCCTTCAGACGTTAGTGACGAGTGCCTTATTTGCACTGACAGGACATGAGTCGGCAGGCGAATCATGCACATCGATACTCATGCGCACCACTTTTGTACCTTTCGTCTTGCAGTGCCATAAAAATCTCACCCCACTCGCAGGTCTCGCGTGGCTCCTTGATTGACGAAGCCGAGATAATAAACACAAAAGTACTCTTCAAGTAGCCCCCCCCCCCCCCCCCCCCCCGTTTAATGTCACCCGTCACCTTTCCGACTGCCTGATAGTTAAATTACCTTCACAGTTTTCCGACTATCACGTAAAACAATGGAAAAACACGCGGGATTACAAGCTTCCGAGGAGTTCCCGTTCCTGATAAATGGAGCAATTTTTGTTTTAATTCTACATTAGCACTGCGAAGCAACTGGTGCTATACGAGCGGTGTACAGGTGGTGTACAGTTGGCTGCAGAATTCGAACCAACCAGCAGCCGGTCTTCAGCATGACCTTGGACTACCACAAACGGTGTACACCAACGTACCCATTGACCCATGCCAAGGCTCTGGAGAAGCATTTAGACGTTTTAATGTCAAAGGACGAATCGTAATATTGGGTATATGTCGAGAAACTCGTCTTGAAACGCTATCTCGCTCGATGGCAACTAGGAGACACTCACCATTTGGCGAGGCTTCACGAAAACATGATCTCAGGGGACGTCACCCGGCCTTGTTCTTGTTACTCCTTTCTCACGTGAACAGATGCGTATTCTCGTTCCTTATGGAACAGCTCTGGTGCAGAAAATACGCGCGACAGAGACAGGCGTGCGAGCCAATCAGCTGCAACTTGTCTCAATAAACCTCGAAACATGACTTTCAGAGCTCCGAAGATGGCGGCGTCCTTTCCGTCATGGCGTCTGTTACCAGGAGCAAAACACCTTCTGAAAATAACCTGATCCAAAGGCCGGCCTGAAACGTTCTTTTTGTTGTCGCCCAGGGTTATTTTTAAGCGTGCCCGTCGTCTGGCATATAGGTGGCGCTGCCCAAAGGAAGACTGGTGACGTCATTTTTCTGCCGACAAGAAGTGGGACTGGTGCCATCTTGCCGGAATTTGTGGAATGGTCTCGAAGAAGCGAACTGGCGCACATGCGCTGCTCGGGCAGGGACTTTGTGGGAAACATTCACGACTAAGGGTATATAATTGGAAGGCAATACGTCTCAATCGGGAGCTACGAAGCCCGGTAGGGTCAAATAGTTGGCCCTAAAACGTGCGAGCGAATAGTTGACCTGGAATGAAGGACTGTCAACGGTATGGGAAGACTTTTAGGGCAGGACAGGCAGCGAGACCGCGGAAGGCTAAGAACAAGAGCTGTCGAGGAGATTCTGTCGCGAGGAATATCTGGGATATAGAGTCATCTTTTATGGGTGCGAGGTCTGGTATAGTAGCCCTACTCCTAACCTATATACCCCTCCCCCCCCCCGATATGGGGGGGGCATTTCATAGCGACGGTACAGTAGGGATGGATTGTCACGCACTTGTGAGCAGGACACATAGTGTTGCATGCGTCAGAACCAAGCCCAAGGACAGAGTTGGCATGAGATAGGCAGGCTCAACAGTCAGCTGGTGGTGGCGGCGATGTCGTCGTTGTCGTACCCTCCTGCCTTTCATGGCGGGGATAACGCGTTCTGGGTAATTGTGCCGATGTCTGCAGTGGATCGTCTGAGGAAAACACCCAAACAGCACAGCCTGTGCCAGGATTCGAACCCGAATCACCAACAGTCGGTTATGTTCCGTGCGGTGCATGCGTTCAGCAGCCAATGGCAACAACAACAGCAGGCCCATCTCACACTACCGTTTTTCTCGTCCGTGCGCTTCAAAAAATAGAACCCAGACGCAATCGAGCTGCATAGATTCCAATGGGCCCGATTTGTTTCCACGAAAAGCGCGGACGAGAAAAATGGTAGTGTGAAATGGGCCTAACATCCATGGAGCCGGTACAGACAGACGTCCTGCACTTACGTATTCCAAAAGAGAGAGAGAGAAAAGAAACGAATGAATAAGGACGCCAGTCAGAGCTGGGGTCGTCTTTCTCGAGCCAGAGCCGCGGTGCATGACCAGAAATGGCCGTTGTCGAAGACCGTGACGTATGACATCGGCTCGCGACGCTCCAACAGCTATACAGCAGCGCTACCTGACCTCCGACCCTGAAGGAGGACGTCCCCCCACACCGCAGGGGTGCTGTCATCGGCTCGGCGACCCTTGAAACCTCCCCGTGACCCACAGTAGCGCTTAGGGATCACTGACGCTCTCTCTGCCACACATTCGTCTTCCAAGGGCCCACGTGGCCTTTCTGATAAAGTGACGCCGTAAGTCTCTCGAAGACACCTTCAGTATCCAACTTGGCGGGAGACCACAGTAGCAGACGTTTCCGTGTTTTTCGCTTTTCGCTTCGTTCTGCCGAGTATTCCTGGTAGGCAAGATAAAAGCGAGCTCTCCGGCAAAGAAATGTGCTTGGACGTGTACAAGGCCGTCTGGAGTGTCGCAAAAGAATTGGCACTCGAAAATGACACTCGCGGTCATGTCTAAGAGTCACGCCTCGCCGAGTTTCCGGGTGCACTGTAAACTGGAAAACACCCTTATGGGTGTAAATGGCTTGTCCTATAACTGACACCTATTTTTACACCGTATGGTCTGGAACACCCTTTTTAGAGGGTGTATCCCGTGTAAAACGCCCTTTGAAAGGGTGCTTTTCCTTGAAAATGCCGTCTTTTGCACCCTTTATACACCTTTTTAGGAGGGTGTTTAACGATCTTACACCCTCCTAAAAGGGTGTTTAAAGGGTGCAAAAGAGGGCATTTTCAAAGAAAAGCGCCCTTTCCAGGGGTGATTTACACGGAATACACCCTCTAAACAGGGTGTTCAAGACCATGTACGGTGTAAAAACAGGTGACAGTTATAGGACAAGCCATTTACACCCATAAAGGTGTTTTCCAGTTTACAGTGTGGATCCCAGGAGATACAGTGAACCCTCGTTAATATGACCCCCGATAATCTGACATACGCGCTTTACGACCATACTTCTGGGGAACAATGCAGTGAAAGCTCTGCAAATCTTCCCCGTTAATATGACCATTCCGCATTATGACCCAAAATTTTCGGGAACGACCATGGTCATAATAACGAGGGTTCACTGTATACCGTTTCTATATACACATACCGAATGCCGTTGAAGCTTTCTGGAGAACGATGCACTACACTCTTAAAAATGAACTTCACCGCATAGCACGCTCCTAGCCAACCATTATCTCGAATGATATCGTTATCTGCCCTGATTTGTTGAAAACGGGAGGCGTACGCCTTTTTTTGTGACACTTATGCTGTTCGTAATTGTCACAACGAAGGCTTACGCCTTCCGTTTTCAGCAAATCAGGGAAGGTAACGATATCATTCGAGACGATGGTTGGCTAGGAGCGTGCTATGCGGTCAAGTTCATTTTTAAGTGTGTATCCGTCTACACTGTAACCGTTTTGACACCTTTAAAGGTGTAATAAATGTGCATGGCGCACGCCTTTTTAGGTGCAATTTTGCTAATTTCATAACGGAGTACGGTTTAGCAGGAGTTGTTCCTCCTCGCATGTTGTCTGTTCTCCAAAAATTCCATCCTTGAAAATCTCACAATTGTTCAAGACTATTGTAGACACTTACCTACACGAGCTGGCACGTATTTACCATTTGTGTTTTCCTAAGTGATCTGGAGTATAGCCGGCTCTCGTAATAAGTGCCTATTTCTCCATTTTTTTTCCTTTTCTTTTCAACTCAACGATGTATAAGACATAATGAAAGCAAGATCTGTGCTGTCACCTCATCTTCTGTAAAGCTTTCTGAATTTTGTAGAATATTATCTTGGAAGTATACAATGTTAGGCAACCAGATTTTCAGTGCATACACTCTTAAAAATGAACTTCACCACATAGCACGCTCCTAGCCAACCATCATCTCGAATGATATCGTCATCTGCCCTGATTTGTTGAAAACGGGAGGCGTACGCCTTTTTTGTGACAATTATGAACAGCATAAGTGTCACAAAAAAGGCGTACGCCTCCCGTTTTCAACAAATCAGGACAGATAACGATATCATTCGAGATTATGGTTGGCTAGGAGCGTGCTATGCGGTGAAGTTCATTTCTAAGAGTGTATGGCGCACACCTTTAAAGGCGCGAAAAAGTTTACAGTGATATAGGAAAACGAATAAAGAATATATAGACGACTTTGAGTAGCGAATGTTTATTTATTTTTTTTAAATTTCGTGTTAGCGCCGCGAAGCAACTGAGGCCATATGAGCGTCGTACAGACATGGACAGATGAAGAGAGGACAGCATAAGGAAGAAGTTGGGGGTACAGAGGAGAGTTAGTCTATGCGTCCTGGGCCGACTTCAAAGCAGGGTTCGCCGAATGGACCCAGTTTAAAAAAACCCACCCGGGTTTTTTTGGGTCCACCCGGGCTGAAAAACCCAATAAAGCCCACACACGGGTGAAATACAGAAACGAAGGAAAAAACAGAAAAGAAGGAAAACGTTTCATCTCCCTTCGCGTATCGAGAAATATGAGGTGGTGAAGGTGGTGAGGTGATATGGTGAAACTCGCTGTCTCCGGGATTTGCCTCTTCGTTGCTATGCAAGCGTGCGCTTTATCGCGTGCAGTCGTTCCATAACCTACATTGATGGTATTTTTTTTCTAATCGTTGTCGAGGGGACGGCTGCTTCGGAGGTTACTTTACCGTAAATTCTACAGCGGCAAACAATTATTTCTCCCAGAAACATGAAAAATAGGTGGATAACGGCTGTTGCGTGTCATATGCAGCAGTTCGAAAAAAAAATCCCAGCACCCGAAAAACCCACCCGAAAAACCCGAAAAAACCCACTGGGGCGGGCTTTTTTAAAAAAAACCCGGGTTTTTCCGAACCCTGCTTCAAAGGGAACTATAGGTCGACATTCGTCCGGAAAGTCTGCCAGAAAACGCGGGGAAAGCCTCAAACGGTATACAGCCGGTGGTAGGATTCGAACCCACTACCTCCCAGCCTACAGCACGACGTTGGGCCGAGGTTGGCCCGACGAGAGAAGACCCTTTAACCTACTCGGCCATCCCGCTATGGTACACTCTTAAAAAAAGGGTGTACTTTAACTCCTTTTTTTTGCCACATATATAACACCCTTTTGGAGAGTACAATTACGCTCAAAAGGGTGTCTCCTCATTCCCTCGAGGGAGTAGCATAACACTTTTCTCCCTACTGGAGAGTAATATTACTCTAGGGCAGGGAGAAGGTGTTATGCTACTCCCTTGAGGGAGTGAGGAGACACCTTTTTGAGAGTAATTGTACTCTCCAAAAGGGTGTTATATATGTGGCAAGGAAAGGAGTTAAAGTACACCTTTTTTTTAAGAGTGTACTTTACACGCTTAAAAATGAACTTCACCGCATAGCACGCTCCTAGCCAGTGATAACCTCGAATGATATCGTTATCTGCCCTGATTCGTTGAAAACGGGAGGCGTACGCCTTTTTTGTGACAATTATGAACAGCATAAGTGTCACAAAAAAGGCGTACGCCTCCCGTTTTCAACAAATCAGGGCAGATGACGATATCATTCGAGACGATGGTTGGCTAGGAGCGTGCTATGCGGTGAAGTTCATTTTTAAGAGTGTAGAGCTCAGCTCCAAACCCAGGGCTGACGCCTGCCTATCTTCTAAGCGCCCTAAAGACCTTTGTACAATCCTCCTCAACGCGACACAAAAGCGAAGGAAATATTTAAAAAAAATGCAAACGCGCACTTGGCGAGTGTTCAAGTGCTCTCGTTTTCGAACCCCTTCTTCGAAATTCAATCCGAACCACCCTTTTACTCAAACCGTGACCCTTTGAGTCTATTCTGCCGGTAGTTTTTTTTTTCCCACGCACGTCTCGAAGACGGTGTGCAAGTTCGAGCAAAACGTTTCCTGTAAAATGAACGGCGCTGTTTAGACTGAGCGAGCTAGGCGACGTTTCGCACGTCGGCAACCCTGTGCTGCTCCCCTGATTTACCCCACCGCTGGTGGCAATGTAACCTGATACCAACACCAGAGGGCCTCAAAGAGAGCGCAACAATGACAAACCACCAGCAGAGATGAGGAACCTGATCGTCCGGAGCTGCTCTTTTTTTTTGCGCGGCTACGCCTTTTGTACGGAGAAAGGGGGGAGGGGGGGTCACGTGAACACCAGCCGTTTATAAATAAAGGGACGTCAGTTCGAATAATTCGGTATTTCGAAAATCTACGTAAAATCTACATAAAATTTTGGAGCCTCTGTTTGTGTGTCTTCTTGTGTCGTTGTCCTTGTTTAGACTGCTCCTTGTTCTCCGAGTCATGTACCAACAAGCCCATCAAGCTACTCTAGCTAGTAAAATCCTCCCCAAATTGCGTCGGTAACAAAATGCACGTTTTTTCGCCAATGTGTTGACGGATCGCTGACTGCATATACATGCACCGTGGGAGATAAACAATTGAATCGAATTGGATTGAATGCATCCGTGGGTTTGCCACACAGACCCCAGCTGAAGCTTTTGCTTAATTTACAAATTTAAAAAAATAGTGTCAGTAACAGGAGCAGGAATGACATCCGTTCTCATCGTCATCTCAATTCATCTACGAATAAAACATACAGAGATATTACAAGAGACATAAATCGGAGAGGTGGCCATAGTTTGTTTCCTATTTCGAGGGGGGGGGGGGGGGGAGCGATATGTTTAATAGACAGACAAGAAAAGAGGAAATGTCAGCAAGGCTGATGCCTCTTTCGAACAACAACAACATCAATTGTATTTTGACGATGGAGTGGGGAGGTGCCTCTTTCGAGCTTCCTATCCACCCAATCAAAAATCCTTATTTCTGATGAAAGAAGGAAGTCACTGAAAAGGTTAGCCAGCTGTAGGACTCAAACCCACATCTTCTGGATTACCGGTCCAGGGCTCTACCAATTGAGCTAAGCTAACACACCTCCCCAGCGACTTCCGAAGGCGCCTTGTATGTATTTGTCCCTTCTATGTGTTCCAGCCTCAGAACATCAATTGTTTCATGTTCCTTATTTCTGTTGTGGTCCTAACCTTCGTATTTCAAATCACCCTAGCGTAAAACAACTGGCTTTGGTTCTTCTCCGAATCACACAATTTCATCCCCGATTCATCAACGTCTTGCACCGTCCTCCTTATCCCCGAAAAAAAGAAAAAAAAAAAAGAAAAGAAAAAGAGTACGACTTGGCAACGTCCCAGAAACGTGCCTCAAACTCGCAAGAAGATCGCGGAGTATAGTTGTTGACGCGCAGCGATAAATCCATATGCCCCCCCTGGGAGCATGATCCAACATGCTGCCGCATCAGAAACACATTGTACACACACACTTTGCGCTTGATAGAATTGGGCACATGCTGACGGAGCCCGATACGCCTGGGAACGACCTCCCACCAGTGGGAACGGGACCCTCCGGACGGCAAGACATAACCTCCAACACGTCGGTATACACAGGACATGCCCGGGCAAGCATAATTAGCCTTCTGCTCAAGCACACGTCAACGTCAACAGTGCCTAAATAATACAGCCCATCATTTCCTCGATCCTTCGAGAATCCGTTTCTTAAAAATGTCTCGCAGGCTCTATCGGTTTCATCGTTCGTGATGCCGTCTATGCCCCGTGCGATGACTGTACGTTGGTGGTAGCAGCTCCAAGCTCATGGAGCTCGGAGCAGTTCCTTTGAAAGCAGTTCATTTGTGCGCTTCCTACTTGTCCTTGTCCCTGGCTGCTATTCCTTTTATCATTATAACGGCCCGGAAATTTAAGCACTGAAAACGATGGAAATACAGGCAGGCATTTAGGCCCTCAACAATATCAAAATAGGCAATAAAATGCAAAAATAGGCACGTTAATCTGGTGCGCTCTTTGGCTTTGTTGGTGTTTCAGAACTCCCCATCGAGGAAAACTTGCTCGTTTAAAGGCTACGGTACCATACAAGCTTTGACGTTTGGTATACACGAATGCTGAGACGGCATGGGACCACGCTATATCGAATAATACTTTTAGTTCTCCGCCCTGGAAGATGTTGAAATGCTCAGAGAAGTCACATCTTTTGATCAAATGTTTGATCAAATGAACCCCTTCTAGCAAACCTAGGTACTGCTACTGAAGGAAACCAAACGCAAAAAAAAAAGGAAGAAAAGGCGCAAACACGCAGAAACAAAAAGCAAAATGCAACACTCAGCACGAGCCTGAAAGGCACACTCGTAAAAGGCACACAAAAAAGGCTGTGATGACGTCTAAGACTGTTTAAAAAAGACTACAATTCAACAGAGTCGATAAAATGGCAGGCAACCCAGAAAATGTCGCATTTAGGCGTTTATATAGGCATTGCTAGGCAGGTGCCTAAAAATACGGGCCCTAATCATTATGTACCCCTGAAAGCCTCCTCGGTTTTTTGCTTCCCTTTCTAGCAGAAAGGAAAAATAAAGGTTGAATTAAAGTGAAGTCAGCCCAGGACGCTAACTAGCCCCCCATTCCTTCCTCCTGTCCTCTGTACCCGCTTATAATCGTAGCTGCTTCGCGGAATCACTGAATAAAAATAGATGGAATAAATATAGGATGAATGTGAAAACTGAAAAGCTAATGAAAGTCACGTAAACCACGCATGCAGTCTCGCCAACGGCTTCTATCATACATGTACCGTAAGGCAGGCTTCTCATCTTATTCAGAGATGGACAACAACAAGAGTGTCTTGTCCACAAGGAGCGTCTGCATCAACGCCTGGATCGGATCTGGATCGTGTCAATCCAGCGCGCTGCAGAGATAAACGACCTTACCGTATTTCCGATACATCCCGATCGAATTTCTCTGTCCCCTTCCACATACATGTACAAAAGCGCTGGTTTCATGTGAATGCGTCTTAACCTCCTCTTTTTGGACTTGGTCGAGTTTTCTGGTGTCGATATCCATATCTATTCTAGTGTACATATATAGTATCGCAGTCCACACTCTTAAAAATGAACTTCACCGCATAGCACGCTCCTAGCCAACCATTATCTCGAATGATATCGTTATCCGCCCTGATTTGTTGAAAACACGGGGCGTACGCCTTTTCTGTGACAATTATGAACAGCATAAGTGTCACAGAAATGGCGTACGCCCGCCGTTTTCAACAAATCAGGACAGATAACGATATCATTCGAGATAAGGTTGGCTAGGAGCGTGCTATGAGGTGAAGTTCATTTTTAAGAGTCCACATCGTAGGTAGGGATATCCTACACTCTTAAAAATGAACTTCACCGCATAGCACGCTCTTAGCCAATCATAATCTGGAATGATATCGTTATCTGGTCTGATTTGTTGAAAACGGGAGGCGTACGCCTTTTTTGTGACAATTAAGTGTCACAAAAAGGCGTACGCCTCTCGTTTTCAACAAATCAGGCCAGATAACGATATCATTCCAGATACTGGTTGGCTAAGAGCGTGTTATGAGGTGAAGTTCACTTTTAAGAGTGTACCTGTCTGGATATCAACGTGACAGTTCGGGATTTTCGTATTCGGTGCACGGGGGTGAGTGAGATTCAAACTCCGAGTGATATCAGGAAAGAAATAAACGGTCGTTTTTTTTTTTCACGCTCCTCAGCATGTAAGAGGGGAGTATATTTTCGTGAAGTAAACAAATATATTTAATTCCGTAGACAAAAACTGTAATAACAGCGTTAGAAGAGGTGTCATGAGAAAGCTCGGTGGTTTAAACGAAATACACCCCTGAAACGATGTTTCGCGTACATAATGTATCTGCGAAGTGGTGCTTTATGTGGAATACGCGCCATTTGGAAGAGTGTTTCAGAAAAATATATTTTGTATGGTGTGAAAACTACACCAAAAAGGTGTGTACCACAAGACGAGGCGTTTACACCCGGAAGATGAAAAGACAAAGGTTAATGAGTGCTCGTCGACATCGTTGTCAAACTTGGAGAAATACCGACAGAAAATGAATACGGAAGAACACGCGAAAATTGAAATTTCGCTTCATGACGACCTGCCAAGCGTTTTACGACCTAACGAAAGCGAGCCGTCGCCGCCTGGAGGCAGCAGAGAGCAATCAAAGTGGACGTTAAATTTGGGCAGTCTTGGGTAAGTTACTTCTAAAAAGTAACTGAGTTACAGTTATAGTTACTTTCTTGGTTAAGTAACTAGGTTACAGTTATAGTTACTTTCTTGGTTAAGTAACTAAGTTACAGTTATAGTTACTTTCTTGGTCAAGTAACTACTTACAGTTACAGTGACTGAAAGAAAGTAACTTAGTTACATTACAGTTACTTTTTATAAAAATGACCATGAGAGGGTGATACATCGTTAAAAACGTGCATTTATTTACATTTACTTAAGTGTGATAAAAGTATTATTGCACTTAACCTGAAGCTGTATAAGTCAATCCCACAGGGAAAAATACGACATGTGTACGTACGTAAAAAAAGGATCGACATTTGTTCGAGTAACTAGTTACATTTTGCAGTTACATTCACAGAAATAGTAACTATAGTTACAGTTAAAAGCTATACTTTTCTGGAAATGTAACTAGTTACTGTAACTAGTTAACCCCAAAAGTAACTAGATACAGTTACAAGTTAAAAGTAACTTAGTTACAGACACAGTTAAACTACAGTTAAGTTACAGTTAACAGTACACACAGTAACAAGTCACAGTTCACAGTTAAGTTACAGTTAAACTACCCAAGACTGAATTTGGGTATATGCCACGATATCGATATCCCAGTGTTCAAAACCCCATATCTCAAAATCCACAATGCCAAAATCACAAATTGCGAAATCGAAGCTTATACCTGCGAGGTCTGAGAATGACCCGGTTTCAAATCACTGAGCACCGTGCCAGTTTGTTTTCGCGTGGTTTCGATGGTCATTGAAGTCGTTTTAGCGGGCATCTTAGCGACGGTTAGGCTTAGCAGGACGGACGCGTGCTATTGTGTTACGCCGCGTTGCTCTGTACCGACGGTAAATTTCCTCCTATAGATAAAACACGACAGCTTTACTTACAGGTCCACCCCCACATTTTGACGGAACTCCTTTGCCTTCATTTTCAATGGCCTTCTGATGAGCTGCTGAGAGCTCGAAATAGTTATTCGATATAGGGACACGGTTCTTTCATCGCTATAGATGACAACCCGTACAATACGTTTCTAATGATTCGTGAGTACCTATAATTGTATATACAATTGCGGTACTCCAAAGCACCGTATACAACACTTGCGTTACATTACCCACTTAACGCGCGAACCACTAAAACGCCTTAGCCTCGAACTCAGGCGCTTGCCTACTCACTCGACTGACCCTGGTCGCATAAATCTAGAACCCCACCGAGAGCAGTAAAAAAAGGGGGAACCAATGAGTCAACGGCTTCTTTTTTTTTTTTTTTTTACTGCTTTTTAACGATGTGTCCGGCTTCCCCTAGCGGTTGTTTACGGGCGTAATACAGGAGCTATAGACGAGGGTGTACACACATGGCGGTATGACTCAATTGAGGTGACTGTTGCGGTTCGAGCGTCGGTGTCAGACCTGAAAGAGGAACGTACAAAGTCAATGAAACAAAAAAAGTCTACCGGCGGAGGATCTGCTATGCGTGCGTCGTACTCTAAAGTCATACTCGGAGCAGCAGTAGTATGTTCACTCAGACAAGCAGTGGCGTAGCACTCTTAAGAAATGGCATTCACGTAGAATACGCGCCTGCATTGATTGTTAAAGGGCTTACCCGAGAGAGGATATACTAGGTTTGTTATGAAGATGAAACAATAAAACGAGTGTTTTGGAGAGCGTTGGAGGGCCCCATTTTTAGGCCCAGGCCCGGCCCGGCCATCCTTTGATTTATATGCCCGTGTTCCGTCCCGACGGCTGCAGCTCGGGCGCGGCCCAAGCCCGAAGGATTCTAAGTTTATCGGCCCAAGCAAGATAAATTTATAGGCTACCCGGCCCAGTGCATCAGGCTGTAAAATTTGACCACGGCTAACTAACAGAGGGGTAACTCAGGCTCAGGCCCGACCTAGTTCCGGCAATGTACGGGCCCGTGCCCATAGTAGTCAAACCCGAGCCCAGCCCAGGCCCGTAAAGAAAGCTTAACCCGGCCCGGCCGGGCCCGGCTCGGGTTTTCGGGTTAGCCCGAGCCCGTGCAGTGCTCTAACGTACACTTCTATTGCTACGCTTCCAGTAAATACGCCTTCTAAGTAAAGCTCTATTTCATGGGGGGTTGTATTCTATTGAAAACGGCCCCTGTTTCAGATACGTTTTCTCAAACACCTTTTCCGGCACAGTTATTACACTTTTCAGTAGAGTTTACAGAAAAAAAAACAAAAAAAAAACAGAGCTGTTTACTTGCAAAAAAAAAAAAAGGAAGAGGAAGAAAAACGCCCCTCTTTTACAGGCTGAAACTTGTGACAAAATCACTGCCTACCAGTCAGCAGTGCAGAAAGAAAAAGAAACCTACATTCCGAGCTTCTGTTTTTTCTTCATCGCATTCTTTGAGGTAAGTCCTCTTTTTTCTTTTCTTCTTCGTTTCGGACACGAAGAAAAAAGTTTGTTTTTTGCCGTGAATTCATCGCAAATCTCGCGGATATAATTAAACCGTAGCAGCCGGCAATCTCAAAGGGAGACATCGTTTCTTTCCCGCGTATATAAAGCAAATCATTTCAACCGTTCTTTTCCCTTCACCCACCGTTATTCCACGGCACACATCCGCGTTTTATATATACGGGGCTTTCGTTCACGCCTACTTACCCGAATTCACTTCCAACTTCCCTTCAGGGGTGAAAAAATTTTGCCTCCGACGAATTCTTCGGGGTTTTTAATAGTACGTAAAGTCCGCCAAAAATCACAAGCGCAGAAAAAAAAAAAAGAACATCTTTTATGCCTCAAGATATAACGCGGCACCTTCAGCGAGGACTATATATATATATACAGATAATAAACGTGGCGCTTAATTCAGCAGCTTCAAGGCACGTTCCCGCAACAAAGATATACGCTTACTTATATTGATGCCAAACGGCGTGAAATTTGAAAAGTCAACATTCTTAGGAAATTGGTGGTGGTGATGGCGGTAGTGCTGAAAGACTGAAAGCTGAAAGTTGTTGGCCTCACAGAGGTGGGCAACGTCACCACTAACGCACTGGGGGAACTGTGTCCTGGGCCGACTTCTAAGGGAACTGTGCCGACATATGTCTGACAGCGTGTGAGGAAAACCCAGGAAAAACCTCAGCCGGCACAGCCGGCACCGGGGTTAGTACCCACGGGTACCTCCCATGCACTCTCGAAACTGGAATCGAGCTGTGCAGCCTTTACCAGCCAATCGCACCTCAAGGTGTGTGTTTTGGAGAGCGGTTGTGCCGTGGTGGTTGAACTGCTTGCCGTTGCCGTATATAGTCTGTCACGCTCATGCAGGCAACGTCGATCACGACCATCGCACACTCTTAAAAATGAACTCCACTGCATAGCACGCTCCTAGCCAACCATCATCTCGAATGATATCGTTATCTGCCCTCATTTGCTGAAAACGGGAGGCGTACGCCTTTTCTGTGACAATTATGAAGAGCATAAGTGTCACAAAAAAGGCGTACACCTCCCATTTTCAACAAATCAGGGCAGATAACGATATCATTCGAGATGATGGTTGGCTAGGAGCGTGCTATGCAGTGAAGTTCATTTTTAAGAGTGCAGGGGGGTCGCGCGTCCTAGGCCGACTTCGCAGGGAACTGTGACAACATTTGTCTCAAAAGCGTCTGAGGAAAACCCGGGGAAAACATCCAGCCACGGCCTGATATGAACCCGGGTCACAATGAGCGCAATTTCCACTGCTTATATTTCCTCTTTCCAATTACGAGGACTGGAATGGTCTTCGTGAGTGCCACACTTTTTCCCGTTTTTATTTATTTTTTTTTTCTTCCGCCAAACCAAACAACAGACAAAGCACATATATCGTCGCACGTTCCCTTCGTGTGTGAATTTTCTCGCAGAAAATGTGCAGAGTCGCAAACATTAGAAAGGAGGATAAAAGTACCGAGCCGCGTTCCCGTGATGTGTATATGATGGAAGCGGCATCATTGTCTCGTCGAGATAGTGAGATGATGTGCCCGTACATTACACATATACACACAATCGCGCTCCCAGGGCCCCCTTTTATTTTGCTTTTCTTGCCATCATATGCGGCTTTATCGTCTGAGACTCCTCTAAATATAAACAATGGCGTCACCAGAAAATGTCACCGCGCTAGAGTGGCTGAACGCGCCGTGAACCCGGACTCTGTCATATTTTCTAGCCTCATTAGGACTAATCGCCGTGGGAGAGTGCACCTCTAATTCTACCGCCTCTGGATAAATTGAATATATATACAGCCTCGCGTGGGTCCGTGCACTGTAAACTGAAAAACACCCTTATGGGTGTAAATCCCTTGTCCTATAATTGACTCCTCTTTTTACACCGTATGGTCTGGAACACACTTTTTAGAGTTTGTATCCCGTGTAAAACGCCCTTTGAAAGGGTGCTTTTCCTTGAAAATGCCGTCTTTTGCACCCTTTATACACCTTTTTAGGAGGGTGTTTAACGATCTTACTCCCTCCTAAAAGGGTGTTTAAAGGGTGCAAAAGAGGGCATTTTCAAACAAAAGCGCCCTTTCCAGGGGTGATTTACACGGAATACACCCTCTAAAAAGGGTGTTCCAGACCATGTACGGTGCAAAAAGAGGTGTCAGTTATAGGACAAGCCATTTACACCCATAAGGGTGTTTTCCAGTTTACAGTGTGGTTACCAGCGTCCGCAACGCGTAATTGTTGCGTCGACTTTCACGACGTTCATTCGACAAAATTGCTCGGCTCATGTGGTTCAATCCGCGGCTCATGAGCAACGCCCTAGAAGCCACGTTTATGCCTATACCTTTCTTTTTATACAATGTGGGATTTCGGTCCCTTCTGTGAGGGTTCCGGGACATTTGATCGAACGCCGTTTGGTCGAAAGCCGTTTGATCGAACGCAGGACATCTGGTCGAAAGCCATTTGATCGAACGCCGTTTGATCGAAACGGCAGCGGTCGTTTGATCGATTTTTTGAATTGGTTCACTTGGCGTGTCGAAAATGACAAAAAAAGACAAGGAAAAAAAAGCTGCAGTTCTAAATGCAGTTATCCTAAGGAACATTTAACTTAACGTCTTTCGAGCAAACGGCGTCGATCAACCAGCTTTCGATCAAACGGCTTTCGACCGAACGGCGTTCGACCAAATGGGCGGACACCTTCTGTGAGATGATCGTCATTATCTTTTTGCCAAATTACAGCCGTTTCTTCCCATGGAAACGATTCTTTCTGCTTGACCCTAGACTCGATCTGGAGACCGAGCAGGCACGCAACTCGAACAAATGACATAATTAATCGGCACACGTCAGGTGAACACCGCGCAGAAATTCTGTAATAATCGAGCGAGGGCTCCTAAAAACCATAGCCTCTGAGCTCCCTCAGAGCACCCAGCTCATTTTGTTAAATTCAGGCCTTCAACCGGTCTCGACAAAGGCAACAACGGACGCCAACAAGAGCTCGAAAGCTCATAGCGGCAATTTGTAACCTGAACGCTGTCGTTAAGGTCCCATAGACCAGCACCGAAACAGTTACAAACCACGAACTGCATATACCAGCGAGCTTTCACAGTTCACGTCTGCGGCGTGGCGACCTGTGGGCCAACCTATATATGCGACAGAGGGTTGGTTCACAGTGCTCAGTGCCTTCACTATAGGAGTAAATGACAAGCTCTCGAGGTTATAGTCAGACAGAGGCAAACGTGAGACAGAGGCAGGTAAGGTTGCACGCAAAAACCTTTACTGGTCTGAGGACTTGATCCTATATGGGCCACTTGCACGTAGACCCGAGAACTAGCGGCAGTACCCAATAACACTGACCAGCGGCAGGAATCCGATTTGGAACCTGGTACCGGAACACCGAACCGGAACACCGGAACGCCGTGGGAACTGGGTAAAACCAGGTGCCGAGATCAGATCAGCAGCTGATGCCGAGCAGTACAAAGTCCTTCTCGCAAAGCCCCAAGAATTGATAGCGAATTTTAGTATATCGTGCGCTGTCCCTTACGTACGCAAAGGCGACAGCGTATGTTACAACTGTCCCGTGCGCCGCTTCTTGGTCTGCACCATATGTAGAATAGCCATTAGTCACAAAGAGTCGACTACATGACAAGCTAGATGGAGAAGGTGGTGGAGGTGATGGGTGTGGTGAAGGTGAACGACTTAAATGTAGGCGCGATAATATTCGAGGTATGATGATGGTGGTGCTTCTTCTTCTTCATTCTCTCAAAACATGTCTTCTTTTTCTCCGCGCACCTTCATCATCTTCTTATTTTTCCTCTTAAAAGATGCACGTTTTTCCCCAGTGCTTCTTCTCCCACGTGTGTTACCACACTGTAAACTGGAAAACACCCTTATGGGTGTAAATGGCTTGTCCTATAACTGACACCTCTTTTTACACCGTACATCGTCTGGAACACCCTTTTTAGAGGGTGTATTCCGTGTAAATCACCCATGGAAAGGGCGCTTTTCTTTGAAAATGTCCTCCTTTGCACCCTTTAAACACCCTTCTAGGAGGGTGTAAGATCGTTAAACACCCTCCTAAAAAGGTGTATAAAGGGTGCAAAAGACGGCATTTTCAAGGAAAAGCACCCTTTCAAAGGGCGTTTTACACGGGATACACCCTCTAAAAAGGGTGTTCCAGACCATACGGTGTAAAAAGAGGAGTCAATTATAGGACAAGCGATTTACACCCATAAGGGTGTTTTTCAGTTTACAGTGCACCAGCATGTCAAAATCGCAACAAACCGCACGCTTTCTTTCTACGACAAAGAGTTCCATCGCCACACTTTCTTCAGCAGGAGCAGTGTTCCTTCCAACTTACACACACGATCGATGCATCCTTGCTTTCCTTCCAGCGTACATTTTCGCGTAATTACGAGGCATGGCAGAGTGCGGGTCACGTCCAGGAGAGAAAAGATCTCGGGTCAAAGGATCGCTCCACGCCTACGTGTAGCGTAGTAGGTGAGAAAATCGCAGCCACCGGAAACTTAACCTCCCTCGCCCTCAAGAATTCCTTCTTGGCATCATCGACTGCGGAAAGAATGCGAGGAAAGGTGAGAGAAGGACTTTTTCCCACGCCAAAGGAAACTATGTGGCCAAAGAGGAAGAAAATCATTATTAGGATTGTGTATATAGAACAATATTTCCTATGGCCGTTTGGGAATGTGCGCCTCCTCGGGCAGCATTCTTCTGTTTTTTTGTGTGTTTTTTTGTTTTTTTTTTCGTTTTGTTTTAACACGTTGGCATTAGAAGGCTCATGTCAAAGGAAAAACGGCGGTGTCGATGTGCGGACACGAGAAAGAAACAATTAAAGGAAAGACGAGAAAAGACAAGAAAAAAGATACTACTATCACAGGAGCAGCTTTCAAGCTGCTCCTGTGATAGTGTTTAGCATTTCCAAAGGATCCACCAATGAATCTTCCTTTTTCTTTTTTTTTTTTTTTTTGTTTTTGTTTTTTTCTTCTTAAAGGTAATTTGTTCCGACATTTAAAGAAAAACGTTTTAGGCTCTTTTGGAGCTTAGGAATTTAGAAAAGGCCTTCTCTGATACATTTTCTAACAATGCATTCCTCATGCACGTGATAATATTCGACTATTTTCAGCAAGTTTATTCGGTGCCGCATGTCCAATGTCACACAGCGTAGTCAAGATGCAGTTGTATTCAAACCACAACCGCACTGTACACAAGAGTCATGTTAGTAGATTGGTTGAACTGCAGTTTAAAGAACGCCGCAAAGTGCCGCATGTGTTTATACCAAAGCCTTATAGACAACAAAGAAGTCACCTCTTAGCCCTTCCCACTCTTGTTTACCATTCATTACGCGATCTTGTCATGATATAGAAGTGTATGCCAGATTTACGTTACCAACATACCATGACCATGATGTAATCACCTGAAGAGTGTGTCTAAAGCTGAAACCTGTGTCTGGTGACGATGATAAGCAGGATACACTCCTTAGGTATAGATCGTGAGGGTTTTCAGTATAGAGCGCCGGTACGGAGAGGTTCTGCCGCCATTATCGGAACCTCAACCAGATGCCCATAAAGAGCATTTGTTGCATAAAAGGCGGCCAGCGTATCTGCACGCTAGAGTATTTTTTTGCTGACTGGGACGGGGCTCATGTGGGCACTCGATGGTCGGTTGAAGATGATGAAGGAGAAGAAAAAGCAGATAATAGTGAGTAATCGTTTTGACTATGAAGTTCCGTCCCGTGTTATGTTGAGCATTCACACGGTGCGGACTATCGGGAGTGGCGTTACTGCGCATTTAGCAGACGACACTTAGCAGACGACACCGTCACCGTGTTTTCCTGTCGTCTGCTACGGAATATCCTGCGGCTGTGTAGCGGGATATTCCCCACGGTTAGCAGTGTACGTGAAGACACGACGTTGAGCGCTCGTGCTCACGTGACAGTCAGAAAGCTATGACGCTTTTCGCATCTTCCGCTTCTGAGGGAATGTCGCTCGTGTGAATACACGGTAACTGGAATATACGCGCGTCTCCTTTTAGCGCACACTGCACGCGCGTTTCATACCCGAGACGCCACGTGTGGCGCCATCTCGCCGCCGAAGCAGGAAACTTTCATTCGCTGCTCTTCCGAGATGGTATCTGCAAAATGTACTCATTTGAGAATGAATCGTAAAATAAGTTAACTACCAGCGTAGCTTTGAATACACCGAATTCGTAATATGAGTTGATAACGAAACATCTTCGCTTCCAGAAAGATGGATTCTCCCCTACGGTCTATTTGCAATACGCGTGTATGCAGCTTGCGACATAATTGTCTGGAATCGACAGCTTGCGGATTATCCCGCCTGGAATGTCCAGGCGTTGCAAGATTGTTTGTTTCGACTAATAAACACGTACTGTGTAGCATGCTGTAAGTGTATATTAGTCGGAAGAAAAATTCTTGCAACACCTGTAGATTTCAGACAGGATAAACCGCAAACTGTACTTAATGCTGAAGGACAGTGTATTTCAAGAAAAGGGGAATCCTGAAGTAGAACTCTCCACGGTCATATAGAGCTGTGTATTAGAAAAACAAAAACGGAACTTGGCCACGTATAACATGCTGAAGGCCAACCGTGACACTGTCATCACACGCCTGATTTGTAACAACTAGTATATAGTCGCATAAGTGACACAAAAAGGCGAACGCTTTCAAGAAATCAGGAGAGTGTTATGCGGTGCAGCAGGCCCAACACCTCTGTCTTCTCATTTCTGTTTCTCTAATCTCATCTCATTCTTCAGTTGTTCTCTATCGGGGATACACGCATGTTTTCAAACAGAAACGATGAGAAGGAAGGGGACTGAATTCTTGTCATTAAATGCACTTCTTCAGTTGTTCTCTATCGGGGATACACGCATGTTTTCAAACAGAAACGATGAGAAGGAAGGGGACTGAATTCTTGTCATTAAATGCGCTTCTTCAGTTGTTCTCTATCGGGGATACACGCATGTTTTCAAACAGAAACGATGAGAAGGAAGGGGACTGAATTCTTGTCATTAAATGCACTTCTTCAGTTGTTCTAATCTCATCTCTAATTCTAAAATGCATGGTACATAGCTTACAGTTCCAAAATCTGCGGCCGCTCACGGCAACAGTTGCTTCGTGGCGCTAACGTGAAATTAAAAAGAAAAAAACAGTTCCAAAACACACACTGTCTCTCTCTCTCTTTCTCTCTGCAAGACACTCGTGCATACAACAACCTACGCGTTCTTTTTCCCTATTGCAATTTTAACGAAAACAGTAGCTGCAGACATTCCGGATCACGTCTTGGAGAGAACCCCTCGCAACCCCCTCTTACATTCCAGCCTGTCTTCTGACAGCTTACCAAAGGTATTTCGGGTATATAAGCGTGGCTAGCAGTTATTGAGTCGGTCGGCCGGGCGGGTGGACGTCAATGTTCGAGGATGATGCACTCTCTCGCTTATAATATATGCAGAAATGCTGGCGTGTGTTTCAGGAGATTCGTGCGGTAGATGCTTTTTAAACTGTGTCGCGGTGCACTTTGATCGCACGCTTGTAACGAGCGTCTCTTTTTCTCTTCAGATATTGTACGAGTTATATATGGCGATAGTATCGTATCACGTCAGGGAATTCTGTTTCCACGAGCTCTTTAATGAGGGAAGTCGCTTTCAAAGGGAATCTACTGTATGTTGCAACTCGTGGATTTGTCGTTGGGGCAGGATACCTTTTTTTTTTTTTTTTTCAACTCGAGCGCAGCAAAGCACAGAAACTCGTTTCATGACACATATCCTTTTGTTCCAGGACATTCGAGCGCACAGCAAAGTTTTGACGACAGGATCTATCGCTGGAATAAAGTACTACTTAACGTACACGCTTACATATCGGCGTATGAGGTATTCTACTCATTCATCATTTTCACCAATTTCTTGGTTAACGCTAACAAAAACCTAGCGGGTGAAGTAGTCAGCTCAAAAGTGTTCTGTGGGGGTCGGCTCCATACGAACCACCCTCCCTGTTATTTTTCTTCCATCCAATCAATTCCTTCTGCTCAAAAAATAAATAAATAAAAAATTCCCGTGGAATTAGCCAAGAGCCTTTACTGTTTTGGATACTTAAATTACAGCTCCCATGACCTGGTGAGCCTACTGAAGCGCGCAGAAAAGTCGGCACCCCTTCAACAAAGGACATTCTGTCCGCTCCAGTCGGCTAGGAATGTACCTTGCAAGTATAATCGAGCAACAAAGCCACTCCGTAAGAAATACGCGAAAACAAAAAAAAAATGCTCGAAATTTAATGCCCGAGATCTCCGGAGCCCGATAAGCCAGACCACCGTGTCAGGGACAACGGAGACATAAACGGCAGAAAGGTAATCCTCCGAGCAGGGTTCGTTGACGGGGAAAATTTTTCAACGTTGAAGACACTGTCTTCTAACCAGCAAAAGCGCATATACAGCGGCACCTATACAGATAAAAATATATACCGTAGAGTGGCGTTGGTATTCCGCTTGTTCGTCTTGAGTGTGACAAAGCGACTCGATCGGAGATAGGATGGAGTCCGTTCCTGTCCCAAGGGTCAGGCGCATATATACTGGGTACTATCACGGGGAAAGTATTTTCAGGAGGCTGTTTGAAAAGTTTACAGATAGGTTTGTGGACGAGATATGCTGTGGATGATGGAAGGCCTTCATTGGCTGGGTGAACGTGAGGGCAGGACGTCGTCTATATGTTTATCAGGCTCGGTCGGCAGGGTAAGGTATATACAGAATATATGTTTCGATTCAACGTTATCACAAAGAACCAAACGGCCGGGGTTAATTGAATGATGGCATAGTTCAAGGAAAGGCGTCCAGCAGTGGGATTCGAACCTACCTTTTCTGATTGCCGGTCAGATATGCTGTACCACCATATCGTGGGAGCGGTAGCATCTCTGACCGGCAAGCAGAGGGTATGGGTTCGAATCCCACTGCTGGACGCCTTTTCTTGAACTATATGCCACGAAGTATGTAACTTGTGTTTGTCCTTCCACGTTTAATTGCCTTACCCTCTACAACGAATTCAACGGGGTATAGTATCTGTCCTTGGACGACGTGTCTCTGGACAACCTATAGAAAACCTCAAGCAGCACACCAGGTGGCGGGTTCGAACTCCGCTACCTGATATTCTCTAGCGTGAACTGGGAGCTATACGGGCGGTATCACTATACGCTACGTGTAACGCATATCAGTCGGTCGACCTGTGTGTATTGTCATCAAGTACCAGCTCTGGTAGAAAAGTTGCGCTCTCTGAACACTAGGACTAACGGACGGACAGACGGACGGACGCAGATAATGTTAGACGGGCGCAAATGATGGTGCTGCATGCCACTGGAATAACGGAACAAGGCCCATGAGAGGAATGGAGGGCATTGGTGGACTACTGTCCTCTGCTTGCGCACGAGTACGAAGAGTACTCTGCATGAAAGGCTGTTCCCCTAAGAGGGTGTATTCACATGACGTCAAACGTTTGCCGCCATGGAGGTGGTCACTTCTTCGGCGCAGCTTCCCGGATGATCTTGCGTTTGCTCGAAAACGAAGCCCGGTGGTGATTGCTGTTTGCAGAGAGCGAATCATTGCAGCGGAGCATCCTTCAGGATGGAACGAAGGTACACGTAAGACGCCCTACGGCAACCGTAAACGCTGTAATGTAAATCAGCCTTTAGGTTGGACACGGGCAGTGGCATCACTAGGGGGGGTGCAGTTCGCACCGGGTGACGCGACGGAAGGGGGTGACGCGCCGCACCAGTACCTCTCTTTCTCTGCGACGACATGAGGAACCCTCTGTGAGGACGTGATTTTTTTGTTTATTTATTTGCCTGTTTTAAGGTATTGTTATGTATTGCATACCGTCTGATATGGAAAGGGGTTGCTTATGGGGGGGTGACGCAAAGAGCTCCCGCACTGGATGGCACGTACCCTATAGTGACCCCACTGGAGTTCCATGGTGCCACAGTAGTTCTTGGCGAGTATCCTCAGCTGAAACGTTGGATCAGACAGTTTGTCGTCTGCGAACAAACAATCCACTCGATGACTATGTTTGTATGTTGTAAATCGCGGACAGGGAATTTTATCCTATTTCATTTAGTTAGCGAGTCTCGGTCAATTAAAGGGACTGTCGCATCCGTGCCGATCGATTCCGAAAGTATAGCTCCGTTTTACTCCTCATTACATCTCTTTTACTCCTCCCACAGTATCCTGCCCTTTTCGTTTCCCCCGCATTGGGGGTTCTTATCGATTTTAGAATGAAGTACCAGATCGCCCGGTTTTTAACTGTATTTACTCTTCGTTCATCACGGACAATAACACCGAAAATCCGACGCAAATTAACGAAGTAGTTTCTGCGCAATCTGATGTAATGCGTGATAAGAGCGGACGCCGGATGTTGAGAATGTGCCGGAATTCCCTCCCTGGAAATCGGAGAAAACGTCACTCGGACAAGACCAATCAGGGAGCGGCGAGGCGGGACGGCGTCTGCAAGTCGTGAATCGGCTTGGGGAATGTCGTTTCTGTTCAGTTTTCTGTTCAGTTCTGTTCAGTGCACGACGTGTTCGTACAACCAGGAACATAACACCGTGTTCCACACTACACGGTTGCGTCAGAGTTCACACTGATAAGCGAAAGTAGTCGTATGTACCGAGGACTTTTCACTCGGCGTATCGCGGTGCGTACGCGAAGCAGAAGAACTGAGTGTTGGGTGTGCCTGGCCTACGTCATCCTGATGATGTTATCATAACTGGGGCTTCCTTAGGCAGCGTTCAACACGGGGCAACTTTTTCCAGCAACTATGAGCAATTTGGTGGCGAAAGGGTTCACCGTTGTCGGTCTCACAGAGGTGGGCAACGTCACGACTAACGCCCTTGGGGAATGTGCGTCCAGGGCCGACTTCTGAGGGAACTGTGCCGACATATGTCTGAATGTGTTTTGAGGAAAACCCAGGAAAAAACCCCAAACAGAACAGCTGGCACCGGGATTCGAACCCGGGTACCTCCTATAGTCCCGACGTGACATGGCCAGCGCGCTAACCACTGAGCCACGTGACTCACCGAGCTGGCTCGGAATCGCTCTTCGACCGAAATCTTGGGAGGTTGCTCGTGCACCGGCCAATCAGCGAGAGGATCATTGCCACGTGACTACCGATTGCGTGATCCCAAGCAGCACGCCAATATTGGTCCAATATATTGGACCCATATGGGCTGCCAGGATTACCAATATCCAATATATTGGACCCATATGGGCTGCAAGGATTATCAATATTGGTCCAATATGGGACCAATATGGGGAATACAACCAGGCTCCATATTGGACCAATATGAGCTGCCCATATTGGCAAGCCCATTTTGCCCATATTGCGCCAATGTTTCCGTGATAACGCCAACGGGGAGTCCGTGTAATAATATAGCATTATCCGGCATAATATCCACCACTGATATCACTTCTCTCTTCCTTTTGCTTTTTCATTTCTGCAGATCTTCTTACTGATCCACGTTGCATAGCGTTACAAAGGCAACACTGCATCGCCCTAAAAACGAAGAATAGGTGCTACTCCCGTCTTGCTGAAGGACCCAGGCAGTCGTATTGCCAACTGTAGGACGGGACAAGCGAAAGCTTGCCCACATCACATTTCAAAAATAGTACTGTCCTTGCCCTAAAAAACGAAGAGCAGGATCAACTAGTGCTAGGCAGGCAGTTCCACGGAACTGCCAATGCCGAACATCCCTCAAAAGCCTTCACTGGGACCGCAATAGTGTATGAACCAAAAATTTCCAACCCGCTCCTAGCGTACAAAGGAGCGAAACACTTTCGTGACGGTGACGGACATACGCCTCAGCAACTCACACTGCATGCAGTAACTTGAAAGCACCTAGCATTACAGAAGACACATCCCTTCCTATCAGACATTGTGTTGTTTACTTGACTAGCCGCAATTCCGCCAGCGACATTTTAGCCCGAATGAAACGTCCGATCCGAGTGTCGCGCATGCGCATTAGTTGTAGGACGCGTGATTTCGCTCAAACGACCACGCTCTCAGTCGGTTCGACCGATTGGCATTGGCATCGCGAAGCAAGATGGCGGCTTTTTGCAGCAAGTGGAAAGTTAGGTTGTTGAGTTGCAGTTCATGTTAGAGTGGGATTTCCACGTTATGCAGACTGTTTCGAACAATGTGTATCATCTGCGGGAAGTTGTTGGATGTAACGACGTATTGAATTGGGCATTTCACACGCTTCAACGTCCAATCTTGCCGTGCTGCTTGGGCATTTGGTACAACACGGGTACGTACCATTTTCTGCATTTTCAGTCAATATGGGGTCCATATTGCCAGGATTTTCCTTATATTGGCTCAAACTTGGCAATATGGGGGAAATCCTGGCAAAACGGGTCCCATATTGGATCCGTGTCGTCAATGACCAGCCAATATGGGTCCGATATTGTGTTCTGCTTGGGCATTTGGTACAACACGGGTACGTACCATTTTCTGCATTTTCAGTCGATATGGGGTGTACACGGGCAATATGGGGCCCATATTGGACCCGTAGCGCCAATGACCAGCCAATATGGGTCCAATATTGTGTGCTGCTTGGGCATTTGGTACAACACGGGCACGTATCATTTTCTGCATGTTCAGCCCATATGGGGCCCATATTGCCAGGATTTTCCTCATATTGGCTCAAACTGGGCAATATGGGGGAAATCCTGGCAAAACGGGTGTCATATTGGACCCGTAGCGCCAATGACCAGCCAATATGGGTCCAGTATTGTGTGCTGCTTGGGATGTGATTTCTGCGTGGGTTCATGTGTTCGTCCTGCAGGTCCAACTGAGAAATAACTTCTTTCTTTCTTTCTTTTTTTTACTAACGCCACGCAAACATATCAAAGCAGTTTTTTTAAGACAATGGTGGTCTTTTGGCGTAATAAAGAGACTAAGATTTGATAAACAGCAGCTAAAGAAAAAGACACCATCAGTTGGATTCGAACCCACATTATCCGGTTGTCGTAAGGTTGCTTGTGGGTGGCAACGAGGCAGACAGGCAACAGAGTGCGCAACCGCCTTGGCGAGGCTCCAAACTTTGATGCCAGTAGGCGACCCTCTCCTTTCGCTCTCGCACTCCTTCGTTCAAGGCGAAAACCGAACGAAGAGCGAACCGAATCAACAATGAAACGCGAGTGCGCAACGCAAGTTGGGCTGAAGCGTCCGTGGGACATGCACGCTCGAGCAGAGTTGTACGTAACGCGTTACTAGTAATTGCGTTACTAGTAATCAATTACTTTTTTCAGTAATTTTTTAACATAATCAATTAATTCTGTGAGCAAGTAATTTTCCAAGTAATCTGATTACAATTTTTGGTAATCAATTACTGAGTAATCGATTACTTTTTTATCCTTCTGTCAACAATGGCAACCCTTTTCGGCAAGCCAATCTGTTCTTCTGTTCCACAACGAGTTCGACTTTAGCAATGACGCAGAGGTCACTGTGACGCCCGTCTCTAGTCCACACGTGTTCCATGCACGCCACAGTAATATGATAATCCCTTATACCGCGACCTACTGGAGCAACAGTAAAATAGGTGACTGTAATGATAAATTGTGCCGGCTGAACGTAACAATAGTAGCAAAACGAAGCGGATGTTTCTATGTTGTTTTAAATGTGTACATAAATCTGTAATAAACCCGTGTATGCGTTTTGTATGTTGCTTTCAAATGTATTTGTGAATTTCACTAATCAAGTATGTTGGTGTCTCATATGAGAATTTGCAACAACATCTGCATGGTTACATTCACTGCAGGCTTGTTGGCTTTGCTATGGTCCACAATTTAAAAGTAACGCGTTACATTTTTAATCGGTAACGTATTACATTTTCGATGAAGTAATTTGTAACGGCAAAGAATTACTTTTCGCGCAGTAGTAACAGTAATTGTAATCAATTACTTTTTTTGAGTAACGTGTACAACTCTGCGCTTGAGCCGGTTCCTTTACAGACAGCGCCAAAGACGGGATGCTGACAACACACGACGTTCCAAATTCCGCTATCTTTCAAGCCTCAATGATTTTTCTGACGGTCTTATTCATACATCTCGCTATCACACTGTTTGGTTATGTAACTCTCATATAGTGTCTCTTCCGTTAGGCTTGGGAAACATTGTTGGCGGCATTACGGAACCAATAAATGTCACGGCATTTCGAAGCGTTATACGCGCTCAAAGACGCTCACAGCCCATGAGTCCCTATAATGTCCGCCATTTGCAAACAAGGCAAGGTGAGGTCAACATGGCGCCATCCAGGGTGACTTCAAATATGGCTGCCGGTTTACCTCTCTATTATAACCTCTCTATCTCGTTGGTGGCTGGAGCTACGGGGTTGCTATACATGTGAACGCGGACTCGAAGTTGCTCATGACGTTGGTTCGAGTTGCTTAAATCAAATGCAGCCTTAGCTGCAGTGCGAATGTTCAAAACTCGTTATTAGTTTTTAAAGAGAAACTTAGCCAAGTAGAATTGTGATGCGGTGTCATAACATTACCGTATCAGACTCATACACACGCTAGTCGATCGATTAAAAACGCTCAGCTGAAACCAGACGCTATTTCTATTAGCTGTATACGTTGTATACTCAAGAAAGTAATTTAACGAGAAACTAACATACTCACAGAGATTTCTTCTCTCAATTTCCGTACTTCGACCTCCGTTAATTAACTACTATACGCATAATTATTTACCGCGGCAACGCGCTTACCAGCGACAAAATTAATATATGTACGAGAGTGCCCATTGTTATCTGTCTCAGACATCGACGTGCTTTTTTGCTTTGAGAAACCGCGCCCTGTTGCCCTATTGAAATCCTCTTTTGTGCTAGCCGACAATATATGATGGAGGCACCACGCGTGCACGACGAACACCCTTTCCTTCTTTTTAAAAGACGTCCGATGAAATTTACAGCAAAGAAGGGAGTCCCAACCGTCTCGTATATACCTGGACAGGAAACCGTGCAACGCGTCAGTTGTAAATTACGGTGGCGTTCAAATATCCCAAATGCCTGTAATGACGTCGAACACGCAGAGGGCCCGTGGAAATATGCCGAATACCGATAACGACGTCTACCCATAAAGACCGTGGAGTATGTTATACCACATTTTTCGAAGACAAGGAAGACGACACGTCGGTCGGAATAAGTAAAGAGAAGAACCCGGATTCTGTTGCGGCATTTATTAGGTCGTAAAAAGGGTCGAGGGGGGTAAATATTTATATCGTGTATATATACGGAATGCTTGAATGGGGGGTGAGTTTTACGAACTCAAAGCATCCGCGCTGAAGAAAGGAATGGTATAGAGAGTGAAAGTATATCAACCGTCGTCCGCTTTGTCGTTCATTACACGAAGCGAAGACGTCTCGTTCAGTTCGATCTTTAGAAAGTCGCGTTCTTCAGGCAACGGGGTGTCTGCGCAAGAATTTTGGAAGAACACTCCTTCACAAAGAAGAAGAAGACGATAAAAGAAAACACATTACAAAGCTAAACGGAAGGCACCCGAGCAGCACAATGTACTGAAAGTCGAGTGCAGTCGGGGTGGACGGTATGTGTCTTATCAATGTTCTTTAGTTTCACGAGTCTGTTCAGGGCCTTCTACTTACCCGTCCACCCCTATATTGCAGTCGACTTTCAGTACATTGGGCTGCTAGGGGCATTTTGGCGCGCATTTTTTTATTATCGCTAGCTCCCAGGTTATGCTGAAGACGGTGGTGACGACGTGAACTGGCCCAAGCAGCACAATGTACTGAAAGTCGAGTGCAATAGGGGTGGCCGGTATGTGTTTTATCAATGTTCTTTAGTTTCACAAGTCTGTTCAAGGCCTTCCACCTACCCGTCCACCCCTATTGCACTCGACTTTCAGTACATTGTGCTGCTTGGGGGAGAGCTTGATGTCGCTGCCTGCCTCATAATTGTGGGCAAGAATGAGAGTACGAGGCCATAAGGACAGATCGATGGTTCAGTGGTATACTCCAAGCTTGAGAGCTAGTTTAAGTTATGAGAGTGATGCATCGTAAAGGTCTCCAGGTTAGCCCCACGAAGGAAGCGTGACATGCTGAGTGGACGCGCTAAAAACTGAGAGAAGGCAAGAACCGTATTCCATATACTACCAGATGTGATGTCAGAGGCTTTTTTTTTTTTGCAGACTTTCCAAAAAAATATTTAAAAACAATCGGCACATTTCCGCCATGAAGTCGTCCCGAGATGCGTTCTGACAGCCTACGGGCTGTCTTCTTGTGTGTGGACGGGTGTACGGGCGTAAACTTCGATGTCGTTCAGGTCTGTTCTGTTTTTTTGGCCATATAGCGGAGCCTGGCATGTCCATTGAGAGCTTCGAGATACGGGCGTGAACACTACGACCCCGAAACTATCACATTTCGTTTCAAGGTGAAACGCTGCAATCGCTATGACGTTGCTTAACTATGCGTCCAGGACATCTTCCCAAAAGAAGGATTGGCTTCTCAACAGCGCCATCTTAGGAAAGGCTATTACACGCAAGTGGACGGAATATCTCCATGGGTTACTTGCACCGAAAAAGAAACAGATGTCGTCCTTGCAAGACATGTATGTGTTACGTACGAAAGTCCTTGTCGTTGTGGTTTCGTGCTCAGAGTTGGGAGGTATAGCGGAAAGTGTTTCGAGTCCTTTTTTCGTCCAACCCGTGTTATCATCATAGCATATATTCTTTCGATCCAGAATAGACCCATCCTATTGTTCCAGCCATAACAGCATGGCAGTGCGTGATAGGTTCCTATCGTCGATTTCTTGATATGTTGATGCCCACACAGCTACTGGCCAACACTAGGTAGCAGCAATGGCCAGGGTTAGTATGACCGTAGACATGGTAAGGTAACGCATGGTAATAGCATGGTAAGGTAACGACGTTACCACGACCAGCACCATGTACGCTCCCCGTAGCGAACTCTGATCATATAGTATAGGCAGAGAACGGACATTTTTAAAAGACCGAACCGAAGACGTAAATTAGAGAAGACGCCATTATTCGTCCCCAGAATGTTCCTCGCGAGGTGTACAGTTTCTCCTTATCAGTGACCCGTACGGTGGACGTTATCTGTAAGGTAAGCGTTCCCACGCCTCCTTATCAGTTTCGTCCAGCCCCGCATGCTTACCGTTCACGGGGACGCAGATAGATGCCCTTCTCTCTGGCCAGAATGCAATCAGTTTGCAAACGTCCAGTCGTTCAGGGTCAACTTTGGTGAATTTTTGGAAAGAGGAGCCTCAAGATGCGGGCGCAGAAGTATAGGGCCGTCTCATTACCAATGCTGCAGAATGGCAGTAATGCTCAAGTGATTGTTGTTGAATATGTATGTACATGTTGTTTTTTTTAATTTTCTATTTTTTTCTAATTTTTCTAATAATTTTTTCCTATATCCACATTTTCCCGGAAGTGAAATCAAAATCAGTTGAACCGATTTTCAGTCTAAAATTTTTAGCTCGAGTGGCTTTTGTTACGCAGCGCGGACTTGTCATTCAAGGCTGCACAATTTTATTTATTTCCAGATATAAATATTGTCGCAGACTTTACGTATTACTTCCTTACGCTTTTATTACCCATAAATGAATGAATGGACACTTTTACTCACTTTGTACGACGATACAACGCAATGTGGGAGACCCAGCACGCATAAATGTACTCTAAGGTTCTTGAACGTGGTTACTAACGCTATGCCGTTATACTAAGTTACTGTGTCCAAGACTGGGTATAGCATCACTTGTCTAAATGGACGATACCCACTTTCAGTGCTGGTGGTGGTGGTGGTGATACAATGTTCAAAGGAAGAGGAGTGAGAAAGTTCAATGTTCCCGCGTACGAAAATGACAAACATGTCGTTGCCACATGTTTGACACGTGCACTCAGCAGCGCTCTGTGGTCATTTATGGCAGCAACCGTGACAGTTTATTTGTCCAGTCTACATTATCTATATACACAAATCAAACCCTCCAAATACGTCTCCAAATGAGTGCACAGTCCATAAATGCTCTTATCTATATCCAGCTTACCTGAACAACGCGTGACCGCAAATAAATTGTTTATATACGCGGAGGATAACGCCTGATGAGGTTATCAAGTAATATCTATTGGATTATATCCCTAAGCGATTATTAGGTAGTTCAAAGGGAAATGCAAGGCACCCTTCGGCATCCTGTAGAAGGTGGTACTTTCTCGGGTGTGAAGGGGGGGTATGTTTAATGATGATAAAAGAAGGAAGGGAAAGGTTAGCTATGATGGAGGCTTGGCATTCCCAAAAGCAAAGACAAACTACCACCACAAAGGGGTACTACACCTCGCTCGTGCCCATCTCGAATCCTGTCCTGGAGTATATTACTCGGGGACGATGAATCATTGCACTCGTTCCTCCTTGTTGCTAAGAGTCAGACCCGTCCATACACTATCAACGGTGTATGATGTCACACTCTGACATCGTGGCTTACAGGCGTCGCTTTGACTGTTGCAAATGACGAAGTATATGAATATTACGCTATAGGATAAGATTGCGCTTCGTGGTACAGCAGGGGCCAAGAGCTGTGCTGCCTATGTCGCAACATAAACCCGAGGAAACTCCCGTCTTTAGAGGTTCGGCAGTCCTACAGGAGTCCAGTCAAATGACACCAAGCTATATTGAACTGACGTGAACTGTCTGAATATGGACCTACAATCCAAATTTTATAGCAGTTGAAGAAGGGGATAGCAGAAGGGGATAGCAGTTGCGCAGGAAATCGTACAACCAACACTATATACAGATGACGGGACACTGCAATACCACTCAAGCTGCCTGCCTGCCTGCCTCCCACAGGCGGCTGCCTTGGGAGAGACCACGTGCATCTTCAGAACCCGACCCTCTCCCATGCCGTGCACGCGCCAATGAACGACGCTCCATAAAAGTGTCTCTGAAGCTTGGTGCTGTTTCAGGTTTGACGTGTCAAATCACCAACTACCAGGTTTTCCAGGTTAGTATATACGCTGCCACATCTCGGACAAACTTCACAGAGAACTGTATACAGTCGGACCTCGTTTTATGAACCCTCGATATACGAATTCCCTCAACTTACGAACGGCTCCACAGAGAACCAAACTTTTTCCGTGTATTTTGACCTCGTTTTACGAACCCTCGATATCCGAACTATGAACGGATTATGAGGGAACGGACCCAAAGTAGCCAAGCCATTCTGACCTCGATATACGAACGGGCGTTATGAACGTACAGAGGACAGGCCAATGGACCGGAGGATAATGAAAGTTCCTCAGTACATGCTGCCAAGGTCAAACATACAATGTCCCAACGCCACTACGTTCCACAAACATGATTCACAATTTCCTGAAAGAATAATTCGGGCGTTTACAGCCGAATGGTTGTGAGTTTGGACCAGGTCTCCGAGATGGAAACATCTTGCCGTTCCAAGAAAGCGTTTAATCCTGACAGCCGGTGACAAGCGTGATATTTGCCGTTGGAAACAGTCTCATCCGCGCGCAATACGGTACTTTGAGGACCGGTTGCATGAGTCAAGTGTCAGACTTCTGTCATCTCTTCTAAACAGGATACACCCTGCAGAAAGTATGGTGCAAAGCACAATTACGCAGTATTTTCAAAAATAAAACTTATTCAAATCAATTTCCCGTGGTTTTGTGAGGTATTTGTGCACTGCAGACCTCGGACCTCGATTTACGAATACCTCGATTTACGAACGATTTTCTGAGAAACGAAGGGTGTTCGTAAAGCGAGGTTTGACTGTATACCGGTACCTTATGAAATTAAGCGTATTCTAGAAAGCCTGGAAAAAGTTTCGCGCAGCATACCTCGCGCACCAAGGTTCGAACCCGAGTCGACACCCAGTCTCGACGTGGAACAGAAAAAAAATTAGTACAAGGCCTCGGGCAATCTCCATTATTACTAACAGCCACCTTCGGTAAATCCATAATCTACCTATCCCTTTACGAGGAAGAAATGGCCGAATGGATGGATGTCCTCCGAAAATTATCACCTTTTCGCAAGAAAGCCACATTCCTGGCGCGTTATCAACGCATATATGTGCGAGCCGCGAAGAAGGACTGCTCTGGAAACAATTATCTCTCATCTACTAAAATAACCGCGCTGCACGCGTGGCCTTATATCACCAGCCTTGGAAGGGGATCCTCTCTGATACAGTGCCACAAAATTGTAACCAAATCACTCTACTGTCCTATATGCCATGCGAGTCGGGCGTGAAACGTGAGTACAGGCATCTATGATTTAATGCAGTAGAAATAGCACATGCAAATAAGTATCCTCTACCCAGTTTTCTTGTACATGTATGAATGAGTGTAATTTCGCGTCATTTCATTTCATTTATTTTATATGCCCATATAAACGGCGATAAAGCCTTCATAATGATGTAAAGACAAATAATAAAACAACAAACTTAATTATCAAAAGGTGATTAAGAGCAGTTTGAATTTTTTTAACGTTCGAGATAAAGCCTCACAAACATGTCACAAACATCATGTACCTTATTAAATAAATGCTAATTAATTAATTTAAGCGTGACATATTCCCCGTATTCAAACGTGGCTCGCACTGCGAGACAACTGTGTCTGTGAGCGCCGTCAAACTGTGGATATTTCGAGATTTCCCCTCGAAAATATCAAGTGCGCCGATGAAAGTAGAAAACTTGCCTGTGCCGCAATTCGAACACGGGTCGTGCTTTTTGTTTTCGATTCCAGGCTAGCACAGCGGTGCATGTGCACTTTAGACGTGGCAATGTGGAGAAGACAGCACGGTCAGTGTGCATCTCAGGCAGACTTCTGGAGGAAGTGCGCCGCCATGCGTGTGCAAAGTGAAACCAAGGGGAAAATCTAACAGCGGTTAGTATATAGGATTCGATCCCAAAAGCTCTTGCTCTAGAATTGTCGACATTTCGGCGAATTTTCCTTTTGTGTGTCATGTCTAGTATATTTACCAAGAGATGGTCTGATTCGTGGATCACAGTCACATGATCGCGACAATGGCGCCACCGTTCGGCACTGGGGCGCAGCACGTGCCAGTGGGCACGTCTACCTTTCGATGAACCTCGTGCCATGACGTCACTTGTAAGCGCTTCTAATCGTTAGCAGACCATGTCTCCTTTCCATCGCAATCTTTCAATTTTCAAACGATATTGTCATGAAACAAAGTTGTTTGAAAGTTATATCTAGCTTAGTCTTGTCGTCATCCTACAGACATATTTACGGGAAAAGGTTCAGGAGACCGCAACTTACCTTCGTCGCTAGAAGCACTGCAAGCCTCAGTTTGTTTCACCGCACAGCAAATTCAAGGTCGTGTACACAGAGCCTCCACACGCCGACCGAAATCACTGATTGCCAGCTACGTTCGACAGCAGTTTTTCACACATGAATCGCTCTTGAGTACCTGTTTGGAACACGGTCGACGTAGCAGAAATAAGCTTATCTGCTTCGCTGCCGAAAACTGCGGAGCCACAGTCTGCAGGCGTTGTGCAGTATGAAGATTACGCAATCAAACGCTGGTCGGCATTGCATTGTGGGGTTTCAGTGCAGACACACTGCGTTTTTTCGCAGGGCTTCTTGGAGGAAGAGTTCCTTTTGCAGGCTCCGACAAATAACCTCCGAGGTCCCAGGAGCACGTGGAGGACGCCAACCTAGAAACCACAAGCCAAATCAAGCTACACGTCTACTTAGGCAAACAACGTGGCGTGACGGTAGTGATTATTAAGCCTTTTTGTCGTCTTCTGGACCATCTTCAGAAAGCAGGATTCCAGCAAGTTGAAGCGTTCCCAGAGCCATTACAGGACGTCTCCATAACTTTTACCAGTCTTCAAAACACCACTATGCTAAAGTCCCGAGAAAAAAAAAGTTTGAGAAATCAACTCGACGTCGCTTCTGCAAACGACCAATAGTGAAAGCAGACGGCAAATTTGCAGACGACAGCTTACCAGACGAGAATCACCAGGGTTGCTCGACAAGCATCGGGTTTCCCGCTAACGGTGTCCATTTCTCGTAAAACCCGCGCGACGATAACTTGGACGATAGTTTATCCTGTTTGGTGGATGTTATTTTATCGGCGAGTCAACAAGAGCGTGTTTTAGCACCGCTTTCCCACGAGAAAGGAGCCCATCACGGTGGAGTACCTACCGCTTATCGGCGACAGACCCACTTCTGATACGGCAGCATTATTTCCTCGGCACAACTGTCATCACCATGTCAGATTGGACAAGTGTTGGAAATTACTGTGGTTCACATTATAACGCGATTGGAGGAAAACTGGTTTACCAGTCATCGTGTATTTATCACGGTGATAAGTACAGAGCATCTGCATGTGGACGGCATAGTTTCCCTTTTTTCTTATCTTTTCTTCAAGGCAGGTTGAGGAGAAATCGGAACTGATGTGAAATGGCGGTAACAATAAATAACTGCAACGCTTACGTCAAGATGGAGACAGGAAACACCACTGTGATGACAGTAAGCATAATGATATTGGTAGAAAAAACAGATTTATCAGCTCTACCTATAGCGTGGTATCGGCTACTCCAAGCCGATTTATTGGGATTGAAAGCGATAAAATCAGGCACACAAAGCAGCGTTCACTTTTAAAGAAACATAACATTCGACAAGTGGTTCTAAACACAGTCATGAAGCGTCGTCTAGGGTTAGCCAATAAATTTCGAAACAGACCAACTGTGTCTCTTGCTTCTTTCACACTAATTCCCACAGATGAAAGTAGGCAACAATCTCAAAAACGTGAGAACAGACACGGCTGATCCACTCTTTCCCATACGTAATAATGGCAGCGAATGACCAACAAAGATGAAGCATAGAAACCCCCACCAGCTACAGTCGCCGGCTGCAGAAAAAAAAAAAAAAAAGCAGGTGATAAACACGAATGGGCACCACAGCTGGGCCCTTGTACCGAATGAGTATCGATTACCGAAACACAAGCAATCAACGAACCACGCAGCGCTCCTGCGAACGCCACGCATAATTGATCTCCGTACGAGCAAGCAGACGACATTTCAGCCAGACCTGTGTGACATGTTTGCGCTTTTTTTTTTTATTACGTCCATCCAGCAACGCCCCCCTGCGGAGCCTGCAAGGGGGCGATAGTGTCCGGTCGGTATAGATTGATATCTGCATTATTCATAACAGAAGTCAAGCCTCCCACGCGTGTGGTTCTCTTGTTGTATGTGGTCGGTTTTCTTTCATGGGCTTCAAAGGTTCGCCTTTGTTGGAGTCTTTTTAAGCAGACGCGTCGGGACGCAACGACAAATAGCTGTTGCGGTGCATGGAGTCACGAACACAAAGAGGAGGGGGGCGGCAGAGGAGTCAGACGTGAAGTTAGAGTGAGTTGTCATATGGGTAGCCAACGTCACGACATGTCCGAAGCACCACGCATGTCGTGCTTCTTTAGTAATTCTCTCCGGGAAATAATAGCAGAAGACAAGATAGAACGGGTCTAATTTAATAATTGGGTGTTTACGTCGCGAGACAACTGAGATCATGAGCGACGCCATAGCGGTCGGTCTGTGGATTGCTTTTGCCCACCTGAGGGTTCTTTAACGTGCGATGAAAGCTCATCACACGGCACCCCGTATTTAACGTCCCTCGCGGAAGACGGCGTGTCTAAGCAACTTGTACCCTGCCACCAAGTTGCTGGCGTCCTCGGCCGGGTTCGAACCCGCGATCTCGGGATCAGAAGGCGAAATCGCTACCGACTGAGCCACCGAGGCCGGTATAGAACGGATCGAGGAATTGGACAGAACAATCAAAAAATAAAGGACAGAAGAAGAACACCACAAAACATAAATGTTAGTAGATTATAGCGACCATGTCATAATCGGCAACTCCTATTATACAGGAACCCGTCCACACTATCCGCTAGGGGAGCTACGCACCGGCCCGCGAGATCTCCATCAGGATTGGATAAGAAAAATTTTTTATACGTGCAGAAGCGGACATACGGCCGTAAACGAGCTCCCGTAGCCTATACTGGCTATACGATGATGGTTTTCCACGCCGATACTGGGAGGTGACCCGGGTTCGAATTCAGGCGCCGGCTGTGCTTGTCTGGGTGTTTTCCCTGGGTTTTCCTCGGACGTTTTAAGACACACGTCCGCAGAACGTCGAATTGGGCCTGTTGATAGGACATCGTGAAATTATAAGCGCTAAAGCCAGATGATTGAGACAAGAACGCACACAGATAGCACTATCTGTGTGTGTTCTCGTCTCTTCGTCTGGTTTTCGCGCTTGTATTTTGAAGACAAATGTCGGCACAGTTCCCCGTGAAGGCGGCCCAGGACGCACGGTCAGCCCCCCTGCGACAGTCGTGACGTTGCCCGCCGGAGCGTGGCCGACACGGCAAGCAGTTCCATCACCCACCACCACCATCTAACCGTAGCAGACGACAACAGTTCCCATGCAAACTCGTAGAATGATTATGATAATCAATAAACCTCTACCCGAGAAACGTCATCATGACGTTGGTAGACAGACCGAAACCGAAACAAACCAGACAGGGAGGGCTGGGTTCCACGAATGGGCACTTGTTCGCTGCCTCCTGTTGAAAGAACAGTAGCACCGAAGCTCGCGTCCCTTTCAGGGATCATCGTAATCCCCTCAAGACCGTGGCTTTCGGGGGCGACCTCGTTCACCTCTAGCTCCTAGCGTAGTTCAAATCTACCAAATTGGTGGCGCTGTCGAACATTATGACGTCATTTGTTTACAAACAGGGAGAGGTCTATTTACAGCTTTACCAAGAGCGCATCTCCCGTGACGTGCACTGCTTGTACAAAAATCCTAAGGTAAGCCGAAGTACAAGATATTACAGCGACTGAGGAAACAGAGGAAACAATGAACGGGCCGATGAGTGGCGCCACCGCTAGCCTCCAAATGCGGCGCTGGGAAGGGGTGCGGTTAAAAAAAAAATCATCTGCATGGCGCTGCAAATAATGACCAACAGAAGACCGGTACCGCACAAAGCGGAGCTCACTAAAGTGACATGTACCGTATCGATAAGCTTCCTGCTCAAACCGTAAGTGAAATTTTAAAAAAGAAACGATTTCGTTCATGTCTGCACGAAGGTAACGCCCTCTGGTTTGGCGTCGTCTGCTCCGGAAACCAGAGCGTGTCGACGCGCACGAAGCTTCACATTTACTTTTATTTTATTTTTATTTTTTTTTTGATGTACGCGTTATGTACAGAGTGAGTAGTATACCGTATGCGTATTGGAAGTTCGCGTGACCCTTGTGGTTTAATTGAAATACGGGAGGGAGGGACTCGCTATAGGCGAAAATTACAGCCTTCATTCAAAACGCAGACGACCGCTGACGGCGCAGGTGAGAATTGGCGGGAAGACGCCATGTTTTTATTCTTCTTCCGCAAATTATATTTGTTGCGTTATTTATTCTTATATTAGTTTTAATTGCTATTTTTCCTCGCTTTAAGTTTTTCAAACGCGCTGGTTCTGTATCCGCAGAAACTGATTCGGATGCCAATTTTGTGGTTGGACTTTCTTTGTACAGTTTGCGGATATCAGGTGAACTCAATGATAGACCAACGACAAGATTTCGAAATACACTTTACTTTGTTTCCGTTTCCCATTTTCCCTCTCCGGCGCTCAGTTTCTGCTCCCCTTTTTCCTCTATGCTCGCACGTGCTTTTCAGTGTGTGTAGCTGCGTTTTCAAAATAAACGTACAGCACAAACCATCGGTCATATACCCAGCTTCCCACGTGACCACTCATTTTCTGGCCCCCATGTGGTAACAGTTGGAAACAGCTGTCGTTTTTTGCAGCGGCGTCAAAAATCGGGTCGCAGCCGCGAAATGTGATACAGCCAATTGCGTAGCCAAAAAAAAAAAAAAAAAACGAAAAGCACGTTTCCATTTGCATGCCCACATGAAAAATGAAGACTGTACGTATCAGTAAATGCTAACACGCTCGTCAGGGGCGTGAGCGCGCATTTCCTCTGGCGACCTCTCTTCATTTCTGTTCTTCATGCTGTTCCAGAATATCGGGCCACCTTCTGGGCCTCCTTCTTCTCCGGTATCTCTTCCACATCGAGCAAAACCGTTCGGAACATCTCGCAGATACCCATACAGCGAACTGTCTGCAAAGGAATGCAATGAAAGATGAAAGTCACTGAAAAGGCTAGCTAGCTGTAGGACTCGAACCCGCATCTTCTGGATATAGTACATAGCTTTGTATGTATTTGTCCCTTCTATTTTGTTCCAGCCTCAGAACATCAGTTCTTTCAAGGAATGCAAGTCGAATGGAACCCTATACCTCATGTCAAACTATACCGTTCGGTTCAAAGTGTGTTCAAAGTGTGTCAAAGGATAAACTTGAAAAGTGTTTTTTTCTCTACCTTTTGTTGTTGTTGTTGTCTGTGATGTCTACTTTCCTTTTCACTGCCAAACCTAAACAACACTAGACATGATTATTATTTCGTTCTACCTTTTAGCAGAAGCAGAAGTAGCAGAAACGCATCGACATGCAGGACGCCGTGTCCGGTCATCATCTTGTTCATCATCATCAAAAGAGTTGTAGCTGCTTTATAAGATAACGAGGTCTCAACAGGTTCTTACCACTCCAACTAAAGCAGAAGATGTTAGAAGAGATTAACTAAGTTTTCATTGCCTTCGCAAACTTCACACAGCGAGAAAAATATTTTTAAAAAATCTCTACCGCTCTGTTTTTTTTCAAACATCCGGCGGCATCTGCTGCACCCCGCAGCCAAATATATCATTTCAAGTGAGTTGCACACTCAGGCATTCGATCGCGTCAGACACTGTCCCTCTCTTTAAAACGCGGTGTCCCACAGATGGGTGTCAGTTTACGAAAGGCACGTGGTACATTTTAAAGAACGCTTCAGTAAAGGAGCACGTGGCAGAGTGCGCGCACGTGCAGGCCACGTGCTACTTTGACCCTGAAATATGCTACGGGGAAACACGAGGATGAACTTTACTTTTCAAAAGTCACCGTGGTGTGCTCTACCACGCCATCTGTTATAAACTTATGTCCATATGACCACGGCCGGATCAATACGCGGTTACTGGCAATGGCAATACGTAGCAAAAGCAAGAAGTATAAAGGCTCCGTGTTTCTGCTATTCACCAAAAACAGTGAAATCCGCCCTGCTCCCTGTATTTTCTTCTTTTTGGAATTTGAAGTCTGAAATTGTTATATTTCCAGTTCGGTGCACTTTTGTTTACTTGAAAAGCAGAAAAGCTAACTTATAGAAAAAGAACTTATAAATACACACACTTTGTGCAGCCAAAGAGCTTCGGCTTTTTTTTTCCCGCAGGAAAGTCCGTCGGTCATCTTAGATGGGATCATGGGATCAAGATAGCTATGTTGACGTTGAGGTTAACCTTCCAATATTTATAATAACACTATAAGATATTGGCAGGATTTCACGGAGACCTGCCAGGACCCTTATTCCATAGAAAATCATAACAAGAGAGGCTAGAAGAAAAGCCGTGAGAAGAAAAAAACGGCCGTGGCCGTACACCGTATACGGCCACGGCGAAAGCCTCGACGAAAGAACGCTAGGAGTCTCATGCGTAGAAAATATTGCCGCGCGCACCTGAGTAACTTCGTTAGAGTTTACAGTTACTTTAACCGAAAGCGATAACTAGTTACAGTTACAAGGTACTTTCGTATAAAAATGGCTAGTTAGTGCAAAAAGTAACTAGCAACAGTTACTCGTACAGTTGCTTGTAACTTAGTTACTATCCAAGACTGCTTTCAACGCGTGAGAACGCTATAGTCCGCTTCGGCATCCCTGGTATATCCAATCCAATCCAAGTGCTTTTTCTTTTTTTCTCGCTAGGCGCGCTGTGTCCGAAGTGTGTGCTCGGGTGTCTTCTTATTCCGTAAGGAACGGATATTGTGCTGTTTAAACCTTCTGCTGCGACATAAGAGAATAGCGCAGCTTATAAGCGAGATCGAGATTGTAGTACTTGCAGGAGATATGTTGGTAACATGTTAGGCTTAGCTTATCTATCATGGCGGCTCAGTTGTTGAGATGCCCCTCTTCGCCACCTTGGTTTCTAGTTATTACGACAGCCTTATTCGGAAAGATACCAACCACACTTCGCACCTTCTTTTAGGTTGGTGCCTTCTCTTTTTTTTTCTTTCTTCTTTTTTTTTTCAACGACGCCTTTATCAAGAAAACGAGGCAGGCATCATCTGACGAACAAATAGCCAACTTGAGACTAGCGCGAAAGTTGGAAAAACGCAGCACTAAAGCCTGGGAATAACGAAATACTTCTCTTATACGTATACGGCTCGGTTACTTTCCATTCCCATACGTTTGGATTCACCCAAATAAATTCGCTTTCGAAGCTGCTCGGAAATTTTGCAGCTACGTCCTTGGCGCGTTCCTAAAAAAAGTATCCTAGTGTAAGCTTAAATCTCGAGAGCCCTATAAGAAGGTAACGGGTGACTCACCATCGACAAAATGATAACCGTAACATTCTATAGGGCGAATAACCGCGGCACGCGAAATCCGTTAAAACCACAACCGCCATCTTGGCGGAACCGCTCGGTTCCGGTATCGCACGCTAGAGTGCGCGCGTGGCGTAACACGGCGCCATCTGTCACAGTGAGGATTAATCGCAGGTGGCGACCTCTTTTTCAGAAATCACGGATCGCTTTTTTGTTTCTCTCTTTGGCTTTTTAAAGTGACACGCCCTAGCACTCGAGACGCGTGGCTAGCTGATGTTGATATTGATCGGGGATAGAAGCAACAAAGAGGCGGAAACGAACGGGGAGGTCCGGTCAAGGTTGACAGACTTCGCCCATGATTTGCCTCTAATGGAGCAAAGAGTTGAACGGGTGGCACAAAGTCACGAACACTGCGGCAGGACCAGCTGCCTTGTTGTGGCTTTTAAATAAACTTTTGGTCCGGATCGAAGCGTGTGCTCCGTAGTGTGCGGTTCCAACTCTACGGTCCCCCTGCGGATTAGACCACGTGACTTCCGAAACTTATCGAATTTATGTCATTACAATCCACTGTGTCTCTCACTGTGTGTTCCAAACATATCTCTGTGCGACGCGGATGCATGGTAAAATTAATTTCTATTCATGAGAAGTATGACGTCATGGGGTCCCCCCTATTTGCGTCTGCGAACACTCCTCATACAGGCTCGATTTCTGTCTCCTCGGCACAACTGCTGGGACTCTTCCAACGTGGGGCGGAGAGCGGAGACCCGGAAGGTGAGCGCGGCTGTTGGTAGGAGACGGACGCAAAAGCTCTCGATGACGTCACCTATTCTTGGAGAATCCGAGACCATGAAGTTCAGCGGGTCCTTTCGAAAATTCCTAGAATTCGCAAGGGCAATCTTCAATGATCATTGAAATCAATGGTCATTGATCATGTGCTTAGTGCCACCAAACGTGTAACGTGTCAACCAGTCAGGAAGCATTGGCCCTAATGCTGTTTGAGAAATTGATACGTCACACGCTAGGCGGCGCTACGTACATGTTCAATGACCATTGATTTCAACGATCATTGAAGATTGCCCGTGCGACTGTAGGGGTATTATACTTTGTGTGCTCAGTCTTCGAGCGAGGTTGAAATAAAATAACTATCTTTTTTTTTTCTAGTCCGTAGTAGCACTTTAAACTTTATCCCACAAGTGGCTACGCCCATCAGTGTTGTCAACCAGCGACCGAGTAGCTCCAAGCTCATGCTGAACACTGAAAGGTTGCTGGGCTCAAATCCTACCTTCGGCTTTGCTGTCCGGTCATTTTTTTTTTCTTCCCCTATTATTTTGCGACACGGATGTTCCAACACAGTTTCCCACCTGAAGTCGGCCCACGACGCGCACTAACTCCCCCTGTTTCCTTCTCGCTGCGTCCACTCTCCATCTGTTCATTTCTCATGGCCACATTTGCTTCGCGGCGCTAACACCAAAAAGCACCGTCTCTTTGTTTTTGCATACAGTCGTCGCGCCCCGAAGTCAGTTGTGCAAGATAAGCAACCGAAGCCAAACATAATTGAGGAGAGACTGATCGCGCAACGGTCTTATCAGCGACTTACACGCCATTCATTAAAATAAAAATAAAAATAAAATGTTGAATCGACAGGCACTTAATCATCCATAACCATATGCCACCCTCGCATGCTTGTCCGTAATTGTAATCTCGAAACCATATGCTCTTCCCATCCATTTTACTCCGGGGTGCCCCTATATATCGAGCAGTTTTCTTCCTTCTTCCTATACAAATTACTCTAACCCGTCCAGAGTTATCAGCTCCACTATTTTTCTGATAGCGCGCGAACTGGAGTGCGAGCAAATATTTGACCAGGTGCTGGGACCCCCCTTTTGTTTTTTCGTAAAAATTGAGCGACCGACGTTGTCAAAGTGGCCCATCTGGTTAGTTGCGCGCGTCGTTGCCGTTAAGTGGCGCTTTGGACACCACTTGGAGAGACAAGATGTCGTTGGTGTCGCAAATTTTTTGCCACGCGTCTGTGTTTCGTTGTTTGCACACATGTCCACTCTTACAGTAAAAAAAGAAAAAGAAAAAAACTGGTGCCATACGTATGTGTGAGTTATAACAAATTTATTTTTATGATGGTGATTGGGCATACAGTCAAACTCCTTTATAGCGAACACCTTTTTAACGAAAATACCACTACAGCAAATTTTTTTTGCGGTCCCGCTGGAGCCTATAGGTCCAATAATGGACGTCCCTTTTAACGAAAATACCTTTACTGCGAATTTTTTTTTTTGCTGTCCCCTGAGTTTCGTTGTAAAGGAGTGTGACTGTATTATGTATATTCTTGCTCTCAATACTTTTTTTCTCCAAAATTCCTCTACCTAGACGCGTAATATTGCCATCGTTTTAGGTCCTGTTACAGCATGAAGCCGAGGCACGCAACTTTTGAATACGATGTGAGCCCCATGAACCTATTTCTTCAAGAAGAAAGCGCACACACAGGACGAAATCGCGACTATATACGTACCTCTCCTCCTCGTCGCTTAGCCAATCAGGAAACGGGGTTAGCTTTTTATTAGGACATTTTTTGTATATCGGAAGGTGTTCACAATAACGGTATTAGGAAAACATCATAAGAGTCACGCTCCAATGAGTCATTCTTGGAAGGAGTTTCCGATCTAATACAACTCACTAGTACAAATCCCTGGACGTTACGTCACACCTCTTGACGTCATCATACGTGGTGTACGTAACGTTGTAAAGTGAAGAACCAAAATTTTCAGTCATATAGAATTATAATTATGTCTGTAGCGCTCAAACACAATGAAGTTCGAGGGGAAGAAAGAAAGAGAGAGAGAAAAGAAATGAAATTCCCAATGCCCTACTTAAAGAAACATCTGCAACAGAACGCAGTTCCCAACAAAACCTGGAACGCAACCACCTTGCTACAGTGCTAGCACAAACGTTACAAGCAGTCTTTGTATAACTATTCCGTCCAAATTGAGACGGAGTAATAACTTCTTCGGGTGTAAGAGCTCCTCTTTGTGGGCTTCACAAAGCGTGTCAGAAATCGAAATTGAGACTTCCAAACGGAGAGATCGAATCGACACAATTGTGAGCCACATAATAACAGCGTGGACCCCACGAAAAATATTGGGTGGTCCCGAGGTCCGTCCGCAAAACGTAAGCCGGTTAACTGACGGTTTGATACGCGAGCGCCGCCTCGCGTACAACGGCGAAACGAAGCTCGCGGTTGCAGACGACATGTTACTCGAAAGCGAAAGCGCCAATGCCAGGGACGCATTTTGCGAGCCAAGCAGGATTGAGATTCTTCGAATCTGATGAATGAGAATCGTGCGTCCGTCCGGTCGTGACGACCTTAACGAGCTTCGTTTCGACTGTAGCTTGTCTGCAACACCGGTAGCGAAATTCTCGTCCGCTTACGCTTTCGAAATGTAAAGATGAGCGCTAGGGTGCGCCTTTGTCGAATACGCTCTTTCAAAAAGGGCGTTTCGAACGGATGTGTTTCATTCCCAAATTATGATGGTACTTTCGTTCCTTCGTGGTGGACCTCTTAGGAATGCGAACTGGAATGTGGGTGCCTGGCCAACCGTACATGTGGATATGTGCTCAGTGACGGGGCGCTGTTTGAAATAAAAAAAGAAAAAAGAAAATTTCCATGGTAGGACATTCATCCCGAAGCGATGCATTGAATAACATGGGAGAGCAATGTAGGAACCAGAGTTGTACGTAACGCGTTACTTGTAATTGCGTTACTAGTAATCAATTACTTTTTTCAGTAATTTTTAACGTAATCAATTAATTTTGGGAGCAAGTAATTTTCCAAGTAATCTGATTACAATTTTCGGTAATCAATTACTGAGTAATCGATTACTTTTTTAACCTTCTTTCAACAATGGCAACCCTTTTCAGCGAACAAATCTGTAATAAACGCGTGTATGTGTTTTGTATGTTGCTTTCAAATGTATTTGTAAATTTCACTTACCATATATGTTGGTGCCTCATTTTAGAATTTGCAACGAGAGCTGCATAGTTGCATTCACTGCAGGCTTGTTGGCTTTGCTATGGCCCACAAGTTAAAAGTAACGGAAAAAGTAACGCGTTACATTTTTAATCGGTAACGTATTACATTTTTGATGAAGTAATTTGTAACGGTAAAGAATTACTTTTCGCGCAGTAGTAACGGTAATTGTAATCAATTACTTTTTCCGAGTAACGTGTACAACTCTGGTAGGAACTCATAAATGACAGCATACTGGATGTATGTTGCCGTGAAGTGAACCGCATCGTTCGGCTATCGTTGGCTCGATGTTTCTTGTTTTTTTTTGTTTTTTTTTCTTCTTCTTTCTGGTAATGGCAAAAGCAGGAGCGCACCACAAGAACTGCGCCGAACTTCTACGTTCCATAGTTGAAATGTCAATTAGTCAGAATTACTGAGAACAACATCCCAGATGGTTGCTAGTGCGGCTATAAGATGTCCTACTTGACATAGAATATACGCCATTTATTGTAAATACGAAAAAGGCATTTTCCCATTTTATGAAACTATCTCCACAGACAGAGCGAACGCTGACACCCTCTTATATATGTATGGGTAACATTACTCCCCACCCCCCTACTTTCGATTTCTGACACTAATTCCAATTACACAACACAGAATGTACCCATCATCCGGGTCTTCCCCCGATTTGCCTTTATTCAATCTCTACGAACCACGTAATTTCATTCTCAATATTTACTCATTTTTTCCAACGGAGGTAATTCGACCTAACATTAATTTTATTCCCCGCGTATATATACAGGGGCGTCACGGTCTCCCACCATCATCCAATCAAAGAGCAGAAGCATCTGCGCGTGGTCGTCACGAGAGGGCGATTCGATTTCAATCGCTTCCAAGATTGAACCGAACAATATGCTTTCCCCGACTATATTTTATAGGGTAATTTGATAGCGTTTAAGTGCCTTTCGAGCAACATACGTAGTATATGGTTCGGACATCTGCTCAGCTTCAAAATCTCGAGTAGGAAATTGAAAATGTCTTTTTTTATTGTGTTGGAAGCCCCGCGTGCTCGCAGAACTATAGCGTTCACGTTCTCCTGTTCGATATAACCTACCTTCCGATTATATCGAAAGCCTGAAACAACAAATAAGGCAGGTTACGATCATCGTGAAATCTTGCAGCCGTTATGAAATGCGTGTTTCGAGAGGCGGCAGCTGAATTTTTCAGGAGTCACGGTTCTCAGAAAACGAAACAATAATTATAAAGAGACGCTGGGTGTGTCAAAATAAATGTGTTTTAGATAAATAAAGCGACATATATACGGGTTGGGAAAGCGAAATAGAAAAATAAATAAAAATAATAACGTTAAAGGAGCTGTTGGCGCGCCGGATCCGCTTACTCATGCTAAGGTTTCGAACCTGGGATCGAACATGGCCGCGAACGCCCTCTTATGATGGCCTGGGATGCAAGCGGGTTCGAATACTGGCAAAACAACAACAACAACAACTTTATTGCGAGATGATGAATGTCATCGCAATGACAAATACTGGCACAGGTTGTGCTGTCTGCATGGGTTTCTTCAAACGCTGCAAGGCAGACGTCGGCACAGTTCCCTAAGAAGTCGGCCCCTGACGCACGCTCCATCCGAAAAACGTGCCGCCACGTCGACGTGCGCAGCAATAAAACTCCACCAACCAACCAACGTTTCGATCGTGGCAGAAGACGCGAGTAACATGGACGGAACTCCATGCAACTGCACTTGAAGAACATTTCAAATCTGAAAGCAGCTGTCCGTAAACACCTCTTTCCGCCAAACTTAGCAACGGAAACAGTCCATCTGTCAACCTTGAGTACCACGTGCATAAGATGCTCCTGTACCCTAGACTTCAGCTGCCCCTGGACTTCCCATAAAGTGGAAAACACCGTTACGAGTCTTTCAGCGCCAACTAGCGCAGGCACGCGGGGGAGTCTGGCCACAATGGGGAGGCTCGACCTGCGGCTCGTGGCAGATGCAAAACCTCCGAGTGTGCAGAAATGTTGGTCTCTGGGTAACTAGGTAACAGTACCCCGCCCTCCTGCTGTTCTTGGAACGGTTGCTGGAAACAGCAGGCGGTCAGCCACTCTCTTGTTGTTGTGGGGGGGGGGGGGGGGGCCGCGAAAACAGATTATGGCCAACGTAGTGACTTGACTTTTGTGTGATTGGTCAGTGAAGCGTTGCGTAGCTTCCTGGTTCCGTGATACTCCATTAGATCGGGTGGAGGTCTCAATGGCCCTGAGTGTCGTGTACTTTGCGCCTTTTCTGCTTGCTCCCCCATTTTGTCTTTTTTTTTTTCCTCTTCTTTTTCTTCTTCTTCTTCTTCAGAGGTTCAACAATTACGGAACGGACTTTAGTATGCTTTGTGGAAGTGTATATAGCCTATTATTTGGCGTAGTTCAATGTTAACCTTGTTCACTGCGTCCACACGTTGGAGGTACCACTCGCGGCCATGCCAACTGTCAACGGAATCAAGAACAAGTTCCATGCACGCGTCTCATTGTCCAGCATCCTGGTGGTGATGGTGATGGAACGGGAGAGAGATTATGCGTCCTGGGCCGTCTTCACAGGGAACTCTGCCGAGGGAGACTCCGCACAAAAAAACGTGTTGAAGTAACAGTGCGACATCAATCTGTTCCGTATGATATTTCAGCGAATACAATCTCTCATCCCCTAGTGGAACAGACAGTGGAACAGACGTTTGGGTACCCAAACAAAAATAAAGTTATTATTATTATTATTATTATTAGAAAAGGAATGTTTTCATTCGAATCATTACGCGCTCCTGCACGGAAAAGCAGTCCAGCAACACTGGGCTTCACCTCACCGGTATTCCTCGTGTACCGGGCTTTCTGCAGGTTTTGCTCTTACCGCTGGCGAGTATTTTAGAACGAAATTGAGGAAGCAAATGACTGTAAAGCATAAAGCGCTTGCCCGAAAAACAGCCGGTGACCCACACGAAGCCATACCGGTGACGTCATCCATGGTGCAGGAGGTATGAGGGGGGACTTTCAGAAGTTTCAGTTACGGTTTCGTTTTGAAACTAACGAGTCTCTCGACTACCAAACCAACTTGATTTCTCATTTCGGAAGAATGCTGTATCAAACTTATTTACACAACCATTATAATTAAGTTTCGGATCCCGGAGTTTTCCTTTAAAGCGCGTCTGAGGAAAACTCTAACTCTATACATCCCCTCCCCATGGAAAACACACAGCCCAGTCGGCGCACTGATTCGAACCCGGGTCACCACCTCCCAGTCTTGACGTGCACTGTAAACTGAAAAACACCCTTATGGGTGTAAATGGCTTGTACGCCCCATAACTCACACCACTTTTTACACCGTATGGTTTGGAACGCCCTTTTTAGAGGGTGTATTCTGTGTAAAACACCCTTTGAAAGGGTGCTTTTCCTTGAAAATGACTTCTTTTGCACCCCTTAAGCACCCTTTTAGGATGGTGTAAGATTGTTAAACACCCTCCTAAAAGGGTGTATAAAGGGTGCAAAAGACGGCATTTTCAAGGAAATGCACCATTTCAAAGGGTGTTTTACACAGAATACACCCTCTAAAAAGGGCGTTCCAGACCATACGGTGCAAAAAGTGGTGTGAGTTATGGGACAAGCCATTTACACCCATAAGGGTGTTTTTCAGTTTACAGTGTGGAGGTACAGCTTGGGACAAAAGTTCACGAAACACGGCGCTGGCGTCGTTCTTCGTCAGGACGGCCCATTGATAGATTTCAAGGAGAGGTCGAACAAGAAACGTGAGACCAGCTATTCTACCCATGTCTCAGTATGTGTGTGTCCGCCACTGTTTACTGCGAGAGTGTCGCACAAAGGCATACTGGGCATATTACTTCCTAACTTAATACAGTCAAACTCCTTTACAACGAAGCTCAGGGGACAGCAAAAAAAAATTCGCAGTAAAGGAATTTTCGTTAAAAGGATGTCCATTATTGAACCTATAGGCTCCAGCGGGACCGCAAAAAAAAAAAAAATTGCTGTAGTGGTATTTTCGTTAAAAAGGTGTTCGCTATAAAGGAGTTTGACTGTACTACGTACAGCGCAATCGTTCTGCAATGAACATGGTAACGGATAGACTTTCGTTCTTGTCGGGAATCCTGACCAGTTGACCCTTTGACTGGTTGGATCTCTTGATTCGCCTGTCACGTGACGGGTTGGATCTCCCAGCTCGATGGATCTCTTGACTCGTTCGATCTCTTGACCGGGTTGGAACTCTTGACGCTTCCGATCTTTCGACTCGCCTGTCACGTGACCGGTTGGATCTCCTGACTCGACGGATCTCTTGACTCGTTGCATCTCTTGACCGGAAGCGTCGCGCAAATGGAGAAATGCGGCACTCATGTGTTCCGTAAACTTTCGTCTCAAGCTGTACCACTCGTGCATGCCAACCGAATCAAGAGCAAGTCCCACGTGTCTCTTTACCGGTGTCAGTTCGTCCCCCAAAATGAGCATTCCCCAAGTTTTCTTTTTTTCGTCCGATCGTTCGATATTTCCGCTATGAGACCTCAAAAGAGCCACAATTTTGCAACCGCGCTTCCCACGCAGACTGGAATGCCCGCGCGCCAGGCGGCACAATTCCTCAAAAGAAAATTCTTCGCTTTTCAACTTCCGCTATGCTGCATTCGTGGCAGTTTTTTTGAACGTGGGATTAGACTGTAACTTATTTCGGGACACGCTCGGGTATGCGCAGTAACCCGATATACGAGCTGTACCTGTTTTTTTTTTCGTCCACGTTGCTACTCGCCCACAAGGTGTATACTTATATTTCCGATTATTATTCTACGCTATATTCGCGATGAATAAGTGTATAACACGTAGGGCGGTCGTGTTGCCGAATTGAGAGACACTTAATTTATGGAAGTATTGCTTTATTAGTGTCAACAGTGGCGGGGGGGAAAGACTGCCTCTTCGCATATTAGGTGGGAGGTGATAATTCGTGATTTTACGCTCGGTGATTCGGCCCCAGGCCACACTAACCCTCCCCCCCCCAAAAAAAAAAAGAAGGGAGGATAAATATTTAAAGGTACTGTAAAGCACTAGAAGAGCTGCAATCCCAGAAAATTTATCCATTCGATAGCCTGATCCTTCCAGTACTCTTGCGTCACGATTTTCGTAACAATTGCGCTCATTCTTTTCTAGAAAATTAAAATTGAAAATTACGGGCAACACTGTGTCGAAGTTGCCGTCAACTGCGCGTTGCTCGTCAAGTACGGCGGCAAAACTACATTGCATGCGCATAACACTGTGTCTAAAACAGAAGAAGTTGGCTACGTGTCCGGCTACGTAGCCGTCAGGAGCAGCAAGTCAGTCGGGAACATAGATCACTGTTGCTTAACAAATTGGGGATTATTCGTCTCCCACTCCAGGAGCTATACGTGATAAGCGGACACTCGGTGAACATGTAATGTAATATGCTACGTAACAGTGCCTAAGCCTTATTTTATCGTCAACAAAATATTCGGCCAGATGTATAAACCACGTCAGATGTAACAGAACAGCATACCACCAAACATAAAAAGCGTCAAAAATTTTTCTGAATTTAAAAAACTATCGAAATATTTTTTGCCGTCAAAAATGTATAAAGGTTAATTTAACTATATATTACATATGATAATATTACTGATTTGTGGCACTAAGATGTGCAGCTGTGTCTAGTGCGTGCCTTGCTATTACATGTGTATTTTTGTGCATTGTTTTTCATCTTTGCGTTGTTTTCATGTATTATGTTTTTATGTATTTCGTGTATTATGCTTGTGTATTGTTTTTTTTTTGCATTTTTTTCATGGCTCTAATCTTTGTATGTCACACGGAAGACCCTTTAACCGGGATACTTTTCCCTCTGGGTCTTCCATCTGTATAAACTGTACTGTTCATTAAGCATTGTTAAGTTTAAATAAATTCAAATTCAAATTCAAACATAAAATGTCAATGAACATCCTTTCTAAACTACGCACCCACAAAAGTACCGAAGAACGAATACTGTTACGCGTGTTTATACAACATGGCTGCTCCCAAAAAAACGCGGCCTTCGGACGGCAGATGTAATCGTACTTCAACTTTCAAACGAAAAATGGATCAGAATATGAGGCATCCGAATGTGGCCAACCCTCCCGCTGCGACCTCTCGTGGATCGTGGAGGCGTCCAGGTGAACTCCTGGTTGCCAGCATTCAATCAAACCGATCCGCCGTCGGGTGTATTTTTTAATAACGGTACCTGAAAGGAATGAAACCGGAGCCCCTATAGGAGGGATGAACGGAAGGCTTTGTGCAGGACAGGGTGTGTGTGTGTGTTTTTTTTCACGTTTTTTTTTTTTTTGCACGTGGGTGGTTATTTTGTGGATGGACTCTACACCAGGTGGAGCAACGCGAAGGTGTGGTCACGTGGCATTTACTGCTTCACAAGCACGCAGGATTATCCGTGTTTTTTTTTTATTATTTATCTTTTTTTGCATTGATTTTTTGATTGATTGCATTGATTGATTTGCATTTGCAATGATTGATTTGCATTGATTTTTTGATTGATTGATTTTTTGTGATGATGCTTTCCTGTAGTGGTCGCAGCACCCTACCCCAATTCGAAGAGGTTGGTATGAGATCCATTAACGTCTGGCTAAGCAGCAGAGAAGACACGGACGAGGGTCGTCCCGTAGTTAATAGGAGAGGACGAATCAAAGGGAAGAAGTAACGGGAGGTTTTGAAAATAATAATAATAATAATAATTTTCTTAGAAACCATACTTGTGTTCAGCTTCAAAAGGAAAAGAAATCAAGTCCGTCAGCTCTCAAAATATTACTGTGCCACAGATAGGATGGCTGAACACAGAGAGAAGTCACGCTCCTTCCTGCGCCAGATAATGTAATCCATCATACGCACTCTGGTACCGTATTGGCTGTTAAGAGTAATGGCCGCGTGACACTATACGCTGCGAATGGCGCATGGTGGCGCTGCAGTATTTCTCCTGGCGCGCTATTGCTTCTCCTTATCCTCCAATGGCGTTATGTAGTTGACGGGCTAGACTTCTTTTCGTTGTTAAGTTGGACACGTCTATAGATGCATCGCCACAACCATTAAAGCCCTTTCGGGACTAAACGCAGGGGGCTTTTTGCAATTTCGGGGAGTAAATTTCAGGGTCAGGAGACTAAAATAAGAAGTAATTACTAGAGCGCGGATAAATACGCACTAAAAAAAAACTCCCGAAATATACGTGCAACTATGCACTAAAAATATTAAAATATTCGAGATATATGCAGTAAAAAACCTTAATGTATGCAATGTTTTGCCTCGTTCTTCTTGTGAAAGCATATGCGTCGAATGCATGTTTGACAAAATTTGAGCATTTTATTAGGGATCACGCTGCAAAACAAAGCGTTTCGTACAGAAATTTCGTCAAGAAAGAAGACTTGCGCAACAGATATAAATAAGGGAAAGTGGCGTAGTACGGCCCATCGAGCACGCATGCGCAAAGGACATACTCCGACTCCATAGGCGAGGGCGCGAGCGTTGACTTTTTTTTATTCCGCATTACCGCCGCGAAGCAACTATGGCTACGAGAGGCGTACAGATGTTGACATCTGGAGAGAGGACAGCAGAAAAGAGTGGAGAGCGCCGAGCTGTAAGGTAGAGGATGAACACGCCCCTCCGAAAACATGGAAAATATTCTATTCTGAACGGAATTTTCGCGAACAATGATCCAAAGCCTTCCAGACACTAGCAAACCCTTCAATGAAAGAAAAGTAGACGAAACAACAACAACAACAAATAAATCGTGACTCTAACCTGGGGTAATTCACCACTGGGGAGCAGTACACTACCTCATTACACGCGAAGAAGACGAAAGCTCTCGCACCTGGGCCATACAAAATATGATAAATATGCAGTATAGTATGCGTGCATTTTCATTTGAAATGTGCCAAACATGAATTTATATGCAACATGGAACCCATCTAATCGGCACCAAACTAAGACCAAAAGTGTTTTTCCATCGTCCAGATACGAAAACTATATCGAGAAAAAAAGAAAACTTGCATGAAAATCCGCGCTCTAGTAATTACAATCTAGGGGACTACAAGCTGTAACAACTCTCCAAATTACTATTTTTTTCCTTAGAATGTACACATTGGCAGTTAGTAACGTGTTCGCAAAAGGTTACGGGTTCGAACCCGGACGCCAGCACCTCCGTGGCATGTTATAGACACGCCGCCTTCTCAGCAGGTGAAGTTAAATAGGCTGTGCGATGTGCTGGCGTTTCGGGGCACATAAAAAGATCAGGTAGCAAAAGCAATCTGCACAGAAGAAAGCATATAACGAAGAGAAAGCCAGTGGCCCGGGAAAGAAAGCCAGACTGTCTCTCCAAATACAGAGAGTATCTTTTTGATGAAGAAACAGTACACAACAAGTTGATATATTGATTCCGTCAAGACATTCATGCAAGAAAAATAGGTCATAGACTACAGTGTACATGTGTGTAAAGGCATACATCGCCGACATCCGGGCTCACCGAACCGTTCAACCCGTGGCTTCCTTTTCATTCTCATCAACCCCCTATCCTCGTCTCTCTGTTAGTCTCACAAATCAAAGGATTACATCATTCTTACACCACTAAACAACTCCCCCTTTGCGCATGCGCGAAACACGCTCACCTGGCTTCCTAGCTATAGCAAAGCTTACTCCACCCCTGAATGGTTGCGCGTTTTTCATTCACCCGCAGCGCCCTCTAACCAAACTTGCAAAGCCCACACGGCCAAGCCTTGAGCCCCGCTTCACGCCAGCAATCGGAGTTTCGCAGACCAAGTCACGATTTCTGCTTGCCCACGCAGGTATACCGAGTAAAAAGAAAGAACTAAAAGAAAAAAAAAAGGAAAAAAAAGTGTCGTTCAATGTTTAACCTCCAGATTAGAAACGAACGCGTGTTCCTTTGACCTTGAGCAAAGCGAGGCAGCTAGCAGACGTTTCGGTTATGCAAAAATGCTCGTCGCGTTTGCTCACGCTGTTCAAACATCGTCTGCTTTCGAAAAGGTATTCGGCTTCCGCCTCCGCGCATGTAGCCAATGCACACACAGTGGTCGGGGAAGATTTTACGCTTCCCATGTTCTGCATAGTCAGGGCCTGCATGGTTACGCGCATTGGAGGAGTGACAAATGCGTGGCGATGACGGGAAAAAGGCGTTGTAGCCGCTGAAGGGTGGTGTGCGATCGCAGGAAATTGTGTGACAGTGACTAAACTCAGTCATCAATTTCGAGAATTGCGTCAAAAGCTAGACGGATAAACATTTCCGTCCGCCTATTGAAAGGGGCGATTGTCACTCCATCCCCATCTGCACATCGCTTTTATGGCCACAGTCGACTCGCGGTGCTGATTGGGAATTCGTAGTAAAATAAAATCGACGCATGAACCGTTCACGAAGATTTACTATGTGGTTCCTTAAAAGTGAACTTGGCAGTGAAGGTGTAAGTGATCTCAAATTCGTTTAAAGTGACAGTCGCGTCCGGAAACGTGTGTATGAAGCAAGTACCGTTATGACTGACATTGTCCGACAGTCATTTCGGACAATTTTCTCCACCGAAAAGTGCGCAGATATTAAATAAACGATTCGCGATTAAACGCATTCTCTCTGCAACTGGGGAAGCCCCAGAGGCAAGGACATCATGGTGACGTAATTTTGTACTCCAATCAGAGGGCAGAGCCGACTAGCTTCGCAGACGATTATTTCCGAGATCGTCTGCTCCGCGCGTTTCCAGACGACCGCCGCTCGGGCGTGCCATCATTGGTCGATTACGGTATGACGTACTCCCGTTTTTCCAGAGAGGGAATTCCGCCGTGCTCTCAACGTCCGGCGTCTGCTCTCACTGTGTATTTAATCAACTTTCACAAAACCCTCACGAATTGCTGGCGGTACGCCAGCAATTCGTGAGGGATTTTCGGTACCATGGATCAGTGATCAATGAGGCATAAAATGTAGTTTCGGAATCGATTGGAGATAAAGACGACGGAGAGCAGGGATGCTTCCTACTCTGCCTGATCGGAGTTAACATTGAGCATGGGGTAAATAAAAAGTACTTGTAGGCTTTGTAGGATACCAAGCACATATACCGTATTTTCCGGTGCATAACACGCGCGTTATACAGTAAAAAAATGTTCTGAAGAGGTCCTGCACGTTATCTAACGGTGCGCGTTATACACGGAAATATTTTCCTGCAGAGTTCCTTCTCAGGTCGGTGACGTACAGATTCAAGCCTCTTCCAGAGTGTGCTGTGGCTTTCTCCCATATCTCTTGGGGTCAATTGACAAAACCGGCGAAAGGGCACTGAACTTTATAAAAGGTTAATGGTGCTGCTTAAGGATGCTATTCAGCAGTAAATATTATTGAATTCATTTCAGAAGAACGGCGTGATTGAGAAGGGACGCGAAACGGAAAGCAGAGAGGACATTGAAGTATACGGCCTGACTTTTTCGGGTTTTATTTTTGGCCAAATTCGGGGGTAAATATCGGGTGATATTTTTCATTTGAAAATTCGGGTGTATTCGGGTTAAATCCCGTTACGGCATATTCTGTCGTCAGGAATTCGGGTGTATTCGGGTGATTTTTTTTTGTTTAATAAAAATTTGTCTTAACATGGAACTAATGTTTAGCAATGTTATCAAACTTTATTTTAATGTACGCTTATGAGTGTGCCACGCAACCCGGATGTTTTCGGGTAGATTCGGGTTAAACCCGAATTTTGCAGATTTCGTTCGGGGGGGTAAATATCGGGCGGATACGGGTTTAACCCTAAAAAGTCAGGCCCTAAGTATAATATGACAGCGACGCTGTTGCATCGGAGTTAAGCTGATTTTACAAAATGTGTTTCAAATATAGCATATGCGTATATGACACGCCGTTTTGGTTTATTGCGTATACTGGTAGCAGTATACAGAAGTTTGTAGCACCATTGAGGTGCGCGTTATACACCGGAAAATACGGTACACTGTAAACTGAAAAACACCCTTATGGGTGTAAATCGCTTGTCCTATAATGGACTCCTCTTTTTACACCGTATGGTCTGGAACACCCTTTTTAGAGGATGTATCCCGTGTAAAACGCCCTTTGAAAGGGTGCTCAATTTCTTGAAAATGCCGTCTTTTGCACCCTTTATACACCTTTTTAGGAGGGTGTTTAACGATCTTACACCCTCCTAAAAGGGTGTTTAAAGGGTGCAAAAGAGGGCATTTTCAAAGAAAAGCGCCCTTTCCAGGGGTGATTTACACGGAATACACCCTATAAAAAGGGTGTTCCAGACCATGTACGGTGTAAGAAGAGGTGTCAGTTATAGGACAAGCCATTTACACCCATAAGGGTGTTTTCCAGTTTACAGTGTAGGGGGAGTTTGCAGTTTACAGCCTGTATTTACACCTCCGTAACAGCACGACATTTCACAAGTCCGTTCATTTTCCGAGGGCGCGCGTGATGCAGACCGCGGGAAACGGTGAAACGTCTGCAGTAGAAGTTCTCGACCCCAAAGGAAGCCCACATGAGAAACCAGTAGCTATGTCCCAACAGTGTCCCACGAAGAGCAGAAAATGTTAACCTTGAATTAGGTCCGCTGCTGACGCCACGCACGCAGCCCATATGTGTCGGTCTTTGTCGTGCGCGGACAACAGTGTATTTTTTTCCCACGGACTCTCGTAAGTGGATGACACAACGGTCACGGCTCTTTTAAGGCAACTAATTTTCCAATTAGGTTCGCCCGTCTTCTGCATGGGAGATTGACTGAATGGGTGTGAAGGGACGTTGACGTCTTCCAACTCATTCGTCACAACTCATTTTGTGTAACTGGGTTCCACGATAAGTGACGTTTCTTCTCGGTGTAGCAATTCGCACGGTTCAGAGGAACACCCTATATATACGATGTATATACGATGGTTGTCCAGAGTGGATTTATATTAAGACCTCCCCTTCCGAAGCCGGGCACGTTTTATCGACTGGTGGAAACATTCTCTCAAGTCTTCTCAGGAAATATAGGAAAGGTTTGCCCATTCGTTTCTTTTGTTCAATACGCACACAATTTGTACAATACATACAGTCATGCACAGTCATACAATACACACGACTTGCTAAATACACATAATTTGTACAATACACACAGTCATGCACAGTCATACAATACACACGACTTGCTAAATACACATAATTTGTACAATACACACAGTCATGCACAGTCATACAATACACACGACTTGTACAATACACACAGTCATGCACAGTCATACAATACACACGACTTGTACAATGCACACAATTTGTGCAATACACACAGTCATGCACAGTCCGATACAATACACACGACTTGTACAATACACATAATTTGTACAATACACACAGTCGTGCCCAGTCATACAATACACACGACTTGTACAATACACGTAATTTGTACAGTACACGCAGTCATACACAGGCGCGAATGTCGGCACAGTTCCCTTTGAAGTCCGCCCAGGACACACACTAACCCCCCGTCCCCAACTCCTGTCCTCTCTCCATCTGTGCACGTCTCTACGCGGCTCATAGCTACAGTTGCTTCGTGGTGCTAACACGGAACTAATAACAAGTACTGCTTCAACTGACCCTATAGTGCATGTAGCATGCCATCCAAGGCTCCCTGGTCATACATCTTCGAATCCAGTGCTGTCATCGCTTAACTGCTTGAGGGTCGGTATTTCCCCGAACCAACGTATATGCCCCGACGCGTCCACAGGCACAGTTTTCGAAGCCGAGCCGCAAGAAGGGCCATCAGATAAGTCCTGTATCGGATCGTCTTGAGAATTTTGTCGCGAGAGCTAGACAATGTAAGTCCCCCTCCCCTCCCGGTTTAAAAAGCTTCGACAGTCGGCCCGCGCGGGTAAGCAGCCCAGTTCATTAACGCCCTACAAGCTCATTACACGCAGGTTTTCTCACGGCGTGCATGTGCGCGCTGAACCTTGACCGCGTTCTCCGTCAGGTCAGCTACCTATGGGTTAAGACAAGGTCTCTGCACTACTAAATTAAACTCCGCATTATGTTCGAGCGCAACTTGGATTGTATATAGCGTTGTTTGTTATCTGGGAGGATGGCATAGACGCCGGTCAGCTGCCACTGTAAACTGAAAAACACCCTTATGGGTGTAAATGGCTTGTACCATAACTCACACCACTTTTTACACCGTATGGTTTGGAACGCCCTTTTTAGAGGGTGTATTCTGTGTAAAACACCCTTTGAAAGGGTGCTTTTCCTTGAAAATGACTTCTTTTGCACCCCTTAAGCACCCTTTTAGGATGGTGTAAGGGTTGTTAAACACCCTCCTAAAAGGGTGTATAAAGGGTGCAAAACACGGCATTTTCAAGGAAAAGCACCATTTCAAAGGGTGTTTTACACAGAATACACCCTCTAAAAAGGGCGTTCCAGACCATAAGGTGTAAAAAGTGGTGTGAGTTATGGGACAAGCCATTTACACCCATAAGGGTGTTTTTCAGTTTACAGTGTGGTGAACGAGCTTGGGCAGCAAACAAATAGGACGGCGGCTCGAAACGATAAGCTGTTGGTGTGGCAGCGTTATACAGGGGGAAGTATGGAAATCCGAGCATACAAAATTTAACACAATTTAATTTCATTTCCTTTATTTCTTTTTATTGTCTTCTGATTAGCTAATCGGTATAGAGTTGCCGCGGCCCAGCTAGTTCGACACTGTCTTGTTCTCATCATCATCATCATCAAGAACGCGCAAGAATAAAACAATATTCGCTACAAGAATCAATAGAATACAACTACCAGTAAAGGGAATCGATCATAAACGTTTAGGAAAACTAGCATTGTGACAGTTTGTACAAACAATTTGAGTGCGGATGTTACAAAAAGGAAAAAAGAAGAAGAAGGAGGAGAAAATGATGTATAGAAGGCTCTGAAGGAAACTAACAGGCAAAAATGGGAGAAGTCTAGTACTCGCAAATGGATAAAATAAGTATTAAAAGAGATTGAAACATTTATTTTACTGAAAAACAAACTTTCGGACGGAGTCCGTCCTTCATCAGGTGCGGTACATTGAACACTTGGTATAGGGAACTCCGTCCGAAAGCTTGTTTTTTCAGTAAAGTAAATGTTTCAATCTCTTTAAATACTTATAGAAGGTTCTGGTATATAGCCCTGATGTTGCAGCTGTGAACACTCACTCTATACGCTGACTATCGACGATACATTTTGAGCTGGTAGAAGCAATTCAATATGGTAGCTAGTTAGGGCACTGCAAGGGCCGCACACGCTCAGGCTCGGCACGATCCCGCACCCCTTTTTAGCCCGGCCTGACGAGTCCATACCGAGGCCGCGGGCCTGACCCGCAAGCCCGAATGATGTCTACGCTTCCAGGGCCGGTCCTGGTCCGTGCAATTTCTAGACTACCCGGCCCGCCGCAGTGAAGCGGGCTGTAAAAGTTGCCGTGGCTAGCAAAAAGGGGAGTTGCATATAGGTTCGAGTCCGATGTACGACCAGCAATGTACGGGCCCGAGCCCAAAATGTGAAACCCGCGGGCCCGGCCTACGGGTAGGGCCGGGCTCGGGCTTTCGGAAAGGTCCGAACTCGTGCAATGCTTTAGGTAGTCATTATGATAGCACATTTTATGGAAGAGAACTAGGTATTATTTTACGCCTGAGATCGGTGTTTGTTGTACGTGCATGACGTGAAATAGGGTGAGGAATGAAACGCGTAGGAACCTGTAACGATACGAAAATGAATAAACAGTAGCCACGAAAGAGGGCGCCACACAACTCAAAACGGAATGCCCTCATCGAAGCGCAAATCTTTCGCTAAATCAACGAAGCAAAGTTTTTCCCAAGAGGCGCCAGCGACGCGTATCGGCGAAGAGGTGAACTACAGATGAGTGAGACGCGCAGCAGCATCTATTCTGCAAGCAGTTTTTCAAACTAGAGCTCTTCAGCTCTTCTCTAGCTCTTCAGATGGTGGTTGATCTTTGCTTGACAAACAAATTTATTTGTTTATGCGAAGGGTGCGGTGTGAATAATTTGCTATGACTCATTCAGGTCTTGCTTTATACGAGTGCTGCTGGTGTTTGACGGGAGGGAGTATAGAAACAGCCGAGTCATGTTGCTTTCGTTTCTTCATCGCAAGGCAAAGCTCGGTTCGGTGGATCACTAGAATTTTACTGTAACCATTAACTGTAGAACCCACGCATATACGCTGCAGAATGGGGAAAAATAGCTCGCAACGCAATCACCTACAGTACCTTCGAGGGAGTGAGCCTTTAAAAAGAGTTCAACAATACACATTCCGGCGTGTACCTAGAATCAAGCCGCTGGGCACGCATCAACAGGGAACCCGGAAAGGGGGCTCTCCTCATCTGTCTTCGTCAAATTACCCTTCCCACAAAAAGCCTCTTGACGCTTTCTGAAACCACCGACACAACCTCTTCTTCTCATTAGAGCTTGCCCCTGAGATAATCCTAGGCTTTTCCCCATTCAGGTCGCTCTTCAAGAATTTACGGACCCCTGACAGCGCGTACTCCACGGAAAACGTAATCTTAGGGGGGGGGCGGTCCTATTGGTAGTTGGGCTTTTCGGTGTTGCTTTCCCATAAAGCACGCTATAGTGTGCGACTGCCGACAATGTGACACGCCTCGGCCGCGACCTTGGAGGTCCGCAAGAATGGACCGCGCTGCGTCGCGGTGTTCGTTTTCTTTCCCATGCCCGTTTGCGGCCGACAAAGCATCATTAGAAGCATTAGTGGCGCAGCTGGACACGAGACATACGGTAAATAAATGACGCTTTTGGGGAAGGATGTCTGTCCTGGACCCTCTGGAACTGTGGAAGGGAAGCAGAGAGGAAGGTTGGGTTTGAGCTGCTTTGGTTGCGGGTTATGCGAAAAAAAAAAAGAAGAAGAAAGAAAGAAAAACAGCGAGTATCAAACGTTTACTCTAACCTAAGATTTACAAATTTCCTCGCTTTACGAACGACGCCCTCTGGGACGAGACATTTATTCCCTCCCTCATTCCAAACCTCCATGTTATGAGCGATTTTTTTCCAGGAACGGTATATACTACTCACGTCTTTGAGTGCGGCCTGGAAATCAGAAACATGGAATCAAAAAGTCACCGATGAGGAAGAACGGGACATGGAAGGATTACACTGTATACAACGAGTCCGGTGCGACGAGTGGAAAATGCCCAACCCTTCTGCTATCGAACACTTTATGAGCTTATATAGCTATCGATTACTTTACAGTGCGAAACCGTAGCTCTCCTTAGATTCGCTGCTGGCTTTAGACTGGCTTGTACTTCGATGGGGTGGCAGCACCACCTTCTAAAAAAAAAAAAAAAAAAAGAAAAACGTCTCTAAAAATAAAAACTGTGCCTGACGCCCATAATTTTCCTAATATAAATTCCCAAGAGTAGACTGAAAGTGCTTGTTGGAGATCGTGTTGAATTCCAGTTACCTTGCAAATTTCTTACATAGATCTTTCTTGTTTTCTTCGTTTTTCTCCTTCATGCTCGAGGGATATGTTACCCACAGAGGCTTTTGTTTGTCGCCAACATTATATTAGCCACCAGGACAGTGAGAACATGCAGCAGAATGATATCAGCCACGGCGACCAGCAAGCGCCGAACAACACGACACAGAGCTTAATTGTTCCAAGTTCATCGACACAAAGAAATTAGCGATGTCTTCGCTTTGGACGCATTAAAACCAGCTAAGCTAAATATACTTAAGAGCGCGCGTATATTGTTCACCTGGTAGGCCCGGTCACGGAGTGCGTTTGTGCGGCACCTTTCGAGATCACCCTGCGTGTGACATACTTCGTGCATTCGAGCACCCTGCGGGTGATAAGTATAGCAGCTACAGAACACTGTTATCGGGTGGATAATTACAGTAATTACGGTAATCAAACAATGCCCCCAATGTTTTCGTACAGCGGGACGAGAACATGTCGCGAAGGTGTCGACGGCACCTTCACGCGATATAACCTGGCCGGTGTCACTTTGCCAAAGTATAGGCAGGTCTATACTGTTGAACGAAGGCTTTGTTGGTGGAAAGTTACTCAGGGGGGTATATGTTTATTCACAGAAAAGGACATGTCAGCCAGGCAAGTGCCGGCTTGCTACTCCTTAAAAAAAAAGAAGCCACAATGCAGTAGCCATTCGTAGAAGAAAGTAACGATGCTAGCAGGACACAAATAAACAAACAAGACACTTGTTCGTCTAAGAACACGATGGAAAGACGTTTTCGCCGACAGCGCGAAAGCCTAGCTGAGTCTGTGCACAATCAGGAGGACGGCGACACTAAAACAGGAGTCCTATATATACACTATTGGGTTAGTTGTGTCGTCCGGGATGGATCTCGATATTCCCGGTTGCAAAATCCCCGATCTGGAAGTTCCCGTTCTCGAAACAAGGAAAATCAAGGAGGATTCTCGATTGCTTCGTAAGATGGTATATGCCGTGTTTAAAAACGCAGTATCACTATTTAACCATCCAAATTCACGAGTTTTCGATGTCTGTCCGAGTCGTTTTAGCGAACGAAAGCCAAATTTTAACGGCCGTTAGGCTTAGTACACTCTAAGAAAAAAAGGAGTACTTTTACTCCTTTTGGGGACTAAATGCATTGCCACAAAAAATAGTCCCTTTCGGGAGTAAACGCACGGGAGTAAATGAATGTCACAAAGTGGAGACCGCATTTCACGCGCTGTTGTAAGAGTCCCAGGTACATAATTCGTGCGCGTGCATGAAAATACTTTGAAGCAAACCGTATCAACCGTGATATATCGCGTGATATAAAATCTTGCGCCATACATAGGGCACAATTTGCGAAGAAAGATGCGCTAACTGTTTCTTACTCTGTGTGGCTGGAAAATTGCTACGTTGTCTGAGTTATACAGCCTTATGTCGTTCAATTTGACCAAGGGCACATATTTACGTAGACTGTTGCATTCAGGAGACCATTCGCGAAGTTTAGTGACAATTTGCAGTCCTGGGGAGTAAATGTCGGGACTAAATGTCGGGTTAGGGGACTAAAATGGGGAGTAATTGCAAGCTAGGGGAGTAGAAGCTACAATTACTCCCCGTTTTACTCCTTTTTTTCTTAGAGTGTAGGGCAGACACGACGGAACACCACGTTGGTTATAGTTTACTGTTAGGTTAGTCCAAGTTTGGTGTTTGCATTTCTCTGTCCCGGTTAGTCTAAGTTCGCTGTTGGCAGTTTCCCGCGCGCAACTGCGCATCTTATATAGTAAAATAACGTTTATTTTTTTATTTCCAGTAGTTTATTTTGCAGCGGGGATTTCGATCACTTTATTTCGAGTTACACCCGTGTCGTCCTTCTTGTTTGTGTCCAGACACAGGCATTTTGCACAATGGAGTTTGTCCACCAGCTGTCCATGCCGCACTGAAAGAAACGTCGACTTTCCTGCATCATATTCTCGCGCTTTGAAAACTCGTTATTTTTTTAGTTTTGTTTGTCTTCTTTCGTTGCATGTCTCATTGTTTTTTGTTTCATTTTCCTTACTTGAACGCTTCTTTCACTGCTTTCACACTCTTTACTGACCATGTCACCTGGAACGCATAAAAAGCAACAGCTGCCTTTTTTTGGCGCGTGTTCTCCCGATTGCGATAGGAATTGACTATGTAATTTGGCAGCCACTATACGTGCACAATAATGCCGGGCACGTACACTAATGACTGTTATAGATAAAGCGATAACGAAGCAGGGTCAGACAACTCGAGAAATGTAATACGAAGCGCAAACCGCATCTGGCAACATCTCTCGTACTATGTCCCTCGGTTTTAAATAATTGGGGTATTAAAAAAAAAAAACTAAAATAGCGACTAAGATGTCTTAATTATACAGCCACTAAATAAGCTGTCTCTGCTCTCCAAGTGGGGACGGCGCTGGTGTGGAGCGGAAACAAAATGGCTTCCCTGCTCGCCTGTGAGGAACGCAGTGTCGCTATTCGGAAGCTTATTTAGGCCCGGTTTCACCAACGCCGATTAACATTTGAACCGAGATCCCTTAACTTACGGACTCTGATTCACTGAAGGGAGATATTTTCACTGAAACATTCATCACGTCACCAATGAACGTTCGTAAAAAAGAATTCAGTGTCAACTTCTAGCTTTAGCAACCTTTGACGTGCCATACTTCGGCAAGTGTTCATGAAGTGTTGCGACATGGTAAAGTTTGCAGCGGCAGCTCCGTTCGTGATCACTCTCGCGACGTAAAACTGACAACTATTATTATAATTTCGGAATTTTAGAATAGGGGGCGCAATTTTATCGTACCCAATAATTCTGTCATTTCATTGCTTATTTAACGTGGCTCCAAATGCTGGTTATATATATATATATACTCATGGAACGATGCGGCAGCACCAGAGGACACGTGTTTCGCCGTGTTTGCGGCTCGTCGGCCCTGGGTAGCTGCGCATCGTTCCGAATTGGCAAACCAGGGGTCACTCAGCGAGCGATATACACCTGGGAGGGTGACTGAGCACTCCTCAATGCCACAGTGCAAGCCAGTGAATTATAATGCAGGAAAAAAAGCCATTAAAGGAACAAATGAATGATACTAGACGTGTTTGTAATTCAAACTTACAGATTAACATGACTTCTATGGCTGCGCGTAGAGAAACAGACGCCTCAAAAAAAAGTGTGCCGGAAAAGCCTCAACAAGTGGACGCGCTGGTCATTCAATGAATAATCTTGCCGGGACTATACCTCCCGCGCACCTAAAAAAAAAACTACAACGTACAAACCCGAATACAGTCCCTCTAAATCTTTACCTATAAGCACGGTATCCTTGCTACGCACATCGCTTGATCGGGCAATATCCAACCTGAACGCAACGCCTGACTGACCGGTAATTTCCATATCGGGGCCACAACTGTCTCCAGACAATGCTCGCCTCGAAAAAGGTCTAGGCCAAACCCGGAACGAGAAGAAGTACTCGATACTCATTATCCCGCGGGCCAAAGGCCACTCATTTCAGTGGCTCTCAATGCGAGACGGCTGTTAAAGAGTTTAGATGAGTCGATAACATTTCTTATCAACCTGGGCACAAGGTCAAGACGCTACTGGTGGTGCAACTCCTGGCCTTTTGTTGACGTCGCTCCAAATTTAGTTCCTCGTGCGGACAGCAATTAAAGAAGTCTCTTTTTTCTTCTTATTTTTTTTTACGAGGTGCACCGTAGTCCCGTCTCCTTTGTTGTGTATCTTGCCAAGCGTACAAATCTTACCGAGAGAGGGTTGAGGGTGGGTGGAAGAGACTGCAGACTTGTGCCCGTTACTCCAAAAAAAGTAATTGCTTATACCGTTACCGTTACTCTCCTAGTTAAAGTAATTGATTACCGTTACGAGTTACTCGACTCAAAATGTAATTGATTAACGACTATAATAGTAACGCGTTACTCGGGCCGTTACTTTGAATTCGTGCAAAAATTTCCGCCCGTGTGTGCTTCGAAAAAAAAAAAAAAAGAAGAAGAAAAACGTCCCAAACTCCGAAGTGATTGGGACAGCTAAAATAGCGCGAAAGGATGGCGCGTGAGAAGTAGCAATAATATATTTTCCCGCTTACATTACACATTACAAGATTGTCACAGACATTGTTATTTTGAGTCAGACTCTACTTCAAAAATAATTGATTACTCAAAATTGTAATCGAATTACTCGAAAAATTACTCGTTGAAAAAATGTAGTTGATTACTCGAAAAATTAATCAAAAAGTAATTGATTACAAGTAACGCAATTACTTGTAACGCGTTACGTACAAGTCTGGAAGAGAGTGAAAGACGAACAGCGGAGGAGCGGCTCAAGACACGCAGGCTCAGAGGTGTATGATTGATTGATTGATCTGATGTGTTCTGGCGCTCACAGGTGTACCTCTGTCAGCGCTGCAGTCTGCACATTGAGAGTGGGCACACCAGGCGGCGTACGTTTTTTTTTTTTTTTTTTTAATAATTGGGTGTTTACGTCGCGAGACAACTGAGATCATGAGCGACGCCACAGCGGTCGGTCTGTGGATTGCTTTTGCCCACCTGAGGGTTCTTTAACGTGCGATGAAAGCTCATCACACGGCACCCCGTATTTAACGTCCCTCGCGGAAGACGGCGTGCCTACGCAACTTGTACCCTGCCACCAAGTTGCTGGCGTCCTCGGCCGGGATCGAACCCGCGATCTTGGGATCAGAAGGCGAACACGCTACCAACTGAGCCACCGAGGCCGGTAAAGCGGCGTACGTGTTTGCTTTAAAAAGCGTGCAAATGCGCTCTAAGTTACATCATATCCGACGGATGCTCTCGCAGCATAGCCAGTGTATATAAGCAACAGTTTGAAGCATGCGGGCGCACTACGTTGTCACGCGGAAGCGATTTGCGCTCGCCTAAGCCGTCGAACGTCGAACTTCGTCGAACGTCGCCGTCGAACGTCGAGAGAAATGGACTTGCCGGAGAGGTAGTGCATCGTGCGCTATTCGCTGTGGATATTCCTGGCTTTACGTCGAGAAGACAATACTGTTATCATGACCCACGTCGAGGAAGACTGCATATCTAAGCAGCTTTACCAGTCTGTTGCCGCCCTATAGGACGGGATCGAACCCGCGAGCTTGGGGGTCAGAAATCGGATACCATATGATCCGCCGAGGCCTGTAGAGAGAGGCCTTTCATCCGCGCAACCTCTCGAAACCCCTCCACTCCTTCAGAGAATCCGTAAGAGAACGAGGCATGTTGACGTCACGCCGTGACGTATAGAGTACGCCACAAGTAGCGCCGCGCGGTGTCGGCCGTAGCGGACGAATTTTCAGTGGGAAATGAAAACTCGCGCGTGCTCGTTACTCTGATGCAACGCCACGCAGTAGATCGGGTCTCCACGCCACACCGCTTAAATGACTATGTATTTTGCGGAACTTTTTGTAAATAAAATTACGCGGTGACGAGAGATAGTTCAGCGAAAATATTTAGCACGGGGACTCCTGATGGACTGAATGTTCCGCAGTGCGTTCGCCTCAGCATACTTGATGCGCAGCCCAAATCGCCTGTGTATAGCCAACTGGAAAAATTTGCGGTGGCGGCGTGGTATTTCCGAGCGATCTGCCTGTTGCTCGGGAGGATCGTGCGTCCTGGGCAGACTTCACAGGGAAAACCCAGAGAAAACATCCCAGACAGCACAGTCTGCGTCTGGATTCGGACACGGGTCACCTCCCAGCCTCCGACGTGGAATTCAACCAACAGGAAAATTTGCGAGTGAAGCGTATATCATGGCCATAAAATGGCCGCGCTTTATCAATCAATCACTCAATGAATAAAGAGTTTTGAGTCTTGTTGGACTTCGTTGTTCTTCCGTGCCCTCCCCCTGATATAATGCCCCTTAGGGCGCCTTCAGGTGCAATAAAATGAAATAAAGAGTTTTCTGAAATTTTACCGAAGGTTTTCTCTTGCAGACCACCAAAGAAAGCCACAGCTTTCGAGCTTCGACAAATTTATTACTATAAATCTACAAGCCACTCAAAAAAAAAAAAGAGCAATCGGCGTCCATGTACGTCGCGTGTGCTTGCAGCACGAAAGACAACGAAAAACATTCAAACATGAACATGACAACGTTGCGAGTCTCCCCAGACACGCAACCGGTTGCTGCGCACACACACACATACACACACTTCGATCAGCTGCAACACATTCTATACAAGGTAGAAAACACACCCAAACACTTGTGCTGACCACGCGCAGAAACGCATACCCCCCCGTAACTTGTCTCTTATCAGCTCGTATATCACACGACGGGCAATATCTGTGTATAGAGTCAAATGCTGAATTAGAAGAGCTCCACGATAATAGGTCCAGTTAGAGCATCACATACTAGATCGGAAGCGTTGCAATCACCAGTCTTTTTTTTTTCCTATATCACACCTCGAGCATCTGTAGCGGGCAGATTTGAAATATCACCATCGTCGAAATGATCAGAACCGCCAACTCCTAAAACGTGCGAACCGTCCGAACATCAACGAGCAAAATAAATTTCAACACTGATATGCTTTCAAACGTGTGCTTGGGCATCTTTCAGTTTTCAGTCGTGAAACAGCTTCCTGTCCAGTAACGCAGTTCACAGCTTGGCAGTTCCAGCGGAAAACTGCAGCCTGTATACGTATCTTCCGTTTGTTAGTTATATAATCGATTTATTAACCATCACAATAAAAACAAATTCTTTCTCGACGCTCCGACTAACCGACTAGGCTGGCACTTTTTTTTTTTCTTTTTGTTCCGAGGCTACGCGCAGACGGCCACCCCGTTAGAGATTAGATCCCTGGACGTAGAATCCCGGTCCCGTCGGCTGGTGCGTCTGGGATGCGGGCCTGGGCGGGCCGCCACCCGTGCCTGGGTGACGCGGGCCGGGATGGTGAACTGCTGCACCGCGGAAGGAGCTGGGAGTGGTGGTCCGTGACACTGCTGCGCTGGTGGGCGCCGGTGAGGACGCGGTGACGCTCGGTACGGGGCGCGTTGCGCCACCTAGGAGTTAAAAAGGGAAAGAGAAAGATTGGAGCCATATTGAGTCCTTCAACAGAAATCCTCGGCACGTTTCCTGACTTTGCAGGACGTCATTCATTAGTAGGTAACACATACAGGGTGTCCCAGAAAACGTGTCATTAAATTGCAATTAAAAAAAAACAAAAAAAGCTATACCACCTAGAATCATGAGGTCGATGACATTTGTTCTTACTAGGTTTTTGCCACCTCCGGACGTGGTTGTCGTATAACGGAGGTTTAATTATGTATGGCTATTTTTCCCCCGATTATATACCTCGTGAATATATCAGTGCCAATTATCGTGAATTTGAGTGAATTCGGCACACTCTTCATATTGGTGGGGTAAAAAAAAAAAGTGACCTTTACTTGGCGAGTTTGAGTTCAGTTCGCAGATATTTACGTAATTAAACTTACGATGCGTGACATTCACATCAGGAGGTGGCAAAGACCCAATAAGAACAAATGCCGTTCACCCTATGATTCTAGGTGGCGTAGTTTTTTAAAATTATAATTCAACGACACATTTTCTGGGACACCCTACGAACCGAGAGTCCATCAAGCTTGCCCATAAGTCCTTAAACACCGGTGTAACCCTCCATCCGTGTCACGTTTTACAAAACCCCTCTGACCGCCAGAAGAACTCCCCCCCGGTCCTTGCGGCAGAGTCAGGAACACGTTCGCAGCGACCAAACCCTGACGTCCCAACCCGCATACCGAAGTGCCGACACCCCACCGTGCGTCAACCGTCCCACAATGCATAGAGCGACTGCTTCCTGTCGTCTGCGTCGTGTGAAACGGAACCACGAAAAAGGAGGCCATTCATCACGACGTCGTCGAGGAAGTTGACACCTCCTCTGGAGCCTCTAAGGTGAGGATATAGACAGCATTGTCACTGGGAATGTGACTTCGCTCGCACTGGCACACAAGTTATACGACTGAGTGCTTGTCTCAAGTCGACGCAGACACCCGTCGAAAGTATAGATCTGGACAGTATTAGCACTGTTATGGAAACTAACCACGTATGAGAATCCCGACCTACTAGATCATACCGGCAGCTCCTACATGCATGATCTAAATGAGGGTGGATCAAGCACCGGTACAAGGGACCTCCATCGCGACTGGATAGTTGAAATGTTATACAGTCAAACTCCTTTACAACGAAACTCAGGGGACAGCAAAAAAAATTCGCAGTAAAGGTATTTTCGTTAAAAAGGATGTCCATTATTGGACCTATAGGCTCCAGCGGGACCGCAAAAAAAATTTGCTGTAGTGGTATTTTCGTTAAAAAGGTGTTCGCTATAAAGGAGTTTGACTGTACTTGAACGAGCAGAAGCGGCCACACTGCCGTAGCTGACATACAAATAGGTCGCTAACAAATATAAAGCTAGTAGGAAGAACGCGCGGTTCGAGCCAAACGCGATGGTCTGAAAGTCCTGCTTCTATATAAGGGATGCATGTCGAAGAGTTTGGGGGTAAGAGTATGAACTCAATTTGTTTAGTGGCAGCAGAAAAGAGGCCGGGAGAAACTATTGTCAAACGGTGTTGCTTTCGGTGCATCCTGGTTCTGCACACTTCTAGTCTACGTACAGTCAAACTCCTTTACAACGAAGCTCAGGGGACAGCAAAAAAAAAGTTCGCAGTAAAGGTATTTTCGTTAAAAAGGATGTCCATTATTGGACCTATAGGCTCCAGCGGGACTGCAAAAAAAAAAAAAATGTAGTGGTATTTTCATTAAAAAGGTGTTCGCTATAAAGGAGTTTGACTGTATACGAAAACTGTTGTCCCCATACCCCTTCGGCATTAAAATTGTGCTCCTCGTAACTTCGTAACTCCACACGTAGAGAAAAGCGATCCACTGTAGGTCAGGATATTTCTGAGAGACTCCAGTATAAGACAGACTCTGTTCGAAATAGCGGCAGCTCCCATCCTCAAGCTTCAAAATAATAGAAAGTTCTCATTGTGTATACACCGAGAACTAACTCCAGTCATTACCGTCGACTTGGCGACTCCCTTCTGAGGCACATGACAAGTACGTTCCCTCTTGTTCTAAATCTCCTAATCCCGCGTGTGTTCCCCCCATCAATCACCGAACCTCGTGCGAGGATTATCTCGCACGGAAGGGATAATCGCCGGCCAAGATGAGTCCATCAGGCAGACGACACGTGCTGCTGCTGCTGCTCCTCCATGGTACTAGTACTAAGTGAGTATCTCATTAGCGGAATAATGGGTGGTAGAGGTACATGTTGTAGTAGTAAGCGCAGTAGTAGCATTAGTCAGTTCCCTAGAAAGTAAATCAGTCGAGTTATGTGCCCTTAATGAACCGTCCTGACAGGTCGTTTGTATGTCATTATATTTACCGGTCCCCGTGTTTCATGAGTGCGAATTCGCTTCATGATAGGAATGAGGTGGAACAGAAATTTTCCACTCGACAATCAAATCGAGGGGAACGGACCGGGTCTACAGTTCGGGAGGTCGTTGTACCCTGGTAGCACCCTGCGTACCCTCCAGCCATTCCGATAACTACGGGTTGATCAGGGCACAAACTATTTTACGACTCAAGTTGACTTCCACGGACCACCCGAAACCGGAACTCAAAAGTCTGACAGCGTGTTACTTGTAAACCAAGCACAAGTTCTACATGTGACCGAGAAGGCTAAATATTTTTAATATGCTAGTAAAATTGCGCTAAAACAGAGCTTGGGGCGACGTCTGGTGGGAAATACTCACCAATTTGTCAAGCAACAGTGATTTATGTTCCCACTTCTCGACTGGCTCGCTGCTATTGACGGCTACGTAGCCGACCTCACGTTTCAGACCCAGTGTTATGCGCACGCAATGTAGTCTCGCCGCTGTACTTGACGAGCAATGCACCGTTGGTGGAGACTTCTACACAGTGTTGCCCGTAATTTTCGATTTTAATTTAAAAAAAAACTATGAGCGCGATTGGGACGAAAATTGTGACGTAAGAGCACCGATAGATTTTCTGAGATTGCAGCTCTACTGCTTTACAGTACCTTTACTAACCGTTCCAGCAAACCGATAATTAAAAGCGGACACGCACGAAACAATCCTTTCTGTTCCATCGGTTACCAGATACGTAATCTGGCCCAATCGAAATAATGGCGGAACCCTCTGGCGGCAAACATAAAAAAGGCGTAACTTCTGGACGCATCATTATTCACGAGAAACGAACCGTTAAATTTCCGAAACGGGCTGACCTTGAAACGCAGCCCCCAGAATGAACGGAACCCAAAAGAACTCTCCCTTCGAACACCGTTCAGATCTCGCGTACGTGCAGAGTTAAGATTACTGCGTGAGAACCGTTTCGAACACTATACGACGATATGCGAACCGCGGCGCGGTGGGAAATTAATCCGTTCGGGATAGACTTAATCCGCGATTAATTACCGCGTTAATCCGGCGTGAGAGAATCGGTCCTCTTCGTTAATGAACTTCTCAATGCTTCAAGCTTTTCGAGTAGTAAAAAAGAAAAAAGAAAGAAAGAACGATGTTTGTAAGGCAGGCGTCAAACTGAAGCGTGACTTCAGAAAAACGCGTGGCAGTTCACACGAGCAATATGAATGAGAGACTGCCCTTTGTGTGAGAAAATACTAGTCCCTCGATCTCTTTGGTGCATTCGCTTTGCGTGATCTTTGCGGGCCTATACGAAATCGATCGCCAGTAACAGTGTCTGCTAAAAAGCGCGAAGTTAATTTTTCGCGGGTGAGAAATCACAAACCGCCGTGGTGTTACTTCGCGGAAAATGTCACGCTCAATTATGTACGCAGTTTGTTCACCTCTGTCGTAAAAGACTGGATGGATTGTTCCTATCCACTGAGCTGTTGACGTACCCTTTACATATACCATGCCAATGACGAGGACGGTGTCTGTTCGAAATATTCTTGTTCTGGGGCACTTAACATGTTTCTCCCCCCAGATCGTTCGTATTTATGAACGCATAGTATTAGTACCGTATTTTCACGCGTATTAGCCGCGGCTTATGCGCGATTTTTTTTTCTCAAGGGCGCCCTGCAGCTTATCCACCGGTGCGGCTTATCTCATGACTATTTTTTTCCTGGTATTTTCCCCATACGCCGATTTTAACGAAAGGGCCAGCAGTGTCTCTGGAACAGCACTGCCCTGCCGATGCACGAACAGTGCGTAACAGGGACGGGTCCACATTCGAGTAGATTGATCTTCCTGGTGCATTCCCCCAAGCAGCTTTAAGGAAAGTGGTGACAGTGATTCACGTCTTCTGGAAGATCACTCACCCATCAGTCCACGAAAAACACCCGACAAGGGCACAATCCGATCTTGGTAGAACTCCAGAACTGACCTCCTCTGTTGTACACTGTGCCGATCCCGGAGTATGGACCACAGGGTTTATGGCCTTCTCTATGGTCTCCTTTGTCGCACAAATCAGTCGTCTCGTATCGGCCGCGGCTTATCTGCGGGTGCGGCTTATCTGCCAGAAAATTTTCAAAACGTCCCAAAAAACGCGTCCTGCGGCTTACCTGCGGTGCGGCTTATACGCGTGAAATTACGGTACATGTACCGGGTTGTGACAGACAGACAGTGCATTCGACTCTATTGGCTGTGTCCCTCACTCGAGTGCGCGGCGCTTTCCGAAACCAGCGCAGCAACTTATGTCCCTATAAACGAAGTGAAACACACCTCGACGAACTTTGAGGGCGATCTTTTCTACCCCCACGCGGCTTTTACGTTTCCGGTGAGGCTTTCTCGCGCGCTAGCTACTAGAGTTTCAAAGCACACTTCCGGTTTCCCACGCCGTCGGCTCAAGCGTCAAAGTAATCATCAGTCTTGGCGTTCATCTTGCACCTTTTTCTTCTAGATTTTTTTTTTTTTTTTTTTTTTGTGAAAATCGACGGATAAAATCTAACGTACAACACGCGGGTTTCCGTTGCCAAATGTTTTCCGCTGATTCGATGCGCATAGTACCTACACTCTTAAAAATGAACTTCACCGCATAGCACGTTCCTAGCCAACCATAATCTCGAATGATATCGTTATCTGCCCTGATTTGTTGAAAACGGTAGGCGTACGCCTTTTTTGTGACAATTATGAACAGCATAAGTGTCACAAAAAAGGCGTACGCCTCCCGTTTTCAACAAATCAGGGCAGATAACGATATCATTCGAGATTATGGTTGGCTAGGAGCGTGCTATGCGGTGAAGTTCATTTTTAAGAGTGTAGGTTGCTGCAATCCACCACCAGATTTATTAGGGGTTCCATTAACCGATTGCACGCTTTCCTTTCTTTTTAGTTAATTAATTTGATTAATGCTAAAATATTTGGAATGCTACGTTTTCCGCCGCAAAAATTGCGCATTACACGGGCATACCTATCCAGACTGGTCGCGTCTCTCCACAGCCACGGTAACGTTGAAACGTTACATATGGGTGTTTCTCCCAATAAAATCTGGGTCCGAACTGGTCAGAATACGCTTTTCGAGTTTTTCATATATCGCGTTACTTGCGCACTGAAGTGAAACACGCTCCCACGATACAGAAAAATGCTGCGATTTCGCGTTCTCATAATTTGTATCAAAACGCAACTTCCTTACAATGAAACAGCGTCAAAATAGAACTACAACCACCCGGCAAAATTCATAATTTACGGAATCTCGGGTCCATGTCAGCATCAGACTCGAAAACCGCGACCCAAGCTGAGGCGTGGGTATCGTGACTTGAGAGAGTATGACAGAACTGATGTTCTAAGGCTGGAACAACATAGAAGGGACAATCACATATACAGGGGGCCTCAATATGCCTAAGAAATTAACGATGAAAGATGAAAGTCACTGAAAAGGTTAGCCAGCTGTAGGACTGCTGTAGGAACCCACATCTTCTGGATTACCGATTAAATGTGGGTTCGAGTCCTACAGCTGGCTAACCTTTCCAGTGACTTTCATCTTTCATTGAGAGAGTATGTCCCACGAGAACCTCTCGAAAAACGTACCGCTTGTTTCGCTTCTCCGGAAGGGTCCCTCCCGCATGTCGTGTTTCTTTGGACATTGGATAATATATTGTTGTTCTCTCGAGAGATTACAACTGAATGGCCTAGGATTCGTGGCGAAGGTTTTGGCTGAGTGGTTAATGTATGCTGGCCATATCCTTGGGCTTTCCTCAGACGCTGTCACATATGTCGGCACAGCTCTCTTAGAAGTCGGCCCAGGTCGCACATTCTCCATCCCCTTCCCCCAGAGCGTTAGTTGTGACGTTGTCCATATCTGTGAGGCCAACAAAGGCGAGCTCCTTCGTAGCATCACCACCACCATCATCATCATCATGGCGAAGGAATGAACTGACATTCGTGGCGAAGTGAGTCACTCGCGTTACAAACCGGCGCTACTGATGAGGCGGGAAAGCGGGTGGATGTGGCATGAAACTATGGGAATCCGAGTTGAAAGTTCGTGGGCATCGGTCGCGTTACAAACCGGCGCTACCGACGAGGAGGGAAAGCGGGTGGATGTGGCATGAAACTATGGGAATCCGAGTTGAAAGTTCGTGGGCATCGGTCGCGTTACAAACCGGCGCTACCGACGAGGCGGGAAAGCGGGTGGATGTGGCATGAAACTATGGGAATCCGAGTTGAAAGTTCGTGGGCATCGGTCGCGTTACAAACCGGCGCTACCGACGAGGCGGGAAAGCGGGTGGATGTGGCATGAAACTATGGGAATCCGAGTTGAAAGTTCGTGGGCATCGGTCGCGTTACAAACCGGCGCTACCGACGAGGAGGGAAAGCGGGTGGATGTGGCATGAAACTATGGGAATCCGAGTTGAAAGTTCGTGGGCATCGGTCGCGTTACAAACCGGCGCTACCGACGAGGCGGGAAAGCGGGTGGATGTGGGATGAAACTATGGGAATCCGAGTTGAAAGTTCGTGGGTGTCGGTCGCGTTACAAACCGGCGCTACCGACGAGGAGGGAAAGCGGGTGGATGTGGCATGAAACTATGGGAATCCGAGTTGAAAGTTCGTGGGCATCGGTCGCGTTACAAACCGGCGCTACCGACGAGGAGGGAAAGCGGGTGGATGTGGCATGAAACTATGGGAATCCGAGTTGAAAGTTCGTGGGCATCGGTCGCGTTACAAACCGGCGCTACCGACGAGGAGGGAAAGCGGGTGGATGTGGCATGAAACTATGGGAATCCGAGTTGAAAGTTCGTGGGCATCGGTCGCGTTACAAACCGGCGCTACCGACGAGGAGGGAAAGCGGGTGGATGTGGCATGAAACTATGGGAATCCGAGTTGAAAGTTCGTGGGCATCGGTCGCGTTACAAACCGGCGCTACCGACGAGGCGGGAAAGCGGGTGGATGTGGCATGAAACTATGGGAATCCGAGTTGAAAGTTCGTGGGCGTCGGCCGCGTTACAAACCGGCGCTACCGACGAGGCGGGAAAGCGGGTGGATGTGGGATGAAACTATGGGAATCCGAGTTGAAAGTTCGTGGGCGTCGGTCGCGTTACAAACCGGCGCTACCGACGAGGAGGGAAAGCGGGTGGATGTGGCATGAAACTATGGGAATCCGAGTTGAAAGTTCGTGGGCATCGGTCGCGTTACAAACCGGCGCTACCGACGAGGAGGGAAAGCGGGTGGATGTGGCATGAAACTATGGGAATCCGAGTTGAAAGTTCGTGGGCATCGGTCGCGTTACAAACCGGCGCTACCGACGAGGAGGGAAAGCGGGTGGATGTGGCATGAAACTATGGGAATCCGAGTTGAAAGTTCGTGGGCATCGGTCGCGTTACAAACCGGCGCTACCGACGAGGAGGGAAAGCGGGTGGATGTGGCATGAAACTATGGGAATCCGAGTTGAAAGTTCGTGGGCATCGGTCGCGTTACAAACCGGCGCTACCGACGAGGCGGGAAAGCGGGTGGATGTGGCATGAAACTATGGGAATCCGAGTTGAAAGTTCGTGGGCATCGGTCGCGTTACAAACCGGCGCTACCGACGAGGCGGGAAAGCGGGTGGATGTGGCATGAAACTATGGGAATCCGAGTTGAAAGTTCGTGGGCATCGGTCGCGTTACAAACCGGCGCTACCGACGAGGAGGGAAAGCGGGTGGATGTGGCATGAAACTATGGGAATCCGAGTTGAAAGTTCGTGGGCATCGGTCGCGTTACAAACCGGCGCTACCGACGAGGCGGGAAAGCGGGTGGATGTGGGATGAAACTATGGGAATCCGAGTTGAAAGTTCGTGGGCGTCGGCCGCGTTACAAACCGGCGCTACCGATGAGGCGGGAAAGCGGGTGGATGTGGGATGAAACTATGGGAATCCGAGTTGAAAGTTCGTGGGTGTCGGTCGCGTTACAAACCGGCGCTACCGACGAGGCGGGAAAGCGGGTGGATGTGGGATGAAACTATGGGAACCCGAAAGTTCGTGGGCGTCGGCCGCGTTACAAACCGGCGCTACCGACGAGGCGGGAAAGCGGGTGGATGTGGGATGAAACTATGGGAATCCGAGTTGAAAGTTCGTGGGTGTCGGTCGCGTTACAAACCGGCGCTACCGACGAGGCGGGAAAGCGGGTGGATGTGGGATGAAACTATGGGAACCCGAAAGTTCGTGGGCGTCGGCCGCGTTACAAACCGGCGCTACCGACGAGGCGGGAAAGCGGGTGGATGTGGGATGAAACTATGGGAATCAGAGTTGAAAGTTCGTGGGCGTCGGCCGCGTTACAAACCGGCGCTACCGACGAGGCGGGAAAGCGGGTGGATGTGGGATGAAACTATGGGAATCCGAGTTGAAAGTTCGTGGGCGTCGGCCGCGTTACAAACCGGCGCTACCGACGAGGCGGGAAAGCGGGTGGATGTGTGATGAAACTATGGGAATCCGAGTTGAAAGTTCGTGGGCGTCGGTCGCGTTACAAACCGGCGCTACCGATGAGGCGGGAAAGCGGGTGGATGTGGGATGAAACTATGGGAATCCGAGTTGAAAGTTCGTGGGTGTCGGTCGCGTTACAAACCGGCGCTACCGACGAGGCGGGAAAGCGGGTGGATGTGGGATGAAACTATGGGAACCCGAAAGTTCGTGGGCGTCGGCCGCGTTACAAACCGGCGCTACCGACGAGGCGGGAAAGCGGGTGGATGTGGGATGAAACTATGGGAATCAGAGTTGAAAGTTCGTGGGCGTCGGCCGCGTTACAAACCGGCGCTACCGACGAGGCGGGAAAGCGGGTGGATGTGGGATGAAACTATGGGAATCCGAGTTGAAAGTTCGTGGGCGTCGGCCGCGTTACAAACCGGCGCTACCGATGAGGCGGGAAAGCGGGTGGATGTGGGATGAAACTATGGGAATCCGAGTTGAAAGTTCGTGGGCGTCGGCCGCGTTACAAACCGGCGCTACCGATGAGGCGGGAAAGCGGGTGGATGTGGGATGAAACTATGGGAATCCGAGTTGAAAGTTCGTGGGCGTCGGCCGCGTTACAAACCGGCGCTACCGACGAGGCGGGAAAGCGGGTGGATGTGGGATGAAACTATGGGAATCCGAGTTGAAAGTTCGTGGGCGTCGGCCGCGTTACAAACCGGCGCTACCGATGAGGCGGGAAAGCGGGTGGATGTGGGATGAAACTATGGGAATCCGAGTTGAAAGTTCGTGGGCGTCGGCCGCGTTACAAACCGGCGCTACCGACGAGGAGGGAAAGCGGGTGGATGTGGGATGACAGACCTTTTAAGGCTGAGCTGTCATTTTGCCTGGGATGTAAAACACAGTTTATGACCAAGGGCTTCAACATTTCACAAAGCAGCCGAGCTGGCTGAGCTGGTTAAAGTGTCCTGGTCGTTGGTGGTGGCCATGGCTTGGTGAAGACTCGGAGGTGGTGGGTTTGAATTCTACTACAGGCTGTGCTGTCTGAGGGTTTTCCAAAGACTTTCTAGATGAATGTTGGCACAGTTCCCTGTGAAGTCGGCTTGTTTACCATGGAAGTACTATTAATGCCAAGTACTTTGTACTTCACTTTACGTATTTTTAGGTACTTTTCCCATCACTGCACCACATGTAGCATGCCATCATATTTTGCTCCTTTTCAGCTGTGCAGCAGGGGACATACCAACAGATTCATCATGAATATTGAATTATCTTGCAAATATAGTCTGTGTAACGCTGATTTTTGTGTTTTTCACCGTAATCAAGACTCATCTGCTCTTGAGTAAAAGAATGTAATTTACAACAAAGCGTGCGGTTATTTTATTTAACTGTTTTCCCTGTGGTGCACACTGCTAGTCACTGAAATTACTTTGGTACATCTTACCACCCGCTGTAGCAGAGTAGCGCAAGCGTCCCAAGAGCCATGTATCTCAACCACACTTGACAAACTCGCAGTACAGTGTTCTAAATGTACATCACGGTTGACAATGCCATACCTTCGTTGAGTGCTGTCGGCAAAACCTTGAAAATCTCATTCGACCTCAGTTGCAATCATCAAACCCAATTGTGACAGCATCCATTACGAAAACTACAGATGTAATGTATCTCAGATGAGATACAGAATGTCCAAAGATCAACTTTACACTTGTTTCTGCACCTCCTGTACTTTATATTACTGGAGAGTCATTTACATCGTGTACTGTTCCGCTTCCTCTCAGAAAACACACAAACTGAGACGACTCAAAATTAACTTGACGAGCAAAATGTTACTTACTGGAGCTAGCTATGCTAGTGTTGCCTGGCCCCCAAGGGAGGCTGTACCCGTAAGCTGCAAAGCCCGCTTGCGCTCCCGCCTGCGCACCCGCACGTTCAGCCGCTGCCAGCATGGACCCACGGCCCCTAACTCCTCCGCGACGAGTGGACCCTCGGGGTCTGCCCCGGCCCCGGCCGCTACCGCGACGGCTTTTGGTCCCGGGTGATGGAACTCCGGGGCTGTCAGCTGCAACAAAGAAAGAAAAAAAAAATGTCTCCTTAGCGGGGTAACAGATTATCACGAATATGCATACTTTTTACGAAAGCTTCCGAAACTAGTAAAAGTCCTGCGAACATATGAACATTTATATAGAGAGCCTGAAGTTTTAGGGTTTTACCCGATTCTTCCCCGAATCTGCACCCCCGAATTGAAGGTTCACTCTTTAGGGTGAAACCCGATTTTTACCCGGCAAATTCCCCTCACTGGGATGTCTGTAGGAATGCACTAACTTACCTGTTTGGCAGCAAACGCAGTTACATCACCGTTTGTACCAAACCACTACAGCTAGTTTGAGTAACTGAGCCCGATTTCTATGAGCCCGAATTTAGCGTACAGGAAGTTTTTTCACCCGAATTCGCACGAATTTAGTGCACACGTTTATTTACCCGATTTTTCAGCCCCCGAATTTAGAAAAAAATAATTTCCGAAAACTTCAGGCTCTATTTATATACAGTTGAACCTCTCAATAACGAACGTCCATTTAACGAAATCCTCCGTTTAACGAAAAATTTCCGTTGCACGAGCGCGTCCCCATAGACGCCAATGTATTTTTGAGCTCGATTTAACGAAATACGTTCGTTTGGTCACCTCTATTTAACGAAGTCCCCGGGCTCTCGTGCGCGTGTCTTTACCCCTTAACCACAAAGAAAAGGAGGAGAAACTTTCCTTCTCCGTTGGTTTTACGCGAGTTTTCGTTGGTTACTTCGGTTGTCACGTGCTCGGGGCGCGAACGTGCCGACGTGGGCTTCGCCTCTGCCGGTAATCGGTGCGCCGATGCTGTGCGTCGCGACGCACCGTCGCGACGGCGCGAGGCTCTCTTCGCACCCGTTTTCGGACAAGAAAACACGCATTGCTGACATTTTTTGCTCACGTCTCGCGAAGTCTTATCTGCTTGTGTTGATGACGACGACAGTACGTTGTGGTTTTGTGCCTTTTCATTACTTTTTTTTTTGTTCGCGCCGCTAATGCTGACGGTGGTAAAATGGGCATGATGCCGCTGCCGTTCAAGGTTCCATCGGCGCAGGCGTCTACGCGACATGTGCCCATTTCTCGTTCTTTTCGGCGGCGTACTATTGTTCTTTCCGGACGTCATGAGTGAAAGTGAACCAAAGAAACTTCGATACGCGAGCGCGTAGGAAAAAGCAGTCGAGGTTCATCCGGAGTTACGAAGGTAATGAACGCTCAGAGCGACACTGTGCACAAATTACGTGTTACCTAGCATTATGTAATGAATAAAGCTTGATATTTTGTGCCCTTCTTACCTTAGTACCTGTTTCATGACAAATGACGTTTTGCGGAATGCGCGGCGCTGGTAGTGCGGCGGCCATCTTCGTTTAACTTGGCGTGTTCCATTTAACGAATATCTCGGTATAACGAAACAAAGAGTCAGCATTTACAAATTCGTTATATAGAGGTTCAACTGTACCATATTTACTTGCTTATAGAATGTACTCCTAACTTGAGCGCCCAAATTTTGGTACTCTTAGTAGGAGCAATTTGCCGGGTAAAAATCGGGTTTCACCCTAAACAGGCAACCTTCAATTCCTTCACCTTCCCAACCTTCACCGACCTTCAATTCCGGGTGCAAATTCAGGGAAAATTCGGGTTAAACCCTAAAATGTCAGGCTCTATCTATAGGTGAGTAAATATGATAATAGTCCTTCCAAATTTTTTTAAAAAACAGGTTCCTTCGGGTTATAAAGGCTGCAAATTAACATCACATGCACTGATATATTTGCGCATCTTTTGACACTTGCCCACGTGCGGGATATTATTACTCCAACGTGACGCTTACACGAAGCCAAAGTAGGTAGGGGCGTACTAGACGGACTGCCGTCGTCCACGATGAGTGGTCCCTCGCTGCTTGTGTCATCCTGTGCCACCGCCAGGCTGCTCAGGGACTGCTGGGAAGACGGACAGAAAGAAAAAAAAAAGTCACAAAATGAGCAACATACGAGCGAGACTTACTTCGCTGTAAGGACTAGGAGGCACAGAATCCAAGCTGATCACAGATTCCGCATCAGGTTGATGCAAGCCAGGAGAAGGTGACGGCGCTGCAGAGGGCGCCAGGGACCCAGCGGAGGCTATTGTGACATTCTTCTCTTCTTTCTTCTTTTTTCGTGGCCCTCGCTGCGTGAAGAAGAAGAAGAAGAACGATAATTGTCATCTAGCCCGCATTCATGTGCAGAAAGGGATAAGGATGGGGAACACTATACACAGAACCAAGCACACTGCCCCAAATATGACTCCCCAATGCTGGAAACTTTCACTGCCTTGCTCTTGCAATATGGTTCGCACGCAATAATTAGGGCCTGACTTTTTCGGGTTTTATTTTTGGCCAAATTCGGGGGGTAAATATCGGGTGATATTTTTCATTTGAAAATTCGGGTGTATTCGGGTTAAATCCCGTTACGGGATATTCTGTCGTCAGGAATTCGGGTGTATTCGGGTGATTTTTTTTTGTTTAATAAAAATTTGTCTTAACATGGAACTAATGTTTAGCAATGTTATCAAACTTTATTTTAGTGCACACTTATGAGAGTGCCACGCGACCCGGATGTTTTCGGGTAGATTCGGGTTAAACCCGAATTTTACAGATTTCGTTCGGGGGGTAAATATCGGGCGGATACGGGTTTAACCCTAAAAAGTCAGGCCCTAGCAATAATGTGTCGCCGAACTGCCACAAAAATCTATCGAAAAACCTAGTTGTCCGAAATATTATGGGGTCAACGACCACGTTGATCAATTTTTGGTCGTAAAAAATAAAAATTTTCCAAGTTGCAATTTTTTTTGTTCCTGCTCAGTTCTCCATCAAGCTAATGCGAGAAACGGTGGACAAAAATGGTGATCTGTCTCTGCCCGCTTCCTCCTTACTCTCGCGTAAAAAAAAGAAAAAAGAAAGTGCAGTGTAATCTGCCCTCGCTGCTGGTTATCAGCAGAAGCATGGAAAAGGAAACTGAAGAAAATGAAATGAATGAAATGAAATATGAAAAGCTGTCTTGTTAACCTTCTCGCCTTTATCGCTGCGCCGTTTCCGCTCTTTGGGCTTTTCTTGCCAGTCTTCCAATTGCCGGCGTTCCTCTTGTCTCTGGCGGACTGTAACAAGTGTCTACAGTTAGAGAAAGCCAGCTGTACGCCATGCTGGCAAACCCCCTATAACCAAACAGGGACTCTGCACAGATACACAAGGACACGCCTGCTCAGAACCCTGAGCTCAATCCTGCGGAAGAAAAACTGCGAACTTTAGACTTACATTTCCGTTCGAGCTCCGCATCATCGAGGAGTAGGGAGACCACCTCTTTCGGCTTTAGGGTGTCCGGCTTGAAGTTGCCTCCACTTATGACCATGCGCTGAATCTATTATGATAGAAAGAGAGTGTGAACACCCAATTCAATTCAATTTTATTTCCTCGCGGTTGGGAGAGCAGCAAAAAGCCAATGAGGCTTGACAATGACAATGACATGGATGATCATTTGGCATTGGCTAGAGCTCAAAAATGGAAAGGTTAGAGGTGCCGTAAAGCAGCAGACAGGCAGTTTGTGTTGATGCCGTATCTGCCCAGCGCAACAAGTCAAAAACGTGACAGGGGACACTTAACATTTTTAATTCGCTAGCAAAATTTAGATATAATGGCTCGGGGCGACGTCTGGTGGCAAATAATCCCAAATTCGTCGAGCAACAGTGATCTATGTTCCCGACGGACTCGCTCTACCCTGACGGCTACGTAGCCGACACGTAGTCAACTTCTTTCGGTTTAGACCCAGTGCCGGCCGCATGTGTAATGTAGTTTTCCGCAGTACTTGACAAGCGATGCACGTTTCTGATTCCTAGAGTACTTTGACACAGTGTTGCCCGTAATTTCAAATTTTAAGTTTCTAAAAAAAAAAAAACTATGAGTGGACCTGGGATGAAAATTGTGTCATAAGAGCACTGAGGGCTCAGGATATCGAACAGAGAAATCCTCCCAGACTGCACCTCCGCTGTTTTACGGTGCCTCTAACTATCAAAAAGAGTCCGCGGAGAGCTCTCGCTTACTTATCACATCGATACGAGATCACATCGCGACCTCACAATATCACGGCGATCACAGACCTTTGACGCATCTTTTTCGAGGAAAAAGCGCCCACCACAAAAATTACCAGCTACAGGAAATGCCACTCCACTGAGAGAAACTTAGGGTTGAAGAAAGATCTCCAATTGGGACAAGGCGGCTCATCACTGAATCCTGAAGTTTCCAGGCCTCACGTAAATTCTTAGTCAAATTTGTACCCTAAATTGCAGTCCAAATTACTAGGCTCCATACTCCGTCATCGCTCTCAAATTTCTTTGGAGCCCAAAATTTGTGGCGTCTCCCTGCAGCTCCGCGTCAATCTTTAGTACATTTACAGTCGCCGACCGATTTTTCGGACCCCGATTTTTCGGACATGCTCGATTATTCGGACTCGTTCGCGGAACGGCCTCGAGTCCCATAGAGTTCATGTATAAGAACGTCCAAAATTTCGGACGCCGCGCAGCTCCGTCGCTCGATATTTTGGACTCTTTGCCCAACCAGCGAATTTCTCTCTTGGGGTGACGGAAAATATTGGTATCATCCGAAATTCGTATCAAAAGAAATCAACCAACTAAAATATTGAGCCAAAAAATAGGCAGTGTTGATTGTTCATTTTCCATTCCTTTGAGTAGAAAAGGTCTGTCGTAACGCTTTTGCGTCTTCGTTTTTGGCCAACAGCCCAGCACGTGCTGTCCGCCCGCGAGTCTCGCGACAGCGCTGTAAAGCTAGCTTCACCTACAGCACGCATGCGTTAGGTGAAGCCGACTTGCGGACTTGATGACGGCGGTGCCTTTGACAGTGTACATTGACGAAATGTCGCTTCGGGAAATAGAAGCTGATGTCACCAGGCAGAGCTGGAAGCGCGTTAGGAAAGCATCGACAAATTTTCCAGCCTATTAGGGCTTAGTAAAGTTTATTTTGAAGCGAAATTCGTTTTTTCGGACTGCTCGATTATTCGGACTTTTGTGCGATCCCCGCCGAGTCCGAAAAATCGGACGGCGACTGTACATTATTTTGGCCAAATCACGGGGGCTCTCTCACAACTGCGCTCGAGAAGACGTCACGTTCAAGTCATCACGCACTTCACTCTTTTCCCTTGCCCTCTGCAGGATGCGTTCCTCGATGGAGCCCTTGCAGATTAGCCTGTAGACCGTCACTTGTTTAGTCTGGCCCAAGCGGTGGGCACGGTCCATCGCCTGCTGGTCCACGGTCGGATTCCAGTCGCTGTCGTAGAAGATCACCTGCCATAATGCGGAGAAATAATGAGTGGACCAATTTATGAAGAAGTTTTTTTTTCGGTTGGCCAAGGAGATGAATGCAGCTGGGTTGCTCACAGTGTCAGCGGCCGTGAGGTTGATTCCTAAGCCACCAGCCCGCGTACTGAGCAGGAACACGAATATGTCAGTCCTGGAAAGAATCAAAACACACGTTGGTACACAACTGGTAATGCCATTATAGCTAGAGCCTGAAGTTTTAGGGCTTTACCCGATTCTTCCCCAAATTGAAGGTTGCATCTCTAGAGTGAAACCAGATTTTTACCCGGCAAATTGCCCTCACTGGGATATCTGTAGGAATGCACTAACTTACTTGTTTGGCAGAAAAATGCAGTTACATCACTGTTTGTGCCAAACCGCTACAATTAGTTTGAGTAACTGAGCCCGATTCCTCCCCAAATTTAGCGTACTGGAAGTTTTCCTACCCGAATTCGCATGAATTTAGAGCACATGTTTATTTACCCGAGTTTTACCCTCCGAATTTAGGAAAAAATATTTCCCGAAAACTTCAGGCTCTAATATAGCTAAGGAAAGCTGTTCCCGCTTCGCTAGGCAAAGACCCACGGTGTCGTCTGCTTTACCCCGACAGCTTGTAGTCACCAGTGTGATTGAAATGTTGTGTAAGGACTATCAAAAGTATATCAATGTATAAGGACTATCAAAACACAGAAAATCGTGCCTTGGAAAATCGAAAGCAGAGAACGGAATCTTGGCAAAAGTTCCATTTTTGAGCTGACAGCGACGGCAGAAAAAAACTATTTGCAGTCCACATTGACGCAGGGGACAACAACAACACTGTACGTTCCCAAGCAGCACAACATCTTGGCCCCATATCGGACTAATCTTGGACCAATCGTGGGCCGGTATTGCCAATATTGGACCAATCTTGGGCCAATATATTGTGCTGCTCGGGTTGTCATCTCCAGCAAGATTCGGACGCACTCAATTCCACGTTCAAGCTGCAGGCGGAAGTAAAAACACTGACCTTGTCTGGAAATCTGCAACCATGTCTCGACGGTCGGAGATCTTGGAAGAGCCGTCTAACCGCATGTAGGTGTGCTTCCTGTGCCACATGTATTCCTGCATGTAACATGTTCATGTGCTTACATTACAGTTACCCCGGGCCCAGGTTACAATTTGAGGTCAACGAATGTGTATAGTAGTCATAGAACTCTCGCAGTACCTAAAAAGGTAACAAAGGGGACATCTAAGGGACTAGAGCTGCCATGACAAATATGATAAGACTAACGTGGCACACTCAGTATCACACTTCTAACAAGCTTCACTTTCTTGAAGGAACAGTCTGCAGCCTTTGAGATTTAGATTAGATTTAGATTTAGATTAGATTTAGATTAGATTTAGATTAGATTTAGATTAGATTTAGATTAGATTAGATATACATTTAGATTAGATTTAGAATAAGATTACAGTAGATTACGTTAGATTTAGATTTGATTTGTATGCCACTAAGTGCTGTGTAGATACCAAATTATATGCAGAATAGCAGTTTTTGAGATAACAGTTTACATTTCCTGGTGAAGTAAATGAGTCACCGCACTTTTGTGGACATCTCTAGGGTGTGCAGCCGAGATAAAGGACCGTTATCAGATATGATAGACGTAATTAACGTTTTATATCGGCACAAACATAGTAAGCGAGTGTTTCCCTCTGTCTCCACCACCCCACGTAAATGTGTATTGGGTGTGTTCGAAAATAAAATAAATCGAACAATCAAGTTCTATCTTTGAATCGTGGGGTTAACTGCTTGACAGGCCAAAGACCGGGAGCTTCTGCCAGTCACATCACGGTAATACAAGCGAAATCCTCTATAAAATTTAGTTACAACAAGTTGGCTGCAAGTTTAATTCAAATAATTTGCACGGTGCCCCGAGTGTCCTGAGCAAGTGACTCTTTTCTTGGGTTTGGTCAGGGATCATGTCTAAAGGAAGCCAAAGGAATTGCTCTGCGTGTCCTGTGACAGAACACAGGACAAACACACAGCGTCCAACGTACGGCAGAGAAACAACTTACTTCTAGGAGGTCTATCATGCGAGTCATTTGGGAGTAGATGAGAACACGATGACCCTCGCATTTCAACTTCTTGAGCAGCGTGTCCAGGATTTGCAACTTCCCCGAATCTGTGACCAGACTCTCTTTGTCTGGAATGGATACAGAATAAATTGTTCTCTGAAGATGAAGCCAATCTTAAAGATATCCAAAACAAAAACTGGACAACATTCAAAAGAGAAGCTAAGGTTGGGTCTGCTGGCAGTAACTTGAAATGTCCTTAGGACACTTGTTCAGCATACCCTATGTCAGCATACCCTAATCTGAGTTAGGGTATGCTGAATAGATAAATAACTACATTATAAGTGTGCAGTATGGCTGTTCCCACGACGTACAGTTTACTGTATCAACACCTCAATACAGTGCGATCCCGTTAATTCAAAATGTGCTCGTTCGAACTCCCGGATGATTTGAAATGACGCTCCAGGTCCCGGCAAAGTCACGTGTACTTCAATGCGGGAAAACAACCGGCAATTCGAACACGTGAACGTGCGCAATGGTTTATTCGAACGAGATTGCCCAGCTGGGCCTGACTCGAGACTACGCATCGGCTCAGAAGCACCGAACTGCGCGCTGATTGACGTGCTGCTGGCATGTCAGGGACACCGTTGCTCATTCCATGTACGAGTTAATGTCTCATAAAAACGATACTTGTGCCAGAAAAAGAGCAGGAAAAGGAACGAATCACTGAAAATGGTGTGTGCAAACGTGACTAGCACGAAAATTACTCGTCGTCTGCAAAGCAGGCAAGCCTCCCCGCTTCATGGGGATCCAGACCCTTCCTGTAGATGGCACAGCCAAGAAAAAGGCAGCAAGTCCACATTTTATCGAATTGGGTTGGCAATGTTCGCATTTGCAGCGCTTGCAATTAGGTTGGGCTTAACATTGCAAAGAATGTTTATAAATGCGTGGCTGAAGAAACGAACGCAAGCGTGTAGAAGATTATTTTTTGCCACGAGCTGTTTTGATGCTTGCCTGTAAATAAATGTGCTTCCCCATTATACTTCGACCGTTGCATGACCACAAATGCGCGACAAGGCCTAGGGAGCCATGACGAGTCTACGACGCGACTACAGGTTTCCCCGGCGATTTTAATCCAAGTGCCAGCTAAATTAATCCATGCCCCATAAAGTTTGCGTGGCACGTAGATTAATTTAGCTGGCACTTGGATTAAAATTGCCGGGAAAACCTGTAGTACGCGTTGTCAACGCATCCGAGATTTCTCATTTGGAGCTGCTCCCTATAGTTCGAACTCCGCTTTATTCAAACCACGACCTACTAGATTATAACGACCATGTCATAATCCGCAAACCCAATGAGGAGCGCGTCTGCACGATCCGCTAGGGGGCACTACTCATCGGCCCGCGAGATCCGCATCGTGATAGGACGATGGAAATTTGAATGCACAGAAGCAAATGCACGATTAGCGTAGCAGACGACAGCAACAGTTCCTATGAAAACGCGTAGAACGACGACGATAATCAACTTTAGAAGGAAGCATCTCTCGTGGGACATCCACCGCTTGTACAAAAATACTAAGGCAAGCTAAAGTACGAAGTACTGTAGAAATTGAGGAAGCAATAACCGGGCCGATGAGTGGCGCCACCCCTAGCCACCAAATGCAGCGCTGGCAAGGGGTCCGTACGACATGGTCGCTATAATCTAGTAGGACGTGATTCAAACATGTCTTCAATCCCCCTAGAGTTCAAATTAACGGGGTTTCACTGTATTGAGCAGGAGCCCAGGAAAGTAGGGGGGCCTCAGTTAGAGAACAGTAATATTACGAGCCTCATTTGAGCGTCTCGTTTCTCACCTGGAATGCAAATATGAGACCACCCCGCCAGAGGCCTCGCCGAATCCAGCCCTCCCGAAGGAAGTGGCCTGAATGCCTGCGCACTTTTCAGGGCAAGGGCCGAGTCCGTAGAGCCGGTCCTCCACCAACTCAGTGCCTCGGGACTTCCGCATTCTTGGATGCTGTGCCACCAGCGCAGGGCGCGACCCATGTTGCATATCACTCCGCGGGGCTCCAGAGTCACCTGCTTGGACGTTACGCGTCTCAGCGCAATTTCTCACGCACCCAGAGTGACTCTTAAGTGAAGAGTTCTTACCCTCGGAGCATTGCAACCGACGACGAACCTGGGGACCTCGGTTGGCACATGAGTCAGGACCTGGCAAGGGAGAAGTCTGTGGGGGAACTCTGGCAGGACCGGCGTGGGCACGTTGGGCAACTTCTGGACGATAAACGTCGGATTCACGTTACTCGTTACAGACACGTAACAACGTGAGAAAAATGTGTATGTGTAAATGTGTTCTCCTCGGGCTCAACGTACGGGCTGCAGTAAAATTCATGGGGATGGCAATGTTCTCTGCTGTTAACGAGCAACTGGACACGCAAATGCCAGGTTTCAGTTTAGAATTATTTTGTATGTAAAAATTTTCTCGTAATTTTACTTACTTTATTTACTTTTTATTAGTTTATTACTTATTTTACTTACTTTATTAGGACTAAAATAAATTACAGTAAAACCTCGATAATTCGACACCCGTTAATTCGGAAATTCGGATAAATCGGACGACCCGCGCGGTCCCGGCAAACGTCTGCACAAGTCTATGGGAAGGAGCGCTCGTTAATTCGGCAGCAGTCGCGTGCGCACCGGATAATTCGAACAACCACGGCTCGAGGGAAGCGCACGGGTGCTCAACAGCGGACGCCAAAACGGTAAAAAAAGACGGCAAAGTGCGGCGTACACATCGCCATTGTCATCAGCGCCGTGACGTTGATGACGTCAGGCGCCATCTTGAAGCGAAATCTAGTTTTAAACCACGTGTATACGTCAGTCTTTCTACGACGTGCATGCTGTTCTGACATGGCTCCTCCTGCGAAGCGTGCTAAGTACGAGACCAAGGACCTTGCAACAAAAGTCGAGATTCTTAAAGCGCTGAAGGATGGTGTCCCAAGACAGGAAGTGATGAAAAAATATGATGTGAAAAGGAGCACTTTGGCAACATACGTGAAGAATGAGGCACAGATCATCGCGGCCATGGAAGGTGAGAAGTTCCACGGAAAGCGGAAACGCCTTCGTACAGCGGCGTACCCGCAATTGGAAGACGCTGTTCTTCGTTGGATTGTGAACTCGCGCGATGCACAGTTACCTCTGAGTGGGCCCCTTATTTGCACGCAAGCCGAGAACTTTGCAGCAAAAATGGGGATTGAAGCATTCAAAGCTTCGGAAGGTTGGTTTTCGCGATTCAAAGAACGCCACGGACTTATCTTCCGAAACATCTGCGGGGAGAGAGCTGCTGTTGATGAAGACGTCGTCAGAGATTGGCGGTGCGTTCGGCTCCGGGAGCACATAGCCGCCTACGAGCCCTGTGACGTGTTTAATGCGGACGAGACCGCTCTTTTCTTCAAAGCACTGCCAGACAAGACTATCACGCTCAAGGGAGACCCATGCGTCGGCGGTAAAAGGAGCAAAGAGAGAGTGACCGTCCTTCTGGCCGCGAATATGACTGGGACAGAGCGTTTGCCATTGCTTGTCATAGGGAAAGCACAGAAGCCCAGGTGCTTCAAAAACCTCAAGCAACTCCCGGTGGAGTATTGTGCCAATCAGAAGGCCTGGATGACGTCCGACATTTGGCGAAGTTGGCTGCAGAAGCTGGACCGTCATTTCCGCGCTAAAGAGCGCAAGGTGCTCCTTGTTGTTGACAACTGCAGCGCGCACTGCAACGTGTCTGACCTTGAGTGGGTCAAGGTGGTGTTTTTCCCGCCCAACACAACGTCTGCCTTACAGCCAATGGACCAAGGCATTATACACTACGTAAAGCGAAGATACCGACGACATGTCCTGGAACGCATGCTGCTCTGCATGGGTACCGGCAGGCAGTATGATGTGACGCTGCTCAGCGCTGTTCATATTTTGGCGCACGTGTGGACAAGCACACCAGCTGAAATTGTGGCGAACTGCTTTCGCCATTGCGGGTTTGTGCAATACATGCATCAGGACTGCGACCAGTTGGAGGACGTAACATCTCACGAAAACGAAGAGGACGACGATCATTTTCGTGGCGTCCTCCCACCCGCCGTGCAAATCGCAGATTACATCTCTATTGACGACGGTGTCGCTGTCGCCGGCCAGCTTACGGACGAAGACATCGTCAACGAGGTGTTGGGTGCCGATGACAACGCTGCATCGGACGAGGATTGTGAGGAAGAGCTGCCGCGACGGCGGACTGTTACAGAAGCGGCGGAAGCCCTTGCTGTTTTGGAAGACTTTTGTTGTAGTGCTCCCGGCGGTGCCGAAGCAGTGCAGCACTTGGCAGTTATAAGAAAAGTTGTCTTAAACGCCCAAATTTCATGTACAAGGCAGACCACACTCTCGCAGTTCTTTTCGTAATAAAGGTACGTTGATAATGGCAAGTTTACCTGGTATTTTGTTGCCCGTTCGATAATTCGACATTCGGATAATTCGGACATTTTCGGTGGTCCCCCGCGATCCGAATTAACGAGGTTTTACTGTACTACGACCACATTTTTATAATTTTCTTTCAATTCTAGAAACTTACAAAAATCAATCAGTCATCTTTCGTAATATCTATTTTTTTTAAACTTCCTATAAACAACAAACTAGACATCAGAGCCTCTTGTGCACACCACGGTTCGCTCCGTTTCCATTCGTACTTCCAGTACCTCCAGCCCCGCCACAGCCAGCACAACCACAACTTCCGAGGCGTTGCGTGGGACTCCTATCTGAACTCGCGCCAATAAAAACGCCTCCCGAGAGGTGCATTCAAAAAGCCCCGTACATGCCTCACCTTGGTGGGGGATCCCGGGGGGCCGTCTTTCAGCTGCTCGGGAGACTTGGAGCCAGGCTGCGCGCTGGACGCCGCCAGCTTGCGCTGACGCATCTCGAAGTGGGCGGGGGTCTCTCTCATGGCGTGATAACGGTGCTTCGTGACGGTGTACACGGTACCCGCGGCAAAGACGAGGCGATGCAGGGTACCCTTCTGCGCGAGCGACGCCGCTCCCACCGGGGCGTGTCTGCACACCATCAGGTCCGTAGAGCCCAGGTACCTGAGAAGGTGACCACCGGGACGTTAGTACGCGGAAGAAGGGGAAAGGTGGAGAACAGCACCGAGGAGACAGCACCTGCTTCTTCGTCGATGCTCTTTCCAGACGTGCTGGTGGTGCAGACGCTGCGCTTCTCGAAGTTCTTTCATGATCGACAAGAACCTGCAAAAAAGGAAAAAGAAAAAAGGAAATGCGCTCCAGACGTCGAAAAGAAGAGTCCCGCAAAGTTCCACCACTTAATACCGCACCTTTCCAGCAAGCCGCACAGCATGATCTTGGCCAGTTCAGAGGACGACAGTCCAACAAACCGAGAGAACGAGAACGTGTTCATGGGTTGGGCGTCTGCGGGGCACGGAACAAAAACAATGTAGGCCAGCCACAGGTACGAGGCTCAGAGCGTGCACCCACCTGACTTGAACAGGGAGTGATGGACGTGACTCGGATGAAAAATGTTGGGCCAACGGCTTCGACTCTGGTTCCACGAAGTGAACACACCTGTCAAGGACAAAAAGGCTGTGAACTCAACGCGCTTCTTTTGCCTCCATAATGCGGCCTATTGCATTTTGAGTGAGTCGAGAAATAATTTTTTTATGTCACCATTGACACCGCCACATTTTTCGTGCAATTCACTCGAAATTCAACTCTACACCCCACATGACTGCACACAGTCACAAAAAAAAAAAGAGAACAAAACGACTAAAAACAAACCTCCACGCCGATTAATTTGTACATGATTGATTAAGCAGTGATTGTTGATCTAAACAAAACCAGAAGAACAAAGTGAACAATGAAAAAAATGGCTAGGAGGCAAGTGAGCTGGTGAAGGTGATGTGTAATGTAAAACCCCCGAGACTAGGGAACACGAGACTTTGTAGAGACCTTGTTGGGACCTTGTTGGGACCTTGTTGGGACTTTGTTGGGACTTTGTTGGGACTTTGTTGGGACTTTGTTGGGACTTTGTTGGGACTTCGTGTCGTGTCGTTTCGGTCTCCTCGTGTTCCCTAGTCTCAGGGGTTTTACATTATGCAAAGTGAACAAACCTTCAGTGAAAAGCAGCTTGGGTACAGTGTACCCTCCAGTTCCTCGCATGTGGAACGGCGAGCGCACCTCCCTCCTCTCAAACAGGTCCGGATGGTTGCACACCTTTCTGAACTGCATCACCAGGTTCATGAGGCTCGAAGTGGCAGACTGCGCCTGGGATGCAGATGCGGCAGCCGAGGACTGCATCAGGTCCTCGATGGAGATCTTGTTCCGGAGCCCCTGGTACAGGTTCTTCTGTCTCCTCGCCAGGTGGCAGTAAACCTGCACCTCAATCTTGTCGGAGAGCTCGTTTTCCACGTCTTTCTTGACTCGGCGCAACATGAAGGGTTTCAGGATCATGTGCAGGCGCGATAAGTGCTCTGAGATGCACAGGGAGAGAAAGAGAGAGAGAGAATTTATAAATTAATAAGCTCGACCCCATCAGGGCATGCTGCATCGCTGCAGATACCTCTGAGTAAAACGCGAGGTAAGTGTGCCTTACGTGTTGGGTTCCAATTTTGTCTCGTGTATCGAACGCACCTCCTCAATGGCGCGATGTTTTTGGGTAAAACATGTGCGTCTCATACGCTAATAAATACGGTATTATCAAATAGTACTTAACAGCAAAACCCAGTAAGTATTTAGGCAAAATGTAAAAAAACAAAAAAAAAAAAACATGCCCTCCAAAACAGAGGTCTTTGCTATACCCATAGACTTGGACGTCGGCTGCATTAGACAGATATGTGAAACCTACTCTCATCGATGGTAGACCGGTTCTCAGCGTGGCTTTCGATGTCCTTGGAAAACCACTCGTTGAACTCCTCGTGTGAATCGAATAAGGTGGGCATAATGAAATGCAGCAGAGCCCAAAGCTGAAAAGTTGTAAGTCAAGTATGAGGACTGTCGAAGACAGCACAAAGCAGGAGTTTTCCTAGCTCCGCCTCAAATCCCCTAATGCCCCCCCCCCCCCCAAAAAAAAATACTTGTCGGGAAAGCAGCAAATATAGGTGTCACTCCCCAACTACCTTTCCCCCTATGGGACACGTTGTTTTAATGCTTGCTCGAATACATGGAATTCCGTTTTTAGCAGCAAAAATGCATGTTTGTATATGCACGCGGCATAAATTACTGTAAAACAAGACGCACGCCTTCAAAAGCCCCTACGTGAACCCCGATAAATAAAAAACTTTTTTTTTTTTCAATCACAGCTATAACATGAGATTTACCTCTGCCATCGTGTTCTGAATAGGTGTACCAGTAAGCAGGAGCCTGTTCCTACAGTTGAAAGCCAGCAGAATCTTCCAACGGACACTGTGAAGCAGATAAGGTAAGCGTAAGCTAAACCACACTACAGAGTGTCATGCTTGGAAACATACAGGGCTAGTCAAGATGAAGTATGGCGTGCATAATGGAGAAAAAAGGGGAAAAAATAAGAAAATATAACACACACTAATAATTTAACTTAGTTTAATTCCTCTCCAATAAATGATGAAAATTATATAAAATTTGCCTCTTGCTAAGGGGGGTACCTAGAGGCATAAACACGTCTTTTCGGAGCTTTTCTAAGGGGCCGAGCCTCATTCAAAATGTCATACCTGGAAGTACTCTTGATGGCCTGGGCTTCATCCAGGACCATATACTGCCACCGGATGCGCTGAAAGTACTTGACATCCTGTACCACCAACTGGTAACTAGTGATTAGAACGTGAAACGAAGCCTTCTCAGTGTGGAGGTCACTCCAGAACTGACGCAGCACCTTGCGATCACTCGTGTTGCCCCAGTAGGGTACCACCTGGTATAAGCAGGGGTCGGCAAAGGTTAGCTAAAAGCTGAACACACGTACTGCTTGTGACACGCTTGTCCGAAGTCTCCAGGCCCGTTGGACCAGCTGCCTCCTACTGGCAGTGTCGGGCGCGAAAGAGCTGTACCATTATCGCCTCCGAGGGGAGGCCGTGTAAGGGTGCCCGTTTCACACAGCGCCACCAATCGGGAGAAATCATCTCCGATATTTGGGCGTCGTCTGCTAGCATTCTTTCCTCCGTGCTAGCAGACGCCGACCAAGTTATATATATATTATGATCCACTTTTTCGACGATTTACCTAGAACGACAAGTTGAAGGACCGCGATGATTTCGGGTAGATATCGGGTTTTACCAGAATTCTGGAAAACTTGTTCGGAGGGGGGGAACCATTGTGAAAAATCGGGTTTAACCCAAAGTATGGGGTGCGTAATGAAGAAAAAAATGAGAAATACATCAATAAATAAAAAGACAACACAGATTATCTCTCCAGATTGGTGGCTCCGCGTGAAACGCCGCTTCGCCTCGGAGGTGATAACGGTATGGCGCCTTAGCGCACGACACCGCAAATAGGGGACAGCCGGGCCTCGGGCTGGAGGTTTCAGACAAGTATGTTGCAGGCGGTACGACAAAGTGCGCGATGCAGCACAATTTGTTGCGTGCCTTACCCGGAACTTTGGCACAAACTTCGTCAACTCCTGCTGCCAGTTGTGAAGAGTAGAGGCTGGAGCAATGACTAGAAAGGGGCCCCAAATACTCTGAACCTGCGAGGGTGGGCACGAAACAACATTCACGCCATGTCCCACGGAAAGCAGGGTTGCCAAAGGAAACCAAACGGCGCAAAAACTTGTGGCGAATTCACTCGGCCGCACTGCGACAAAACTGCAAAAGAGCTCGGATTTTGCTAGCCTGGTGCTCGTGCCAGGTCATGTGACAGGTGCCACCCAAACACTGATGCCCAGAAGCTTGCAGCTCGCTTAGATCACGTTAGGGGCATCGCGGTGGCTTGTGTTCCGCTTCCGTCGTCTGCTAAACCATGCGACAATTGCCACGTTTTGACCAAGAGAACGTAATTGCGCAGAATATGGCAAAGAAAGCTGCCAGGAAATGAACACACAAATTCGCCATCACTGTTTGTCCCAACGATCCTGAGACTGGTGAAACTGAGATAAACGTGACAAAATATCAAACGCAGCTCAAAGGGCTGTGGTTCGAGAAACAGCATTTTCTTACTGCAAGTAAGAATGTCGTGTCCTCACTGTGAGGCGGCATTACCACCGGTAAACGGGGTAGAGTGTCGCCCCTGGTGATGAAACTCTCCAATCATAATCGCAAAAGTAGTAGTAGTTGTTTCTTGCACATTTGTGGGGTGAAAGCTTTCCTTCCTCCTTACTTGTGAATACATAAGTCGTGACTTCTTACAATCCGACCTTCAGCAATGTTTGACATTTTGCCGTGTTTGTCTAATTTCTCCGACCTCGGGGTTCCAAGTATGAGAGGTAGTCGCCACCAGCCCACATGCTTCCTTGCAAAGTTTTTTCTCAATGTTGTTTGCCAGCCACCTCACGTTTACAGACTTTTAATACAGATGCGAGAAAAAAAATTATTTGTGGTTTGATTCTGTCAGCTCTTACTGATTGTGCAATATGTTCCACAGAATCACTGAAAGACTGGGAGCTACAAGTGCCGCATGCTAACTTTTAACTCCACGTAAAAATATTACGCATTCCAGAAAAAATAGAAAAAAAGAAATAGAAAAAATAGAATAGAAATAGAAATAGAAAAAAAAAAGGCGGGTCGACGAAAGCGCCGACACGACTGAAAACCCTCGTCACATCCGACATTTCTTCGACTGCCTTGGCACAGTTCAGTTCAATGCCGTTGGCAACCCTGCTAGAAACCGTAAAATTCTTCCAGAAGCAGAGTAAAGCACTGGAAGTTCACTTGCCTCTGCGAGAGCCGCCAAAAATGCGATAGTTTGTACAGTTTTTCCCAGACCCATTTCATCAGCAAGAATCCCGTTGATGCCCTTGTCATAGAGGCTATACAACCAGTTCATACCCTGAAAAACAGAAAAAATAAAAGAAAAGAAAAGCAAAAAAAGAAACAAAAAGGTTTTATCTCCATGCTGCTGGTCCTCCTCAGCAAAGTGCGCATGAAGCCTACCTTGAGTTGGTACGTCTTCAGCTTGCCCACAAACATGTGAGGCTGCGACAGGTCCTCGGTGGCATGACTGGGGTCTGCGATCTTGAAGTCTTTGCTGTCTGAAATTGTGCAACCAGATTCACACATATGTACGGGGGGTACTTCGGAGGCCCAAATCCCTAATTTGACGGGCGCACGAGACTACGTACACTTCCTGTCGTCTGCCTTCTTCATGAACTTGAGCTCACTGTCGAAAGCATCCGTCTGAAACACGTTACGGACTCATTAAGGGGTGCCCTATGTGGTGTGCCCTATGCGGCACTGAAACTGAGACACGGGGCCCCTCCAATTCATGAGCCAAAACTCACCTTAGCCTGGTGCGCTTTATAAGCGTCTTCCGCATTCTGCAGAGCTTGGGCTTTCACAGCTTCGTTGTCTGAGAAAGTAACATAAAAAACTCCATGAAGACGTCTTGGATCGTGAAGCCACGGCCGGAAGAAACAATGGCTGTTTGAATCTTTCTAACATTTCCAACATTATGAAAGAGCTCATTATTTGCAAGATTAGAAACTGTCCAATGTCTGCCTACTGGTTTCTTAAGACCTTCTACTATATTTCGGCCCTTTCCACGAGGTCAATATACCCGCTGGACCCCAATCACAAAATTTCTTTAAGACTTCCGTAGAAGCAACGTTGAAAATTTACCATAATCGTCGTCGTCTGTGTCAAGGAGAGAACTGGCGCGAGAACTCGATGCTGGCTCATCCAGGTTGTGGAGGATCTCCTCCTGTCGCGTGTCTATCATCCCCGCCATTTTGCGACTCATAAAGTGAGCGTACAGCTCCGTTTGGGTAATCAGGAAATTCAGCTTCCTCTGCTGTCGTTTCGCCTGGAAACAAAAAACAGACGACACCCAGCGGTTACGAAACATTCAACGTACCGTCAGGTAGAAGGCCACAGATTGGATGAAAGGGACTGTATCATCCGGAAACGTGTGTATGAGACAGATATACAGTAATGTATGGCACCGCGGTCCTAGTCTACTCGGCCAAATTTATCTTCCCAAAACAGCTTAGATATTAAATAAAGAAGTTTTTTTTTTTTTGCTTGTTTTCTCTTGCCCGTGGATTTATAAACCTTACTTCGCGAAAATGCTAATTTTCCGCCGCAGAAAACCAGGTGCTTTAACTGTGACAGTGCAAGGCGAGAGCTCAACTGGCACAGCCCAAAGGACTGTTCTGTGTGCTGAGGTTTGCCGCAGTCGTAACATTAAATTACAAAAGAGCTTCGTTTCAGACATATACGCACCTCCCTAAGTTCGATGTCAATGCGGAGCTGTTCCTGAGCCTCTTTCTCAGCCCTCTTGCGATGCTCTTTCTCGACTTTTTCGTAACGTTTCCAGTAGAGCATCATCTCCCGGGTGAGCCTCCTGGCTCGGCCCGTCGTGTCCTTGCACGCCTTCTGCGAGGCTAGAGCGTTCCTTCTCACCTCCCTCTGGCAAGCTGATGCAAACTGATGATGGAAACACAAAAATTAACCTCTAATGAGGAGAGACGGTGTTGGAAAAAACAAATGCCTGCCTTATAGAGTCAAACTCCTTTACAACGCAACTCAGGGGACAGCAAAAAAAAATTGCAGTAAAGGTATTTTCATTAAAAAGGATGTCCATTATTGGACCTATAGGGCTCCAGCGGGACCGCAAAAAAATTTGCTGCAGCGGTATTTTCGTTAAAAAGGTGTTCGCTATAAAGGAGTTTGACTGTAATTGAGGTCCGACTTTTGTGGTGTTAAGGCAGACTCAAGCGATCTAGTTAAAACGTTTGCTTCTGGAGAGGGTTGGCTGCACCGTCCCAAAATTGTTTTCTTCGCTTTGCTTTTCTCGCGTGTTCTAAGGAAGTATAATCGGCGCCAGCGTGCAGAACATGGTAGCAGACGACAAAGCCATTATTTCTTCTTTTGTTTTAGACAGTGTTACGCGCATGCAATGTAGTTTTGCCACTGTGCTTGACCAGCAATGCGCAGTTGGTGGCGACTTCGACACAGTGTTGCCCATTTTTTCCCAATTTTAATTTTCTAAAACCTACCAGCGTAATTGATGTACGAGCACTGAAGGATCGTGCTATCGAATAGGTAAATTTTCAGAGATTGCACCTCACCTGCTTTACAGTACCTTCCAAACACGAGGCCCTACTTATAACCAAGTAAATATGAAAGACGGGTGAGCTCGTTGCCTTACCCTCTTTGCATTAGTGAGCATCTCCTTGTGAGCGTTCACCTTCTGTTTCTGCGCCTGTAACGAAAAACAACGAAATCACCCTGGTGCACAGTAATCATTAAAAAAACTGTCTCCAGGAATAGCTCTACAGCCTCGACTGTCCTTCTACTCCGCGTGCCAAACTGTCCCATACCCTGGCGATCTCTTTTTTCGACAGGGCCACCCACAACCTCCTTCGCTTCATGGCCATGGCGGCCTCGTGCGCCGCGGCGCTCTTCTTCCGCCCGTGAGACTTGGGTCCCTGCGGCATTTCGCTCATGGGGCTCTCCGGCGTTCGAGTGTCGTCCGGACTGCCACCCTCCAGGTCCGACAGGTCCTGCGCAGATGTTCGTGCCATCATTTTTAGCGTATAATTTCGAAGGTGGGCGTACCGAGCTCCTTTTTCCACTTACTTGGTCCGCGAGATCTTGGTCGTAATCTCTCTCCATCTTCACTCTTTTTAATTTAGCTGAAACAAGTAGATTGTCTTTGCAGAGACAGCACTAGCAACAACAAACAAACAAGCGAGCAAATAAACAAAAAGACCATTTACAGCAGCTAGGAAGTGACATTTAACGTGGCTCAGAACCCTATGTCACAAGTCTAAGACCCAGCCATGGAGTAAACAATGAAGTTGCAAGGACGAAGCACCTCGAAAGGATTTTACTAACAAGCTTTCGCGCAGGGTCGTGCTTCATCGGGTAAAAAAAAAGCTAACCAGTCATGGGTAAGTTATTGAAAAAACTAACTAATTTACCCTACAAAAATAGTAACCGAGTTGCAGTTACTCTTTTGTAACTACTAATTAAAAAAGTCCAATAAGTGTAACAACAAAAAAATCTATACTTATACCGCGTTACAAACACAGGATTTCCCACGGTCCAGTGTAAGACAATGGGAGTTGGTCTAAGGCCATCCCAACTGCGTGTGAGATTACAAAATTCGCAGAAATTCCTGCGTGGGAAAAACGGCGGGGCATTTGAAGCCCTGACAAAATTTTCCTAGGGAACTAATGCGCGAAAAATATTGCAATACCTGAGTAACGTAACTGCCGTTACACTTCACGGTTACTCCAACCAAAAGCGTTAACTACTAACAATTACAAGATATTTTTGTAGAAAAGTTAACTAGTTACAGTTACGAGTCACTTGTAACAGTTACTACCCAAGATTGCCAAGAACATCAGTAGAGTGGCAACTACAAGCAATTCCGATAAGAAGCTGGCAGTCCACAGGAACTTGTGGAACTGCGCACAGACCGTGTTCCAAAAAAAAAAAAAAGAGTGTTACCTTTCTTCCGCTCCGCTGCCTTCTTTTCCTTGGGCTTTTTCCGCCCTCCCATCACAGTCTTCTGGTGTTCGGGGTAAGGGTCGTGCTGGGACAGCATCCCCACGCCATAGTACTGGTGTTGGCGGAGCTACGTGCAGAGAAACATCTTGTGAGTTCCTGTTCAACAACTCCCCATTTTAGCACAAGTGTCCACGATCGTCGAGTCGATGATTTTATGTTGAGTTCGCCATGTCCTCGTACTGACTTTGGGATGTTTTCGTTTTGCTATTTTTCCGGTAAGAACTGGAATAGACTTCCTGTTGTTATCCGCAATTCTCCCTCGCTTTATGCCTTTAGAAAGAGGCGCTCATCTTTTTTTCAGTGATCGCTGTGCCTGAAGCTGAAGTATCTTGTCGTTACGATATGTTGTCCCCCTGCTCTAACTTAATCTGTTACCTTGTTTTTTTTTTTTTTATACATTGACTGCATGTAAATCACGTTGCATATTCTCTGTATTATTCATGTATACAGAACCACATCACAGGCTTGCCTAGTGGTACTGTTAATTACGTAGTTTTTGTATAAATGATGACAGAAAGAAAAAGAAAAAAAGTCTGAAGTCTGAAACAAGCCTAAAGGCACCGTCGTGTTGCCGACATATAGTTTAAGGGGACCATGAAAGGATGTCTGGCAACCCCACGACCATTTTCAATTTGTTCCTCTGTACTAAAGCACTCATCCTGTGACACATTAAGTTGAGCTACGAAAGTGTCGTTTGTTCTCCAGATCGAAACCTAAAGCCTAGAAAGCGGCTCAGGACGACGGCTCGTGGGAAATAATCCCCAACTTGTCAAGCAACAATGATCTATGTTCCGGACTGGCTTGCCGCTCACGATGACTACGTAGCCAACAAATAGGCAAGTTGTTTCGGGCACAATGTTACGTGCACGCAATATAGTTTAGCCGGCGTACTCAATGGCGACTTGAACACAGTGTTGCCCATAATTTTCAATTTTTCATTTTCCAAGAAACTATGAGCGCAATTAAGACAAAAATTGTGCCGTAAGAGTACTTAGGGATCAGGCTATCGAACGGATCAATTTTCTGTGATTGCAAGCTCTAGAGCTTTACAGTACCTCTAACACTGGTTATTTTTCTTTTCTTCAAGATAAATCAAAGTTTCATCCTGTAGGTTGATTGCGGGTGCAGACAATAAAGATTACGTCCCCTCACACTCGCGAACTGGGAGAGGAGGCTTACCTCAGGGTCGGCATTCAGTTCTGCTTTTGCGATCTGTCTGAGCTTGTGGAATCGCAACCAATCCTGAAGGTCATCTTCGGTTGGTGAGTTGTCTCCAGAGTCGGAAGTGTCACTCAGCAGAACATTCTGCAAATGTTTAAAAAAAAAATGCATATCACTATAACGAAGTTTCGCGACATTTGCAGACAATGTCTTTCAAACATACAAAATTACCTTCAGCCATCTCCTGCTCTTCTTGACGCTTGAAAGGTTGTACAGCTTCATTTTTTCCGTTCTCCGTTCTGCAGAGAAAGATGAGCGAACGACTTTTAGAACAAACGTGAAAGCCACGAAAATGCTCTAAACAAATTCGGCTACGACACACAATTAGGGCCTGCCTTTTTAGGGTTAAACCCGTATCCGCCCGATATTTACCCCCCGAACGAAATCTGTAAAATTCGGGTTTAACCCGAATCTACCCGAAAACATCCCGGTCGTGTGGCACACTGATAAGCGTGCATTAAAATAAAGTTTGTTAACATTGCTAAACATTAGTTCCATGTTACGACAAATTTTTATTAAACAAAAAAAAATCACCCGAATGCACCCGAATTCCTGACGACAGAATATGCCGTAACGGGATTTAACCCGAATACACCCGAATTTTCAAATGAAAAATATCACCCGATATTTACCCCCCGAATTTGGCCAAAAATAAAACCCGAAAAAGTCAGGCCCTACACACAATGTGCATATACGTTTTACCAACACACCAAAACCATAAAGGCTCACCGTGTTCAGACTGAGATGCACCGTTTGGCATCTCACCATCCTGGTCGATGTCGGAGAGGCTGTCTGCTTCCGTCTCCTCCTCATCGCTGCAACGAGAAAAAAAAAGGTACGAATGAGATCATACTATGCAATGATGGGACAGCTTTATTCTCCAGGTAAATAACTACCTTCCCCTGACACAGTCTCCACCGCGATATAACACTGACTTGCAGTGATGGCCACTAACTACTTCGCTATGAAGTAGTTTAACTAGCAGTTCAACTACTTTTCGAGGAAGGTAGTTAAAACTACTTCTTTAACTACTGCAATGTATTTTAACTACATCTATAACAACTTAACGTTGTCCATCAACACGAATCCCATTCTAAAGTGTTCTTCGACACCTAAAAATGAATCGCAAGCAGCGATAAAAGTGAGAATTTAGTACGCATGCACGGCACAATTGCTCTGCACCTCCGTTCTCATCAAACAAGCAGTTCGAGGTAAAGCTTGCGGCAAAATCGGAAATAGTTGGCGCCTGCAGTAACCAAACTACTGTAGTTAACTACTCGAAATAGTAGTTTCACTAGTAGTTGCCACTACATTTCTGCAAGTAGTTAATAACTACTTTTTAACTACAATCAGGTAGTTTAACTAGTAGTTTAACTACATGTAGATAACTACCGGCCATCACTGCTGGTTTGGCGAGAGGAGGCATAAGTTCAAAATACCAAAAAAAAGCATAGGTATGGAGAGGGTGCATCAAGTGAGAAAAAGGTCTTTTTTCGTATCCCATCTTAGCACTGTGAAGCAACTGTGGAGTTCAGACGTGGATAGATGGAGAGAGGACATCATAAAGGAGATATGGGGTTAGTCGGCATCCTTGGGCACACTTCGGGGGAAAACATGAGGCAGCGGAGCTAGTGAAGCCACCTCCTACTAAAGATTTTTGTGCCGTATCCACTTGGTCACGCTACCGGCACAGTGCCGGACAAAAGTTTACGGGAGACATTCAGAAAGGTCAAACGTGCAAACAGAGACAGCGTGCAAATGGGAAGTACGCTATTCAACTGACATAAGCCCGGTTTCAGCGATGCCGATTAACATTTGGACAGAGATCCACGATCCCTTAACTCGAGTTCAATGCTTAACTCAGCTTCACTAAAGGGTGTTAAGGTCACCGAAACATTCGTCGCATCACCAACTAACGTCTCTAAAAAATAATCGAGTGTTGGGGGAGGGGGGGTATATGTTTATTAAGAAAAAAAGAAACGAAAGGTTAGCTTAAAGTTTTAGCAACCCTCGATCTCAGTTCAAAGTTAACCAGCATTGGTGAAACCGAGCCTATGTAGAAACTGCACTGCCCATAAAAGGAAACACGTCCATCAAATAACGAGGTCGCTGAAAGATGTTACCGCTCAAATTAAAGCAAAAAAAATAAGAGTTCCTGCCGATTTTGACATTGTTACCTCTTAAATTAAAGCCCAAAATGAGTTTATGACAATTTTGACATTCAAAAGGTCGAGTACACATTGGCAAAGGAGGCAAAGAAAAAAACTTGAAAGATTATCAGTGAACACCTTCAACATTTGAGAGAAACTCTGCGGATGACAGCGACTGCAACCTAATCACTCACTTGAGAGGTGCGGAGAAATAGTTGTGAATGAAATTGATGAAAGAGTCTAGATTGACGGCCCTCTCTAGACGCTGCAAGTGCAGCGGTTGTGCTAGAGGTCGCTCTTCTCCCATGGAAGAAGTTGAGGCACCTTCCTCAGCTTTACTGCCCATGACAGTCGGCTCTGGAACAACATCATTTCCCAGCCTGTAATGCAGCTACCGAAGAATTACTACTACTACTTACTACTACTTATTAGTATTACTATTAATACTACTTATTACTACTACTAAGAGCTACCCAGCTCTTAAGACCACGCAGGTAGATTGAGGGATAATGTCGTCGTGCCGTGCAGTTGGATTTCAAACAACAGAACCAACTATGAGCACAACAATCTATGTGTGATTTATTACATCATGTACACCAGTTTTATATATATATATATATATTTAGCTCTTTTAGCTCTTTTGTCCCGAAGAAGGCGGAGCTTCCGCCGTAACGTAGACATCCTCCCTAACTTTTATGATTTTTAAGTTTTAATAAACCCCTTTTCTGTTACTTCCCCTACTTTCGTCTTCTGTCTCCCATTTATTTCAACTATAATTACGTAGTCGTCCGATCCAACTTTTCAAGATATATATATATATATATATATATACACAGGGTGTTTGCTCTAACGTGTCCAGAAATTGTATTTAAAGCGAGCGATAAAAGCAAGTGGTACTTTTCTGCTACTTGAGTAAGAAACAGGTACTGCTTCACCAGTAGCACCTGTTTCTCTTTAATCGCTCGCTTTAAATAAAATTTCTGGACACGTTAGAGCAAACACCCTGTATACATATATATACAAAATAAACGAGACATGGACAACAGAAGTAGGAGTGTTAAGTTCGCCTGTGTGAATGTGGGAGTGACTGGCAACAATGTACGAATGAATGTGTTGATGGTGAGTGTGCATCCACATGTTTTCTAGCATGGCTTGGTACATGACTTGGTACGTGGCTTGAAGAGAGCAGCTTTTTCTTCAACTGACGTCGTTCAGTTCAGCACAGTGTAGTGTGGATTCCGCATTCCCTGTGGATTCAGGTTAACCGCTTGGCTGTAAATCTTGGAATGCTGGTTCACATGGATGCAAGTAACTGTCACACTTATCTGACACTGTAAGTGTCACAATCCCTTTCCGTGTATAGAAACATTCATAAGGTGCACGTAGAGACTCCTGATCGTACATCGTCTGTGTGGTGCTTTTCACTAAGTAACGCTAATAACATGTTCATTAATGTTACTTCTAGCAAAAGCAAGCAAGCAAGCCAGCCAGTAAAAACAGAGAAAGCGCACTCAGCTCACAAAAAAGTACTCTCCGTCACAACGGGGCAAGGGCGACGCAAGCTCACTTGTTCATGATGCTGCATAATGTTTCCGCAGCCACATTCTTCGAGTGACCTGTATTGATATGTACTGATGTAGCCAGTAAATCTGTTTACTCGATACTCTGTCTGTCTGGCTGACTTACTTCCTTTAATGATTCTAAACACATCACAAACATTGCACAGAGGTATAGCCTTACAACATCAATCCCATTAAGAGATACGAAAAGGACAATCCAGTACACTGGTACACACAGATTCACTTTCGCTTGCACAAGTACCTGCTCCTTCGCAGTCCCAAAAGATCAATTTTTATCGAACAAGTAGCACGATAACTCGTACGATATCAGGGTACACCTTCGGTACATATTTCAACAGCCAAGTAAGGGTCCCGTTTGGGAGTAAGCTCTCAATTCCGCGTACTAGGCGCGCGGTCTCACACCCAAGAGCATGCAGTCCACTGCCGGATCGAAGCAGACTACAAAATCACCTTGGGCTCGTAGCAGAAGAGACATTCGCCGATGATACTTGTAATCTCCACGTAAGGTTTGCTGCAAAACGACAGCCCCTACCGATTTCCCAATGCGTTGCTAGGCTTAAGGATCCAAAGTAACCTTTAACCATGGGTTGGTAAGTACGGTTTCGAGCGTTCTGAAACCGGTAACCATGTCTCGCGTTTTTACACTTCGCAGGCCTTTGTGGTATCATAAACTTACCTTCGGACATTGATTTTGCACCGACTTACATCCGCCATGGAAATTTAATCGCGACCTTCTAAAGCGAACAAAATGGCGATGGAATGAGACGGACTCGCAGATGCGGGGTAAAAAGGGTCTCATGACTTCCCTCGCCTTCATTTCGCAGGAGCGGCGGCTGCACGCCATATCCAATATAGCCTCGAACCTTTAAAATATTATTTGGAGGCAAAACCTTACATATACTTCTTTATAGACATCATTTTATTGAGATAATTGTTTTGGCACCGTGAAGATCCAGTTAAGTAATCAAAAATTGTGAACCACTAAACAATGCACTCTTGTATTGAGAGTACGAGGACGAATATATTATTCCCTCCGCGCACGCAAGAGAACCCCGTTTCTGTTCTTCGGTTGATCGCTGTTATTTTTGGTGCATTGTTATCTTGCCAATACGCGTCACTTTCATTCTTTTTCTTTTCGTGCTGCTTTGATCTGACGGTACGTACTAATCTCGGGTACTTTCGAAACAAAGTTTGTCAACTTCGTCAAGTTGTAAATGCGTAGCTTCTCGGGAAGAACGGGTGATGTGGGTCAATAGTGTCATAGGCCTAGATGCGAGACTATTCGACAATGCATTGTCTAATGTTTAGATTGTGCTACTACGAAGACTCGTGATTGTGGAGAATTATATGATGAACAATCTTTCGGGTCCAAAACCTCATGCGGAAATTGTGCCAACGTTCTGAAAATTCTCCACGTGTATGTGTGTGCATGATGCCATGCAAGCGGAGCATGAATTTTAACACGTTGCATTCTCTCATTATTCAGAGGTAATGACGTCCCGGGTGTACGTGGGACACCTGAATTATGATGTCCGTGAACGGGACTTGGAGAAGTTCTTCAAGGGCTATGGCAGAATCCGAGAAATCTCCATCAAGAATGGATTCGGATTCGTGGTATGTAATCCCTATCCAATCCTAAACACACATTATCGCACATGATGCTTTACATCTTTCGGGACTGATAACTGAGGACAAATTTCTTACTGATCATGTACAAGCAAATAAGGTTATTGTGTATGGACAATGCTCGTTCCTTTAATGTAATGCATTGCATGCAGGAATTTGAAGATCATAGGGACGCAGACGACGCGGTGTACGAGTTGAACGGGAAGGAGTTGCTTGGAGATCGGTAGGTGCTTTCCTAGCCAAGTTTAGCCAAGCTCTAGCCAAGGACACATTTGCTAGGATCTTTTGGTGCCTTATCCGTGCATTCACACGAGCGACATTCCCCCGGAAGCAGAAGATGCGAAAAGCTGCTGTCACGCGAGCGCTGGGGAATATCCTGCTATGCAGCCATAAGATATTCCGTAGCAGACGACAGGAAAACACGCAGACGGTGTCGTCTGCTATATTCCGCACAGTGCGAACGCTCACCGTAACACGGGGACGGAACTTCGACTCGTGTGAATACACGGTGTGTTGTATGCTCGGAAACTTCAACAACGCCGCGTCCTTTGCAGCATATCTGTGGAGCTGGCCCGCGGAATGCGTCGAGGTGCGGACGCCTACCGCGGAGCAAGAGGACCGATGCGTCGCTCTCCTCCTCGACGAAGGTCTTTACCCTCCCTCCATCCCCCCCTTTCTCCCCACCCTTAGCCAGAAGGGTGCCACTGAGTCTTCTACGAGGAGGCCCAGGGTTCCAGCCGGGAGGGCCCCGCCCCTAGCGTTCTGTCTGCTCCACTCTCTTTTCGTTTCGCAGCCGTTACGGACCCCCGACCCGGACGGAGTATCAGCTGACCGTGGAGAATCTGAGCAGCCGGGTCAGCTGGCAGGTAAGGACGATCGTGGCCTCGGCGGGACGTCCTCTATCGTCACCCGCCGCTCGGAGCGAGGGGGCAAAACACTGCGACCAACACCCCGCACCTCCCGTCTCTCTCTCTCTTAGCTCCGATGAGGGAAGTTAGCGGCGGCTCCACCAGAAGGCGTCCTAGAATGCGGAAAAAAAGACTGCGGCATCGGCAGCGCGCCGGTGCGGGATGTTGGTTGCGCGGCATCGGTACTTTCCCCCGGGGGGCTTGACGGCGCGAATCTCCCAAGGGTGCTCGCGAGCGGCGGAGTGTACGAGAGCTGTCTTGAGTGGTGCATATTACTGAGCTGCAATGTAACGGTGGCTGTCTTTATTTTGCTGCCAGAGGAGAGCGAGCGAGCGCCTGGTTGCCCCCACTTGTTGGTTAATGATGCCATGAGAGGTGCCACTTGCCCGAAGGCAGGCCCACTGTGTTGAGAGGCTTCTCTGGGGGAGGGAACCTTTAGCCACTGGTGTGCCATCCAACCCATTTCTGGGGCCGCCATGTGCCCTTCCCACTCCCTTTCTGTGGTGCTTGTGTCTGGTCCTGGCGACAGGTAAATTCTACAACCACAACACAAACCTCTTGCTGGGGAGAGGGGGTAAGTGCCTGCTTGGGGGAGAGGGGGAATATGGGTCCGTCCAGGTTTGGGTGGTCGTCCCCCCCCACTGCACCATTGATTCCACGGGGTGGGGTGCGTGTGCTGCACTGGTTCGAGGGTAAACTGGAAGGATCCCCCCCACAAACACACACGTCGTCCAGGGTGGTTCCCGATGCACTGGTTCGAGGGTAAACTGGAAGGATCCCCCCACCACACGTCGTCCAGGGCGGTTCCCGATGCACTGGTTCGAGGGTAAACTGCAAGTGGTTCCACGAATTCCCCTGCTTAGCTCTTAAGGTTCGGTTGTAGTGTGGGATGTGCCCGGCGAAAGGGATAGGCTACGACTTAGCTAAGAGGCAATCCGTTAAAACTTGGACCTGCTGTGGGAGTGGGTTTCTGTACGTCCGGCACACTGGTACTTTGGTTCGCAGTCGGCTACATGTCCCAGGGTCGGGATTCCTGCTAGATTTAAGAATCCGCCGAAAGCCGTCTGATTGTGTGCTTTTTCCCGACCCCCAAGGACCTGAAGGACTTCATGCGCCAGGCCGGAGAGGTGACCTACGCCGATGCACACAAGTTGAGGAAGAATGAAGGGTAAGGCAATTCTTCCTCTGCATCTCCATAGCGTGGTTCTCACGAAACTCGTTGACATTCTCGTTCCAGAGTGGTGGAGTTTGCGACCTACGCCGACATGAAGAATGCTATCGACAAGCTAGACAACATGGAGCTGAGCGGCCGGAAGATACGCCTGGTGGAAGAGCGCAAGAGGAACAAGAGACGGCACGTTTGCTCTCTTAACCGTTTTCGCGACCCGCACGTTGAGGAATCTAACGAGCATTTCACCGTCCACAGATCGAGGTCCCGCTCCAGATCGCGCTCCAGGTCTCGATCCCGTTCTGCGTCCTCGAGGTCCCGCAGCCCACGCCGTTCCAGGAGCCGCAGTCGGTCGGAGTCCAGGTCTCCCACTCGTTCGCGGTCCAGGAGCCCAGCCAAGAGGAACAACCGCTCCGCGAGTCGTAGCCGGTCCAAGTCAAAGAGCAGGGACAAGTCCAGGAGCCGTAGCTGGAGTCCCAGCAAGGAAGGAGACGCAAAGGAGAAGTCCGCCTCAAAGTCTCCCCAGCCAGAGAACGATGGCGGCTCCGACAAATGAAACGGGGGCCACCCTTTTGCAGCCATTCTCATTGTGTAGTCTCACAATCATTTCTTGATATAACCATTGTATCTCACACTGTCTGTCCTGTAAATAGCTGTCCTGTATATTGTAATAAATGCATTTGTCTTGCCCCTTTTTGGGTTATACTATGTACCATTTGTAGTCTAAATGGAATAACTATGGAACCACACACACACAAAGCAGCACCCTGTGGTATCCTCCATGAAGTAGAGACAAGCTTGGACTCTGAAAGTGGACTTTCCACTGGTTTAGTCCAGCTTATCACTAGTTTTAGGTTTAGCAGTTTGAGTAATAAGCTCTCTGAAGACCTCTGTCAGCTTTGAGCGTGCCGAGTTGGTTATCCAGAATCCCAAGCATGGGGGGGGGGGGGTTATTATTACGTCATTATAGCTTAACGTACCATTACTGACATGTGGCTAAAGCTGAAATCGCAAGGGCACTCCGCGTAGGGGGTGTCACTTAACATTTGGGAGGGGGGGGGGGTCTGGATAATTAATTGAGCCTGCCTACTTGAGGTAGGTCGTGCCACAAACTGCTATAAGTTATAATACACAAATAGAATAGTTAGGAAGCAAGCGAGCTGGTGATATAGATCCATGCTGAGAAACACTCGTCTCGAGGGGATTTTCAGTATGGATGAGTTACAATTTGAAAGATAAGACCACGTGGGCAGCTATGCAATGCAGTACCAGTGCCACTGGTGCCACAATGGCTACGGTGACTAATAATTGAACTAGCATCGGCCATTTGCATTTTGCATCTCGCCTGGCTTGCGTCACGGGGGTCACGTGCCGTGTTTCTACCAATCGTCGGTGTACACTCACGAGGCGGACGTTGTTGGACGTAGTCGAAGAGTGTCCATTTTGTTGTGTTCTGGAATGCGAGTATTTCGCCGTAATATATAACTACATTACGCCGGCCTGCTTCCAAAGGCTAAGGTAAGACCTTCTAGCACCACATTGTTCATGTAGATTGTGTTTGCTGGACCCAGATTTACCAGCAAGGCTCAATCGTGAGCGGAAGGTGCTAAGCCTACGTGGTGTTGACGACATATCGGCCCTTTGTTATCGCTGTTACCGCGTCATTGCGTGTTGAGTTCTTTTTGCTGACGGTCTTCTTCGGAATAGGCATTAATAAATATCTTCCGCGCTACTCACGTCGTTTAGGACCAACAATGACGATCCGAGTCTTCGTCGGCCATTTGAGCTATCAGGTCCGAGAAAAAGATATCGACCGATTCTTCAAGGGTTACGGTCGTGTAGGAGACATTCATCTCAAGAATGGCTTCGGCTTTGTGGTATGTCTTGAACCGTGTATTTGGTTTTGTGGAAACCATGTTCACGTACTTTGTGATATTCTGCAGGAGTTTGATGACCAGCGCGACGCAGAAGATGCTATAGCCGATCTTAACGGCAAAGAACTGTTGGGAGAAAGGTACTTTTGACTTTTTCTATCTTTATGCGACGTACATTTTTGTTACGTTGGCAGGTTTGGTGAGCTATCGTGATAGTGGGCACAAAAAGATTCGATTGCTGAAGTTTTTTAACCGGTTGGCTTATCAAAGTCCCAGGCGTTGAAGATCCCAAATCGGCATCGCCTAGAACACGCACGGGGGGACATGTATCCAAGACACTTGAACTAACCTTTGTCTCACTACAACTCCCAACTAACCATTTATTAACCAATGTCGCTTCGTTTTATTTTGCTTCAGCGTGTCCGCCACGCTAAGCCTAGCCGTCGCTAAATAGCGCATTTTGTTCGCCGGACATCGATAACGCGCGAAGCTGGCACGTTGCTCACTGATATCCTATCTCGGAACACGGTCATCTCAGACCTCCTCGATGCAAGCTTTTGATATTGCAATTTAGGATTTTGGTATTGTGGATTTTGAACTCTGGGATATCGTGGCGTACCCGTTTTCATAGTTATCTTAGACTTATCAGTTCCATCACCCCGAAGATTAAAATTTAAAATCCTCTGCCAGCTACCGAATGCTTGCGCCCCCCCGAGCAAAAAAAAAAAAGAACTAACGAAAGTAATGATCGTATGATCAGCGACATCATAAGAGTGTATGTCGCAGCGTGCCAAGTTTCTCGAACGTGACTGACGATAAGATAACGATACCTGCAGCATATCCGTGGAGTTGGCCCGTGGGACACGTAGGGGACCAGGCGGGTACCGTGGAGGAGGTGGTGGCGGAGGAGGCTACCGGGGCCGTGAAGGAGGCTACCGTGGTGGAAGTGGACCCAGTCGTCGATCGCCTCCGCAAAGGTCTCTCTCCTACCTGTTGTTCTTTTCACTGGCCAGTGATGTTTACGCCCATGGAGAGGGTGCCGCTCTGTTTTCTCCGCGGAAGGCCCAGGGTTGTCGACGTGGTCAGGTGGCCCGCGAGCTGAGAGCTGGACGTGATTTGTTTTGGGGTGCCTTTCTTTCTCAGTCGGTATGGGCCACCCTCAAGGACAGAGTTCCAGCTCACGGTGGAGAACCTCAGCAGCCGAGTCAGCTGGCAGGTGAGAGAGGCGTTCCCGCGTTCTTTTTTTAAAAATCTACTCAGCCCTTTTTTTATGTGCTGTACAATTCACTGTCACGGAGGAATGTGTTTGTGTTAGCAAAATTCCAGCCACTGTAAAGTGGGACCGAAGACATCCGGGGGCACGGTCGGAGGCAACCATGGCATGTCGTCTGATTATTTTTAGTGTCTAGTGGTTCTGTTTGTCGTCACCAGGGACTTTTTCTTGTGAGACTATGTACCAACTACCCTGCACCCTGCCACACTTGCGTTCCCACCCGGGTTCAAAGCAATGCCTCGCGGTCATTTCTATGCGATCGAATACTTTTCCGAGCCTTCTTATCACAAAACTGTTCTCGATTTACTTGCTGAAATTGCGGTTTCTGAAACTTTTGCTGGATGAAATTTTTAACGTAACAGGTGTGCATCACTTGCAGCCGAATAAAAGTGAGATCGGAAAATCTGTCTGCGGCTCTGGACTGCCCCTTTAAATGGTAACATTTGCACTTGTCACTGAATCTTATTCTTCTTGTACTCTGAACATTCTAATTAACCATTTTTATTAACTCTGACCTAGCAGCCCAACAATATCAAGTTGTACCGGGAAAGCAAATGTGGTATTTCTCTGTTGCTGTACATATTCCTTGCAGGATATGTTGGAACATATTTTCAGCTCCAACAGTACAGTGCCTACCCCGTTAATTTGAACTTTACCCGTTCTGCTTGCCGTACGCAACAAAAGTCTGTTTCACCCGCGTCGAACAGAAAGATGTTTTATAATTCGCTCTCGTCTTCCCAAAGGACCTGAAGGACTTCATGCGCCAGGCAGGTGAGGTGACTTACGCTGATGCGCACAAGTTGAGGAAGAATGAAGGGTACGTGGTGTCACCCGCGTAAAACTTGGCGCGCCCCTCCTTCATTGTCACCTCTTTTCCGCAGTGTGGTAGAATTTGCCAACTACGCCGACATGAAAAACGCTCTGGAGAAGCTGGACAACATGGACCTCAATGGCCGCAAAATTCGTCTCGTCGAGGAGCGCAAGCGAAGCAAGAGGAGGTGACCAGAGCGCAAGTTTTTGATCGGGCGTGGGATTCTACAGTTCTCTCTCTCTCCCCCCTTCGCCAGGTCCCGTTCGAGGTCGCGTTCGAGATCCCGTTCCCGGTCGGCATCGTCCCGTTCTCGGTCCAGGACCCCACGTCGTTCTGCGAGTCGCAGCAAGTCCCGGTCCAGGACTCCGACGCGATCAAGGTCCAGGTCCCCGCCCAAGCAAGCCAATCGGCCCGCGAGCCGCTCAAGAAGCCGGTCTAGAAGCCGCAGCTGGACTCCAGACAAGGACGCCGCTGAACAGAAGTCAGCTTCCCCGCAGAACGATCGAGAGAACGGCTCAGGAGATTGAGTCGACGATTGTCCTTGTGGCTGTGTAATCATTCATTTCTTTTGATCGTCCACTGTACTTCGCTTTTTGGTCTGAATAAATTCGATCTAATGCACCATGTTTCGTAATCTTTTTGACTGAGTTTGCAAAACAAAGTAAGGACTCTGATATGGCGAGCAATGAAACTCGCATGTGCCCTGAAAATTTCTAATAGGTATATCATCGTGTATTAGTTGCAAAATGGGCATGACAAATGGCTGCAGCATATGTAAACAAGGTTCCGACCCTGAGGTTAGGGAAAGTTGACCATCACACATCAAATATGAATGGCGCAGGCACAAACTGGCACAAACACACGAAAAGGTTGGCAACCATGCAGCAGACGCTGATTGCGCATGCGCGCATGATAAAAGTCACGTGACAATCGGGCGCGCCTCAGTGGTTGGTAGGTGCGCGAGACGTGATAAGGGACACAGAAGAAGAAGGAAAGGGCTGCGGAAGTGGGATCCTTTTCGTTAACTATCTGCAGTCAGGGAACGCGAAACTATATTGTAAATAGCTTGCAACAGAAACCGTAGAAGTTAAGGTAAGTTTCCCACCGCTAATATGATCTGTAAAAGGCTTTGCATAGCAAAATTGCTAGGACTAATTTCTAAGCACTGCGTACATCGCGTGTTGGTATTAGGAACTGCTGAACACTTATCTGACCAGCGATAAATGCCGCTGTTATAAACCGCACAGTGATGTAGCGGCTTTTGTTTGGCTTGCTTTCTATGCGTGTTCGAACCCAGAAAGCCTGCACTTGACTGAAAGTCCGCGGCGAATCCTGTTCGATCGCCGATGCGATGCATTGTTAACCGGCTTGTTTTCAGAGATCAACATGACAATTCGTGTCTTCATCGGACACTTGAGTTATCAAGTCAGAGAAAAGGACCTCGACAGGTTCTTCAAAGGCTATGGTCGTGTTGGAGACATCCATTTGAAGAACGGATTTGGTTTTGTGGTACGCAGCCCGATAATTGCTCTACCCAACAGCATTTCGGATGGAAGTAATGTTATCTTCTTTTTTTTTTATCCCCTCCCTCAGGAATTCGATGACCAGCGTGATGCAGAAGATGCAATAGCGGATCTAAATGGCAAAGATTTACTGGGTGAAAGGTACGGTGACCTGTTCAGCTTGGGTGCAGTGACCTCAGTCCTGTTTACGTTTCGTGCGACAGTTGTTTTCGGACCGTGACGTGTTTTTTTTTTTTTTTTTAAACTCTAGAGTCACTGTTGAACTGGCCTACGGTAGCAGACGCAGCCTAGGAGAGAAGTTCATTCCGCCTCCGTCACGTGATTGGAGGTCTGCACCGCCAAGACGGCAGCAAGGCAGGTGAGGCGTCTGCTTCGAAAAACGTCGTCGATAGCGTCGCAAATGGCTCGCGTGAATCGATTTTCCCGTCCAATCGCAGTCGATACGGGCCACCTACTCGCACAGAGTACCAACTCGTCGTGGAGAACCTAAGCAGTCGTGTTAGCTGGCAGGTAAGTCGAATGTTGCCGTATTTATTCTGCGTGTTGTTGAACCAATGTAAGTACTGGTGTAGTGTTGCTGCCCCCCACGAATGTCGTTTCCTCGACGGAAAAGCAGCTACGGTGGCGTCGCAGAAGGCAGATGATATCATCTTGTCCCCCCACTATCCCTTGCCTAAAGAGATTTTGTGGGAAGCCGTCTCTCCCTAAACCTGGTTGTTTCTCCCAGTAAAGGAGCATCATTGTCAACAACGTAGCGTGTGTAACGGCTCCTTCATTAGAGTGGAGGTTTGAGGCTAAGAGGCTTCTGGTGGGCTAAAGCGATCTAGGCGTAGCATCATCTAATGCTCCCTGGCGAGCGTGGTCACAGCTCAAGATGTGCTGATTACGGTGTGCTATGCAAAAGTTCTTGGTTTCTTGGGTCCAGACACCTGCCCGACTCAGGTAACTAGCCTGAGCGTCCGGCCTGACGCTCAAGGTGCTTTTTCAAACACAACACAAAAGAAAAAAAAAAAAGAACAGAAACATATTCCTCTTCCCTTCTGGTTTGCACTGCAAATCTCTCCTCCATATATTTTATTTTTTTATTTTTTTTCGAGCAAGGGTTTCAGACTACGTGGCACGTAATTCGCAACGATCCAAAATGGGCAGATTTTGGGGCAATTCTTCGTGTGCCGAGATTTCGGTGTGCATGTTAAAGGTACCGTAAAGCGGTAGAGCTGCGATCTCGGGGGCGGAAGTTATCTAGCCTGATAGATAGCCTGAGCTTTCTGTGCTCTTGCATCACAATTTTCGTCCCAATCGTGCTCGTGTTTTTTTTTAGCAAATTTAAATAAAAAATTGCGGGCAACACTCTGTCGAAGTCTCAAAAAAAAGCTGCGCGTTGCTTGTCAAGTATGGCTGCAGAAGTGCATTGTTCGCACATAATGCTGTCTAAAACAAAAAAGTTTGCAAGCATAATTTTTGGCATATATAACGCGCATGTTATACAAGAAAAAAGTGGAGCAAACAGGCTGTTTATTCTCGGCCGAGGGCAAAAATCAACGGGTGCATGTTGTACGCCGAAAATTACGGTACGTGTCTGCTACGTAGTAGCAGCGAGCCCAGTCGGGAACGTAGACAAACTGGGGATATTTCCACCAGACGTCACCCCGAGCAGTTTTACAGCAAATTCTACTTACAAATTAAAAATATCTACTGTTCTCTGTGACATTACTAACTTGCCTCCAACAGCCTGTATGCTGCTTTACGGTACCTTTAAAGAATCCTGAGGTGGGCAGAAATAATTTATGGACTGACCACCGAGGTGTTGCTTACGATCCTGCTCGTCTCGCAACGTTAAACAACGTTTTTTCATCGTCAAATCTTCGTTCACCGCGGGACTAGCTCACGAGTGTTCATGGCGCGTGGGGATATTACGCAGCGCCCCAAATTTGAGCTTAACTTTCACATTCCGTAACACCGTAAGGGAAACTACAGGTTTTCCCGGCGATTTTAATCCGTGTGCCAGCTAGATTAATCCACGTGCCACGCAGACTTTATGGGGCACGGATTAGTTTAGCTGGCACTCGGATTAAAATCGCCGGGAAAACCTGTAGATGTAAAACGAGACACTGGTCTAGCAGTAAAAGCTGCAAAAAGGAGAGATTTGCGGTGTATTTCCCTTCTCAGTCCCCCCTTGCCTGTTTCCTTTCCAAGTAAGCTTGATGTCTGGCAATAGGCCAGAGTGAGACCCCGAGGCACGTTTCGCGAAAGTATCGCCTTGCTTCCTTTGAAGGACCTGAAAGATTACATGCGCCAGGCAGGAGAAGTGACCTACGCTGACGCTCACAGGCTCAGGCCCAATGAGGGGTAAGGAACGCGCGGCTTGAGCGAGGTCAAAGGGCTACAGGTCTGCGTTTGATGTATTTCAGCGTCGTGGAGTTTGCCAGTTACCGGGACCTGAAGAACGCCCTGCACAAATTGGACAACACGGAACTCAACGGTCGCAGGATTCGACTCATCGAAGATAAGCGGAGCAAGTCGGGCAGGCACAGGTAAAGGGTCGGATAAGTGTTTGACTGGGGTTGAGCCAGTTAGTGTGCTATGCATGCGCAATAGAATCTACACATTTTCCCGTTGGAAGCAGCTTCTGGCTGCATACAACAGATTGCTGTAAGCAGCACAATATCTTGGCCCTATATTGGCTGAATACTGATCCAAAATTGCCAAATACCGAGCCAATAGTGGGTCAGGATGTTGTGCTGCTACAGTGACATGACATTTGTTGTGTTGTGTGTGGGACGCTATGGAAAACGAGTGTTAATGCTCTACTGTGTTTGCCTTGGCAACAGATATCGCTAAAAGAATGGCAGTTACATAGAGAGTTTCGCAAAATCCGCTTAATCAGAATCAGAACTATAGTTCCGAAAAGTAGCCACAAATCAACGGTACCCTCCGTTATGTTAGCCACATTTGTGAACGGATCACTATTGTGCAGTCCTTGTGTATTCTCGTGTGACATCTGTTGCTTATAAATATTTTTGCGAAATATCGAAGCCCCGGCCAATACAATGTTTTACATCACAGACAAAATGACGGCTGATCCTTAAAAGGTCCTTCAATTTTTCTCCCAATTCACTGGCCAATTGCGGACCGAATTTTTGTTGCTTCAGAATGTGTATGATCCTCAACGACTTACTGGTTCTCACCAACTTTGAAGGACGTGTGACAGACACTCCCTCCATTTTTTATTTTCAAACACTCCTCCCCCGGGACTTGTTTTCCATCACGTTCCAGATCCCGATCCCGCTCGAGGTCACGGAGGAGATCTCCCCAGTCCCGCAGCCCGAGGTCCCGTTCGGAATCTCGCTCGAGGTCCCGTTCCAGATCAAAGTCCCGGTCGCCATCGAGGTCCCCCAGACCGAGGGAGTCCAGGTCGCCCGTGCGGCGCTCGTCCAGACACGACAGCCCCACCAGGTCGCAGTCAAGGTCGCCCAGCAAATCCCCGAGGAACGCCACGTCCAAATCACCCTCGCCCAACGACGACCGGGATAGTTAAACGAGAGGAAGTCCTCTGTATTCCCTGTATCAAATGTAGCTGCTGGAATGTCTCTATTTCCTCAAACGTAGCCGGTGAAGCGTAGCCGGAATGTCTCGTGTGTTTGCATGGATCAGAGTAGAATAAAATCGCTGTGAAGTACGTTTACTTTGTGCGGCCAAGTCATTGTCTGAACTAAATGTCTACGTCTGTGCCTTAAACTGAGTGTGAAATTATTCACTTTTAGTTTCCGATGCATTACGCAAGGATGTGACTCGACAACAAAAAAATTTTAAAAACAGACACACGCATTCCTGCTCAACACTCTCTGCAGGGTGAAACGAAGAAAAACGTCACCAGTGATGTCATGTGCTCCAATCTGTGCAAACAATTTTTTTTCTTCTCTCTGCCCCAGTCTACCAGACGAAATTTCTCTAAACCAGTCAGGGGGCTGTATCGTAACTACGTCAAAGAGACCCATTTGGGTACGGCGGGCATTCCCATCTTTGCATACGGTCGTGATTTTCTGCAGTATTTCTGCATCTGTCAAATATAGTGCAGTTTAATAGGGAGGATAATGGTTTTAGGAAAGTGTAGCTACTGAAGTGCTTCCTCTTCTTTAAACCCGCAGTGAACACTACTGGTATAATTTCATGTCCCAAAATTGCAGAATTTTGCTAGGTCACATCCCGGGATTTCTGGATAAATCTTGGCTTTCTCGACAACGAATACTTTGTGGTGGGAGTGAAAACTGACAAACTGTGTCTTACCTACTTTTGGCTTCGAGCGTCCCCTCCTCAAAAGATATAATTTGCAATCGGAAACCGAAACCAACCTCATGATCTACGACACGTGACTCGCGTGAACTACGCAAGCCATAGCCAAGGAGAGCCCTCAAGTAGGATTAAAACTCCCAAGGAATCGGAAGGAGCCTTCCAATCTATAAGGCTGCACAAAATACTCTTTGTTGTTCTGATCCTCATGAATACAATAACGGAAAGTGAAAAGATGAGACAGCCTTTTCAGAAAACTAGACTAAACTGTTCCAGGCCAGAACACAACAGTTACTGTGATTGAATAAAAGGGGAGAAGAGGAAAAGTCACCAATTCCGGGTATGCGCATATGCGACATTCCCCAGAATATCCCAGTGGAAGATGCAAAAAAACGTCATTGCTTTTAGCTGCCACATAAGTATATGCAAGTGCTGAACGTTCTGTCTTATCTGCGCTGCTGACTGCGGGAAATATCCTGGAGCACAGCCACGAGATATTTCGTAGCAGATGACGAGAAGAGACGCATTCCAACACAAAGTCAATATTCCGGTGTGGTACGAATGCTCAATACATATATAATACGAAGTGAAACTTTTGCCCTGTGAGCATTTTTAAAAAGTTGCGTACTCCTGTGCCAAGAGTAGTCCGCAAAAGTTGGTACACGTGGCACACTACAGGCATAACCGGGCTGTACACGGACTAACGGAAAGTGAAAAGCACAACGGCTACACTCAAATTTCGCATTACAGACTATCGTAATTGTCCGGTGAATTTTTATTTCAATTTTTTCCACTAGAACGTTCCGTAGGGACGACAGGAAACTCGCACCGCATCACAATCTGTGACAGCATGGACGTTTCAGGTGGATGCAGTCCTGTAGGATATCCTGGGGATAGCCGCACAGATAAACGAACCCGTCGCAGGATCCACATTTAAAAATTGCGGGATAGTTAACAAAAAAAAAAAAAAAAGAACAGAAAAAAAAAAACGGCTCTGGATTCCGAACCGAAAATAGCGCCACCTACACAGGGGTGTAATCTACACAGGGGGGTCGTCATAGGATGACTAAACGCACCTATGTAACCTGAGGGGCTTTAGGGGTACGGGGGGTGATTGGGTGTACTGCAGTGCAGACCACAGTACAAACTTTAGTACTACAGCTTTGGATCTGCCCCTAACAGCCAGATGCTATAACCACTTCGTTTTGTATGTACATATCTTTATGCAAGTTCCTTAAAATATTCGGGTTAACTTAGCAGGAGTTACAATCGTGGCTAGAATTGATGGACAGCGGATAGTGTCACGAAGTGAAGCCTTACTTACAATCTCAAAACCCTTTTACAGTGCTATCGTGAATATTGAATTCAAAGAGTGTGTATGAATATTTGTTTAGTATCTCCACACTGCACAACACGTACACAGATGCAACATCGCTGCGGCGTACCCAGTCCAGCTTGGTACAGGCAACGTCCAATACAGATCATGTGACCTATTAGCACCAGTCACAGCCTTCGAACTTGTACACTTGGCACTCCATGATGCATGCGGCATGTCAGGACGAAAAGAACAATTATGCCAACGCACCGTGCGGTAAAAGGTTAAAAGCATGGTGTCACGCAGTACACTGGTACAGTAACACAGACATGCGTTAGAAAACTCCATCATCTTGGAGTACTCATTGAAATTACATGTTCATCAGATAGTGGTACTTCATGCATGTGCCAGTTGGACCAACTTCCTGAACTTTGTCACGAAGGAAAAATCAAATAACACAAAGCAGTCCTCTGACGAGCAGCACGGCATTGAGCAAAGATATATGCGCTTCAAAAAGTATGTGTCCAATAGCGGGACTATGGGACTCCTGCAACCCTAAAGTGTTGCACATGAAACGTGAAACAATTAATACATTTTGCAGTAGGCATGTTTGCCATTCAGTTCAATGTTTGTCGTGCAATGGAGGCTTTTTGTCTAGGATACAAAACAGCATTTCACCCCCCATTTATGAATAATCCTGGCTGTTCATAGGTACAGGGTTGACTACACACAGTTTCTATTTTTTCAGTTTCAGACTTGGTGCTTTAATGTTTAACCTGGCAAAAAACCCATGGAAAACTTTATCGCCAAGGAAAAAAAAAAAGATACAGCAGCATCTTCTCCTGTAGTGCACATGTCATTGGCATATGATATGTGAGGGATGCCTCAAGAAGGTGTGTGTCCTATAGTAGGACTATTGGACTGGGACCCCTGGCACTATGAATGGGGTAAAACCCATTTTTACCCCTGATTTGCATCACCATCACTTGGGGTAAAACCCAAAAAAGGAACTATGCAAAGTGCCAATTGGAAAATAGTAGATGCATCGACCAGGTCACAATTTCATAGAGGACGGCCCCCCAGCACAATTACGGAAAGGAATTATGTCCCTAAGCGGTCCAGAAACCACAGCGCAGGAACAAGCACAAAAATGCGGGGTAGTTTTATCATTATGCACAGCGCAGGAACTGAAATAAAAGCAGGCTAAAAAGACCACTTGCCACTCTCATCAGCTTTCATCAGCACAGTAATTGAAACATGCACATCTTGTCTCGCACGCGATAGCCTAGAAAAATGCACACGACCCCCTCCAGTCATGGGGGACCGGGGTTAAGCAAACCCAGAGATGCCCTGCAGGCTGATAAGGAGACTGCGGTCACTAAAAGTAACCTCCCCTACCCCTGTAGTTGTGGGGCCCGACCGGTCTACACGGGCGAGGTCCCAGCTGTTGAAATGGCGACATCCCGATGTTGGGTGTGCTCCCGCTTCTCCAAATGGGTCTCCACTGTCTACGGGGGTGGTACACCCCTCCTCGCTGCTGTGGGCGTCCCCCCCTTCCTGCAGGGGCGCAGAAGGGTCAGACGACAACGAGCTGATAACAGGGCGCGAGCGTTCTTACCACGATTGATTTGATGCGGCACATTCTCTTTGACGTTTCTGTACACGGGCCCCCTAGACGGAGCGACGAAGTACGGCCTCTTGTCTACTACAACTGCGCACAAAATGAGATAAGTACTGGGAAGCACTGGAGCTAAGCCGTCGAGAGAGAGTAAAAAATAAAAAATAGAGATAAATATGGGAATACAATGATAATAGGAATGACCATGGATCAATCACGTGTAGGGCCTGACTTTTTAGGGTTACACCCGATTACCCCCCTCCACCCCCGATTCAAATGCCCGATAAAATTCATTTAACGGGCAGCAGGGTCTCCGTTTTGACAGTTTGTATTAGCATATTCATGCAGTTACAACTAGAAGCCCCGGAAAAAACACGAAAATTTTAGAAAAAAAAAAAAACGATTCTAGCTCATTGTATGCTGTGGCTTGGCCAGCAATGCTTCGACTGAGCAGTAACCACATTTGTTTCCATTTTTGTTTCAAATTTTTCGGGTAAAAAAAAACCGAAAAAGAAAGTTTTTTTTCCGAGCGATTCAAAATTTCTGGAAATTTTGCATCTCTAGTCACAACACAGTTTCCAAAGTTCTGCGTTATTTGTGACGACTTGGGACTCCCCTGATCCAGCAGTTTTCGGGGGAAATACCGGGTCAGACCCTGTTTTTCACCGATTTGAATCGCGAGGTAAATATCGGGCATAATCTGGCACAACCCTAAAAAAGGTCAGGCCCAACTCACACATCACTCACGCTGCACCGAAACTCACCAGGATGTGAAATAACGTGTCGCTGCATGCCCGAGTACTTTGGGGTGCCATTCACCATGAACGTTGCGTCCAGGGTGTTCAGCACCGGACTACCAGGCATTGCGGCGGCAACGAATGTTTCATCTAGCGCCCTGTTGAACGGTCTCAGCGCCGTCTGCTGGAACTGCGGTGTCCGCGCGGCATCGAAAGTCTGGTCGAGTCTGAGCGGCGTGAGCGCTGCTGCTTGCCTCGGTGTAGGAACACCAATGTGATGATCGTGAACTGGTGTTCTGCCGTCTTCACCGTGCACTGCACCTCCAATCCTGAGAGGGTGAGGGGATGCAACTCGACGAACAGCGAAGGTGGTGCGCTCTGCCGCAGGAGCTGTTGGGTTTTTAGAACAAAGAATGGGTGAGAGAGGTGCTGTAGCGGCGTCAATAAAATGGCCCAGTAGTCTCGTATTAATTCGACCGCGATTAATTTAATCTGTCGCTTCATTTCATCGCATTTGGTGGTCGTGTGTGTTGACATGGAAGCAGTTAGCGTTCAAAATTATAATAACCAATAAATACATAATTCCCTTTGAAATACATCTCATTGCTTCCGTATGTATCAGAAAGAGATGATCATTGTAACGAAGTAAAAGAGAATATATATATGTGTGTCGAACTGATATATTCCAGTATTTTTTTCCATGGTCTATTCTGCAATTGAATTACCTTCATCAAGACATATAGTTAGCCAACCAAATGTTAATTTGTTTTTTTTTAACAATTTGTGCGGAGTAGAACAACTGAATGCTGATGTCATGCGCGTCTGCCGCCACCCATTCATTTTTGTTCTCTATCCCACCAACTGTATCTTTCAGGTGCTGTAGGTACTTGAATAAATAAATAAGCTGAACCTCACCAAATGGAAATCGCTTCAACGAAATTTCTGCTTTAACGGAACAACAGCCGCAAGGTTGTTTGGGTTCATATTTATGCGATGCAAAAATTTTCCCGTTAAACGGAACTAAAATTTTTACACCACTGGGTAAACGGAACTCAGTGAACATTTCAAAGCATCATCGCTACGCACATCAGAGCTTGAGCTCTCCGCTTCCAGTGCGGCCATGGTTAGGATTAGCCATTAACAGTAATAAATGCCATTTACAACAGCATTGCACACAATTGCATTACAACGGCATTACAACTGCATTGCATTGCTCTTGATCTTCAAAGCAAGATCAAAGTTATCAACAATTTTGAGAGTGGTTGCTACACAAAAAGTACGCTAAGAAGAACTCTTAGCGAAAAGGACAAGTTGTATGATGCCTTTAGTGATTCACGATTTGGACCGCAAAGAAAGAAGACCTACACTCAGTGACTAAGAAGAGCTTGAAAAATGTTTGCTACCGTGGATAAAGCGTGTCCAAAGTCAGATTATCCCAATTAATGGGCCAATTGTTTGTGTGCAGGTGGATCTTCTCAAGTTGAAAATTAAGTTTGATTACTGCATAATAAAAACTTTGATGCAGTAATGTGCTCCTGGAAATTACACTCACACACAACTCAGTAAATGGAACTCCTGATAAACGTAACAGATTTGCCAGGTCACCTGAGGTTTCGTTTAAAGAGATTCCACCAAATAGTAATTGCACTTAAGCGCATGAATATACGAAGCACTCTATGACAATGGCTACATTTTTTCAATGATCAGGAATTTTTTGTGCGTGTCTTTTTACCATATAAATTTCACTGAATTGCTCGTGCGTATTTTTCTGCACAAGTCCCCTTACTTTGAGGCTGCTCAATGTCAGCAGTATTGACAGGTTCCGTGGACAGGCTGTGCCATCGTGGAATATCCAAGAGCTCTTTCAACTGAGAACGTGCCGCCTCTTCATCCTGCTGGTCCGCCCAACTGACGTGACCGCTACTTTTGGCCTGCATGTGTGCAAAGTGCATTTATGTGTATAGAGGAACGTGTAAAGAGGTGCATATTATGCTTTGTGGCGCGGGCAGTTACTGCATTAATGCTAGGGGACAAACACAAAAATACAAGGTTTGTTCGTTGGTGGAAAAGATCTGCCCTGCTCAGGAAAACACGAATGTACATCCGTTACATCTGGATCAGGAGATCAGGGTCAGCCTGAAGTTTTAGGGTTTTACCTGATTCTTCCCCGAATTTGCACCCCGAATTGAAGGTTGCCTCTTTAGGATGAAACCCGATGTTTGCCAGGCAAATTGCCCTCTCTGGGATGTCTGTAGGAATGCACTAACTTACTTGTTTGGCAGAAAAATGCAGTTACATCATCGTTTGTACCAAACCGCTACAGTTAGTTTGAATAACTGAGCTCAATTTCTCCCCGAATTTAGCGTACTGGAAGTTTTTTCACCCGAATTTGCATGAATTTAGTGCACACGTTTATTTACCCGATTTTTACCCCCCGAATTTAGAAAAAAAAAAATTCCCAAAAACTTCGGGCTCTAAGGATCATGCGTGCCACAGCCTATCAAAGTCCCTTTTAATAGTTTCTAGATGCCATTTGTTCTCATGTCTGTATCCCTGCTAACCACACGCATGCACAAAAAGGGGAAAGAAAAATGCCCACCAGGCTGAGAATATTCTGATACGCTGCCCGCAGGTCATTGGTGATGTACTTGTGGCCCTCGGCTAATAAGTGGAGATTCTTAATGTGTGGCAGCACAGCCTGATGCATCTGATCCCACTGAGAGATCTGCTGCGTTTGCAGGAGGCAGGCTTGCATTAGTGTGCTTTCTCTGAGCTGGCTTTCTTCCAATGCCAGGACCAAGTCGCACTGCCTGACCTCTCTGTTGATGGCCTGCAAGAAAGTGGGCTCTCGTTATATTAAAAGGGATAAATTTATCGGTATAAAAATATTAATGGAAATAGGTCCCCCGATGAAATAGGTACCTCTTGTGAGTGTACAGCGCCAGCCATTCCGATCTGCCCCGCGATGGAGTCAAAATTGTCTCGTAGCTTCTGCTGCAGCTGCTTCCTCTTCTCGGTCAGTTGGTGTTTTCTAGCCTCCGAACACATTGTCGAAACCTCGGGTTTTTCACAGTTCTGAAACAGCAGAGAGAATGTAAAAGTACTTTCCAGAACAAGCATCTATCGGGAAACGATAACTGAAGTTGAAAAATCAATCAATAAGTAGGGCCTGACTTTTTAGGGTTAAACCCGTATCCGCCCGATATTTACCTCCCGAACGAAATCTGTAAAATTCGGGTTTAACCCGAATCTACCCGAAAACATCCAGGTCACACATATACACCGGTGGCACACTCATAAGCGTGCATTAAAATAAAGTTTGATAACACTGCTAAACATTAGTTCCATGTTAAGACAAATTTTTTATTAAAAAAAATCACCCGAATACACCCGAATTCCTGACGACAGAATATGCCGTAACGGGATTTAACCCGAATACACCCGAATTTTCGAATGAAAAATATCACCCGATATTTACCCCCCGAATTTGGCCAAAAATAAAACCCGAAAAAGTCAGGCCCTATCAATAAGTAATAAATGATAACAATAATATGATTGTTGTTCTTCATGCTAAGTGTGTGTGATACCTCTCTATTGCCTTTCTATCTTTATTCAGCTGCATGCTCTATATATTTGCAGACCGGACGGAATGAAAAACTGAAGAATGCCCCTGCCTGCATATTCTAACACTACAGCAACGATGGCAAAAGTAATAGCACGATGGAGTAACAAAAATCAAGATAAGAGCCACATTGCGTACAAATCGGAGACAAGTACTTTTAGCTTCCCCATCCAAAATCAGACCCTTCTAAAAGGACTAAATACTCACGGTACTAGGAACAGCTGTCAACGCGGAGTAATTCCGAAGGGTCATGTCACGTAACCGGGTCTTTAGCTGTAAGTAACGATACAAGCACACTGTTAACTGTGTGTAATCACAGCGACACAGAGCCGACGGTCACGCTATCTATAGAGCCTGAAGTTGTAGGGTTTAACCCGATTTTCCCCCGAATTTGCACCCCGAATTGACTGTTGCCTCTTTAGGGTGAAACCCGATGTCTACCCGGCAAATTTCCCTCACTGAGGCATCTGTAGCAATGCACACTAACTACAGGTTTTCCCGGCGATTTTAATCCAAGTTCCAGCTAAATTAATCCATGCCCCATAAAGTTTGCATGGCACGTGGATTAATTTCGATGGCTCTTGGATTAAAATCACCGGGAAAACCTGTAGTTTGGCAGCAAGCACAGTCAAATCACCGTTTGTACCAAACCAGTTTTCCGTTAGTTTTGAGTAACTGAAGCTGATTTCTCCCCGAATTTAGCGTACTGGGAGTTTTTCCACCCAAGTTTGCATGAATTTAGAGTGCGTTTTTATCTACCCGATTTTTTCACCCCGAGTTTAGAAAAAAAATATTTCCTGAAAACTTCAGGCTCTACTTATCTAGGACCCTGTGCTTTCGGGTTTTATGTTTTCGGGGTTTTTTTTTTTCCATCGCAGGGGGGAACGTAAAAACCGGGTAAAAGCGGGTGATATCGGATGGAAAATAAAGGAGCGCGCCTCTCGTATTTTAGACTTACAGAACAGGTGCGCTGCATGTGCAGCGTTTGTAGAGCCTAAAGTTTTCGGGGTTTTCTTTTTTTTTTTTTTTCAAATTCAGGGTACGCAGGGAATCCAACAGTGAAGCCTTCTTTAATATTCACAAGCTTTCATGTAGTAGTCTACATTTCTTCAGGTGTAAAATGTGTATCTATCTAAAAGGTGTAAAAGTGTATCTATTTTGCGGGGACTTAAATCGCAAATTTATATATATAAATTTTTATTTTTTATATAATTTATATATAAATCGCAAATAATTCGTGAAAAACACGAAAAAATTTTCCGTAGGAGAAAAAGAAAAAAAAAATTTACAGTATGCTATACAAGGTGCATTGCAAAAGCTCCTGCCAGAAAATAAACATCTCTCGTACCAATCATGTTGTTCATGTAGTCAACATATGCAGACGACTCTTAGCAGACGTCGCACGAAGGAGGCAAAACAAGCACTTACTTCCATACATCGCAAGGAGCCATCGCACTCGCACAACTCTTTCACCAACATGGAGCGTATCTTGTAGAGCCTCTCAATATCTGGCAACACTGTGTCTGGCACAGGTGCAGGTATGGGTACAGGAGCTGATACAGGGGCTGGTGCCTGCACGAGCTGCCTCTTGAGGCCCGACAATTCTTCCTGCAGCTCCTTGACAGTTGCTTGTGACGTTTTCAGTCTCACAGATAGCTCATCGTTCTGGGATGTGAAAAGAGGAAGAACGTTAATGGAACATTTGCATTGTATGAGACCACACGCAAATCAATGCCACAAACCACCGTTTCGCGCATGCTGCATTCTCGCTATAGACCAGGAAGCCCCCTTACGTCACAGAAGCGTGTACGTGTAGCAGATTTAGCGGTAAAAGTTAGAACTGCACGAATACATAAACAAAATACAGAGACCGACACTGAAGATTTTTGTTTGAAGTTTAATTTGTACAAGCTTTCGCGTGGAGGTCCACGTTTCCTCAGCATACCTGCCAACTTGGGAACATCCAAATTAGGGAGATTTCAAAAGTGCGGGAGGGGGGGGGGGTAGGAGAAAGCCGATGTTGGGTGGCTTTCGTAACACGAGCACACTTTACCCCAGTAGGCTTGTCAGGCACAACAGACTTTGCCCTCTCCAAGAAACTATCTGAGTGTCAAGCTGCGACAAGGCTATGACACGTTCTCAAAAGAACGTGAGGTCACAAAACTACGTCTCTGTTCTCTTTGCGAGGTCGAGGTTCTCTTTGCGAGGTACGCAAGGTTGAAACAGCTATAGTGCAAAGGCACCTTTGTCGCCCGAAAACATGGAGGAAATGCACGGAAACTAGAAGTGCTAGAACTAGAACTATGACCAGAACACCTGAACTCCGTAACACAGAGGCTCTAACATAGGCGTAACACAGGAAGCGGCAGCGATGCCGACGGCAATTGGGCTGGTACTGGATTGACGTTTTCATCTGTGTGCCCAGAAGAAAAGCAGGCGTTTGAGATATAGAGAGGGACACTGCATTTTCCGGGAGATTTGCTTCTCGGCCGTACAATCGTACAAACCGGTCCGAATCCGGGAATCTCCCGGATGAATCGGGAGAGTTGGCAGGTATGCCTCAGGTACGAGTGACCTAAGTGACCTCAGGTAGCGTGGACCTCCACGCGAAAGCTTGTACAAATTAAACTTAAACAAAAATCTTCAGTGTCGGTTTCTGTATTTTGTTTATGTGACCTACAGGACTTGACTCCCCTCTTCATATATGCAGCTGTACGAATAGCAAAATTTCCATTGCGAATCAAATTCGAATAATTTCTTCAGAAGGCGAATCGAATTCGAATACCCAGAAAAGGCCTAATTCCAATAATTTTTCGAATACCTTATGGTGAAATATTTTGTGGTGTTCTGCGCATTCGATGATGTTCTCCTCCAAACTTGTGAGCCTTTTCACCCAGCATAACATATTGTGGGATACTCACCTTTTTCTTGTACTCTTCGAGAACAGCTCCATACATGGAAACATGAAGGTCAACATTGACCATGTTGCGTTTTGCCTGGACAGGAAAGGGAAGTTGTTCTCATTCCGATATATCATCACGTCGGGCACGCAATGAACTGCGGGGTGGTCGACAGTTACCTCGAGTCTGATGTTCTTTGCGCGGTCTGCGTACTTGAGGGTGTTATAGGTGTCCTCGTAGTTGAAGGACGATGGGCTGATGGCTGCTATCATCACGGTCTGGCACTTACCGCCCAAGGAATCCTTCAAGATCCTCGTCAGCTTGCTGTCTCGGTATGGCACGTGTCCTTTACGCTACAAATTTATGGAAATCAGTTAATGATACGTAGGGCCTGACTTTTTAGGGTTAAACCCGTATCCGCCCGATATTTACCCCCCGAACGAAATCCGTAAACTTCGGCTTTAACCCGAATCTACCCGAAAACATCCGGGTCGCGTGGCGCGCTCATAAGCGTGCATTAAAATAAAGTCTGAAAACATTGCTAAACATTAGTTCCATGTTAAGACAAATTTTTATTAAACAAAAAAAAAGAAATCACCCGAATACACCCGAATTCCTGACGACAGAATATGCCGTAACGGGATTTAACCCAAATACACCCGAATTTTCGAATGAAAAATATCACCCGATATTTACCCCCCGAATTTGGCCAAAAATAAAACCCGAAAAAGTCAGGCCCTAATGATACGGTAGAATCTCCGCGATAAGAATCTCACGGGGTAGCGGAAAAAAAAATTCGTATAATCCGAAATTCGTATCGGAAGAATTAAACCGAAATAAAAATTGAGGCAAGAAAATAGAGAGCGATTGTTCATTTTCCATTACTGTCAGTGAGGGAGGTCGGTCGTAACGCTTTTGGGTCTTCATTTTTTACCAATGCTGCCGAAATTCGCGAGATGATTCAAAAGGCCCAAGCACGTGCTTTGTACTTCAGCGTACCTTAGTATTTCTGTACAAGCAGTGGATGTACCATGGAAGATGATTCTTTCTAAAGTTGGCTGTCATCATCATTCTACGCGTTTTCATAGGAGCTGTTGCTGTCGTCTGTTACGGTAGTCGTCTGCTACGCTCGTTATAATCTCGTGGGTCGTGACATATAGATGGCATTTTTAAAGCCACTTCGAATGTTTTGAGCGAAGGCTTTTAAAATAAAGCGTATTTCGGACCGATTTCGTGGCTCTTAGAAGTCCGAAAAAATGGTCGGCGACTGTATACGAACTTTATCGATCACGGCAGACTTACCTTGTAATCTGCCAGCGCATTGATACAGTTGCCAAGTGCCAAGAGGGACCGGTTAATGTTGGTCCCTTCCCGGAACCGCACGCCCGTGGAGGTCACCGTTGCGGCCCGTTCCGATCCCGCCAGGTCAATGAAGCTCATCTTGGAAGATCGCACTCCGGAAGATGTTCCGGTCACGTGCTCGCTTTGGGTGAGATATACCTGAAACGGGTACAAGCACACAGGTATACAGGTACAGGTATTGTAAAGTTGCGTTATTGTAAGGTTATATGTAGTTGTCCTACAGTTTTGCCTAACTACTGCTTGAGGGGAATTTCTTCCATTTTCGTTCTCCCGTATGTTTACTACAATTGAGTGTTTTTGTTATACATGTATTGCTAACAGATGGATGTTTGATAGTATGAATGAATGCTTGAGTGAAATTTCATTATATGTTTACTACAATTGAGTGTTTTTGTTACATTGCTAACAGGTGGATGTTTGATAGTATGAATTTTGCATGAACGATGTGTGCCGCGCTGACAGAGGGTCGGGCCGCGTCAAGCTGCACACCAGCAGCTTTTTGCCCGACCTCCCCACCAACTTGTTTGGGAAATACAGAATTGAATTAAAAAATTGAAATATCAACCTGGAAGACTGCGTGCGAGCGTGAAGACTCTGCATTGGCATCTGTTGGATGTTGCGTCCTGTTGAGGTTGCCTTGGTGCAACATCTCCAGCAGTTGAGAGGCGTTCTGCGGCTGTAGTGAGGATGTAAGAGATTCAAAAGAATTCCTTTATTTATTTTTCCTTTATATATTTTTTCGCTGGTGCCCATCAACAACAAATTGTGGCCTACTGAACACTACAGGTTTTCCCAGCGATTTTAATCCAAGCGCCATCGAAATTAATCCACATGCCATGCAAACTTTATGGGGCATGGATTAATTTAGCTGGCACTTGGATTAAAATTGCCGGGAAAACCTGTAGTAAGTATCCAACAAATAATCCTGTCAAACTAACCATAGGTTGACAAAACTAACGAATGGAAACCCTGAAGGGCCTTTCTGAGTTTACAAGTTTAAAAGTAACGAGGTTTTACTTTTGATTGTTTCTTAGTTTTATGGAAAGAATTCAGTCTCGAGGGTTTGCGTATTTCCTGTATTCGATGAACATGTTAAATAAATTACATTTATGCGAAAGTTTATGGGTATGTTTTCAACTGAAAGTAAACTATTATTTAATTTGTTTTTCGTTCAACAAAGATACCAAATTGTGATTCAAAACACCTTTCAGTAGAAGGGTCTTTTTTTTTTTCCTGGCTTCGTAAATTCTTTTTTAAGAAAGTATTCGAAAAATTTGAGATTCGTAAGATTCGTGGATTTGCAGAACCTTCCTTGGATACGGACTCTTCCTATCTCTACATTACAGTTACCATCTGAAGAAGAGAAAAAGCAGAATAAATGTAACTTTCAAAAACATTGTTTTAATACTTTTACAGTCCAAACATAATTATATTTGCTATAAACAGAGGATTTTCCATGGACCTTAACAGCACAGTGTGAATTAGACTGAGGCCATCAATGACAAAACTCACGGAATTCCTGGTTGAGAAAAACGGCAGGGTATTTGAAGCCTCGACAAAACGACGCTACCGAACTGATGTGTGGATATTGAATATTGTCATACCTGAGTAACTTAGTTTTTACAGTTAGTTCAACCAAAAGCGGTAACCATATTTACTGTTACAAGTAGAATTGTGCGAATAGCAAAATTTCCATTGCGAACAGATTACGAATACTTCACTTACACTGCAAATCGAATCCAAATAATTTCTTCAGACGGCGAATCAAATTCAAATAATCAGAAAAGGCCCAATTCCAATAGTTTTCGAATACCTCATGGTGAAATATTTTTTTGGTGTTGTGCTCGTTCGATGATGTTCTGGTCCAAACTTGTGAGCCTTTTCATGCAGCATAAAATATTGTGAGAGAAGGGTCCCTCTGTGTTGTGTATCATAGACTGCATTATGTAGTGAGATAAACTGCACTGAGAGTTAGTCAACATGTTCCATGCTGCCTGCTTTGTGTGCATCTTCTCATTCCTATGTTTACATTGTGAATTTCCTGTACTTTTTTTTTAGAAACTGCAGATAGTATTTCCATCTGTTACTGAACATAACTCTGAAAGTTGGGAGTGCATTTACTGGAACATGCAGTGCCCAGAGTACACTGTTGACCATGAGGTCACAGAAGTTGTAGACTTTAGTGACAGAATATTGTAAAGTGGGCTTCACCTAACACTAGAGTGTGACGAGGTGAAGCCGACTTGCAGAATGGAGCCGTACACCAAAAGAATTAGGGTGGTGACATGAAGTGGGCTTCACCGAACTCCTGGATGTAATGTGGCGAAGCCCACTTGCAGCTTATAGCGATACCTAGCTTCAGTACTATTCGAAAAATACTGGAAAATTTTGAATACTGAAAATAGGTTGCAAATAGCATTCAAATAGCATCAGCCCTATTCGATTCGTATTCAAAATTTCGAATATATTCGCACAGCTCTAGTTACAGGTACAAGTTATTTGTATCTTAGTTACTACTACGTATATCCAAGACTGTGTACAGCTGCATACAGTAACAGGGTGCCTTATACAGAATGCTCAGATGTAGTCTTTGGGTTGTAGCTTGTGACTGTAACTAGTTACTGCTTTTGGTTAAAGTAACTGCAAAATGTAACTGTAACTGCACAACATGCTGCACCAAGGGTGAGCAAGTACGTACGTACCGCATGTACGGAAAGCTTCGAGATTTGGACACCCCGCACGGGGTCTTCCAACAGGATGAGGGGAGCGCCGCCAGGCTTCAGGAGGTCCTTGACATTTTCATTGTAGACCTCAAAGTAAGAGACCATGACCTTGAACGACCTCTCTTCTTTCAGGGCCTCGAGTCTCTCGTACAGGTCCGACACCGTGTGAAGAACGACCCCGTGACAGTCAGGAGAGCCCAGCATGGTGAAAGTCTTTCCGGAGCCCGTTGCTCCGTAGGCAAATACTACGGAAGGCCCAAGGGAATTTTTTTTTTTTTTTACCGACTCCGGAAGAGATAATAATGATAACGGGTGTTATCGGAGGGTTTCAGAATAGGGAAAACCAAGCGATTTGGGGGCAGAAAAGATGGTCGCCACTGTGCGTGCCCGGATCCAAAACTGCACACACTTAAAAAGCACCATTCCGAATGGCATCGTTCTGCCCTCTGATTGGTCCAAAATGGGAGACGTACGCCTTTTTCTGACACTTATGCAGTTACGTTGTCATAAAAAGGTGTTGTGCATATTTGCACATTTTATTTGCATATTTTATGAGCAACTGCGCTTTTTTTCTGCTCTATTTTACAAATTGCTTTTTCTTTTTCATCTAGCCGGGTTTTTGTTTTAATGTTGCGTAACTCTCGAGCACGCCTCCTTACATGCTTGGGCAGCTTGTTTGTTTTGTGACCATTATTACTTACAAATTAATATTATTATATTATCGTCGCTATCATTATCATTACGACACAGAGAAACACTATTTTGGTAGGATATACAGCGTGACATTTGGATCGCAATAACAGATTTTTCTAGTATTCTGAAGACACGAGATTCCGTCGGTACGGGCAGCTCTTACTGCATCTATTCATCCGTAACATTGATTTATTTATCAATTTATAAAAATTGTTATTTCTTAATGTAGTGTACAGCATATTGACATACTTTATAATTAAATCATTATTACTCATCTAAAAGTTTTCAAATTACCGGAGCAGTTGCAGCCTTCAAGGAGCTTGTCCAGGATTGGTTGTGTCGTGTTTTCAAAAACATGTCTGTTGGTGGCATCTTCATCGAAGACCTGCAAAAACAAAAACAAACAAAAAATTTATTGTATATTGTAATAATTGTAATCGAGCTAATTGAAGCAATGGCAACACACATACGATTTAAGAATGACGGAACTTGTGATAAAAGTGACAAGCACCATAATTTATGGCGTGACTTCGGCGCTTTCTGAGAAGAGTAAAACCTGTGCACAATCAGCAACCGCGGAAGATGAAGCGAACTGCGGGGTCCTCGAGGCTTCCGATATTGTTTTGACAGGTGGCATTTATGAGGATCCTATATTGGAGCAGGCGTATTTCCATTTAGGGCAATACAGGAGATACGGTATACACCAGTGATGGTCACTAACTACTTCTACAGTAGTTTAACTATAACTACTAATTACTTCACGATGGAGTAGTTTAACTAGTAGTTCGACTACTTTTCAGGGAAGGTAGTTAAAACTACTTCTTTAACTATTCCAATGTATTTTAACTACATCTATAACTACTTAACGTTGTCCATCAATACCAATCCCATTCTATGCTGTTCTTGGACACCTAAATATGAATCGCAAGCAGTGATAAAAGTGAAGGTTTAGTACGCATGCACGACATATTTGCTGTGCACCTCCGTTCTCATCAAACAATCAAGGTAATCAATCATCAATCAAGGTAAAAGTCGAAAGCACAGTCGTCCCGTAAAGCTTGCGGCAAAATTGGAAGTAGTTGGCGCCTGCAGTAACCTAACTACTGTATAGTTAACTACTCGAAATACTAGTTCAACTATTAGTTGCCACTACATTTCTGCAAGTAGTTTATAACTACTTTTTAATTACTTTTTAACTACAATCAGGTAGTTTAACTACGTGTAGTTAACTACTGGCCATCACTGGTATACACCATACACCTAAGATGAGGAGGAGGATTTTTGCTATCTCTGAAATGTTATCTCTACACTGTCACACACATACCAGTGACTTCATTCGACTGATCAGAAGGAAATGGAGCAAAAGAGTAAGAGAGGTTCACCTTGTCAAAGACAAAAACAAGATTTTTGCTCTGGCGCTGTGGGTGCCTTCGCAGGGGCGTGCTGGGAACATCCTCGTCGGGGTCAAACACGAGCATCTGCGAGTCCACTGCACGGACTACCCTCCTGACACCGTGCTCCCGATGATTGAGGGGCCGTACGCGGACTGCCACGGTCACATGGCCATTTCCGTCCGGTCCAATGGAGTGTCGTTGGCGCTTTGACCTCACTGTGCTCTGCCCATCAGAGGGCCTCTTGGTTCTTGGTGTTGCCATCAGCATGCCGGGCCCCATTTTGGCACACCATGGGCTGTAGCTCCTGCAAAGAGCAGTTCCTGCAGCTGATTAATCCTATTCTGTAATTTATGGTGCTTCCCCCTGGTTCCCCCATCTCTATTATTCCCAGTTGAGATGTATCTTGGGTAGAATAAAAAAAAAACAATGAATGAAATAATGAATGGTATTGTAGTGAACGTCTTCGACGACATCTGCCCCTCCTTTGGTAGGCGTCACCATTTGAAAGTTGGCTTCACCTAACACTTCCGTGTACTGCGGGCAAGCCCACTTCAACGAACGCTGAGCGTTGAACTGTTCGTTTCCTCGCTGTTTAGCGTGATTTTGCTGATTTTTTCTCCATTTTTGGTACTAACCAAGTTGATGATGTCTTGGGTTAGTTTAGTGAAGCTAGGTTAGATTAACAGGGCCATGGCAGCTTGCTTTGCCCCCAAATCCGCCTCGACAATGAAGTCGGGAGGTCGAGGCAAGCTGCCATAGCCGCACTAATCTAACCTAACTGATCACTAAACAAAGCCTATGATGTCTTACGTTAGTTTAGTGAAGTTAGGTTAGATTAGCAGGGCCATGGCAGCTTGCTTTGCCACCAAAGCCGCTTCGATAATGCAGTTTGGAGGGCGAGGCAAGCTGCCTTAGCCTTACTGGTGATTTCGTGCGGAGCTCACAATACATGACAAAAGTGTATGGTTTATAGTGCTGTTTCGTCCGTGTGTTAGACTTCTTCTAAGTCAGAAGCGTCTTGTCTAGCCTATGCAGTATGCAGCCATTATGGTGCTTATGGTAGGCTTTTGCTTAAAAGCGGTGATATGGTGGGGCTCTCAGAAAGCCGTCAATTCCCTGCCTTGTTATCGGTGCACATCAACCCCTGTTGTTATTGAACGTCCTTGGCAGTTCGTGTGGGTTCTGACACAGTTTGAACTGTCCAAAACAAACCAAAGTAGACAGGAAGAAACGCTCCCCATAGTGTCCGATACGTCTGAAAGCCTCCAAACGTTTCCCGAAGAAGTTGCTCTTACCTTCTATGTGTTCGCTGCGCAAGACAAAATCTGGGTCAGTGTGCCTCTTGGACACGAATTACTCCATGAAACAATAGTCAAATGCTCACTCTACTTTCAAAGTTTTAAAAACAGGCACGCAAACCGGCGTTGCTCGAGCGAAGTCGCCCATTGGTTGATTATAAAAATCCGGTAAAACAGGCAGTTCCGGTGACGTCATGACTTTTCTTTGTAGTTCTGTTTTCGTGATCGTCCCGCGAAATTTTAATTCTTCAAAGTGTGTCAAAGCAGTGAAATATAATAGTTTTTGTCCAAGACATTGAGTCTCGCGTATCTTCAGACTTGAAAGACGTTGGAAAACGGCACGGTCGTCTGATCAGTGGGTACGGTTGGTACGGTGACGGACATCATGACGGACGTTAACCATTAACTTTCACGCCCCTCGCAAGACATCTAAGAGGCGAAATGGAAACATCTTTCTGAGACAACGTTACTCAAACGTTTTATTCGAAAGAGATAAATGCCAAAGTGTAAATGCTACAAGCGAATTTTGCTGCAAGCAAGCCTACACAAGTTTCAGTTTCGTACGTCTTCATCAAGCGCGTTGACTCTTTCAACAACACCTTCAGGGATTTAGTACAACTTTATGCACACAATAACAACAATAATACACTTATTTTCGATTTTTTCGTGCTCTCAAACGTTTTTCAAACGTTGTTTGCTCGTAACTTGAAACTGTGTGAACGTGTATTCCTCCGCGAACTATCTTCCTGCGCTTCCCGCGAGTGCGAAGAGTTTATGGTTGATGGGGTTGATGGCGTCAGCTTATGTTTCTCTTTGACCGGCCAAAAAAGTCTATAACTCCGGATCTGCGCAGTCCAAGTACTTTGTAATCTCTCATAACGTTCGTAGACACGTTTCGACACATAGTAAAAGTAAGTATCGCAAGAGTGACAAGAAATAATAGAATTATTTGCTTTCCAGTTTATTCACTAGGCCTACCGCAAGCTGACTGATCGTCGTGTATTTTTTATTTTTAATCATAAGGGGCGTTTTAAATAACCGTACAAAGATAATGAGCACTCTTGTATTCACTGTTCTTCTGTACTTGTTGCAACACTTTGAGCCCAGTGCCTCAATTTGTGATTCATGAAGCGTGTTTTGAAAAACGCCACAAATTCAACGTGATGCCTAGGAGGTCACTGCATTTTTCGGCTGCTTTGCCAATCGAACTGTGCCAGTCTTCGCTAGTACTGATGGTGGCATTTTTTCTTACAGGTTTTCATTTTGAGATCGAATCGTCGCTTGTTTTCGCTGTGTTTATGCAGAAAACGTTGCAGTTGCATAAAGCGTGCTTCACTGAAATTGCTAGGTCTTTCGACTATTTCCGTCGCATTCCAAGTCGCATCTGGTTGGAATCATTCAAGTCACGCGGGTTAAATGCATGAGAACCCAGGAGAAAAGGTTACAAGCAGGAATAATCAAACGGATGGATGGAGGCAGTTGGATGTTCTCGAATTTTCCTTATTTAGCAGGTGATTGGCTTGCATCCCGGATCAAACTACAAAACGCCGATCACTGTATGTACCATTCCAGGATCCCGGAAATTTTCGGAAACTCAATATCTTCCTCACCTTCACATTTTAACACACGTTCCACAGTCTTTTTGTCCTAGCCACACCTGTCACATATTTTATCGGCCATGTTCGAAAAATGAATTTGTAGTGGTACATGTTAAACCAAACAAGACGTACAGTGGATCCAGTCCGAGGTAGTTTTCACGTGTTGCGTGCTTAACCGTGACTGACCCGCCAAAACAGTCGTAATTAAATAACGGACTATGATGCGTTATTGAAATGGTTCTCGTTTTTCATATTTCTCTGCCGGACTACTTTGCAGCACTGGCTATAAGATGGTTTGATCTTTCAGCATGACGAGGGTGTACGTGGGTCACTTGAGCTACAGAACTCGGGAACGGGACCTGGAGCGTTTCTTTCGTGGCTTCGGGAAAATCCGGGAGGTGCTGCTCAAGAACGGCTTCGGCTTTGTTGTGAGTTCTCAGTTCTGGCTAGGGCTACGGCTACGGCTATTGTCGTCTCATTGTGCTGTGCCTTGCTCTCGAAGGAATTCGACGATTACCGCGACGCGGACGACGCTGTGTATGAGCTGAATGGCAGGGAACTCGACGGAGAAAGGTGAGCATATCACGAATGTTGACGTTGCCACGAGTTCTGTATCTGACTTTCGCTGACTGACGCTTCGTGACAATATCATGCCACCAGTGTCGGGCTGCACCGCTAAGGACGCTTTTTTTAAGGGTTTTTGTAAATTAAATTGTGTAGTAATGAGATAGCGAAAATATTTTACATGGTGACTCTCAAAAGATTGCTTGATTAACGAAACAAGTTTTTTGAGCATTGCTGTGTCATTTCGTTGCTCCCTTAAAGGGACGGTCCCCACCCGTTGCAGTCAGTTTTGAAACTATAGTGTCATTTTATTCCTCGTTGACCGCTGAGTACGGTATCGTAAAATCGCACGTGAAATAGTGGCGTTGTGTGGCTCTCATTCGACGGAATACATGATAAGAGCAGACGACGGATGTTGAGAGTATGCAGGAATTCCCTCTCTGGAAAAACGGGAAAATGTCACTCCATAAAAACCAACAAAGGCGTGGCGTTGAGAAAAGGAATGCCGCAGGTGTCTGGACGCCTCCTTCTCACCCCTGCCGCGAGTGCCTCTGCAGCTGCGGAGGCACGGCTGATCTTTACATTTTTTTAAATTTAATATCTAAGCACCTTTCTGACGAAAAAGTTAGCCTAGTAGATTGTCGGCTGATGCCAAACAGAGTGGCTTCATAGATTGGTTTCCAGATGCGACTGTCCCTTTAAGTAAGTAGCTTTACAGTGGCCCATCGTGCAAGCTGTCTCTTTTTCTTTTCCAGAATTGTGGTTGAACTTGCCCATGGAACTGCACGGCGCTCTACTGCTTCTCGCAGCAGCTGGGTTGACAAGTACGTCGATAGTACATGACTATTTAGGCCTTATAGAGTTCTATTTGTTAAGTAAGCTTACTTAAAAGTCTGCAGCTTTGTTTTAGTAGGGCTTTTCGTTGAACACAGTTCCGTAGCGATGTCCCGTCGACATTATCCTGGCAGCTCAACGTCTCGTTCATTGACGTCAGCTAATTAGTCTTATCTAATTAATTAGGTACAGTTAAATACAGGTACTGGCAACTACAATACGCAACTTCTGCCAGCATTGGGTCGGTGTCGTTCGTGCAGAGTGTCCAGTCTTTTTAAAAACTTGGCGCACCCTAACCGGACATCCTGGAGGATCACAGTGTCGTCGGTACAAATAATTTCAAACGCAGAAAGCCCGTGTCTGTGTTTCCGCTGCCATGACCATGTGTTGTAGATCGCACTATGTTTAAGTAGGACCTTGTTTTTAGCCCAGAAGATACTGGTTCTGTCTTCCCTGTCGCGTTCCATGAGTAAAAGTAACCAACTGCGCAAAATTGGCATAAAAACAGTATCATAGTAGGATTTACAAATACTACTTGGAATTCTGCTGGCTAAAGCAAACAAGCAAAAAAAAATGCTGCAGCATTCTCCCAAGATTCGGCTTACCGATTCGTTCCGTGTGCTTTTCAAACCTTTTGTAACTTTTCAGTGTGCAAAGAAAATTCCACTCGACTCCGACAATTTCTATCCGGGTGTTCCCGTCGTTAAATTTTTTTTCTTTTGTCGCGACACGTCTAGCCGTGTAAGTACCAGCAGTATAATTCACGTCGGGCATTGCGGTCACGACTGATTGGGTTTGACGCGCAAAAATATTGCAGCTGACTTGGAATCCTTACATAAATTTGCAATACATTTAGGGAGCGACTTTTTCGGGTTAAACCCGATTCCGCCCGGTTATTCCCCACCGACCAATTCGGGTCAAACCTCATTTCTCCCCGAATTCCTGTCATTATGAAATCCTCAAGTGACATTCCCACTGAAGACGAACAAAGGTTGTCACGTGTGACACATGTAAGGATGGGTCACTCATGTTCCCAGCAATACACGATTGAGGGCAACGGCAGGTTCCGCGAGGCACGACCGACTCCCCGAAAATTCGCGGATTTGCGGAAAACTAGGGGGGGGAAACCAATATTATCTGCAGGTAACCCGCGCACTGTTCAGAGCCGTCACACCTGTTTGATTTCCGTGAACCTGGATGAACATGATGTTAATAGATGAGGCTGCAGTTCTGGCCCTGCCTCTGCTAGGTACGGACCTCCGACCCGGACAGATTACAGAGTCGTCATCGAGAACCTGAGCACGCGCATCAGCTGGCAGGTAACCACTGGGGTTTTCTTGGGCATAGTTTTCGTATCTGCTGCAGTTGAACGACAGGAAATCACTGTTAACCTTGGCTGTTCTGTAGCTTTAGCCTGTTTTTTACCCAAATTCAGCAACATGTTGGGACGGTGTCAGGGGTTGCAAATTGATTGATTGATTTTCTCCATCCACGGATGTTAGCGGGGCACTAAACAGGTATACAATGTGCAATTTTTTTTGTACTTGCACTATGAAAGTTTTCTAAAATTATTGCGCTCTTTCATACCCCACCGTTACATACGTTAATGCATTAATTTGTTGCAGTATCGAGAAGTGAGCTCGATTGAAATGTCTTCCTTTTAGAACTGCGAAGTTAGCAAACTGAAGCTGTGCTTTTACTGGCAGTAGAGCATGTGCTAATGCTTACGTCGCTGTATATCCATAAGCAGGTCTCTGCTGCATGAGGTGTCTGTCCATCTATTGTAGTTGAAACTGATGGGAAATTTAAGATAAATCCTTCGATACTGCACCGATGTAGGCAAGGTCAATGAAAAACGTCGTCTCCAGTTTGTACCGCCGTTGTATATCTGCAGTAACAAATCCATTCCCCGTAACGATGAATCCAATGTTCTAAAAGCTAAAAAAAAAACGTGCGAAATCCTTGTACACTCTTAAAAAAAAAGGGTGTACTTAACTCCTTTTTCTTACCACATATATTACTCCCTTTTGGAGAGTACAATTACTCTCAACAAAGGAGTCTCATCACTCCCTCAAGGGAGTAACATTACTCCCTTACTCCCTGCCGGAGAGTAGTACTACTCTCCAGCAGGGGGTTAGAGCGTAACCCTACTCCCTAAAGGGAGCGAAGAGACTCCTTTTTTTAGAGTACAGTCAAACCTCGCTTTACGAACACCCTTGGTTTCTCAGAAAATCGTTCGTAAATCGAGGTATTCGTAAATCGAGGTCCGAGGAGTGCAGTGCACAAATACCTAAAAAAAACACGGGAAATTGATTTGAATAAGTTTTATTTTTGAAAATACTGCGTAATTGTGCTTTGCACCATACTTTCTACAGGATCTATCCTGTTTAATGGATTAAGAGAAGAGATGACAGAAGTCTGACACTTGACTCATCCACCCGGTCCTCAAAGTACCGTGTCGCGCGCGGATGACACTGTTTCCAACGCCAAATATCACGCTTGTCACCGGCTGTCACGACTGAACGCCTTCTCTTGGAACGGCAAGATGTTTCCATCTCGGAGACCTGGTCCAAACTCACAACCGTTCGGCTGTAAACGCCCGAATTATTCTTTCGGGAAATGGTGAATCATGTTTGTGGAACGTAGCGACATTGGGACATTGTATGTTTGACCTCGGCAGCATGTCCTGAGGAACTTTAATTATCTTCCGGTCCATTGGCCTGTCCTCTGTACGTTCATAACGCCCGTTCGTACATCGAGGTCAGAATAGCTTTGCTACTTTGGGTCCGTTCCCTAATAATCCGTTCATAGTTCGGATATCGAGGGTTCGTAAAACGAGGTCAAAATACACGGAAAAAGTTTGGTTCCCTGTGGAGCCGTTCGTAAGTTGAGGGAATTCGTATATCGAGGGTTCATAAAACGAGGTCCGACTGTAATTGTACTCTCCAAAAGGGAGTGATATATGCGGCAAGAAAAAGGAGAGTTCAAGTACACCCTTTTGTCTTTTTTTAAGAGCGTAGGACGCGGAGAAAAATTGATCGACGTTTGCAATCTTTGGACACTGGAGTGTGTTTTGCTGTGTGTGTGTGTTGTGGGGGGGTGGTGGTGGAAAAACAAGCGGGTATTTATAGGAAAGCTTGGAACAGTGTGAAATACTACTACATGTTGCTTTAGCTCATAGGACATTGTGGGTGCAGCAAAAAAGGTGCTAGGGGAAAATTGAGCAGGTGTGCTGCAACTCCTCCTCGCAGTGCGCTGTTTGATTATAGAGGTGGCAGCACGGTCCTCGGGCTGGCTGTGCTCGGTTGGGCCCTGGTCCCAGGGTTGAGTCTCTCTCTCTCTCTGTGTGGGCATCTTAACGGTTGTCGGGCAAGAGGGCGTGCGTGCGGGCGTGCCGAGGGTGGCAACCTGGGCTGTCGTGGACGCCACAACACTGTTTCTTTGTGTAGGAAAAAACCGCCTCTGCTCGACGAAGGTAAATAAGTGAACATTTGTTTCCCCCTCATGCTGATTCCCTTTCCCCCCACTTCTCACTCTCACTTTCTCTCTCTCTTTTGGTGACAATGGTGATGATGATGATGATTGTTCTCAGCACGGTGGGATGATCTGCTTTTTCGAGAATGTACTATGTGGAGTGGGAAATTTGTTGGATAACCATTACTCTATGAGTGTCAGTGGTTGCATCGTTTCTTTCTCCTCCTTGCTGTCAGCACACTGGTGGGGGGTTCACGTACGCATTGTATCGGTTCTTACTCAGTTTCACGGCAACTATGTAATGCAGCACAATCACTAGTCTTGGGTGGCTCTGGACAGTTAGACCCGCGGATAGCGAAAATTTGGAAATTATTTTCCGCAGCTTTTATCGATGCGTTTGGGAGCCAGAAGGCTTCAGCCTGCGGGGGCTCGAGTTATTAAACCTCTCTCTGTACAAACCTGTCCAACGTATAAGTGGGCCACCCTGTTGATGAGCACGCGCAAGATCCGCTTTCAGTTCCTTCATTCATTTGTGCGGTAACTGAAAGTGCGACGATGTTGACGTTTATAAAAAAGCTAGGCTGCTTGTGGCGTTTTCTCGGCAGAGAGGCAGAGGCACACTTAGTGAGCGGTGTTTGTGTCTCCCCCCCTTTATGTCGTATCCTTAGGACCTGAAAGATCGCATGCGGAAAGTCGGGGACGTCACTTACGCCGATGCCCACCGGAGGAGGAAGAACGAAGGGTAAGAGGCCTCGCTCGCTGTGCTACAGAAAATAAACTATTTTTACTTTTTTCCAGCGTGGTGGAGTTTGCTTCCTACAATGAAATGCGCAGGGCCATTGAAAAGCTAGACGGCACTGAACTGAACGGACGGCGTATCAGGATCTACGAAGAAAAAACCCACAAAAGGTGATCGCACAGTGTTTCGATGTGCACACTTAGTACACACACACATCAATATTTACGACGTAATTTCTTCAAAAGTTTGGAAATTGTTTCACACCTCTTTAATTGCTAAAAATGGTGCCAACATTTAAAGTAGCGCAGAAGTCATTTTTAACACCCAGTTTACTTCCTATAAAACTGTTAAGTAGGCCAGTAAGATGCACCGTGCGCAGAGTCATAATTATCGCGGAAATTGAATTTAAAATACGCCGCAAAAAGCGACCGTGCGCAACGGTGGTGAAGAGCAGTACCAGACTGTGATCTGCCTGGAACCTCACGCTGACGCTATAAGGAGAACGCTCGCTGATTGGCCTAGAGAAATGTTGTCTGCTACTCCGCTGTCGTCTGCTACTCGGCTGTTCGGGGTTCCGATAAAGCCTTTCTCCTTGCTCGGTAATGCTTCGGCCGCTCCTTCTATCCCCAATTCTCCGGGAAAACTGGCAAAACAGGTTTACGGCGGCAAAGAGAGACGGCGCTGACCCCCACTGACCGGCGAACCAGAACGTGTCTCCTTATGCCGTCATCGGTGACGTGCCATCATACCTCCTCATCCTCGTTATAGCTGGAGTGGCGAGTTAAGGGTGAACGCGCGGAGCTACGTTTATGCGAGTTTTTTTCTGGGAAACAAATTGCACACATCAAAACCTTTCATGCTACTCGGTATAATGACACACACACTTTCATCTCTGAAATTTTTTTGTATGGCCCTCTGTACTCCTTTAATCTCATCGGCTGCTTCGATGATCAGCATGACGCTCCTTTCCCACAGATCACGAAGCCGTTCTGCCAGCAGGTCCCGGCGACGCAAGTCGCGCTCCCACTCCCGGGAGCGCCGCTCGAGGCGTTCCAGGTCGGGATCTCGGCGTCGCAAAAGCCGGACGCGATCACCCGTGAAGCGCCGCCGGTCGCGCACTCGCAGCCGCTCACGATCGCCGAAACAGCAATCTCGCAGCCGCTCAAGGTCCCCCAAACGGCGCAGTCGCAGCCCATCCCGGTCACGCAGCGTATCCCAACGCCGTTCCAGTCGTAGCGGGTCCCGTCACAGTCCCAGACACACCCGTAGCCCCAAGAGGAGTCGCAGCCCAAAGCAGATTCCCGAACGAAGTCCGGAGCGGAGTCAAAGTCCAGAAAGTAACCACAGTCCCAAGAAAAGTGTCAGCCCAGAAAGAAGCCCAAAGAGAAGCCGTAGCCCAAGAAGAAGCCGGAGCTCGCAACGGAGCCGTAGCCCACGGAAGAGCCGCAGCTCACAGCGGAGCCGTAGCCCTCAAAGGAGCCGTAGCCCGCGGAAGAGTCGCAGCCCTCAAAGGAGCCGTAGCCCGCGGAAGAGTCGCAGCCCTCAAAGGAGCCGTAGCCCGCGGAAAAGTCGCAGCGCCTCGAGGAATGACAAATCTCCGAAGAGGTCTAGCCGTTCGAGGAGTCCGAAGGCAGAGAGCCCCAGGTTGAAGAGGCGTATCAGTCGTTCGCCACTGCGTTCAAGGTGAGCGTTGCCCTCACCGCAGATGTTGATAAAATACATAGTGTGTGTGCAGATAAAATCGTGGAAGTCATACTCAGCGTTTAGAGAGAGTCAACAGGGCGACGGAAACAACGGCTTGTGTGCATTAGGATAGGCTAATAATAGGGATGGTTGCGTGCAGGTACCACTAGGGGGCGCTACTGCTGAGCACTCTTGCCGCACTTATCTAATGCATGTAACCTATGTTTTCGTCACCCTGTCTACCTACTATATGCTTATAAGATGATTGGTGACTAGGTACCTTAAATATGATGCCATTGAACGTAGACAGTCTCCCCTTTTCTAACTGCATCGAGTTGCCTCTGCACCAGGTCTCCTCAACCAAGGTCACCAAAACGCAGTCGCTCAGACTCAAAAGCCAAGAAGAAGTCCTCTAAACGTAGGGCAGCATCCAGGGAGCGTGGATCTGGAGACCGCAGCCCATCGCACAGTTCCCGAAGTCGCAGCAAGTCTACAAAGCACACCAAGGTATCATCCCCCTCACCGCAACGCACCACCAGCCGGAGCCGAAGGAAGTCGCCGTCGCGAGACAGGTCACCTTCCGTCAAGAGAGAGGCAAAGCAGGAGAGCAGATCGAGGTCACCGACCCCACGCAAAGAACGAGCCAGCCGGTCTAGATCGGATACTCCAAAGCGCGAGAGCCGTAGCCGCAGCCATAGCCGCGACTCTTCCAGAAGCGGCAGTGTGCATGTGAATGGTCTAGATTGATTTATCAAACCAATTTTTTTTTTTTTTTTTTTCATTCCCCAGTTTATCTCGCAATTCACATTATGTTGTCGATGAATGATACATGCAAACCAGCGTTCTGAAGAAATGCTGACAACCGTGCCGAAAGTCGAATATGTGTATAAATTGACGAAGACACACGTACCTTCTTGGTTGTTTTTCTTTTACGATCTTTTCATGTGTGATGCTCTGAACATACCATTAAAAACATCCCCACCGCTGTACCGGGACATTATTTTGTACTTAAGTACACACGACTTGGCACATCAAAACCTACAGATATGTTCTGGGGACGTGTTATCCGAAATTAGGTTGAAGGCTGCTCACTTGGAGATAATCATCGATGAGCACCAAAAGAATTTTTCCATAAAAGTTCCCTCATGCTTTCGGCAGCTATCTGCTTAAACAAATGATGCCAGAAGTTTGCTTTTGGCAAAAAAAAAGAAGATTGCTCTTTTCTCAAGGTCACACCCACATTGGTTCTTAGGATCTGACTTATCCAGAGAGGGAATTCCAGCATACTCTTAACATCGGGCGTATTCCATCGAATAGCAGTCAAACTACACTACTCTTTCCCGTGGGATTTTCGATACAGTGATCTGCAGTCCTGGAGGAACAAAAGAGCACTATAGTTTTGAAATCAACTGGAACTGATGCGACAGTCGCTTTGAATATGAAGGTACAACTCAAAACGCGCACTACCACGGCATAAAATGTCGCATTGTTGCCTGGGACTTAATCTGATTCTCCCGGACTGACATTCCCCGGTCGTTGGCTCGTGCTTGCTCCACCCGGAGGTTGCATCTCCCTAACTAACCCTTCTTACTCTGCGGTTTAGAGAAGGAGGCATCCAGCAGGCACAGATGCTCACTGTCGGGTAAAACCCACACCCGTGATGTTTGCACTGCACGTGGAATAATCACGCCGGTGTCGTTCAAGCGCAAACAAGTACGAGTCTCAAATTTATTTATACTTGTGCAGTCTCTTTTAAGTTCGGAGTACGCCTCTGTCACCAGCATTTGAACACGTGAGCACGCACTGAGAGACGTTCGAGTCTGGTACTCTGGCAGATCGTCGTAAAGCAGAATGGAGATGATGTAGACTAGGAGATGCAGCTGCGGAGGAGCTGGATTGCACGAGGGTGGCTGCCGCTAGACACGCCGAAAGTAGAGGAGCACGCCTAAGAGTATGGCCATTACGGTCATGACGTAGAGGTCCCAGTCGGGCCCCAGGACTTGACTGGGGCTCACCTTTGGCAACACCTTGTCCCACTGCTGCTGCTGCTTGGAGATAATGTACACAAAGAGCAGGTAAACATTCACTGATGTGGAAATTATGTACGAATGGTGGGCAACGGTAGTAGTACCGTATTTTCACGTGTATTAGCCGCACCGCAGATAAGCCGCAGGACTCGTTTTTCGACACATTTTGAAAATGTTTTTGCAGATAAGCCGCGGGTAATACGACACGACCGCTTTGTGCGCTAAACCAGTGATGCACAAACAAAATCAATAGAGACTCTCAACGCTCGTCGACGCCGTACTCCCTGCCAGCTGCCCTGTTCCTGTACTGGTCCGCGACGTCGACGACTTTTAGTTTGAAGCCGCTGTCGTAGCTGTGCCTCCGCGATGGAGCCATGCCTTACCTATAACTGCCGTGTCCACAAATGCTGCTGCTCAGGTCATATGAGAATTGACGCTTAGGTTACCACGTTTTATCCCGATGTCAGGTGTATTGAACCCTTCCTGTGGGTCTGCCGACAAAGGAGACCGTAGGGAAGGCCATAAATCCTGTGGTCTACATTCCGGTATCGGCATGATGTATAACAAAGGAGGTCAGTTCTAGTGTTCTACTAAGATCGGATTGTGCCCTTGTTGGGTGTTTTTTGTGGATTGACGAGTTAGTGGTGTTCCAGGAGACATTAATAACTGTAACCCCTTTCGTTAAAGCTGCATGGGTGAACGTATTCGGAAGGTCAGTCCACTCAAATGTAGAGCCGCCCCTGTTCGGCATTGTTCGTGCACTGGCATGGCGGTCCTGTTCCGAAAAACATGAGGAACTGTCGGCCCTTTCGTTTAATCTGGGGTATGGGGAAGATACCAGTGAAAAATAGCCATCAGATAAGCCGCACCAGTGGATAAGCCGCAGAGCGTCCGCGAAAAAAAAAATTCGCTCATAAGCCGCGGCTAATACGCGTGAAAATACGGTACTTGTATTGCATTGTATCTTACGTAGAGGGTTACGGATCTTCAGATTCGTTGGAAAAGATAATACCCGGGCTCACTTAAGGCCGTAATGGTTAAGGCCTCAAGTGCATATGGTCATTAACTTCTTGCCGGATGGTCAGCCATATGGCCTTTGCGACGAAACTGACATGCAAGGGCAATGGAGTTACCCACAAGACAGTTCGCGGCGTTCCCTCGAAACTGCCAAAGCCTCGTCGCTGAACGTCATGAACAGGATGTCGCAGATTTCGTTTAATTCGAAACAGAGACATAATGTTCCATCAACTTTTTTTCACGTTCACGCCTTGTGTTTTTCTGATACGTTTTTGTACTTTGCTTCTCATTCTACCTTGCACGTTGAGTTCGTAGTGATATCCTGGAACCACTGCACTCCGTCTCGTCTGCATGCAAAACTTTGCCACTCAACAAAACATCCTAACCGCTTCAAAGCGTCGTGTTTTTCAAATTGACTAAGTATCAACCAAACATTGTTTCAGAGTTCTCATAGCGAGAACAAATGGTTATTTCACAAACCCCGCTCCATGTTCACAAATGTGTGTCACCTAGGCATTTTGCATCATGCGAGTGCAATACAACAGGGACGGATGAAATGAACAACACGGACATGCACTCAACTTCCAACGGTCGCCGCAATGTTGCATCCATACGCGCGTTCTCTGTGCCGATCTTCTATTAGTCTACCCAAGCAACACAATATATTGGCCCCAACATTGGATGAACATCGGCCAATACCAGTCCAATGTCGCCGATAACCAGCCAATATTAGCTGAACATTGGCAATACTGATCCAATATTGCCGATGTCCAGCCAATATTGGGCCAAGGTATTGTGCTGCTTGGCTACATCCCCTCTGCTGTAAAACTTGTTCACCTCTATGCATATAACGTTTCTCTACATTTACCCGACATAACATAAGTTGCTACAGTGACTTAAGTTTTTTCACAGCCCATGCTACAAACTTGTGAAATAAAGTTTGTTTGTTCGTTCACTCATTCAACTTGTTGGGGCAAAGTGTCACAACCCCTTCAGGCACCTGACACAGCAGAGAAAGACCTCACCTCTTTGAAATATTGAAAGCTATACAGAAGTGCTAGTTTGACAAGCGCTAGTGCCACCGGAACTTGAGCATCGGCGCTTGTCTCGGCAGCCATGTCGTAGTACCTCTTGGCCAGGTGGATATCCTGGAAGAAATTCTTTATCACTCGTGGCTTGCGTTGAACTACAGGTTTTCCCGGCGATTTTTAATCCAAGTGCCAGCTAAATTAATCCATGCCCCATAAAGTTTGCATGGCACATGGATTAATTTAGCTGGCACTTGGATTAAAATCGCCGGGAAAACCTGTAGTGACAGTCGTCACAGGCGATGCATACTTTCTTCATTCCCAGTCCCTGCTCGTGCATGTATCCCAGGTTGAACATGGCCTGTGCATTGTGTTGCTGCTCCGAGGCCAGGCGATAGTGCGTGGCTGCCGTTTCGTAGTCTATGTTGGTGCCATAACCGTAGTAGTGGTAGTCCCCCAATTTTACCCGTGCCACAGAGTATCCTGTTGGGATGCAATTATAGTGTTACGACTAAAAGTATGAAGATGGAAATGATGATGATTGGATGTTTTATAGTACACAAGCAACGAAGACTGTACTGCGCCAAGCAGTGGCGGATCCCGGGGGGGGGGGGGGGATCGCCCTCCAAGAACGTCAGTTTATACATTGGATTCCCCCCCCCCCCCTGATCGAGGGTCTGGATCCGCCCCTGGTGCCAAGCATTAGTGATAAATAAATCTGTTATCTAAGTTGTATCTATTAAACACTGCGTAACTCTCGTAAAAGTCATAAAGAAATTATAAATCCTCTAAATAATGAACATCCTTAATAGGTTACATGGTAAGAACCTACCTTGGGTTGCAGCCCTGTTCCAGTAGAGCAGAGCCCAGGCAAACGTTTCATTCTTCGGGAAGTGGTTAGTCTCTGCTGAGGAACAAAAGACAATGCCGCCGTAGTCTCAAAAAGAACTCCTAAAAAAATCTCCTAATTTCAGCTGCTGGAAAATTCAAACTGATGATCGGGTTCTGTCAAAGTCATCTGTATTTGAATGGGGACAAACAAGTGAACACGTGCAACACTTTATTTGAATGAGATTGTGGTCATTGGAAGAGGACCTCCGACGCTCAGGTATGACAATACCTGCAAGTGTAACATTTGAAGCGTACGCCGAAGTGGATGATTGTGCAGAATCTTGTGCCGAAATGACTGATGGGCAAATCGTTTTAAAAGTCCTCTACCTGCCGGCGGAACGCTTCGACGATGACGGCGACGATGACGCAAGTTCGATTGATACTCCTTCAACGGCAGCAATACTTGCGGCCGTCGATACGCTCCGAAAAATACGTCACAACGCCATTTCTCGCAGACGCGCGGCAAAGCAGACGCTCATTTATAGTTTTTTTTGTGCCTCTGAGTTTTCTTTAATAAAGATCATTTTGGAAGAGATTTGTGTCATTGACTGGAAATTCGGACTGCTCGATAATTCGGACCGATTTTGTGGCTTTTAGAAGTCCGAAGAATCGCGAAATCGGCAACTGTATATTGTATATTAGCAGAAGACAATGCTCACCCCTATCCAGGATGAAGGCGGCGTTACTCTGCGCCACTTCATAGCCTAACTCCGCAAGGAAAGCATACTTGACGAAGGCCTCGTTGACACGTCCTTCCCTGTAGTCTGTGTAGGCCTGCATCAGCTTCTCACTCCAACGACCACGTTCCGCCACGTTCTTGAACAACTGCGACAGGAACAGAGAGCAACATTCTTCTGGTACTTCACGTAACATGGCACGCTATTGTCTTGAGAAACAAACATTGGCCAGTCTTGGAGAGAATACCGTCAAGCCCATTTAGTATGACGATATTGACTGCAACGCGAAATCTGATCGCTATTATCAGAGTATCATCGTACACGATCTTCCGCGAAATCGCCGATCGTAGTCAGGTCAATGAAGTAGAACGGTAGTAGTGAACTAGGACAAGTAGAACACCGCTGAACAAGCATGTTTGTTTACTGCACCAAAGCATTTTATCTATAGCTCTAGATCGAGGCAGCATTGTGCAGACAGCTTTTTCAAGGACAACGTAGCTGCCAATGCCAGATGAGTTTATGCATATTTTAAGAAGGACGACTTCATCCACTGCTCGTAATCCAGTGCCGTAATCATCGTCATTTACCGATATCGGAACAGAATTGCCATTTAGAACACGCCCGGTCCACGGGCAATTCGTCGACGTCTATGTGAGCAGTTATGCGCAAATGTCTGCCTACTAACATTTTCAAAGGCATAGTACTTCTCAACGAGGTTTTTGCACCGGTACAAAATCTGTCAAGCACGCGGAACGTCCAAGTCCAGCATTTTTTTTTATGTGCCTTTTCTCATCAAAACACTTCCCGCAGACGCCATTGTACACGGACAGCACAGAGCAAGAAAAAACTGTGCGGAACGACGCGGAGAGGGAGCAACGTCCTCTACTTCACGAGAAAGCCTCGAAGTCAGCACACTCTTCGCCGTCAGCTACGCCAATGCCACCTAGATACTGAAGCCAGCCAATCGCAGCAGCCAGACAAGATGACAGCCAATCGGTGGAGACTATTTTGAAACACAGGCATTCCGTGGCTTCCGCTGGCTACCCATGCGGTTGATGGTGGCTCGTTACCGCAGCATACAGCCGCTGAGAGCAACGTCGTGGTTGGCTGGTTCTTCACTGTTACGTCTTGCCGCTCAAGCGGTCAGGTTTTGTCTCGAGGTGTGTTGGTTAAGCGTGGTTAAACGCACCTCTCTTTCACTTTAATGCTCACAGAGATTATGGCTCTTGAAAGTGCTTTCTTCCTTCGTTCCAATGTAAAAATGGGAAAAGTAAAAGTCGTGTTTACGTTGAAAGATGAAAGTCACTGAAAAGGTTAGCCAGCTGTAGGACTCGAACCCACACCTTCTGGATTGCCGGTCCAGGGCTCTACCAATTGAGCTAAGCTAACGCGCCTTCTCAGCGACTTCAAGTGTGCGTCATCTGAAGACACAAACCAGCCACTCTCTCTCACTCATCCTCCTTTCACTCTTACATTTTTGCTCACTCATGCACACATTCATACGACGGGATCGACACAGGCGGCAACTGTTAACGTTAATTTCTTAGGCGTAAATTGAGGCTTTGTATGTATTTGTCCCTTCTATGTTGTTCCAGCCTCAGAACATCAGTTCTTTCATGTTTACGTGTACTCCGATGGGTAAGCTGACAGGAACCAGCAATTGGATCATAACTAGGGCCTGACTTTTTCGGGTTTTATTTTTGGCCAAATTCGGGGGTAAATATCGGGTGATATTTTTCATTTGAAAATTCGGGTGTATTCGGGTTAAATCCCGTTACGGCATATTCTGTCGTCAGGAATTCCGGTGTATTAGGGTGATTTTTTTGGTTTAATAAAAATTTGTCTTAACATGGAACTAATGTTTAGCAATGTTATCAAACTTTATTTTAATGCACGCTTATGAGTGTGCCACGTGACCCGGATGTTTTCGGGTAGATTCGGGTTAAACCCGAATTTTACAGATTTCGTTCGTGGGGGTAAATATCGGGCGGATACGGGTTTAACCCTAAAAAGTCAGGCCCTAATCATAACACTGGAGTCATCGTTATATCAAATATCGTAAAATAAACGGGCTCGAGTGTACTCGGTAATAAAATGATAAGAATTTCGGGGTTACATCGAGGGAGAGCGCCGCGGTGGTCACCCCATTCTGCCCGGGAAGACAACTTACCTCCACAGCAGTGTTGCAAGAGCGCACCGTCCCGGTTCCCGTGGCGTGCATCTGGGCCAAATTGTAGAACGCCAACACATGACCCGACTGCGAGGCCAAGGTGTAGTACTTGATGGCCATTTTGTAGTCACGAGGAACCCCCATGCCACCTGAGCATCAACCGAAGAATTTATGCAGATACACAACTGCGGACTGCCAGATAAGTAGACCCTGAAGTTTTCGGGTTTTATATTTTTCCAAATTCGGGGGGGTAGAAATCGGGTCAATAAATTGATGTCGAAAATTCGTGCAAATTCGGGCAGAAAAATTATCATCAGACTGAGTTCGGGGAGAAATCGGGCATTATTGTAGAATAAACGTTCACTGGTACCGTTTATCCAGAGTGCCAGAAGTAAGGGGCAGTCGCATATTTCGTGAGAAACTAGTATGTCGATGCCTTGAGGTGCCTAGCCTAGATGCAGTTTTGCAGGTAGAAATCGGGTTTAACCCTAGATAGGTGAACCTCAATTCGGGGTGCAAATTCGGGGGAAAATCGGGTGTAACCCTAAATCATCAGGGTCTACAGATAAGTAACACTGTCACAATGTACAAAGATGCAAGATGATAATGAAAGGATGCGCCTCGGCTAGACAACTAACACAAAAAAATTTCTTCGTACGCAACATTTCTATCCTGAAGATGCACCCGAACATCGATGCACGCGTTCCCGCTCAACTTGCTCCGCGGGGTGAAACGAGGAGGACAACGACGACGACGAAAAAATGTCAACGGCGATGTCGTTTACGGTTCCAAGAGCGACCGCGCTTCAATCGGGGTCACTGCCCCTTCCGGCCTTTTTTTTTTTTCTCTCCCATTCTCCCTCTGCAGCAGACGACATTTCTCTAAACCAATCGAGACCAACCCAGTGGGCTGTGCCACCGCTGCGCACAGTCGCAATTTTTAAAAATCGAATTCTGCAATATCCATGCATCTGTCGAATTAATATCTTCGCATTTTAACGGGCGGGATAAGCGCTTGGTTTAAAAAAGGGTAGTGACCGAAGTGCTTTCAGCGCTTGTTTAATTAAAATGGGAACAACCACTTCTAACCTTCCCGCCATCACCACACACACACACTATAAAAATGTGTGAAGAAGCTTACCGTAAAACATGTTCCCCAGCTGAAGCTGCCCATCCACCCAGCCTTGGTTGGCGGCAAGGGAGAAGTACTTGAAGGCCTTGGAATAGTCCTGAAGGAATACGTGTCTCAACAATCATCAAACAGCAAGTCGCCGCTGCTATGAGTGCATTCTACTGTTGAGTATTGAACCCCATACCAGCTAGACGTAACAGCTAACGTAAATAACAGCAAGAAAACGAAATGTACGAAAAGCAACATCGAATGAGGAAACAAAAATGTAAAAATCTACGGCTACTTTTAGGAGATTTATTCGAAGCGATAGACCTGAGCAAAACTGAAGCTGAACAAACGCTGTCACGTGCTTTCACATGGTGACCAGAATCGCGGCGGAAAATATGTAAATTAAATTTGCATCTGGAAAAAATAACGTGCGCTCTTGCACAAAAACGATGACTGTAGTGAGGTTCTCCGAGAGAGAGTCACGCCCTCTAGAAACCCTTCCACTCCTTGAGAGGTCTCATAAGTGAATGAGTCATGTTGAGTTCACTGTGAGCCACAGAGCATGCCCTGTGTTAGGCACGGCTTCAAAGGCATCCAATGCATGGTTGGTGAATTTGGACTATTCATTAAATAAAGATGAGAAGGAGTAAGAAAGTGTGCACACCCTACCTTAGAAACTCCTTTCCCGTGAAGGTACATCAGTCCCAGACCGCTCTGCCCCACTGCATTGCCCTGGAGGAGTTTCCAAAAATTTGCTCATCATTTATCCGCGACCTACTCGATTATAGCGAACACATCATACTCGGCAACTCCTACGCAGGAGCCAGTCCGCACTATCCGCTAGGGGCACTACGCGTCGGTTCGCGACGTCTCCACCATTAACGGAAATTCGAATTTTGGAACGTGCAGAAGCGGACATGGTACGACCGTAGCAGACGACAGCAACAGTTCCCATAAAAACTCGCAGAATGATGATGGTAATCAATTTACAAATTTAGAAAAAGGGAATCTCTCGTGGGACATGCACTGCTTGTGTAAAAATCGTAACGTAAGCTGAAGTATGAGGTATTATTATTATCAATTATGAGTATTACAGCAATTGAGGAAACAATAAAAGCGGAGTGAGGAAAGTGAGGAAGGTGAGTAGCGCCACCGCTCGCCTCGAAATGCGGCGCTGGAAAGGGCTGCAAATGACACGATCGCCATATTCTAAGTAGGTCGTGCATTAATCTTTACCATTATCGTTTGAAATCATTGCTTCGATAGATCTACACACTCCAGTCTGTTCAATGCGCTACATACCTTGTCCGCAGCCATGGAGAAATACTTGAGCGCAGTGTCGTTGTTCTGGGGCACCACAGAGCCACCCTCCAGGAACATCTTGCCCAAAAACGCCATAGCGTTTGCGTTGCCAGTGTTGGCCGCCTGAGTGAAATAGCTCAGCGCCCTCGAGTGGTCCTGTTCGACACCACGGCCACCCTGATAATGCAGTTGGCCCAGTCCAACCTGAGAAAATTTTTGAAATTATGTTGAGATAATGCACTCTGTCAGTGCAGTACACAAGGGAGAGTCGATTGGGGGCAACGGAAGGTTTGAAATGTGGTTCGCTTGTCCACTAAGCTAGCAACACTGAGAGTCGTGGTTCAAGGAGTGGCAACCAGGGGCAGCATGATTAGAGCCCCCAGCTTTCTGCAAACCCGCAATGCCGCTAAATTTCGCGGAATTGGTCGTGTCTCGCAGAACCTGCTGTTTCCCTCAGAATCATCCGTTTTTCGTGGAATCAGGGTGTCTACCAAACTGCAGCCTTCAAATTCCCTGACTTTTCCAGGTTTTCACTGACTATTTCAAGCGAATTCCCTGACAAAAATAAAAGGGAACTTGGTGCCTGCTCATACGTTTTGATACCAGATCCAACATAAAACAGACCATTTATTAAGTATTAGTGAGGCTACCCTACTTTTCTGCATCAGAGCTTGTCATACTGGTGAACTGCTACTCGCAGTAACGTTGCTGCGTTCATCGCCTCTCAACCACCGGTCGGCAGTCGCGATTCGCCGCGCATCATCACGGCACTTGTCTGCGATTTTCCCTGACTTCAGCCGCTTTTTAGCCAAATTCCCTGACAATTCCCTGACTTTTCCAGTCACATCAAAATTCCCTGACTATTCCCTGTTTTCCAGGTTTTCCAGGTTGGTAGACACCCTTGTGGAATATTCGTTATCTTACAGAACTATGTAAGGATTTCATTAACATTTTCATGGGTTAAATCTGATCAGTCACAACCGCAATGCCCGATACCACTGGTAATGGTGGCCATTACACGGCTGAATGTGTCGCGCCGAAAGGAAATTTAACGACAGCAACACCCGCAGAGAGACTGACAGAGTTGAGTCTGGCTTTCTTTGCACACTGGAAAGTTAGGAAAGGCTGGAAAAGCTTAAGGGATGAGTCAGTACACGATCTTGGGAGAATGCTGCACTTTTTTTTGCCTCGTTTTCTCCTGCACACGGAATCCCGCGGACTTTTAAATCCCACTTCGCGGAAAAGTAAATTTTCCGCCGCAGAAAGCCAGGGGCTGATGCGGGAACCCGAACTGATGACGGAACTGAAGTAGTGAGCTGGACATGGCCTGTGCATGCTCTGTTTTGTAGCCCACAACGTTGTGAAAAACACCGAGTACAAACCTGCGCCTGGACGTCACCTTTATCTGCTAAGAACTGGTAGTACTGAATGAGGTCGTCATCCAGAAGCCCCGAACTGGAACCCGGGTTCTCCAGCTCGTCGAGAAGTCGAACTCTCTGAATCACGCTCGTTCCGCCTTTGTTGACGTCTTCTTCGACTGAAGAAAGCAAGAAATGTAATTGCTAGGCACAAAACTGAGCACTCAAAATGCGCAGCGGCCAAAAAAAAAAAACGGCAAAAAAGATGACACTCACCAACTTTCGCCACTTTACGATAATACGTGAGGGCAGATTCGCAGCTGGTAAGAACGCCCGTTCCGTACCAGTAGCGATATCCCTGCAAGCAACGACGGTGTATGTGAAGTCCTCTCCGAAACCTTTTTTTTTGTGTGGATAAGACTTACCAAAGCCATTTGCGCGAATGGGTTCCCGCCAAGTGCACTGAAGGTATAGTACACGAGTGCCTGCAAGGACAGACAGGAAGGTGTTAGGAGAGGACACAATCCTTGGGACAACTTTAAAGGACGTACCTTAGCTTGACTCGAGTCAACGCCCAGGCCTATCGAATAGAGGAAGCCAAGGAACTGCAATGCAAAGGCATCGGTCTGTTAAAACTATGGCGTGGGCAGAATTCATCACTGTCGATAGTAAATAGATATAGAGAGTGAGAGGCATGCAATTTAGGGCTCCTATCCACGGCGTCGAACCGGAACCGGAACCGAAAATCGGAACTGAACTGCTTTGTTTTCCCGAACTGGAACCAAACCCAGCCATTATATTTTTGCAGTCTTGAAACTGAACCTGAACTAATGAAAATTACACTTCAGGTTTTATTTTTATTTTTTTCTTCTTCGTAAGACACTTAGGCAGGGATGATACGAAAGGTATTTTCAACATGCCCCAACCTCAGGGACACGTTTTCTCTGGAAGGAAAAACACCGGCTACCTTGCGTTCTATTCCTATGTTCGCTATGATATGAAAGATGTCAAGCACACCCTAGTTCAGGGCTAAAACTTCCTTATATGCTGCAAATATTATTCAAAATTTATCTACACACGAATATGGCACTCCAGTGCTTCCCCCAAACTCTGTTACCCATCAGAAATATAAGATATTGCGTCGCGAATGAATGAACCCGAAAAAACCAGTTCGAACTGCTATTTTTGAGCTCCGGAAGCGAACCAAAATCCCTGAACCTGAACCGAATTCGTAAACGTATGGTTTGACTACCTGTCCCTATTATCTTTGCACTGCGCACAAAGAGAAACACACGCGTATAAAAACGAGGATGTTTTCCAATACCCTACCATTTGTCCGGACGGAACACCTTTCGCTGCCAAAGCTTCAAACAGTTCCTTGGCTCTGTGAATGTTCTGCTGCAAGACATCTCCAAAAAGGTACGCCCTCCCAACCAACTCCTGGGCCTCCACGTGGCCAAGATTGGCTGCCTGTTCGAGACTTTCGTATGCTCTGAAAAGGGTGTCGTTCGAAATATCATCACTCACTCACTCCTTGGTGGCCTGCACAAACAATACCGTATCTACTCGCATATTGGACAAACGTTCTCTATTGTCTTGCGCAGAAGTGATTCCCCCTTAAATGCACAACAACTTTAGTAGCATGATGGCATCGTATCACGCGGCACACGAGGACGAGCGCCTGGCACCACGGTGATGAACGACGAATGCAACGAACATAGAGGAGGAGGAGGAGGAGGAGGAGGAGGAGGAGGAGGAGGAGGGGGAGGAGGAGGGCAGTGCCAGGCAACCAATGAGTAGAGCCTGAAGTTTTAGGGTTTTACCCGATTCTTCCCCGAATTTGCACCCCGAATTGAAGGTTGCTTCTTTAGGGTGAAACCCGATTTTTACCTGGCAAATTGCCCTCACAGGGATGTCTGTAGGAATGCATTAATTTACTTGTTTGGCAGAAAAATTCAGTTACATCACCATTTGTACCAAACCACTACAGTTGGTTGAGTAACTGAGCCCGATTTCACCCCGAATTTAGCATACTGGAAGTTTTTTCACCCGAATTCGCACGAATTTAGTACACACGTTTATTTACCCGATTTTTACCCCCCGAATTTAGAAAAAAATATTTGCCGAAAACTTCAGGCTCTACCAATGAGCAGTGATCCACGGAGCAGAGTTGGCAGGCGTTCTTCGAAGTACTTGCAGTCTTGACACACGTGCGGTGGTGTGTTCTTGTTCTCATCGGCACCTTCATTTTTCTCGGCAACGAATAGACAATCACGCGAGTCATTCGTGCAAATATAAGCCGACGGCAATCAAGCATGCAGAAATCAAACAAGGGTAACGGACGTATTTTTGTTTCTGTTTCCGTTTCCGGTCACGGAGGGCTGTGGCGTGCGTTTCCGTCATCCCGTTTCTGTTTCCGGTAACGGAGAGGGCTGTGGCATGCGTTTCCGTTATCGTTACCATCTCCAATTTCGGTAAAATACAGTTTCTGTTTCCGTTACCATTACCGTTACCCTTCCCTGTGCAGAGTAGCGTGGAAATTGTGATGCAAGTGTGAATCGAAAAACGATCCATTCAAGTATTACGTCCGACGGCTGTGCACGGAGTGGATGACAACCGCGGATTTAAGAACTGAGGAAAGCTTGGAAAGCGAGGCTGCCGAAGGTACAAACAGTTTGCGAATGGATTGTTCAGGTGTGGGATATGACACTTGCTATCGCCATAATGAAAAGTTCCAAAGTGACCAGTATGTCGTCCACGCTTGATGGAACAGATGATGATTTGACGTGAGACAATCGGCGACGTTCAATTCCGGTGTGGTCTCCGTGCATATCTCGGAACAAAAACGGGAGTTCAGTGTACCTTACTTAAGTGTTGGATTCAAATTTTCCTCCGCGTACTGGACGTACCCCCTCACAGTGGTGCTACGTTTTCCAGTAAAAAAATTTGCATCCCATAAGCGAGTAAATGCGGTAGTTGCCGCAAAACAATTACTGAACAACAGTTACACATTCAGACACATTCGTGTGAATAATACTCACGCTGTGGCAGACAGAAAAAGCTACATACTGTGCAGTCTAAAACTGATTTTGCTTCCCCAGCAGAGAACGTTTTTTTTCTACCACATTTAACCGTACAACGCTGGACGTCAACTTAACCGTTACTTGCCTCTTTTTGTCGGGTCTCGTGGCATTCAGAATCCCCATGGCCGCGTCATAGAATGCGTTTGCTGCAATTATTTTTGACATTGTAAGTCATTAAATCACGCCGTATAGGATGCAGCCAGAGAGCACAGCACACAAAAACGTCGGACAACCATATTTATACCTTTCTTTTCTTCCTCCGTCAACGGAGGCTCCGCGATAGCGGCGGATGAACTTGTCAAATCGCCACCGGCGCTGGACATGCTGCCTTCTTCCACCGCATCAACTGTCTGAGACAGCAATCGCATTTATGAAGCAAAAATATTTCCGCAAGCGGACGGACGGTCTCACCGGATTGTCCTTGGAAGGATCGTGAACGGCATCCTTGCTGGTCGGTTCAAAACGTGACCGTTGTTTATAATCGGCGGTTGACGATTCCGATCGTTTCCTCTCGTTTTCCGGCTCTTTCAGCGGTGTCGCCGACGAAGAGGGTGCCTGCATTGAAAGTTGAGAGACAAGTTGAGAAAAAAAAAACTATGTGAGTTTTAAAAACCACGAGGAATTTATAAGTCCTTAAGCAAGTGTATATCCCTAAAAAAATAGGCTATGCAAGTGGGTTTGAGAGAGGGCACATCACTCTATCTTTCTCCTCTCTCTCTCTGTGAAGTCTGCCCTCATTGGCTGGGCCTCAGAAAACGAGGGAAAGAAGTTTCGGGTGAATCAAGTGTCTTCCAGCGTGCTTACGGTGAACTAGAAGAGGCATAGTGCAGCGAACTATAGTTTCGAAAATCTACCAGGACGGATGTGACATTGCCTGTAACTAGGGTTGCCACCAGGCCGGTATTATACCGGCACGGCCGGTTATTTGCTCGCTCTGCCGGTTGCCGGTAGGAAGGTGATACCGGCAGCCTTTTTTGCCGGTATTTGTGACTCAAGACCTTTCATATGGGCTTTTGCGGGGTTTTCCCTTCAACATTCCACTACAGCTTGAATAAATCTGGAGCATAGCCCCAACTCCGCAGTCACCAGTTCTTTCCTTAGTTATTCATTATTATTATTATTATTATTACACACAGGAACATATGTTTCCTCGTATTATCTTGAGCTCTCTCTCCATCTCTCAGTTTTCTGTGTGTGCTCTTCCACCCCTCACCCACTTCCCTTTCCCTCTATTCCACCTCCTCTCCCTCAGCTGGTATCCAGGCCTTCCATCCAGGCTGTCACCGAGAGAGAATATGACGGACCAGTCATTCTCCCTAAGGCTTTTTTTTTTCCTTTTTTCCAGCACTGTGCCCACGAGCGGACTAACGCTCTTACCGGGTCATTCTCGGTGACCTCGGAATCGCGACGGGGGTCTCTGGTGACGGAATCGAAACGTGGCTGTGGCCTGTGTTCGTCGGTCGATGAATCGGGTTGCGAACCGGTTTTGCTTTCCCGTTCCCGTAGCGGTGGCAACGTCACTGACGAAGGCGGTGCCTGCGTTAAAAGATGCAACTGATTGGAAAGCTGGATTTCAGCACAATTTTCGCAATTTCAAATCCCAAAGAGCCTAGAGCCACTTTGAACTATGCGAACTTGGTTGTCAGAAAGGAGGAGAAGGACTGTTTCCATTTCTCCTGTCTCGGCTCACTGTCCACGAGAGGTCAAGGTCAGCGCCAACAAAACGTTCTCCCTTCCTCATGACAGTAATCTCCCAGGATGCAGTGCATTCACAAGGAGCACCGCGATTTCCTGAAATTGTCTATTCAGTGGATACTGTACAGGAAGATATTAGATCATTTGATTTTTTTATTTGATTGGATCATATTGGAAGACATTGGATCAATCATTTTTTTACAAGAACGGCCAAAATGTTGCACGCGGTCAAAGCTTTCAAGACATTAAGATGACACGGCTAAAGGTGCTAAAGCATTGTTTTGTTGTACAACGCTTAGCCAAAATGGAAGAGAATAAGGGCTGTGAGAGACAACGAGCCCTGTGAAACAGACCAGATTTAAAAGTGTAAGATTTTGTTTTGCTGTGTGCTCAAATAACAAGAAACCGGTAATTGACCATAAAGTACTTGGTAAATTATTTCACAACTGAGTGCTGCAAACAGAGACTGAGAAGGAACCTAAGTTATTATAAAAAGTGAGGGAATGAAATAAGATTGGCTCGTTTCTAAGAGAACAGGGTGAAACAAAACTGCAGCTTTTACTTTGGCAACTGGAAGGGGTCTCTCCACTATATTGTACCGCTGCACTATTTTATTTTTTAAAGAGCCTTTTCGAGGAGGGAAATTTAATTAATTAATTAATTTCTCTGTCATGTTCTAGCTGCGATCATCTCATCATTTGACATCTGGTCAAGCGTAAAGTGGTTCGGTAAAAAACACTAGTACGAAAAAAACCTCTTATTGCCTCAATATTTTTTTCAAAATGAGGCAGGAAATTTTCTTCTCTACAGCAACCTCGGAGAAAGGAGGATACATTTTGCAACTGTAGCTTCGAACTACCGTGGCACACGATGCCAGCTCACGGAACACACAACTTAACCTAGGCTAATAAAAGTGCGAGCCTCCCACCTGTAAAGTGGACTGCGTTTTTTCCTCTTCCCCTTTATTTTCATTGGGTGCTTCCTCTGAATCTGCATCACTTGCCGACAACTGGGCTGCACTGCTCAGCAGTAGGAGCACCAGCGCAAAACCCCACCGTCCCCTCAGGCAGCGCATCTTGCTGGTCTCACATCTGCACGTGCAACGAAAACGAAAAACTCAAATGTTGTGGATTTTTTTACATTTCAGTTGCTTACAGTCGATTACAATGGAGCAGCGCATCCTGAAAACAATAAACGGAAAAGGGGCAACATCTACTTGAGACTGAGGAAACAACGGAAGACAAAGAACAAACGTTTGCCCTGTTCACTTTGTGTCTTCAGTCTTCCTTTGTCTCTTCAAACTCCAGGAAATGTTACCCTTTCCACACATGCACCAGCATAATTCTCTACCTTGTTCATAAAAAAAATCAAAATGTATCTAAACTACGAAACGAGAGAGAATTGCACAGTGCAATCTGGTAATGTTACGTAATAGGGAACTGAGAAGCACATACACAAGGACAATATAGCCTCAGACACAGGAACATTTATTTTGACGCGGCACACCTTATATCCCTAAATGTTGCTTCATTTTAAGATTTTGTGTCTTTTCCTGTGTGTGTGCCTCTTTGTTCCCTAGTGTGCTTCAATTGATTTGATGGAGAGCACAATGGATGTGATGTGAAAGCAGACACAGAAAGCAGACGACACTGAAGCCTCCATCGCTTGAGAACAATGAAGTACCACACAGCAGGAGGACTCGAGCCTGCACTTCTTGTTAACTACCCGAGTGCAATGACGATTGCACCAGCAGCTGGCTTTGACATGTGTGTCCTTCCTGTTCCAGGACAACAAACTATCAGTTTTTTTTCAACAGCTGCTTAATTTTATAAATTACGTATTCAGCCCATTGTGGCTTCACAACCAATCAGCTTGAGCATACCTGATAAGCATGTGATCGTCATGGGCATCATTTGAAGCTGCTGCAGACACTGGATGTAACATATATCATTGTTCGGTAATTCCCACTGCCTTCATGTATCTTTTCATTCAAGAACATGATTTTTATCCGTACGAAATGACCACACTTGCACTTGGAAACGTCCCGAACCAACAAATTGCAAACGTTTCAAAACATCCCACGCTCTCCTTTCAAGCTTCACTTATTACATGTTGTTTAGACTGTTTCGTGATCCTCAATAACCACTGATCCACAAAGCGGCATCATGCTTCAGAGATATGCTGAAGCTCAAGCTTACATCTCACGCATTGCAGGCTTTTAGCTGAAACGCAAAGCAGGTATTCTTTCCTACGGTTAAAATACTTCAAAATATACCGAAATATACGAAATCATTTAATGCTTGAACTCCGGCGCAAGTTGACCCCCACTCGCAGCTGTGCTAGGCATGTCGCCAGCTGACTTTGCCCCACACACTCCTTTTTTTCACCATTCGCCCGATATTAATCTTGTCAAGAATAGAAGAATCAATACAAAGAGTGCTGTAGAATGCACGGAACTATCACACTCGGTGCTGTATGTGTTTCATGAAAAAAACTCTAAGCTATACGCACACGTTAACACACAGCCAGTGATCAGCCGGCTAAGCACACGAATCATACGTGATACGTTTGATCAAGGATTGATAGGCGAAAGTTGTGGGCAAACTAGACCGTTCCTACCTGTGCTTCAGGGACGACTGGAGAGTAAATTTTGTTCATTTAACATTACGTCACGCTCTCAAACAACGTGGACATCTCAACGAAGCGCAAGAGACGTTATCCATACGCGGGGATCACATTGACGATTCGTAGTTTGCCACGTACAGTAACAACATAGCGTAATTTGGGCGTCACTTGCGCAGCATTCTTCCAGCCTATTAAGCGAGCACAAGTGGCGCTGGTTTCGCCAGTTTCGCTCACTGATCTCTATGTATAAAGGCTGGATCGCGCATGGGAGAGGGGCTCGTGGAGGAGAGGCGTGCCTTCGGGCCGCCATGTTGGGAGGCCCTAAAGCGCAGTGTGCGCCCATAGAAAACAATGGGAGGCAACGGAGATTGTGAGTATTTATAGCGCTGCAGGCGTTGATCGTTGCTTGTCATCACACAATTTTGTAAGGTGCCAGTATACTGATGTATCCTAACAGTATTTCACAGGTGTCCTGCCGTTCGATTCTTAATTACGTTATGTTTTGCATTCCGAAACTAGACCGTCACAGCAGTGCAGCGCTGGGGATTGTACTACAGTACGTTTCCCAGCCAATATTTCAATAAGAGACGACTTGAGGTTAACAACAACCTTGTATATAATATCCCGTACTGCGTTCTGGACAAAAATTGCTCCATAAAGAACGGTCCGGGAAAAGATATACTCGCATGGCAGAAAGAGATCGTACTGTAGAATCACAGCCTTTGTTTTAGCCGTGTATGCGTTTAGTATGATTTATATCAAGCATCGCCTTAGAAAGAGTCTTTTAGTAAACGACAGCGGTGCTTTGCCTCGCAAATATGGACACACCGAAGCAGCCGAAATAATTACTTCACGCAATTAGATCACGCTCGTTAGGACAGTTAATCAGGTATAGTGATGTAAGCTTATTCAATTAAGTTACTTAGAAAGTGGTAACACTTCCTTGAGACACAGGACTTATCTCTTTTCAAGTACAGCCCTTCTATATTTGTTTGTTTCTTCCTTCATTTGTTCTGATTATTTGCAGGCGCGGTTGTGCCAAACTGAATGTCCTTCTCGAGTACTCACATGCTTTTGCTGAATACAACTGCAGCGTGAGCAAAGCTGCTTAGGGACGGGGGCCTGCTATCCAGTGCTGACTTTGTCATGCTTCTTATGTGGAGCACGTTCCAAAAAAATGCATCTGCACATCTGAAACTCCAATCATCCATCGTCATCTAAAAGGGAGTGTCGTAGCACCATTGTGAGACCAGACACACTTTCTGAAGATCTTCTATGGCACCTTCCGCAGTTTGCACAATTTTGTCAAGCATCGAAGTCTCTCATAGGAACCACTTTGCATTAACTGACTCCCATCTTACATTTTGATGTGCAAGGGCCCTCTTGCAGTGGTCTGCAAATTGCAACAGGACGATTTGGAGCTTGAAACAGTTGTGATTTTGTCATTTTGGCCCTCGTGTACCCCGTCTGTGAAACGTAAACAAAAAAAGTCTAACACGATATGCTTTTGTAAAGAACATCACTGATGATGAGTAAAGAGAATATAAAAGTTCAAGTTTATTCAACATTTTATATCATTCATTATATTATTCAACATTATCAAATTTATTCAAGTTCAACATTTATTTCTTGCACTTATGCGTTTCAGGATACAATGAACGTGCAGGGAGGTCGCAAAAGACTACATTTATTGTTTTGTGACCTTGCTACAATGACAATATATATTTTAGGAATGGCAATGGACAGGTACACTCTCTAAATTTGTAGCACTCAATTTTAGGTTGGAATGAGCAATGAATAGCAACTTCCCTCCTGATATTTTGTCATATATGCTGAATTTTAAATTTAATGTGATCAAATATGTGATAATATAATAATATATATATAGGAATAATAATATATAAGAATATAATATGTGATAAATGAATGTGATCAACAGTAGATGTAAACAACACCAGTAGCCAGAGAAGTGCATTCTCAAGAAATAATTTTCTTCTTATAGCATATATGTGCATGCCTATTAACTGAAACAATTATCACAGTTCCCTGACAAGTTTTAATTTCTCAGAGTGTACTGTAGAGGCGGCTTAGATCTACAACAGTTAATACAAGGTATTATATACCGTGAATACATTTGAAAATCCCACGTGACACATATGCTTTTACTTTCTGGAGGTGCTGTGGTGATCAAAGTTTGTGGGCACTACGCAGGTTCTGCACCCATTTCTTGAGTACGTCGAGGCAGCTGTGAAGTAACCTGTATTGATGATGATTATTCCAATTTTTATGGTGCATCGACAACAAAGGTCATAATACATCAGAACATTGGTTTGGATGCAGCTTGTTAAAAATGAATATGTTGTTTAATAAATGCATTGGACAAATGTTAAAACATCAGTTTAAAACAGGGTTTACAATCCCTGTATCTTCTAAAAATTGAAAAGGTTAAAAACTATTCTAAAAAGAATATGGGTAACTCTTCTAAACAGGAATATAATTATTATATTGCTGGGTGAAGGAGCCTAAGGTGTATAAGGTGTGTTTCTGACGTGAACATGTAAGAAAATGTGCAAAATTGAGAGAGACTAACCACAGTGCGTACACTGAAGTGGTTCCTTCCTGTAAAGTAGAAACCCGTGGATAGAAACATAATACTTACCTGTACACTCAGTCGCATCACACTTCATAGACGACCCTCTGGGTAGCCCCATGAGGAAATCTGTTTTGAGAGACCACTTTTGCCTTAAAAACTGCTACAAATAGCACGACACGCTACAAATTATTACTATCGTAACAAGCTGACGATACAGCTCAGACACAAAGGCGTTCGCCACACCACCGTTACGTAGGATTCTTTGTCACAAATCAAACCAAGGCACAAAACAATACCAATACATGAAAAAATGTGACAATCGTGGTCTTATTATGGCGTAATACCGAACTTGTGCGCGAAGGTAATTCGAAGAAATGAATGTGGCACTTGCTTCCGCAGAGAACACCGTGTACCATGCTAGCAATGCATGCAAAAAAGCGCTCGAGTGCTCGCACATATATTGATGACAACACTACCTGTGTAGTGTAACATGTTCTTTCAAGCATATTATGCACTTAAACTGTATTTGCCGCCGGGTAAAATGCAAGTGTGCTCGATTGAACGTCGGAAGAGCGATCAAGCAACCTGCATCCAGTGCTCGTTTTGGGCAAAAAAACACTTCATAATGGTCAAATAAATGTACAGAATGGACGCCTATTTATTCCTTGATGAAGAGTGACTCACCTGCATAAGTTTAGGCCCTGTAACCTTGCCAGTACGGTTGGTACGACCGTAATTGCAAGAAGTTGCCATGATCGCTGCGGCGGCTGTTGTGGGCACCGTAAGATGGCGGCCGGTTTCTTCACGCTCGCGCTCCCTATCCGCGATCCAGCCTTTTACAATCGAGATCAGTGGTTTCGCTGCGCACGTACCAAGCCTGACTTTGCCTCTTTTATTTCGTACTTCTCGGTACTCCTGTAGCTTACCTGTTTTTACACATTTTACTCTACGAACGAAAGAAGTTATGTGTAGTAAAAACATTAATGCGAAACAGTTTGCAGACATGTACTTGTTGGCGATCTTGACAAGAAGTGGATCATTCGCGAGGATATTAATAGTTTCGGTTTCGGTTATGGCTTGCAGCGCCATACCAGCAGTGGTTGCATTCCATTCAAACGTCTAAATGAAGGAATGGAGAACGAAGGCAACTCAGGGACAACAACAAAAGAAAAAAACACAAGACTAGGGAGACTAAGAAGGAGGGTTCTGCGGGACTATCCGTGACTTATCCGTAACCCCTCTCACACCCCAAAAATCTGAAAGACACCCCCTAAAATTTTTTGAGACTATGAAATATTTTGCCACGTATTTTTATTTCAAAAGCAATTATGTCACCCGCCTGCAAAGCCCGATGCTCCCCCAGTGACAAAATTCTGGATAAACCATTGCCTATTTGCACCAAAATAGAACAATTTTACAGTGAAAAAATGAAAAAATGGCTAGGAAGCAAGCAAGCTGGTGAAGATGATGCATGATGTAAAACACCGAGACTAGTATCTTGAGACTTGATCTTGATCGATTGATTGATTGACTTGATCTTGAGACTTGAATCTTGAGACTTCGTGTTCATATTTGTCTGTCCCTTCGCGTTCCCTAGTCTCGGAGTTTTACATCATGTACAATTTTACAGGTTCAGCTTCACCTAATCCCTTTCACGAAAGTGCAGGTATATCTTGAGAACACCACAGGCAAAATCTAGACAGGCAGTCTACAGGTTTTCCCGGCGATTTAAATCCAAGTGCCAGCTAAATTAATCCATGCCCCATGAAGTTTGCATGGCACGTGGATTAATTTCGATGGCGCCTAGATTAAAAGCGCCGGGAAAACCTGTAGATTTAAAAAGAGGGGGAAAAGAACCAATCGAGAAATTATCAATTGATTTTACTGCACGCTGCCTACAGGGGCCGCAACGATCCAACTTTCCACTGTCCATCCACGCAAACTAACGCAATGTGCCCACACACTCTTAACAATTAGATTATATAGTCCCTCATTCATGAGACCTTATAGTATTTCGGATTTAACAAACCGTATCTTGTTCTGTGTACATACTGACCCGGTAAAAGTGCTCGGAGCACCGCATTCAGTATGATCGCGGTCAGACCCCAAATCTTATACTGGCCGGCTACAAACACCGGAATCGAATAGCCGCCGTAACGCTTCCTAAACTGCGTCCACCTTAGATTCTTCAGTTCGCATAATTCTTCCAACGTCCGCGTGAACGCCAACTGCACTTCCGCTTCGTTTATGACGAGGTCCCTTTGGATGTCGATGTCCGAACCTTCGTGAAGCACGCCAATCACCGCCGTGATGCTCAGCTGGTCCATGGGGTTGTACAGCGGAGGTGCAACCCCGACCACCCTGACGTCTTTTCTCGCTATGCCGAGCTCCTCCTCCGTCTCTCTCAGAGCTGTGTCGATAGCATGGGCATCGTCTTCATCTTGCATCCCTCCAGGGAAGCACACGTAGCCTTTATGACGGGGGAGCCTATTCGACCGAAGGTTGAACAATAAGGACGGTTTGTTCCCTTGAGTCGTACAAAACGAGACCAGAACAGCCGAACGTAACTTAACGACCTCCTTGCCAGTCTTCGGAGGACCTATCGATGCGTTCTGCAGATTCTTGAGACAGCTTTCCAGGTTGGACGCGGAGAGGGCATCCGCGATGCTCCCGCCATGTACGGAACGGCGACCGATATGTTGTACGGTAATCCTCTGCATCTGCAACGAAGTGTCACAACTTGTTTCATCACATTATCCGTGCGTTCGCACGAGCGACGCCCTCACGGAATATTCTGGTGGAAGAAAGAGCGAAAACACTGCTCACGGAGCCGAAATTCCGACCCGTGTTTTTGTTGAGCATTCACGCGGTGCGGAATATCGGGAGTGGCGGACTGCGCATTTAGCAGACGACACCGTCAGCGTGTTTTCCTGTCGTCTGCTACGGAATATCTCGTGACTGTGCAGCAGGATATTCCCCACGGTTAGCAGTGTATACGTGAAGACGCGACGTTGATTTCTCACGTGACTGAAAAAAGCTGTGATGCTTTTCGCATCTTCCGCTTCTTGGGGAATGTCGCCGGTGTGAATACACGGTATGTCCCACGAAACACCTCTCGTCGGGATGCTGCATTAATGCACCGAATGCGACTCAATGCGGCTTTTACAGCTCGGTGGCGTTGCCGCCTGAGACGAGTTGTCTCTCGCGGATGCTGTCACTGCGGTGCTCTAGAGGATCTCGAGCACATTCTTCTTCATTGCCCGCACTACCAACCTTCCCACACCGCACTCTCCGGGTCTCTTAGTGAGCTGGACTCTCGCCCCTTTTCCCTATCAAAATTGCTTGGTCCCTGGCCCAATCCAGCCCAGCAACGATCTGCACTCAAAGCTCTTTTGACATTTCTGGACACAGTCAGAGTTATTGCGATCCTTATTGTGAAGAGGGCTCATTATCTCATTCCTCACATCACCACCAGCAATGGGATAGAGCATCGCCCCTGGCGATGAAACTCACCGTTTATCATCTTAAAATAAAGTTGGTGTTGTTGTCACATCATATCCGAACGCTACAATCACTACTGCCAGGGTGTCCCCAGGATTTTCATCTCGAGGGCGGCGGCGGGGGGGGGGGGGGGGGGGGTGACACCAATATTTTCTGTTTTGGGGGGGGGGCTGTTTTGACATTTCGGGCATGTGATATGGGGGAGGGGGGATGCAAGATTTTTTAGGGGAGTGCTGGGAAGACACCCGACTACTGCGCTCACGGCAGCACCGCGGGCAACTAAATATCACTTTTATATCTCCAGAACAGTTCGCGAAAAGGATCAAACAAAACAAAACCTTTCATTCCCTGCCCTCACTGCTCCCTGCAGCCTTGCATCGGCTAAAACAGGATTCCAGATCACGTGGCCTTGGTCAACTCAAGCCCACTACTAAGCCGTGCTCCAGCAGAGTACAGTCCCTCTGGTTCTTTGGATGCAGCCTTGCAGGGCTTTCCAAGTGGAGTCACAGGCAATGCTGTAGGAGGCAGTTAGCTCCGTTTAACTTGATTGAGTTGAATTTTCAGGTGTTCGCACTTGACCAGGAGGCGCTGCGTTCGCCTGAGCCACTCGGATGATGTCGTTTCGGTTTCGGTTTCACAGGTTAGCCAAGCATGTTTCTCCTAGCATTTGTCAGTAGACATCCAGTCCTATGAGTCCAGTTGGGGTGATGTAAGGGGAAGGTGCGATCAGCCTGCTCCGAAGGAAGGGGAGAGATGTCGCCTTGGGGAGAGGGTAACGTGGAATGGTCTAGCTTTGATGGACGAGCGGTACACAAAGAAAAAAAAGTTTTAAAAAGTCCACAGTCCAACTGGAGACGGTTGTGGATGACAGAAATTACGAGAGATATGAAGCATCAAAATTTAATATGAAAAACTTTAATTGGAAAACGAGCTTTTCGTTGTGGAGTCCACACATCATCGGGTTTGATGGACCAAGGGAATACCTCAAACCAAAAAGCAGTAAGAAACAGATATGTTTATCTTTATGGTGAGTTAATGCGAGGAGCAATTCATCATTTCGCAGTTTTGTTTGTGCACGCATCGAATTAAACTGACACCCCGCCCTTCATTTTGACTAACAGGCGAACAGGACTCTCGAATTTGTGGAAATCCCGCGAGACAACCTATGTATATAGCATCTGTTCTTCCTCAGTAAAGAAATGCGAGGGCAGTACTATTTTTAAAGCATGATGTGGGGGTGGGCAAGCTTAACTTTGTCCCACCTTACAGTTGGCAACATCAAGGCAATTGCTTTTCTTTGTGGACTATTTGATGCTAGTGGTCTCTGGCATCTTGCGAGCTTTTATGATTCTCCTTCTCTGTTTTTATTTTCTTTTGTTATTTTTTCTTTTTTTTTCTCACTTTGAAACGCCGTGCACATTGTCCGTGTGGGAAATTCGAGCAACAAACAAAGAATGATAAATAGTTGCCTTACGCCGAGAAACAATGGATCAATATAAATCCTGGGAACGACCGTGTTCCCGTTCGTATGCTGAAAAGTAAAAATTCGTAACATCTTCGTCATGCGGATTTTTTTTTTTTTTTCCCTCCATATGCAGTGGACCGCCGATGTGCGGATAAAATAGACCTCTACCCGAGAAACGTCATCATGACGTTGGTAGACAGACTGAAACCGAAACAAATCGGAACGGGAGGGCTGGGTTCCACGAATGGGCCCTTGTTCGCTGCCTCCTATTGAAAGAAAAGTAAGACTGAAGGTCGCGTCCCTTTCAAGGACCATCGTAAACCCCTCAAGACCGTGGCCTTCGTGCGCGGCCTTGTTCGCCCCCTAGCTTCAAGCGTATAGTTCGACTCTACCAAATTGGTGGCGCTGTCGAACACTATGACGTCATTTGCTTACAAACAGAGAGAGGATGAACTCCATAACGGCAAACCTGAGCGGGGCAAGAACAGCCGCTGTGTCGTGCTGTCTGGACCGTGATGCGAATATACTGTCAGTTTTATTATCCGTGCTCGCCTCTAGTTCTATATAGATTATCTGTATCAATAATTGTGCAACATATGGTGACCCGCAAACGTTTTATTCCACAGTACCGATGTGCCAATTAGACAGGAGCAAGGCTACGATGACGACGCTGAAACCGACCGCCTGGACGCTCGACTTCTCATCGTTAGACTGAAAGCGAACCGTATTATACCGTAAATCCATTACCGAAGCAACACGAAAGATAAAACATTAGTCTAATCTTTTCCCTCGTATCTCACCTGCTCCTGGAAGAAACGTGAACCGACGGTTCCAGTTCTGAGGCCTCGCAGCTCGTTGACACTCGACCGGTGAGCATTATCGAAAAAGACTCAGTCTTCTGAGGCTGATTAATGTGAGCGAGCGGCGTATGCGGGTAGTCGCTGTCGTCTGCTGGTATTCCTCTGGAAGGCGTCCGTGCAAGGCAGATACCCCACACGACCAAGGTTGCCAGAAACAGACGATACAACCACGTGGCCAAGCGACAAGACAGACACACCAAGAATGGCCAACATAGAGGCATCAGCAGCACCACGGGGGTCCATAGTTTTACCTGTACGGTTACAGATTCCTCAGTGAACTTGTTGCAGTGGAACTTCATTCGGACGTGACAAGGACCTCCGCGGAGGAAAGAAAAGAACTGGCTGACTGACTTGGCGATCTCTATATCCCCAACAACACAGAATGTCCTCTGGATGTACCAATGTCCTAACGAGTTCATAGGTCCGATGGACATCCCTCGGATATCCATCGGACATACGAATCCGAGTCGTACATCCAGAGGACATTCGGTGTTGTCAGGGATGTTATATATCTAGCCAGTGATGCTCCCATCCATTGAGCTCCGTGAAGAAGTGCCACCACGCTTACTTACATTCCGTGGTGGGGGGGTTGGGACCATGGGCGTACCGAGAGGTGGGCAAGGTGGTCGTGTCCCCACCCTCCCTGGAACTCCAAGGTCGCTTGTGAAAATAGTGCGCTCTTTAGTCATAGGTCGTAATGATTGTTCTCAGATGTCATTATAGGAACCTCTGAACACCCACACAGCGCGCAACGTCCGCCTATACAGAAAAATACGTGGTAAGGGGGTGGGGGTTTGCACTCTTGCTCCCCCCCGGAAGTGCTTAGCTCCCCCCCTTGTAAAAAATCCTGGGAACGCCCATGGTTGGGACCCCGTCCATCGCTACGCCCTCGGCTAGTTGTAATGATAGCACGTACGTGATCTTACGTCGCAATATTTTGGTGGTATCATTCCTTTGGTGAATTTAGGCTGTCCTCAGATCGTTTCTTCTTCCTCCTCCTCCGCTTCGTCCATAGATCGTTTATTGCAATACCGAATAGCTATAGGCGCTGCTTCTTCTCACATTCTCACACATGCGTACAAACCAGAGGCGGATCCGGCGGATCCATACCCTCGCTTCCGGATCCGCCACTGGTACAGACCAAGATTGTATACTGATTGTACAGTCGGTACAGTGTTGTACAAGCTGCAAAGCAAGGGTGAGAGTGACGGAAACTGTGCTTCGTATCAAATCCGCGATTACATATAGCGCCACCTGAGAGAAAAAACAAGCCGCTACGGCCAAGCCAAGCCTTGTTGCTGTTGCGGAACCAACCTAAGATGGCGGATATTTCGACTTGGGATTTGTGTCGCGTCAAGGGTGATTTGTGCCGATCTCGTCGTGAATGTGCCATTCGCGGACTCCGACAGAGTGCAAGATGGGCCTCGGAGCTGGCGTATGCTTTAAAAGACGTCGTCGTTCAACCAGTGACTCCAGAACCGAGCGAGGACGACGACACATACCACCTCGCCCGGTCGTATTTCGACTTGCAAGAGTACGACAGGGTGGCGCATTTCACTGAAGATGCCAAGAGCAGTAGGACCAAGTTTCTTCATTTTTATTCCAAGTACTTATCCGGTGAGAAGAAGAGGCTTGACGACGTTGTCGACCCTGTCACTGCTAGCGATCGCGGTGGAAACCCAGCGTTGAAGGATCTCCGCGTCGAACTTGAACAGCAGCACAAAGACCTCGACGGCTACTGCCTCTACCTTTACGGAGTGGTGCTCAAACGCTTACAGCTGCACAAGCTAGCTGTAGATGTGCTCACCGAAGCCGTGCATCGGGAACCGCTCCATTGGGGAGCGTGGCTCGAACTGGCTTCGCTGGTCACCGACAAAGATACGCTCGTCAGCTTACGACTTCCCGATCACTGGATGAAGAAATTCTTCATCGGTCATACTTACCTAGAACTGCAGTTGAACGAAGAGGTTCTAGAGATCTACCACCAGTTACAAAGCAACGGCTTCGAATCGAGCACCTATTTAATGGCGCAAATAGCGATAGCCTATCACAATATGAGGATAGTGGATCGTGCTATCCAAGGCTTTCAAGCGTTGCAACGCGTCGATCCTTACCGGCTGGACAACATGGACATTTACTCTAATCTCCTTTATGTCAAAGAGCTGCGCGTCGAGCTCAGCCATTTAGCCCATCACACCTGCTCCATCGATAAATACAGAGCCGAAACGTGCTGCGTCATCGGCAACTTCTATTCCCTGAGGTCTCAGCACGAGAAAGCGGTCCTGTACTTCCAACGTGCCCTGCGGCTGAATCCAAACTATTTTGCTGCCTGGACGCTCATGGGGCACGAGTACATGGAGATGAAGAACACCAATGCAGCCATTCAGGCGTATCGCCAGGCCATTGAAGTGAACAGGCGAGACTACAGGGCTTGGTACGGACTGGGACAGACGTACGAGATACTGAAAATGCCAAATTACTGCCTCTATTATTACAGGTATGGGTTTCTTGAAATTCAAATAGAGTAATGCTATATGCACGACGTCGTGCGCCAAAACCGGAAGTGACTATACGCACGACGCGCTTTTGCGCATGCGCCACCACGCGACTGTTGACGGGTTAGGTCAGTTGTTTCAAGACTGCATATAGTGCACAGACACACTGAATGGCCGGTTGATTCATTTTGCCGACCTGAGTGTTTTGAAACATGCGCCAACGTCGTAGCAGACGACACCCCATATTCAACGTCATTAATGACTGAGACCAGTCTTGGGTAAGTTACTTCTAAAAAGTAACTGAGTTGCAGTTATAGTTACTTTCTTGGTTAAGTAACTAAGTTACAGTTATAGTTACTTTCTTGGTCAAGTAACTGGTTACAGTTACAGGGACTGAGAGAAAGTAACTTAGTTACATTACAGTTACTTTTGATAAAAATGACCACGAGAGGGTGATACAATCGTCAAAAACGTACATTTATTTACATTTACTTAAGTGCGATGAAAGTATCATTGCACTTAACCAGAAGCCGTATAAGTCGATACGTGGCTCTCCCACAGGGAAAAATACGACGTGTGTACGTACGTAAAAAAGGATCGACATTTATTCGAGTAACTACTTACATTTTGCAGTTACATTCACAGAAACAGGAACTAGTTACAGTTAAAAGCTACTTTTCTGGAAATGTAACTAGTTAGCCCCAAAAGTAACTAGTTACATTTTGCAGTTACCTTCACAGAAACAGGAACTAGTTACAGTTAAAAGCTACTTTTCTGGAAATGTAACTAGTTACTGTAACTAGTTAGCCCCAAAAGTAACTAGTTACATTTTGCAGTTACATTCACAGAAACAGGAACTAGTTACAGTTAAAAGCTACTTTTCTGGAAATGTAACTAGTTACTGTAACTAGTTAGCCCCACAAGTAACTAGTTACATTTTGCAGTTACATTCACAGAAACAGGAACTAGTTACAGTTAAAAGCTACTTTTCTGGAACTGTAACTTGTTACTGTAACTAGTTAACCCCAAAAGTAACTAGTTACAGTTACAAGTTAGAAGTAACTTAGTTACTACCCAAGACTGACTGAAACTTCTCTGTGCAGGCAAGCGCAACAGCTACGTCCCAACGACTCCAGAATGATGGTCGCCCTCGGAGAAGCCTACGAGAAACTGGACAAGTTCCAGGAGGCGAAGAAGTGCTTCTGGAAAGCGCACGCCGTCGGCGACATAGAAGGAATGGCGCTCCTCAAGCTGGCCAAAGTCTACGAACGGCTCAACGAGGACGAAGAGGCGAGGGCCGCTTTTCAGGACTACATCCGCAGCGGAGACTCTCGGGGCGCGGGCGACAGGGAAGACCAGGCGCACGCCTACCTGTTTCTCGCGAGGTACTGCGTCAAGCGGAACCTTCCAGAAGAGGCGTACGAGTACGCGCACAAGTGCACAGAGTTTCCGGAAACCAAGGAGGACGCGAAGGGGCTCCTCAAGCAGCTCGCGGACACCAGGGTGTCGGACAACGGTTCCATGCAGGTGGAAATGCAGGAGGATTCTCCGGACGTTCGTCTGCCCGGCTGTCCCGGGCCGAACCACAGTGGGACCACGCCGTTCCTGTCCGACGTGTTTCAGTTTCGTACTCCGTTTAAATGATGAACGGGATTTCTAGGGCAGATTGTTGGTAGTTGTTGTTGTTCCTTTGTGCACCCTATCATGATGAACCTTATTTAAGAGTTGTCCTTTCGGAGTACTCATAATACGAGCAGTGACTGATGTACAGATGAGAGCTTATATACACATTTATGGAACGTGAGGGTTTTGTTTTGGTATATTAAAACGTGTCGCGCAGTTTAAGAACTGCAACGGAAATTTGGCTTTTCCTGCACACTTTGTTGAAGTAACTTGCCTACTCGACCTATTCGATTCCCTAGTTTACCCCCCCCCCCCTAAAGGGAGAATCCGGGACAATCCGAAACTATTATAACGTCTGCTTCCTCAATTTCGTTCTAAAATATTCGCCGGTGGTAAAAGCAAAACCTATGCAAAGTCGTACACTGGGGAATACCTGTGAGGTGAAGCCCAGTGTTGCTGGACTGCTTTTCCATGGAGGATCGCCTAATCAATCAAAAGAAAATATTCCTTTTCTAATTATCTGTACCACTTGGGGATGAGAAAGTGTATTCACTGAAATATCATACGGTACGGATTGATGTTGCACTGTGGTACCTCAACATGTTTTTGGTGCGGACTCTCCCTTTAAAGTATCAATCCATTATCAATATGTCCAGCTGTTGTGTGAGATTCCTAGGCTCCTAACTGCTGTGGTCACGCCACATCCAGCCCATTCACAGCCCTCTGATACGCAATTCGAGATCCGAGGGACCGAGGGCTCGAACCCCGCTCGCCGTAACGAAATGATTCTTCACGAAAACGAAGTGAACTGAAGCAACGTCACTTAGATTTAAAAAAAAAAAGAAAATAAAAAGTCGGATCGCTATCGCTTGAACGACGTGACGTAGTCGTTAACCACCAATCACGGCGTGCTTTCAGCGGCCGTAGTTATGGAAACGAGCCGCCATCATCCGCATGGGCAGCCACAGAGAGCCTGTGTTTTGGAATCGTCTGCGGCGATTGGCTGAAGCAGACGACATTCCACGTAGCGAAGGAGTGAGGGAATGCAATGCATTCCTTCAGAAAGCCCGTAAGAGAATGAGTGAGGTGATGAGTGGATGAGAGAGTGCTACCCGGTCGACACTCTCACTATGGTGGGCTACTCTGCACGGCCGTTCGCTACGCTGCGCTAGCTGAGAAGGCGGAACGCACGCAGCGCGTTTGATTGGGAAACTGGCCTTCCAGTGGCTTCAGGAATGGGCGAAACGATTGGCCCGTGTGGTCAGAATAGTGGCCACCGCATGCGGCCGCAGCTCCCTCCTACTAAGGTACCCGGGTTCGAATCCCGGTGCCGGCTGTGCTGTCTGGGGTTTTTCCTGGGTTTTCCTCAGACGCTTTCAGACATATGTCGGCACAGTTCCCCTAGAAGTCGGCCCAGGACGCACATTTCCCCAGGGCGTCAGTCGTGACGTTGCCCACACACGTGAGGCCGACAACGGCAAGCCCTTTCACCACCACCACCACCACCACCCTCCTACTAGGCGCGTATTTGGATAAAGTAAATACGTTTGATCGGTCTCACGGAAAACGGAAACCACACGACACCTTGCTGATATTCACATCTATTGGACGCAGAGTCTTTCTGCGACGGCCATCTGCTTGCAGAAACTGGCTTTCCTTCCCAAAGAGTACGTCTTTGCCAAAACCATATACAGTGAACCCTCGTTATTATGACCATGGTCGTTCCCGAAAATTTTGGTCATAATGCGGAATTGTCATATTAACGGGGGTGATTTACAGGGGTTTCACAGCGTTGTTCCCCAAGAGTATGGTCGTAAAACGCGTATGTCATATTATCGGGGGTCATATTAACGAGGGTTCACTGTATAGTTGTTGGTGGAAGACCGGATGTCTTTTATCAGCCACATTTTCATCTGCAGCATGGGCACAAGATGAGACACCATTGGTCCACAGACTGCGTGACGTACCAGTGAAAGACGACGTGAAGAAGGACACGCGCTGTACGTTCAACGCGAGCAGCGAACGGTGCCACGCAGTAGCCTGACATTCTGAACGGTCCCCCATCATGACGGACGACACCCCCGCCATCGGTATTGATCTTGGCACCACTTATTCTTGCGTTGGAATATTTCAGCACGGAAAGGTGGAGATTATCGCCAACGACCAGGGGAATCGAACGACGCCAAGCTATGTCGCCTTCACGGACACCGAACGACTCATCGGTGACCCTGCCAAGGCCCAGGTGGCCCTGAACCCCGAAAACACGGTGTTCGGCTCCAAACGTCTAATCGGACGGACTTTCGATGATCCAAAGATCCAGGAAGATTTGAGACATCTTCCGTTCACCGTCGTCAATGACAACAATCAACCCAAGATCAAGGTAACCTACAAGGGCGAAGAGAAGGTGTTTAACCCCGAAGAGATTTCTGCTATGATCCTGACGAAGATGAGAGAGGTAGCCGAGGCGTACTTAGGGCAGAAGATAACCTTGGCCTGCGTTACAGTTCCGGCTTATTTCAACGACTCCCAAAGGCAGGCGACGAAAGATGCTGCCACTATCGCCGGCCTGCACGTTCCAAAGATCCTCAACGAACCCACGGCCGCTGCTTTGGCGTATGGTCTCGACAAAATCACGGCCGGTGAAAAGAACGTCCTTATCTTTGACCTGGGAGGAGGAACCTTCGACGTCTCCCTGTTGACCATCAAGGATTCTCAAACATTCGATGTGCTGGCCACAGCTGGAGACACGCACTTAGGAGGTGAGGACTTTGACAGCAGGCTAGTTGACTATTTCCTGGAAGAAATCAAGAGGAAGTTCAAGGCAGATATCGGTGACAAACCGAGGGCAGTGCGACGGTTGAGGACTGCCGCTGAGAGAGCCAAGCGAATCTTATCCAGCACTGCCGAGACCAGCATAGAGATCGACGCTCTGTTCGATGGAAATGATTTCTACACAAAGATTACTCGTGCGCGTTTCGAAGATCTGTGCCTGGACCTTTTCAAGAGTACGTTGAGCCCCGTCGAGAGGGTGCTAGAAGATGCCAAGCTGGAAAAAGCCAAAATTGACGACGTAGTGCTTGTCGGCGGTTCCAGTCGTATTCCGAGAATACAGAAAATGATCCGGGAGTTCTTTAACGACAAGGAACTTTGCCAGAACATCAACCCGGATGAAGCTATTGCCTACGGAGCTGCTGTCAGTGCAGCTGTAACTGCCGGTGACAAAGACGACAAGATTAAAGATGTGAAACTTCTTGACGTTGCTCCACTGTCCCTCGGTATCGAGACTGCCGGAGGGGTCATGACAAAGATTATTGGTCGTAACACCAAGGTTCCGTGTAAGACTTCCAAGCCTTTCACCACTTATTCGGACAACCAGACTGGCGTCACCATTCAGGTGTATGAAGGCGAAAGGACCATGACCAAGGACAACCACCATCTAGGACGCTTCGAGCTCACGGGCATCCCGCCTGCTCCTCGTGGAGTGCCCAAGATTGAAGTCACGTTTGAGATCGACATGAACGGCATAATGAACGTCTCGGCCCGAGATGAGAGTACGGGGCACGCGCAGTCCATCTGCATAACCAACGAGAAGGGCAGGTTATCCGACGCAGAGATTGACCGCATGCTGAAGGAGGCGGAGAAGTACAGACTAGAAGATATCGCTCAACGAGAGAAGGTTGCAGCCAAGAACTCCTTGCAGAGCTACGCGTTCAGCGTTCAACAAGCCATTAAGGAAGTCATCAGCGACAAGATAAGCGCTGAAGAGAAAGAGAAGGTGCTGAAGTGCTGTCAGGAAGCGAACCGCTGGCTTGACGACAACATGGAAGCTCCCGCGCATGACGTGCAGGCTAAGCTCAAAGAGGTACAAGAAGTCTGTTCCCCGCTCATGATAAAGATGCACATGGGCTAATATGGTGTTGAATGTAGTAGAAAAATTGCTCAGTGTAGGCGGTAGCTAAAGAATTAAAGGAATTGGATGTAATCCAAATTTGGAGTGATTTTTTTACTCAAGGGTTAGTTTCTCCTCAAAGCTTCGGAGCGAAGGGTGAAGCAAGCTTTACAGGAGTACTTTTTTTCCGGCGTTTCGCGATTCTGGGCTCTTCTTGTCGGGGACAGTGTTTGGGGCATTGCCAGGACAGTCTCCTGTGGAGTGGAAGCTGTCAGTCATCTTCGAAATATCGTTCGCTGCGAGGTCGCTATATTCTACTTCCGCCTTCCATACTTCCGCGGCAGTTTCAAAGTTTTTTATGGTCGTAGGTATCTCCCATCTGGTAAAACGAGCGATCTGCTTACGCGGGTTTTTGAATGGGGGAAAACGCGATGTATCCATCGTTTTGTTTTGGCCCTTGAACTTGCAGCGTTTCAATGACAAAATCGGAGTGATTGCGCGTGCACATTAGAGACCGAAGCTGCGAAAAACAGAAGCGCCCGCTTAATTACGCTAACGCTTGGGCTGTAATGACGTACGCTGTTAGCAGAATTCGAGCCAACCCTTTCATTGGCTTGTCCTTACACAGCGACGTCACGTGACGCGCTGCACGTGATGCGATCCACCAATGAGCCCGCGGCAACAGTCGGAACGCGCGGCGAAGAGGGGGTGAAAGCGGCGGTGTTGACGCCATGGACTTTACGTGAAAATGGCTGCCGACGTCACTTTCAGCATCGGCGAGGAGTTCGCATCTTTTACGGAGCTCCATCGACGCATCCAGCTTTTCCAGCAGAAGAATTCCGTCCAACTGTACATCCGGAGCTCGCGGAAGATACAAGCTGCTCAGGTGCGATCGACCGACGGCTACAACCCGGAACTGAAGTTTGCAGAAATTTACTATGCCTGTGTTCGGGGTGGGCGCAAATTCCAGTCGAGAGGAAATCCTTCGGCGTCGGTGGCCAGACACTACGGAAGAGCCGAAGTGTCCAGGTAGGGAATTTAAAATCGGTTCCACGAGTGTTTTTCGTATTGCATCCTCTCCGCGGTCGTCTGCTATTCTCTGATGCTCGCTCTAGCTTTTCTGCATCTCTTTCCAACCGGGGCATCGTATCGAGTTACACGTGATGCCAAAATGATACCTCCTATTCATTCGCGCTTAACGATATTTCGAGTGTGGTAAATTATGAGCGATAAAATGCGCTTTCTTTTGTTTACATGCGACGAGAGTGCGTTCGTTCAGTGGCGTACATATACTCGTTGATTCGCCAAGATATTTCGCGGTGTTTACATCGTAACTAGAGTCCCTGCACCATATATGGAGCCTCGTTAACACAAGATGACTCATCGCGGCTTGTTTACGTTGATGTGTTCGTATCTGTGTAAGTGTATTATTATTGTTTTCATGTCGCTTTCAGTTCGAGGCAGATCAACTGCCCTTTCCACATAAAGATCCGGTGCACGAGAGATGGGCAGAAACTTTATATCAAGGACTTCAACTCCGTGCATAACCATGGGACGACAGAGGTGATTTCCTTTTGCAATATTTTCAACGGATAATGCGGCGGTCGTTTCGTATTGTGTACGTGATATTGCGCATATCTTGTCAAGCATATACCCGCTCTAGCGGTATATGATAAAAAAAAAAGCTTCATCGAGAACATCTTGGAGGCCCGGTTATTTCCATGCACTCTCCACTTCTCCAGATTTTTAATTAAAGAGAAATTTTCGTTTCCAAAATCCGATTGGATTTCGCACGATCAAAGACAATATAATGTAATGCTCCTGATAGAAACGCATATTTTTTTGTCGCCCACATAATTTTGACTATTCAATCGCGATGGAAGACACTGCACAATAGTTGCACATTATGACATGGTTGATGTAATCTGGTAGGCTGTGATGCAGATTATATAGCACCAACAAGTTCTGAACCTCCCTTTGCAGCAAGACGCTGTCGTATGCCGCAGTCGCACGCGTCAGTACTGGCCCACGGAAAAACCTTCGAGCCCCCCTCCCTGTCAGCCGTCGCCCCTGGCGCCCAAGACCAAGACTCTCGTCACGGCTCTCGTTCCCAACAAGGACGGGACGGGACGCCAGCTCTCCTTACCCATCCTCTCCGAACACCTTCTACCGAAGGACCCAGTACTGTTCCAGCTGCTCAGTTCTCCTCAAACTCCGCTCTCTTTCCAAAACCTCTTCCTAGTGCCAAAGAACTCAAACGTAGTGACACCATCCACCGTCGTCGTACAGAGCTCCACGCCTCCGGACCTGAAGGACGACCAGTCCGACAGCATTCCCGACGTCAGCGACTCCCTCCTGGAGCCCGAGTGCATCTTGCAGTGCGACGAAGACAAATGTGTCGTCCCTTGCGACGAGTCCAAGGGCGACGGGAAAAACGGGGTCATCATCGAAAGCATCAACTCTGTGCTCAACGGGAAGGAAAGTCCGTCGAGGAGGGGGCTCAAAGGGACGGCGGCAGGCGCGGATCGGTTTTTAGTGACCCAGGCCGACCTGCAGGAACTGATGAGGTTCTGCAGTCGATGCGGCAGCAAAGCGGACATCCGAAGCGATCGGGACGCCAGGACGGGGACGCTGACGATCAAGTACGAGTGCGCGGAGGGACACCAGGTGGAGCGCAAGTTTGAGAAAGCTCAACATGCTGCGACGACTTGAGGAAGACGATCTCGGGGACACTGTGTGCAGAGACGATACTCCCCGCCTTTTTGCGGGACTTTGTTTAGCGCGGATCCGTTGTAGCGCATAATTTTTGTCACGACGATCCCGAACTCCTCGCGCCGACGTTGGGACGTTTTACGACGTGGCTGGGGGGTAAACGTCCGAGGTGTTCATTTTTATGTCGAACCGCGCTGCAACCTGGTGGCGTTTTAAGGCGGCGCAAGACTCGAGAATGGGGACAGCGTGATTTCTCGGTTCTCATAGAACACGATGATCTTGGCACGACTCGCCGAGTCTACAGGTTTTCCCGCCGATTTTAATCCAAGCGCCATCGAAATTAATCTATGTGCCAGGCAAACTTTATGGGGCATGGATTAGTTTAGCTGGCACACGGATTAAAATCGCCGGGAAAGCCCGTAGACGACACTCGAGTTTAGACACCCAACGGCAGGTCCTTTCTAAGTCATTGTCGCTCGAACGTGACCAATCCTAGTGAACTATCGTCATTTACAGTACTACCCTGTCACTGTATAGCTCGTGTTCTAGTCACTGGATGACTGCGTCGTCGTCATCACTGACGTGCTGTTTACCGATTTTGTTCCTGCGGCATTTTAGTTCTACAGGTAACCGTTCATTGAAGTGCAGCTGTAGTAGTTATCGTGAAGTCATGCAGAGTTTTTATGGGAGAGTTACAGAAAGTCGTATGCAAGGAAATTTTTATCTCAGTTTTTTTTTTTTTTTCATGTAGTAGTCGATCAGTTAATTGTTACCGCCATCAATTAGTAGATTAATGAATTCACAGTTCAGGCATAGAGACCTAATAATGGATTCTGCAACTCTCATAAGGATGCAAAAAACCTTCAGGATTATAATTTTCCTGGATATGTGTCCCCTGGAGTTATCTCAGTGCGAGACTTACTAATGTCTACTGGAGTCCCTAAATCTAAGTCTAATCCGTTCGTCAGTAGTCATGTGGACTGACGTAGAGGCAGACCAGAAGATTAGTTATATTTGTTTTGTGAAATTTATTTTCAGATTCTGTATTCCTGTATGATAGATTTGAAAAGTGAAATCACGTAGTGGTCGCTCATGTAAAAGATAACGCTATCTAAACCTATCCTACGCCGATACGTGATAGCGTTTTTGACAGTCAACACATTCAGAAGCGTTAGGGTTTGAATCTCTCATCTTGTAATTATTTATACGGTTAATTTTACTTCAAAGTATTAGCGTTGTGTTCTGTCTGTGTGGTCCTATACACCTGTTTTCTATTTATAATCTGCTGTTGTGTGATATGTGTTTGGTTGCAATATTCCTTTAAAAACAACAAAACCGCCTTCGTACTTCCTATGACTTATACTTGATCTTACAACATCTGCTATGTGGGATGGACCTGATCTTCTTTTCCCCATAATCTTTCAGAAGTGTGAAAATGTTTTTTTTAAATAAGACAACCCTACATAATCACCCGACTGTTTTATCGTTTTCAAAGGAATAATATCAACCAGCCCAATTTTTAACCTAGTTTGGTGGCAATATTTTAATGACCTGAGGTATACTCCCATTCTACAATTCAGAAGCTACGGAGTTTTATGAGAGCCAGTTACAGATTACGTGAAATCTCCTCAGCCAGCACGTGTGCATTTTGGACATGTGTCCTCTAGTCCAGACAACAAGGACAGTGTGTTCCAAGTTTTCACATTTTCTATCGGTCTAAATCACGCAGATCTTATTTCGTCAACTAATGGAAAGTACTCAATTTTTCGCAGGCAATCGGATGTGGCTTGCGGATGTCACAGTACAAGCAGCTTGAGTATGTGTCAGTACGAGATATCAGTTTATAAACTTTTTTTTACTGTTCCATAGTCATTAAGGTCTCAAAATGTGCCAAGTAGTCTTGTGATATGTAACTATATATTGGTTTATCAGAGCGTAATAGTATTCAAATCGTTAAATACCAGCATGCAACAAGAAAGAACTACAGGTTTTCCCGGCGATTTTAATCCAAGCGCCATCAAAATTAATCCACGTACCATGCAAACTTTATGGGGCATGGATTAATTTAGCTGGCACTTGGACTAAAATCGCCGGTAAAACCTGTAGTAGAGCTTGGGAGTAGTACATGCTCGAAAGAACTGGGGACAAATGGTTTGGGATAACTATTTGCAACGGGCATAATGGTTGGATTAATTATTGGATTGACCCAAGCTAAGGAAACGCTGTCATGTACTTTCTTATGATGCTTCCAGTCAAAATATTTTATTTACACCCGCAGCCAGTTATTTATAATTGAATTTTATGGCCAGCGTTTTTGCTGCTGTAACATGACCGCCAGTAACGTCCTGTAACTGTCCTGCCAAGCATGCATTGTGTCAGCGTGAAACTGAAACCAGATGTTTGTTTTTCTTGTTCATCAAAAAGGCTAGGAAGTTCTGCTGGATGAAAATTTGGCACATCGCCAACAGTTCCACTTTGAAAATTAGTGGACAGCTCTAGACCAATGTCTCAGTTGTCTCTTGATGTAAACTCCCAATTATTACTATTATTATTATTATCTAGACCAATGCGCTCCTCTGTTCTGGCTCTGCATGTTGGGACAACCAACTGCAACAGGTACCAGTAAATTATGTGTGTGCATTGACATCCTGTGATAATATTCCAGCCTGGGAAATTGCCATGTGCATCACCTGAGTCATTTATTTATTGAATTTTTTTTGTGCGTGTGAATGTATTCAAATAAAACCTTAGTTTGTTCTATGTTTACTGCGAGGTAATGTGTGAAATTTTCTGCCATGGATCCAAGCTGATGAACCTCCAGCCAAATGGTTGACGACCTCCGCAGCACTCCTAGAGTGCTCCTCCTCCCAAGACCCAGCCAAAGACCTTATCTCTCCTCCAAATTGTCTCATATGTTGTCGCAATTTGCACAGGATTTGCATCCTAGGGGTGGTGTGTGTGTGTGGGGGGGGGGGGGGGGGGGGGGAACCCCCCTTCCCCAAAACCGCGGATCTGGATCCGTCACTGTCTCCCCCCCCCCCCCCCCCGGGATGAAAATACTGGGTGACATATGGCAGACATTGCAAGCGCAAGGGTATGTACTCTCAACAGGGATTTTCTGACACCTCCCAAAAAAAAGGGGGGTGGTAGTTACATTGTAACAGTAGTACAGAGAAAAAAAAAGTGAGGGGATGTTGCTAAACACTTGGGAGGGGGGGGGGGGGCGGGTATGGATAAAGCACTGTGTATACCTAAGGTGAAGTTTTTGAGGTTTATATTCACGTTTTTGAGACCCAAAATGGGGGAATTTGAGGTCTGGTGGCGCTGCCTCCGTGTTTCTGCCCACGCTCAAGGTTTTTGCGAAACACCATCCCAGATCAGTGCCTGTCCTGCCGATCCTGCGAATGAACCCAGGATCGCGCGGGTTCTAACACGGCTGACGCTGCCGACGCTGGTGTGCGCATGCCATATGATTTCTATAGTGCATGCGTTGGAGTGGTGTGCCTCCATGACGAAAATAAAATGGAACAGAAAACAATGCGGCTTCAGCTACCCACGCAACGGAAAATAACTTCATATTCATTCTGCGGCTTCATTATGCAGTTTTTCAACAGAGTCATCGGGGCAGGCAAACGCGTCCTTGTAGAAAACGCGCCTGGCAACATCAAACATCCGCCATTTTTGTTTGAAATCTTTTGACAGGTTGTGCGTGATGCACGAAAACAATAACAAACCACGCAGTGGGATGAAAACTCGGTATCATCTTGAAATCACCATGCGTATCATCCGAAAAGTGGGCTAAGCTAGTTGAACGCTGTGAAACAATACCCTTAACGGAGACGCTATGTTTCGTAGCTACGCATTCAACACTACACTTGTAGCTCGTGTATGGTAATATTTGTTCACACGGTAAGAGAAACCATACACATGACAGTCCGTGAACGCTGTCAAGGTGTTCAAGCTCTGTGTGATCCATTCAAGTACGATGGAGGCCGACGGAGGGCTCCGTGTGGACACTTCCAGCATCTTCCTCGACGTTTTCGGAACTCGAAGCGAATTTTCCACATTCGAAGAGTTCAGTGGTTTGTTTGTAAAGTTCGAGAAGAAATCCAGGTACATATTCCGTGTGAAAAATTCCAGCAGCGTGGAAGCAGAAAACAGACGACGAAAGGACAAGATTGACAGCGCTATCAAATACTCGGGACTTGTCTTGTGTTGTGTCAACTGCGGGGACGCCAACAAGACACTCAAGAAACTGCAAGAAGGGTAAGACCTACCTTTTCTCGTCCTTTCCTTCGCAATATTTGTTTGGTAAGGTGGCCAAATACGGGCGGAAAAGCAGAAGACACCGAACGACCCACGTCCGTTAGACTTTGTAGTCCCGTAACAACGGAAAGTTTGACGGAAACTGTTACCGGTTGGGGGGTCTTGGTTATATTATAACGAGGGTGTACGTCAAACTCCTTTACAACGAAACTCCGGGGACAGCAAAAAAAAAATTCGCAGTAAAGGTATATTCGTTAAAAAGGATGTCCATTATTGGACCTATAGGGCTCCAGCGGGACCGCAAAAAAATTTGCTGTAGTGGTATTTTCGTTAAAAAGGTGTTCGCTATAAAGGAGTTTGATTGTACTATACAAGTGGATGCGGGGAAGCCGGTTCCCCTGGTGTAAGCTCACGATGGCTGTCTCTCTGTTCAACAGGGACGCGAGACAACTCTGCGATGCTCACATCTACTTGAGATATCGTTCATCGTCGCGCAAGCTGGCCATCATATCATCTTCATTTGTGCATAATCATCCTATGCAGCAAGGAACTGGCTGCTTCCATAGAAAACGGTCTGTGACTGAACGCATTGGGAAACCTGTAAGTATGCATTCCACAATGTACCTGTGTTTCCACAGAACACTTGCGGGTTCGGATAAAGCACGAATAATCATTAAGGGTCAATTGTGGATAGACTTGTTCGCTAAGGCAGCAAATTGGCCCAGGTTTTATCTGCACCGCACAGAGCTTCGTATGCTGGAAGGTAATTGTTCCGAGGCTGGAACAAACAGAGAGACGTACGTTCCACCTGGCAACCTGGGTATCCCCCTTTTCCAGAAAATGAACATTGGGGATGTGTTCCTGAATTTTTTTTAAAGCCCTGTTTGGTACTTACAAATAACGAACCAAATCTCTAGCATTGCGAGAATAAGTTGATGCAAAATAAGATTGCACCATGCAGTTTCATCCTGACACATCACACGTGCATTCTGACGTTTGCTTTTAGGGACCATGCAGATGGTATGGACGAAGTGAGCCAGCGTGGTGCTCTTAATCAATGGGCCGGACAATCGATGTGTTTTTTTTGCACGTTTCCTTTCAGCGCGACGGACGTCGCAAATTCGTCAAGACAGCTGACAACACTGTTAATCCCCTGCCTTTACTTCGAGACGGGTCGGATTGTTTCCCGAGGCCTCCGAGCGAACTCACCATCACTCCTCTGGGGAACTGCAACAGCGCAAGGGTGCCGTTAATCCCTCCTCAGGTATACTTCCGCTGCACGTCTTTATGCCGTGCATTTTTAGTGTCGGTTATCGCGGATGTACTTCCCAGTAGGGGCTTTTAAAAAAAAAGGAAAACCAGTGCTAAGGACAAAAAAAAACTGGGCAGTCAGTGAAACCTTTGTGATTGGATGTGAGCGCGGGTGCAGGTGTACCCGCACGGTTTTGTGATTTGGGGGGGGGGGAATAGTATTGCTGCTGGTTGCGGGTAAAATACGGATGCACCCATCCGCGGGTAGTACAGGTAAACCCAGCATTACCTGACCCACTAAACTAACCTTTCGCCGCTCTAACTTACTCATTGAGTTTGGCATTTTCCCCAGTTTTTTATCGAGAAAAACCACCTGCAAAGGTGAACTTTTTCACGTATCTCATGGTCATTTCACCTTTCACTAGAGCGCCTCCGGCTTTTACTTAAACGGCTGACAAGTTCAACGTCGAACGTTAAGCGAAACAGCACGCGCTCGTCGAAATTCCTCCCGTTTCTTTGAAGTCAACTGCGGCGACACACCAGCTGATCGTCTCACAATATCGTGGTCAGGTTAAACCAGCTGTCATCGTGTCATCTTCCCATGCGGACTATCGAAACATAACTTGACCGCAAGTACCGCTTCAGAACTAACCGCCATTACGGATGTCACATCAGTGATCGTCGAGTGTCGTATAATATACGAGAAAAATAATTTCCAACACTTCCGTTTTCGGTTCAGTACGCGACTCACTGTCACTTGTTCGCATTATTTAATTTTTAAACACTGTCATCAATTTTTTTTTTAAAAGTCTGTTGTCCGTATCGTTGCTCTTTTCATGGCGTATTTAGGGCACTCAGCAATGTCCTCCCCGACGACCGAAATATTAGGGTCCCCGGGGATGGGGAAATATTAATCCACGGACCAATCACCGTTGGCGTAGCTCATAATCATACTAGTCTCTGGACAACGAACTAATTTTGACCAAATCTGCTACAAAGTGTTTCAATGAAGCAATTGTTGATGGAGCCACAATGTCAGAGTGCCTTTTTTTTTCCCCCCCACTCAGATCGACGCGCAAAAAAAAGGAGGGCTGTCGTCACCCCCGGTGACCTGTATGGGTAACAACCCCCCAGCTCGGGGTCAGGTCCACGTCTCTCCGCCGAACGAAGCGGGTGATATAAAAGAAGAGGTAGGCCTAACAGATATTGTTACGTTGAATGGTGAGATCTTGGTGATGATTTAAAGGGACAGTCGCGTCCGGAAAACCCGTCCGTGAAACCGGTGCCGCTGCGTTCGGCGTTGACCGACAAATATACGTGGCTCCTAATATCTTCAACCGTCCACGTCTTTTTCCTTTTTTCCCCCACTAGGTGGATGAGCACCCAAACATGCTGGAACCGGAGTGCATACTCCAGTGCTACGAGGACGATGCAAGCGAACACGCCACGGACTTGTCTCTCAAGCCCAAGCACAACGAACCGCCGTCGAACGGTGGTCTCGAGGTGGACATGGAATACGTGGTCACGTGGAAAGAGCTGGAACCCCTGTTCCGCTTCTGCAGCCGCTGCGGATCGCCCGTGGAACGAACGCGGTACTCCCTGCACGGGGTACTCAGTGTGTCGGCCATTTGCAGCAAAGGCCACGGGGTCTTTTGGACTTCCAAGGTGTGAGGATTCCCAGTCTGACGTGGGGAGTGTAAAGCACTCAGTTGGGCTTGGATATTCCGTGTCCTTCTTTTTTTTATTATCGTGCTTTCAGTTTAGAAAGTAAATGCAATTGTAGCTTGCTTCTGCACAGTGCAGTTACATACTCAGTATAGTGCCTGATACTCATCATCAGAGTCCCTAGCCTTCCGCGGTGGCAAATCAACGTATATCCGCAGATTGGATTTACGAATCCGCGGGATTCCGTAGATAAGGAAAAGCAAAAACAAAAAAATGTTGCAACATTCACCCCAAGATAGCTTACCGACTAGTCCCACACGCTTTCCCAGCCTTTCGTAACTTTTCAGTGAAAAAAAAAAAAAAAAACTCAACCCCGACAATTTCTTTTCTCCGGGTGTTCCTGTCGTTAAATTTTCTGTCGCGGCATGCTCGGCCATGCAGGCGTCCAGTATCAGTCGCGATTGATCTTGGTTTTAATCCAAGAAAATGTCTCGGATAGATTGAAATCCTTACATATTCTGTAATACATCTAATATTCTGCAAAAAACACACGATCCTGAGGAAAACATGAGGCTCTGCAAGACGTGGCCAATTCCACGAAATTTCGCAGAAAGCTAGGGGCTCTGCTCATTATAGTGTTTGAAATGAGATTGAAAATTTTGAGTTGTGTCAGTTCTTCCATGCAAACAAGACATTGTACACACGTGTGTTAGGGTCTCACCCGTACCTTGAAACAGAGAATTATGAAGAAAATTTGCTGAAATATTGCCGATCAATAAGCTGCACCAGTTGAAAAATCGTCTGGCATTTTGGGCAAGGACTGCAAATATTTTCCAGCTATTCTCACCAGACGTACCCACGGACGAGTGGTTCCATTTAATACGCGTAAAATGTTGTGTTTTCCCCTGTGTAATCGCTGCATCCCTTGCGTTCACCTAAAAAAAACAAAAAAAAACAACCGTTGCCATGGTACTATTTGAGTTGAGCTGAGAATAGCACATTCTAATGCACGTTGTTGGGAGCGAAATAACCATTTCTGCACTCCCTGCAGCCTTAAGAGGACCTTCAAAGTACTGAAATGCAAAATTTGAGTAGACTGATATCTCAGCACCTGCAGCCAAGAAAAAGAAATCGAAGTTGTCTCTGAATTGTTGTTTAGAGTACTCCCTGATTTTTACCTGTTGGATGAAGTTAAAAAAAAAAAAAAAGACTGAACCCAAAGATCGCAGCTCAGTCACACATTTCGAGTGGATACATATTTCTTTTTGTACAGTAAACAACAACAACAACAACAAAGAAGAGTAGTTATGGTAATTTTACCTTAGCCTGCTCATATAGGTTGTTCTTAGGTACATGAGCTTTACTAGTTCAAAGAATCTGCATCCCAATGAAAGCAGTAGAAGATAAGCACGCACACATGATTTTGATATGATTTCACGAATGATACGTTACGGTTAAGAAATGCTACACATATTAATCAAGCATTCTAGTGCTCCCTACGATATTTCCACATTTAAAGTTCCAGCATTTCAAAATTTCAATTACATCACAAAATCTTATTTTGTGGACAGGGTGCCTTAGGACATTCAGTAAATATGCAACAATCGGCGACGGGATGGCATTATACAGGGTGCTCTTCTTAATTGCACTAGATAAAAAGATAATAATAATTGCGTGCAATTTTGTCGTTAGCTTACGTGACTTGGTGGCCATTAGGAATAAGGTTGCTTGTGTAGCGAGGTGGCTAATTAACAGATATTTTCATTAGCTTTTTAATTAGATGCTTTCATGGAAATATGATATGTAGTAGAATTGGAGGCAGTCATCATTTGAAAAACGTCTGTTTCTTTAAAGTCCTGAAACGTGTGCGCACATTGAGATATCCAGTGCCAAGTTTTGCTATGCAAATGAGCCGAAACTGTAGGAAAGCGCGCCTGAGCCACAAGGAGAGCAGCGTTCATTCCACGTCCTTTGTTTGCGCCCCAGAGAAGCTTATAGGCCTAGGTTGAACCTTTTCCCGCGCCTGTGATGTGTGCGATTTCAGTTTCAGCTCGTTTGCATAGCAAAATTTGGCAACGGATATTTCGTGTGTGCACATATCAGCATCTTAAAGAAACAGAGTCGCTTTAAATAATGACTGCCTCCAACTTTGCTACCTCGCATCTAATTAAAAAAAGCTAATTAAAGTATCTCGGTTAATTAGCCATCCCACTACACAAGCAACCTTATGCCTAATGGCTGCCAAGTCATGTAAGCTAATGACAAAATTGGAAGTGTTTTTTATGTGCAATTCTTCTATTTTTGAAAATTTGGTGCAGCTAAAGAAAAAAAAAGAAAGCCATCAACCGAAATGCGACCCAAACTTCATTCGCTTTCGCTTTGCTAGGACAAATGTTTGAACAAAGTGCTAGACAATACGCTGTGTTCCTCTAGTTTTAAATTGTTTTGAAGTGTAGCACAAAATGCATTGTTGTACATGCCCGATGTGCTATGTTACATGTGCCAATATGTGTAGTGACCCTGTATCGCTTCAGGTACATTCCTAAGCAGGATGCTTTGGGATCAGAGCACAATTTTTCTATTTTTCAAACTTGTGTAATGTAGATAGGTTTTGCAAAAGCTAGCAAACATTGTTCCGCAACTGCAAGTCTGTTTCTAATGCTCAACACAATTTACAGACACTTTCAAGGTAGTTTTCGTGAAAGCGACAGTCTGCGCACAAATGAGCTAAACAAACGCTGCTGTCTCATCCTGAATTTGTAGCCAATTATACATAATTGAGTTTTACAGCCAGCACTTTCACTGCTGAGACATCGCCGTAAGTAATATCTGGTCTCTGTCGTGCCAAGCAATGGAGGCGTCAACTGGCAGAACTCGATTAGATTTTGCTGTGGCTGGATGAAATTTTGAATTTGGCATCTACACGTAACTCGAATGTATGTCCCCGTTTCCTGTGACAGAACGCTTACAAATGTCACGACCTTTAAGTGAAATGTACCTGCGCAAGTTCAACGATCTATGCAGATAACACGTGAGGCAGGCACGTGAACCCCACACGCTTACGTGTTACTGTAAATACTCTTATCCAGTGTGGGATTATGTCGCGCGTTTCGATTCACTTTAGTTTCACCAAGTCGCCAAGCGGATACTCACGTGCACGCACGCCATCTAGATGTCATTTATCTCTGCACCTTTTAGCTGAACAACTGAACAAACAAAGGAATAGTTTGTGAGACACAGTCACACCCTCACCAGTGTCTCGGGTCGTAGTGAAAGAGTTTCTGACTGTGGTACCTTCCACTGTTTCTCTTAATTGGAGCACCTCAGTACGTGCATTTGCTTGCCACCAATGCAAGCGTAACAAAGGCTTTGCGAATCATCGTATGTTCACTTCGAATCGAATAGAGGACACAAATTAGATACAAGCGGTGCCAATTAGTTGTTAATATAATTAAGCGACGATATTTAATCGTCAGTGTCGACTCGTTGCTAAATCAGTGACGGTAGGAGGTGAGCAAAATGCGACGTTGAGATGAGATGTAAATTTTGAACACGAATGCTGTTGTTGCTGTCGACGTACACATAGGTTAGTGTCCCAAAGTCTTCCTGTTGGAGTTAACTACAGCGGATGTTGCTGTTGAAGCTCAAAGCCGAAAAACAAACATTGTGAGGCAACAAAACGAGGCAAGCCACTTCCATTTGCGCCCCTGAATGTACAAATTGAAGAACGGCCTGTAACAAGGCCAGAATAATGGGCATTATTTACACACATTGTTGTTGTTTTTTGAGATTCGTTACGTTAATCACCCTTCATTCTCTGTTGATTCAGTGTGAATAACTCATCTTTCATATTTCGTTTCCTCGTAACCTCATTATAGTAGTTGTTGCACATTTTATGAATTTGCACCCCCACCCCATTTTGATACCAATTGTATTTTACGATACATATACACAACACCTTGTACACTCCGTTACTACGATACCATGTAAGTGTCATTAGGTTGCGAAGACACGAAATAGTTATAGTAGACCCACAGCTGCTGACTTCGCCAAATGATGTTTATAGAGACCGATTACTATGTATATCTAGTATGAAATACTCCATTTTTTTTGTTACAGTGGTATTGTACCACGTAAACCATGCAAATGCAATAAAGAATCTCGTGTTTCTTTTCCACCATGACTTCAGGTGTGAGTGAATTGAGTTTCACAGTGTAGGCGGTCTTAAGAAATATTGTATTCCTCTGCGCGAAGGTCATCATCTCGGCGGAGGCCAGTTAAGACTGACTTCCTGGAATGACAAAAAACCAGTAAAAATTACATATTTACACTCGCTGTCTGTAAGAAAACAAAAAAAAGGAGAACAAGAGAGAAACTGATGTTCTGAGGCTGGAACAACATAGAAGGGACAGATACAAACGAGGCGTGTTAGCTTAGCTCAATTGGTAGAGCCCTGGACCGGTAATCCAGAAGATGTGGGTTCGATCCCTACAGCTGGCTAACCTTTTCAGTGACTTTCATATTTCATCAAAAAAAGGAGAAATAGCGTTTAGTACGAAAAATATTTCTCTCGAGCTCCAAGGTGCCACATAGCACGCTATATAACTGTATACAATTGTAATTGTATAATAATAATGCTGTATAATTGGACCAGTTGAGTGGACCACGTTATGTATCTGTCAGGCTTGGATAGGAAAGGGACCTGTTGAATTTCTTTGCAGCCACGTCTGGCTAGGGTCAGGTAGCAATTTGCGATTTTAGGTCCGATCATGTATAATAAATTTACCTGTGCATGCTCTACTACAATATTATTAGTATTATTAATTATGCAAAAATACCTGCGCAACTTAATAGCTAAATGTATAGCCAGAGACAAGGAAAGAGGAAGGACAAGACGGCAAGCTCCGAGTACTATGTACCAGCTCGCCTCTGCCCGAGCCCTTCTTCCCTGTGCAACTTACATGAACGTCCAACTCCATTATGTCGACCTCGGCTCCGATGAGATCGCCGAGAGACGGAGTAGTTCTTCCAAAGTCACCGTGCACAAATTCCTTAACGTAGCTGAGTTGTCGTGGTTAAGGCAATCGTGAAAACAAGGTGACTGATATTTGTGAATCACTGTTGAAAGTATTTTATACCTCGGAACAGCTATTCAGTTCTCAACAAAGTTGAGATAAGTTATTCGGAGAAAACAGTTCTTGCGTTTAAGGAAGTTCGAAAATTAGGAGCTTTATATCGCAATGCTAATATGATGATGATGATCGCTGCTGTGGTGGTCAGTCTGCTGGATGTGGAAGACAAGACAGCAAGATTGGATGATGAGTCTGTTAACACTTCACTGAGTTGGTACAGATCCATACTAAGAGAAGCGCGTCTAAAGAAGGGACGTTCCTGCGTTGTTCCTATCTGTATAAAGACTGTCCGTCTTTTGTCAGTAAAGCAGTTGTTGAAAGTACGCGCTGTGTGTGTGCCGTCCTGTCTTCATCCCTTCTTTAGACGCGCTTCTCTTAGTATGGATGATGAGGTTCAACTGTACTGCAAGTAATTTGAGAACTAGTGTTATTCCGACTCGCTTATACGGATCGTGTCAATGGTCTCTGCCTTTGACAACTGCTGTGGTTTGTATCATATCGGAGGAAGGTCACCGCTCGCGGAAGCTTTCCGCACGCACCTCCGTGCTCCCTTTGACACCCTTTTGCTCAGCTAGTGGCCAGACGAAGGTGAGTCTGCAGGAAGTGCTTTTTTGGTTGGCTTATCAGCACAAGAACTGTTGTCAGCGATGACACGCTCATCGAAGAGAGGCCAGGATTTACGGAACCGCGGAGGTAAGCAAGATTCAGCTCATAGAATAGCTCCAGAACTTCACTCACTTAGCCGAAACTTGCTATCCGGGCAATAGTGGTGGCAACTGAGGTGTCTGGATAGGAGAGTCATGAATATAGCTCATTCCATTTCTTCCTATAAACGCTGAAATTTTTATTACGTTAATTAATAATTTTGTGCCTCATTATTATTAGCTAATGAATATTATTAATTTTTGGGAATTGGGGAATTTTAATGAATATTATTAATTAATTAATATTAATTAATTAATTTATTAATGACATTATTATTAATTTTTGGGCCCATGTACGGTGCATACCGCACATAAGTGCACCTCGTGGTATATCCTCTTTTTCAATACTCAAACGAAGGGATCAATACACGAAGGATACGTCCCAGCTTGTGTCTGAACCTCGAGCTTGAAAGTGCCATCCTCCAGAATTTCTGCCGACATCTTGTAAACTGCTCTCTCTCGTTCGGCTAAATTCCTCCTGGAAAGGAACATCACTGATAATCTCCAGATAAGTCCTGATATTTCTATTTCATTTTTCAGCACCTCTATTCGAACCGAGAAACTTGCGCGTGACCCCGAGCGGACACTTCTGGGTTGGCAGGCAAGAGTGACTCCCGACCAGCTTTCAATGTGCCCGCTAGAGAGGTCATGGCAGACGACAGGTGTTTTTCTAATGATAACGGTTATGTATACTAGTATCTATGGTTTCAACACATCGGAAAGAGACAATTATGGAGATACTAGAGTTACTACACAAGATTTGCTTCAGAGTAGCTCAAGCACCACATTGAGCTCCACAGACGAGCAGGGAAGCCATTTTGTTTCCGCTTCACACCAGTGCCATCCCCAATTGAGGAGCAGACACACATAACGTAACAATGCTCGCTGTGGAGGCCATGGGTTAGGGAAACGTGTGTGATTCTCGTGTGGCATTATCTATGTATTGTCCACGGAAACGTGAGCTCAAGGCTGTCAAGGTGTCTGCCTCGGTGAGCTGCTCCCCCGATATAAATAGCATCGATCCCATAATGCTCGGGCAAGTAGGTTTTTTGATACAATTTTTTATCGTATCATCGTTAAGTGGAACGCTGTACATTATTATTATTATTATTTATCACTTTAGTGAATGGGAGGTGAGGCAAAAATGTCCAGAGGGCTTGACTGACACCTCACTCCCTACAGCCACAAAAACACATCAGAGTGTTGCAACCCCTTTAAACTGAAAATCCAAGTTGGCACTGTAAAAATGTCACGGTACCTATGTAAGACTCTTATAGGTGTCTTCTGCTTCAGTACCACAAGCTTTTGCTCCTCGATGACAGCCACATCCTTGCTTGTCAACGGCCTGCTCGCGCAACATAACGCGGAATACTTCTTGGCTTCATTTTTCTCTCCAGCCTTTATGGCAGTCGTGCTTTCTCTAGGAGGCAAAATGTGGCTGTGTTACGTGCATGGGCCACGGTGCAGCCTCGTGGCCAATTCGAGGTAACGCTTACTTTGTCACAACTTGGAGATCGCTCACTTTGATGTCACTTGTGCTTTCGTTGATCTCCTGGATATCGGAGAGCCATGTTTAGCGCAGCAACGTTTAACGACTTTGTACCAGCTCTTGCATGTTTGAATGTCACATGGCTCCAGAAGGCAGTGATGAGCAAAGTACTTCAAGTAAAGTATTAAGTACTTGCAAAAGTATGTACTTTAAATACAGTAAAAAGTCCTGCCAGTGCTAAACACTTCAGCTATAAAGTAGTGAGAAATGTGCTTGAAGTATGTACTTAACTACCCTCAAACACAACGTGCTGTTTTCATGCCATGCCTTTCAGCTCTTCACAGAGACTAATATGCACACACATACGTTCCAATGGACAAACCACACGTGGACGCTGGAACGCGGAAGAGCACGTTGAGGCGTACCAATTGATCGGCTCCGATAGGATTGCTAACGGGCCAAAAAATAGGCCGAGGCGAGTGTTGTGAATAGCACAATGCCCCTCGGCCTATTTAAGCCAGTTAACAATCCGACTGGAGCCGATACATTGGCACGCCTCAACGTGCTCTTCCGCGTTGTTTCCGCAGCCGCTTGGCCGGATGTGCCGTCGGCTAGTGCAGTAAACTAGCAAGGCTCACAGAAGGATGTTCGATGTACTTCGAGTAAAGTGGAAAGTATCATTCAGCAAAATTACTCAAAGTAAAGTAAAAGTACCCAAAACGGAATTCAAGTACTACTTAAGTACCGAGTACTTCAAGTACTGCCCATCACTGCCAGAAAAATGTTCTTACCCTTTCAAAGGCCTCCAACTCTTGCACGCTGTATTTATCCTTCTTTGGGTGAACGATTTCAAGGAGGAATGGGCGACCTGGTTAGACAGGAGAGAGTTCCGATCAAGTTGCACCTTACACACAAATCAATGGGCATCACCCCAACGCCACCTAAACAAGGCCTGATCGCTTCGAGGGACGGTCGCATCTAGAAACCCATCAATGAAACAGAGACCACTATGTTCGGCATCAGCCGACTACTTGGCTAATTTGCCCGTCCGAAGTGTACTTGCATGATAAATTTAAAAAATGTTAAAGATGAGCGCTGCTGCTGCAGCCGCGGAGGCTCAGGCCTCGCTCAGAGGAGAAAGGCGCCAGACGTCCGCAACTCCGCGGCTTCCCTTTTCTCAGGGTTGTGCTCTGATTGGTGGTGCACGGAATCACGTTTTTGCCTCTTTCCAGAGGAGGAATTCCTGCATACACTCAGCATCCGCTCTTGTCATGTATTTTGTCAAACAGCAGTCGAACTGCGCCTCTATTTCGCGTCAGATTTTTGATACTGTGGTTAACGTGGAATAAAATGTACCCGTAGTTTTGAAATCCACTGGAACGGAGGCGACCTTTAAACAATGTGATTACGAGCTTTATTAAGAGCACTACCGTACTTCGATGGTTATGGAGACGCACCACCGTTGGTAGCCATGGAACGGCCGTGTTTTAAATCACCTTCGAAATGACCTTGCGGCGAAGGCACGCTTTCTGCGTCTAGGTGGCATTGGTCGTACCCTTCCTTTCTGAAGCACGACTTTCGGACACTCCTTACCTTTCCCAAGCATTCTCACGTCGACGTCCTCTCGACCTGATGCAGAAAACACTACTCCTGCAACGACGCAAAAACAATCATCTCTACTGCTGACGTGCTTCCTCCAATCACTCAAGTACGACCCGAGCCCTTCCAAAGTGGAAAGGAGCAATTCCCGATAGAATAGGCGCCGTCGTCTTGGATGAAAATGAACGTTAGCCACGAAAATGTCTAATCGGCTTTTAGTTTTTGAGAGGGAAACGTTGTTTCTGTTCAAAGCGACCGTGGACAGATGCGGAGTACAGCGGGAAGTTATGGCAGACAGCAGAGGGTTACTATGCGTCTTGAAATATGACCTACTAGATTATAGCGACCATGTCATACCGACCCCTTCCCAGTGCCGCATTTGGAGGCTAGCGGTGACGCTAGTCACCAGCCCGGTTATAGCTTCCTCAATTTCTACAGTACTTTGTACTTTAGCTTACCTTAGTTATTTTTGTACAAGCGGTGGATGTCCCACAAAACATGCTTCTTTCTAAAGTTGATTATCATTAGAGATGGGACGAAGCCAGAATTATCCGAATCCGAATCCAAAGAAGGTTCTGCGATTCCACGAATCTTTAGAACCCTTCTTTAAAAAGAGCCTAAAAAGCCAGGAAAAAAAAAAAAACTTTGAAGCAGAATACGATACATTTGTTTAACGAAAAACAAATTAAATAATAGTTCAGTTTCGGGAGAAAATATGCCCCCATATAGTTCTTCTTTTAAACGTAATTTATTTAACGCGTTGTGCATCGACTACAAGAAATACGTAGGTTCTCGAGTCTTAATTATTCGCTAAAACTAAGCAACAATCAAAAGCAAAACCATGTTACTTTTAAACTTGTAATGTAACAGTTCCTGCCTGAACTCTTTCAGTCCAGAGCAATGTAAAGAAAGAAACAAACAAACAAGGAAACACCCGTCGGTCAATGAGGCTTTCGGCGGTCACCGGAGGCGCAAATTTGAAAAACAAACAAACAAACGTGATTGGTGGATTCGAAAGATTCGATTCGCCGTTTGGGGCACTGGGACTCGGATTCACGAATCTCGAATCCCTGCCTAGGATTCGCAGATCCGATTGGCACATCCCTAATTATCATCATCAGTCTACTCGTTTTCATGGGAACTGTTGCTGTCGTCTGCTACGGTAGTCATGCGTCTGCTTCTGCGCGTTCAAAATTCAAATTTCCATTGTCCAATCACGATGTAGTATATCTCGCGGGCCGATGAGTAGCGCCCCTAGCGGATCGTGAGGACGGGCTCCTCATAGGGGGGTTGCCGCTTACGACATGGTCGCTATAATCTAGTAGGTCGTGGTCTTGAGGAAACTTCAAGGGTAACTGTGCCGACATTTTCATCTGGGAAGTCTCAATGAAAATTTGGGGGGAACCTTGGGCTCCAATGCCACCAAACTATGAGCATATTTGAGTAAATACAGCGGTACACCTCTGATTGGCTACAACGAAGATTGCGTCCAATAAGCATCTCTGTAGTATACAGAGAGGCTCAGTACAGGACAATAGTTTCGGACAATAGGACAATTTACTGCCGCAAGAAGTAAAGCTTTAAGCGTCAGGCAGCAAAGAATGTAATTACACTTTGCTCTTACGACTGTTGGGAATCCTTTTGTTGATTACGTCCGTGATGAGTTCCTGAACTGATGTCTCCATGATTTTCTTTCCCTTCAGCAGCCAAGGCGTCTGGCTCAGAGTCCTGGAGTACTTGCAGTACCGCCCTGCGAGGCGATCGCAGTGCGCGGTAGTACCGTTTCTAAACTCTTTGCTTCTTACGCTCTAACTTACCAGCAACATAAATAGGAAGATATGTACATGTGATGGATGCCTCTGAAGGAAGTGGAGTTGTCGGTTTTGGCGGACAGTTGTACAAACTGAAGAAACGAGAGTTAAAAAAAACTGGCACGAGTCACAGAAGGAATATGTGCACAGTGAAACTTCGTTACTTCGAGTCGAAGCGTAAGTTCCCAGGGCTTACCCAGGGGATATGTTGAGCGGGAGTGAATAAGTGACAGCAGGTTCATTCTTTTCGCCTGCACTGCCTGCACCTTTTCAACGAGGGGTGCAACCCTCTCGCGTTCTTTTTGTCATACACGTTGCATGTAGAGCCCTGCGCGGATTAGATTTTTTTGCATCCGCATCCGACCCGCATCCGCGCACACGTTATCCGCGTCCGATCCGCATCCGCAGCATACACGACAGTTTACATCCGCATCCGATCCGCAGGCCGCAGGAAGTGCTGAATTTTCATCTGAATCCGCAAGTATCTTGCGGATATCCGCTTCCATCCGCGGATGGTGCAGGGCTCCAGTTGCATATACTTAAGCACTGGTGCAGCACCTTTCTTTCTAAACGAATGCACCTATTGAGTGCTTGCATGTGCAAGACTGAGAGAGAGTGTAAGAGAGGAAGAGGGAGGCGACAGTGAGCTACCGCCACCTGGTGGATGCTGCACCTGCTCGGTCACACTGCTGGAGTTGGGTCTGTGGGAATGCATTATCTACACCTCGCAAATGTTGGAAGTAACTCGATTTATAAAAGGAATTTGAAGATTGTGAATTAACGACGTTTCACTGCGCTAATACGGAGACAGGTACAACAGTGACCTCTTTAACTCGTCATCGGGAATTTTCTGCAGCGCCTCTTGCACGGCTCTCCTCGTAAAGATTTCCCGCATCTGATCCTGGAAGACATTTTTATTAAAAATCGTGGATTATGTGCAGGTACTACATAATCAAATACCTCGACGCATACCTTCCTCTGAAGCCTGTTTGGGAAACACTCTGGGTAGGCATCCAGCCTGAAAGAGTAGGGGTAAAAAAATTACTGCTCATTCAATTCATAATAACAACAATAAAAACGTACAAGAAGCCACAGTCCTGTTTCGCGTCACCAGATGGCAGCGTCACGAACAACTGAAAGGTGCTTTGCGTATCCAGCCTCGCGTCGTAAGTGCGAGATATTTCCGCGCTCAGGATGTATTTCCACGCTTCTTTGACGGTCGTGAACGTGATGTCGCTGCAGCCTTCGTACAGCTCTCTGAGCAAAGAGATTTGTGTGAGATAAAACAAAAGTTTGATGGTCAACTTTTTTATGATGAAGCTTACCCGAACATCTCTTTCAAGTGGAGCAGTAACGCATGCTGTACGAAGAAAGCAAAACAGGAATAGGTATCGATACGTTAAGAACTTGAGGTTCTTTCCCCTAGCTTGCCTCTGACTTTTCCTTTAGTAACAGCTTTTTAAAGAATGTCTTTTTTAAACAACGAGAAAACAATGAAAAGAAAAGGAGGAAAAAGGATTTGAGAGAGCACATAAAGCGGGATATTTGGAAACAAAACAAAACAAAGTCTTAACATAGTGCTTATTATGTCAATGTTAAATATACCGTAAATGTTTAAACGTGTTCATTTTAATCCTTTGTCTCGGGTTGCATGAAGCAACGGAGTTCTTGCCCGTGACAGTGCTGACATATCTGTGGTGGGCATTTTTTAAGGATAACGATTTTTAACGATTTTAATCGAAACAGCGTCTAGGTAGCAATACTGACTATAGAACTCACATGCCTAACATCCAGTGTAACCGGCATCGAGATTTGAAGCACGTACGACGAGAAACTGCAATCTTTGTCCCGGACGATCTGGTGTATCTGAGAGTGAAAGAGGACAGACATGGCAATGAAAGCAACTTGTAATAGTCGTGTTCAGTCAAGATTTCTCCCTCGCGGCTCAGCGTACTGAAAAGAAAGAAAGAAAGAAAGAAAGAAAGAAAAAAAAGAGTCGAAAATTGCAGTTGTCCATGTTATTCTTCGTCCTTGTTCCTCTTGGCGCTTTAAAGAATGTTTTGTTCACCAGGCATGTGTCAGTAGCGTAGCCAGAAAAATAATTTGGGATGGGTCGTATGGGAACTTTACATGGTGGGAGGGGATTTCACCCATGTTTCCCTCTCCCAAATGCACTACCAAAAGGTACGGTTTTGGGGTGGGAATGATTTGAAGCCCCCCAAAGCCCTAACTGGCTACGCGACAGTCAGAAAACATAAAATTGTACTACATCGGAGTTATTTTTCGTTTGAACTCCAGTATAAGTTCCCGTGTGTGCACATTCGAGAAATTGCAAACGTGAAAGCTCCCTGAAATTTCGGGCTCACCCGTTCCAGAGCTGCGTTCAAATGATTATAGTCGAGCAGGTTGTAACAGCCAACGCACGACTCTTGCTTCGAATGCTCTCCTCTATGCGCTTCGTGACAGTTGGATTCATCGTCTGCCTTCCCGTCCACTTCGTGTACAACTTTACCCTTTTTCGAAGGCGGTGGTGATAGCCCATCATGACTATCGTTCAATTCCTGCAATATAACCATTTTAAGTTACAAACATCGTTCGCGGGATACTGGCATACTGGCACCTCAACCGGTGTCTCTAATTCATTCACTTTCCCAATAAAATTACTGCGGAGGAAACGTCGAACGCAAAATTTGCAACACCCGATTGACTGCAAATGATCGGACACCGCAGTCCGTTGATCTTCGGACCGGATGACAAAATTCATTATTGTGTTCATCGTAGAGTTGTGATTTTACGTAAAATCAAACACGCGGTTACGGGCACGCTAGCCGAACACCCGTTCTCCAATGGATCTCATTGGATACTGGATTGGATTGAAGAATGACTGGGAACGGCTTGCTCACGATACTGGTAGCAGCGCCAGCGCCCCAAGCGTATTTGCATTGCATCACACACTCGTGATCGAGAGCAGAGAAAAGCGTGGGCATGCGCAAGGGTACAAACGCGTTTTTTTTTTGCCTTCTATCCATTCTTGAGAATGCTTGAGAAGACCAATGGGACGACTTCGCACGCTGTGGCACGCTGACTTCGACACACAGCATGTGTCCTGGGCCGACTTCGCGGGAACTGTGCAGACTTTTCCGTCTGTAATGTCTGCCGGAAAGCCTCAGGCAGCACAGCCCGGTGGTAGGATTCAAACCCACCACATCTTATCATCAGCATGATGGACACCTTCACCACTCTCTGTTCCAGCCATACCCTCAGCAGTGATACTGATTCAACAATACCAATCAGATTCAATTCAGGTCTCCATTTTACCGATGACAATATGTCCTATCCAAATCGAGCCCTGAAGTCAATTTTGTGTTGGCAAAGCACATAATTTTGGATCGCTATTTATATTTTCCGCGTCAAATCAAATAATCAAATAATTCAGGCTCTCTCAAATCCTATGTGAAAGCTGGCCCTCTGAAACGTCACACGTGGCTTCGAGGTGTTGAAATGACCTAAAATCGGACACCATTGCAAATATCTCTGATACCGGGAAAGAATGAGGCATCCCATACTGAGAGCAATGAACAGTTGTATAATCAGTCAACACCAATAAAGGACGGAGAAGAAAGCAGACGTTGTATCGAAGCTTCATTGTTTTTTTGTCATTAAATATCGCGCAAATATCAGTTCTTATTTGTTTGTGGTGCTCAGCCGCAAATTTTTATCACGTGCACCCCAAAAGACGAGATCGCACGACGTAATGCACATTTCAGAATTCTCGCGGATAATCCGCGCTTATTACCGCGATCGACGTAGTGAAAAAAAGTATCTAGTTACGAACATAATTTATTTGTAGCACAGCTGGTACCCAAGCCGCTGGTACCAAAGGTCAAATTAATGCGAGCGCATTGTACCAGCAACAAATACGCGTAAAAAAAAAACGTAGCAAAAAAAAATCCGGGCCGCCTAAAGCATCACGCCGCCCGCAGCGGCGGCACGGGCGTGGAGCATCTTGTGGGTCCGCAAGTTACTCTTCCTGTTGAAGGCCTTGGGGCAGAGGTTGCACATGTACGGCTTCTCGTTGTTGTGCATGTTGACGTGGTCCAACATGCTGCGCCTCTGCGTAAACGACTTGAGGCACAGGTGGCACTGGTACGGCTTCTCGCCCGTGTGGCCGCGCATGTGCAGCTTGAGGCTGGACCTCTGGGTGAACGTGTTCTTGCAGATGTCGCACTGGAAGGGTCTCTCGCCAGTGTGTCTCCTCTCGTGGCGCTTTACGTGGTGCTTCCTGCTCGTCTCGTAAGAGCAGAAGCTGCACCGGAAGACCGCGTATTGTCTGCCAACACCTGCACGGTCGTGCGAGAACTATAAATACGTGTCACATTTATCAGACTCGACATTTACCAATACGTCGACAAGTCGTCAAAAGGAAAACGATACAGAATCGGTGGAGGCACTGTCAGGGGGTAACCGAAAATGGCGGAATAGAGAGGTATTTGATACTCTCCTCCTCACTCTCTAATTCAGACTGATTTTTTTAAAAATTGCTCATACACAGGGGCGGATTTAAGGGTCTGTCATGGGGGGGGGGGGGGGCGGTCTTAAGAAAATTTCGTGCTTTGCGGCGCAGCATCGTCCAGGAGATAGGATTTTTACATAGGGAACACGACCGTATGGGGAGGGGGGCGGTCGCCCCCCCTTAAATTCGCCCCTGCTCATACATGCGTAAGAGTGCCAGTCAATAAATCTAATTTCAAATCATTCTAATTCTGCCATTTTCAATTACTACTACTGTCATCACACTCATCATCAATTTTATAGGAAACGTATCAGAAGAGCAGAATAAATCTCCTCGGGAGTTTCCATGGTAACCGAAGTAACGCTCTTGCAAGGGAGGATGACTTTGCAACTGGTGAACACCTGCAAAAATGGAAAGGTGGATCAAACTGATGAGCAGAGCAAAAAAAGTGTGCATTCTCCTGGTTTATAACTCAGTTTCAGTTCGTGACAGAGCAATGGAACAGACGTTCCTTTTTTGGTTGGGATAAGGCACAACCTTACAAATCACAGAGTCCTAATTTACAGATTGTTGCTCCTCTACAGGCAAGCGTACAGTGTTGAAAAAAATTGAGAATGAAATGAAATTTTATGGACATCATTTCTGTTACGAGAATATGTAGACAGACAAACTCAAACTAGCAACTCCGTGACGTCTGCTTGTTTGTGTCGTCTGCCGTTTTTTTTTATGCTCCCGCCTCATTTTGTAATATGGACTCACACCAACACACCCATCTTTCAACTCTCGGGAGGGAATCGACAATGAAAGAGCCCGACTGTGTGTAAAAACTCAGAAACAACGCGAAAGCAGCAGATTTCTGTGTTTTTGCCTTGCCAGCATCTACGTGGCTTTACGTTTACTAGAAAGAACCTGCTGGGGAAAAATGGTGAGCCCGTAAAATATCATTGGCTATATCGTCAATCATAATACAACACACCACTGATCATCATCATCAATCTCGCTCGTGATCATTCCTCATACTACTGTTTAATGCATTAAACATATAAACATTAAACATTTAAACTTTGTGGCAGGGTACAAAGTTGCTTAGATGCGTTGTCTTCTGTAGGGACGTTGAATACGGTGACGGTGACTCACTTGTACGTCCCCCTCAACACAAACAAAAGCTCAAATGAAGCTCTATGTGGATCCTTCCAGGTTCAAACTCTGCCGCTTTCCTGCCTGTGAGAGCTATATGAAAAAAAAAAAAACGTGGAAAATATAGTACAACTAGCTGCTTCACATCCCTTCTCTCAACTGAGGATTATAATGGTTTACAAATGGATGCTATAATTTCGCTGCACGTCTCTGTGGCACCGAGACAATGCCAACGACAGCTAGTCATTGCTACTTTCATCGCGGTCGCGTTGGAAACTTTGACACCCCACAAGTGCACACTGTGTTACTACAACAGACGACGCGCAATAATGTCCTGGAATTGTTCGTAGTTTCTTTGCAGCTGCACTGCTTTTTGACAACCAAGCTGCGATGTTCGCGTGTAAGTTGCAGTGTCTCTGGTGTCTCACCGTCTCACTCCATTAGTGGGATTATTGGTGATCAAAGAAAGAGTAGATTTCCTTTCTAAAGCCTCTTCTCTGCTTTGTTATCTTCGAAGGCGTTCGAAGGACACGGGCTCAAGGCCAACGTTGGCGTTATGGCTATCTTCTTATCACTCAAGAAAGAACAATACACCACACTGATTTATCATTATCACAGTTTATAATTTATTTCGGTATAACTCCCGCTTGTTTAAGTTCGTCGAGTTCGTTGTCCCACGGATCCTCCTCCGCCTCCAGTGACGATGGCGCCACCCACAGTGGCGCTGCAGTCTGTGGTTATCGGCAGACACACAGAAGTCAACAAGGTCACAGGAAAATATGGAAAGTGGCGTGCGAAAAAAAGACAAACATGGGCCCAAACATAACAATCCAATACAGAATAGGGCACAGCCACTGTCGAAGTTTTGAGAGTTTCCGACAATTTTGTCGTCTGCTATTCGGCATGTCACCTATCAGAAAGTCAAGCGAGTTCACCTGAGGAAATCAAAATTGCCATGCACCAGCAGTGCGTGACCAGGCGTAAGGCATGGCATGCCATTGAAATATAAACTATACAGTGCCTGGAAGCGGAAGTGTGCGAGCGAGCGAGCATACGAGAGAGACGCACGAAAGGCGATGAAAAAAATATTCAGCTCCGCCAGGGGCGCTGCAGCAAAGAGGCGAGTCAAGTATCACAGAAGATTAAGTATGGCAGTCGTAGACACGGGGTAACTTCGCCAATAATCCTGGCAGTTACCGTACAGGGAGCATCCCAATGAAGACTACCCTCCCTCTCCTCTGCCATGATCATCTCTCCCCTCTCCTGGGTGCACGGAGCCACTTCAGAGCAGGCTGATCGCACCTTCCCCCTACATCACCCCCCCCCCCCCCCCCCCGTGGTTCAAATCCCATTACTGTCTGTTTTTTTTTGTTTTTTTTTACGATTAAGCTGTTCTGTCCCAGGCAATTGGAGGCCTGTGTTGTGTTTGTCCCTTTGTGGTATGTTCCAGCCTCAGAAAAATTACGTTCCATCATATTTCCCAGAAGCAGATGCCCGCTGCGTTGTCGGAATACGTGGAATGGTCGGAGGTGTAGGTGTTGCCATTTTGGTACTTCGAGGCGTGTTTGTGCTAGGCCACTATGCCTGCAGAATCCTCGAGCAGCATCTCTTTGCAGTTCTAGTACAGAACAGACACCTCACAGCATAGATCGGTACTCGGTCTAGGAACTCGTATACCATGGTTGTGCCTTACTCAAAGCCCATCACATCAAAGTCACGTTGTCCCTGTCGTTCAATATCACAACCCACGACCATCGTTCATAAACCGCCATCGGACTTGAAAATTTATCGCTGCAGTCTATTTCGCGTGACAAAATATAATCTGTACATTCACTGACATATTCAAATTCCACGATGATGTCATTCTTTCGCAGGTTGCTGAGATTCGTATTTGGTTTTCCTCTTGCTCTTTTCACGTTCGAGGAATGTCTTGAAAGATTCGTATTCCGCCTCTTCTTCCGCATCTGCAAGGCAGGGCACGTGAAAATGTGCGCGCCCAAAACAGTCGACGACACAGCAGGATTAATGCAAACCGCCCAAACCTTCGGTGACGTCTTCTTCCGACGAAGGCTCACTCTCTTCTGGTGCGACAGAAATTTGAGCCTCTTGACACGTCGAAGCTATAAAAAAAAACAAAAAAAAAACAGCACGGAAACTTTGAGAGATGACGTCTGCATGGTGGTACAATACACACACACCAAAGCCTTAAAAAAACATTAAGCTCTCAATGTCTAATGTTGTTAGCAGTCTAAAAAACATAAGAAAAGAAAGTCTGTGAAATACAGAACCACATCACGCAGTATTTTTCCTATGCATCCTTTTCTGTTTCACAGGCTCCCTATTTAGGCAGATGAAAAGGCTACGCATAGGTAGGGCCTGACTTTTTAGGGTTAAACCCGAATCCGCCCGATATTTACCCCCAGAACGAAATCTGTAAAATTCGGGTTTAACCCGAATCTACCCGAAAACATCCGGGTCGCGTGGCACACTCATAAGTGTGCATTAAAATAAAGTTTGATAACATTGCTAAACATTAGTTCCATGTTAAGACAAATTTTTATTGAATAAAAAAAAATCACCCAAATACACCCGAATTCCTGACGACAGAGTATGCCGTAAGGAGATTTAACCCGAATACACCCGAATTTTCAAATGAAAAATATCGCCCGATATTTACCCCCCGAATTTGGCCAAAAATAAAACCCGAAAAAGTCAGGCCCTACGCATAGGGTACCCTGTCGGAAGTGCCTCAGTAGGGCAATTCCCAAGACACTCAACAGCTTACCAATTCGCCCTTAAACCAATATATTTTAAAAGTTAGTCAGTCTGTTTCTAATTCATTACTTAAGCAAAAAAGGAAAAGGGGTGCTGACAACTACGATACGACTGCTAACATTAGTTCAGGTTTTATTTGTGTGGGGCGCTCCATCTTTATTAAACATGGTGCAAATTAGCCGAGACTCCTTGTATACTGGGTGCAACTTTTTCTGGGAGGTTGAACACCCTTCACAAACTCGGTGGGGGCAATGACATGCTGTTGAGAGAAACCTGTACATTTTGTTTTTTTGCAACTTTCATTAGTGAATATCCACTGACTTTTACGTGTACTGTACAGATTACTCCCGTGCTGTACCATGCAGATGAGCTGATTGAAAACGATGTCGTCTCGTTCGATTATTTTCCTCCGTAATCGTTACTGCTCATCTGAAGGGCGGCACACAAAGTTGCAAGCTGCAAACGTGACAAATTCTGCGGTTGAACACACGCACCTTCTTCGCTGATGTCCTTTTTCAGCCTTTCCATCTGCTTCCCTCGCTCGGCAGCAACGGCCCTCTCCTGAAATCGTCGTGGGAGACTCGGTTAAGCTGAGCATTTTTCAAGCATCAACGGAACAAAAATCGTGTGGCTCTCTCACCTTTTCTTGCCGCTGCCTTTCGTATTCTGGCTTATAATCCCTGAAAATGGTCACGTGTACTTGTCAAATGCAACATTTCAAAAACGAGTACATAATAATTAAAGCCCCAGCTTTCTTTCTGCTGTGGAAAATTCACACTTCCGTGAAGTTGTGTTCACAATGATGAAATATGGAAGTCACTGAAAAGGTTAGCCAGCTGCAGGACTCGAACCCATAATCTTCTGGATTACCGGTCCAGGGCTCTACAAACTTTTACATTTACAAATCTAAATCTACATATCTTATCTATATATCTTATCTTACAAATCTGCGGCATTCTGCGGATGAGAGAAAACAAGCAAAAACAGGTTACAGCATTCTTCCAGGATCGCTTACCCGGCTTGTCCCGCATCCTTTTCCTGCCTTTCGTAGCTGTTCAGTGCCTTAAGAAAATTATGACTCAACTCCGGGGTTCCTGTCGTTAAATTTTCTTTCATCGCGGCATATTCCGCTGTGTAAGTGCCAGCAGTATCAGTCACGTTAGACCGATCGGGTTTAACCAGCGAAAGTGTCGCAGATCGACTGAAATCCTACAGAATTCTGTAATGTATCGAATATTCCGCGAAAAGCACACGATTCTGAGGGGAACAACAGCAGCTTCCGCGAGACGTGGCCAACTCCGCGAAATTGCGCCGATTCGCGGAAGGTGAGGGGCTCTAATCATAATACATAATTGGAAGTAGCTTTACACGTATGGAGAGTCAGCCCAGAATTGTGTGGCTACAAAATGAGTACTTACTGTATGTACTCTTCCTTAGCCTTGCGCACCGCGGCAAAAAACTCCGCCACGCCTTGACCCGTGACGGCTGACACACCAACGACGTTCAGGTGCTGATAGAACTCGTCGAGTACAAAACTGAGGGAGGAACTGAGGTTTGAGAGGTAGGACGTCTCGTTGCGTAGTGCGTCCTGAAATGCCTCAAAGTCCTGCATCCATTCCAGAGCAAAGGAATGGTCCACGACATCAACCTGGAAGTCATCGGATCGGATTACAGCCAGCCCTCAATTTACGCAACCTCGATTTACGAATTCCCTCGCTTTGCGAACGGTTCATCCTGGAACGAAAACCTTTCTTTGTATATTTGTCCCTCAATTAATGAACGTCGATTTCTGATGAACACATTATTCAGGGTCAAATCAAGGAGGCCCCACGCTTTCCTGAACTCGAATTACAAACGGTACACCATAGTCGTTCGAGGTCACTAACGTCATCCCGTGTTTCACTGTCAATGCCTCAAGGCATCAGAGTTGTCCATTGTTCCCTTGTCCATCAGAGTTGTCCATTGTTGAGTTGTCCATAGCAGTTGTCCCCTTAGAGCTGTACGTGAGTGAAACCGCATCCACAGTACGGCAGAGTGCTTCGAAGTAAGAACGACGAGACGACCATTAAATGACGCGAATCTCTTCTCGGTAATATTCACACAGAAGTCGGGTACGTATGATTACAAACTATTTTTGAAAAAATAAAGTACCCAACTAACTGCCCCCGTTACGTGTTGTCAATCTTATCCCACGTCACGAGGCGTTTCCTGTCGTTGCAATGCACACCTCGAATCGTGAATACTACCTCGCTTTTATGAATGATTTTCCCAGGAACAGTTGGGTTGAGTCTCACCTTGTTCATGGCTATTAAAAAAGGAAGCTTTGTCTTGTAGAGGATACTGCAGGCGTAGAGCATGTTGGACATGAAGGTGACCGGGGTGACGCTCTTGACGACGTCCATTACGTACACAATTACTGTGGGGAACTCCGACGCCTGCAATGGCGATGGTGCATGTATAGGGCCTGACTTTTTAGGGTTAAACCCGTATCCGCCCGATATTTACCCCCCGAACGAAATCTGTAAAATTCGGGTTTAACCCGAATCTACCCGAAAACATCTGGGTCGCGTGGCACACTCATAAGCGTGCATTAAAATAAAGTTTGATAATATTGCTAAACATTAGTTCCATGTTAAGACAAATTTTTATTTAAAAAAAAAAAAATCACCCGAATGCACCCGAATTCCTGACGACAGAATATGCCGCAGCGGGATTTAACCCGAATACACCCGAGTTTTCGAATGAAAAATATCACCCGATATTTACCCCCCGAATTTGGCCAAAAATAAAACCCGAAAAAGTCAGGCCCTATGCATGTAATGACTGGGAGTGATAAAAATTACGAGGGGACATACTAGAAATGGAACACTACCAATGTTTGTTTCCCCCCCCCCAAATTGCTGTTGTCAACGTCTTAAAAACATATACATACTTTACGCGGATATAAATACAGCAAAAAAGATAGATATACGGGAATTTTTTTTATTAGTTAGATTTTTAATAAAAAAACCTGCGAGAACAGCGCCGATGCCATTTTGGCAGGCGGGTTATGCGGACGTCCTGTATGACAGTGTATCCAACTACTGGATGACCGATTAGCTAAAGTTCATTAATTAACTTGGATGGATCAATGGCTTCGAATAATGCCTGCCTCCAATCGTGCCATCTAGCATTTCCGGAAGACACCTAATTAATAAGTAACGAATTTTAGCTAATTATTCGTCCGGTAGTTACAAATGCTTTCCGACGGTACGTTAGCAGAACCCGGCTGCAAAAAATGGCATCCTTGCTGCTCTCGCGGATCATTTATTTAAAAAATTCTACGAAAAATTTTTTTTAAAAATCACCGGGCAACCAAGATTTTTATAAATAATTATCGATATTCTCTGTCAGATATCGATATTTATCGATTTTTGCAAGATAGATTTTTATAAATGATTATCGATATTCTCTGTCAGATATCGATATTTATCGATTTTTGCAAGATAGATTTTTATAAATGATTATCGATATTCTCTGTCAGATATCAATATTTATCGATTTTTGCAAGATAGATTTTTATAAATGATTAGCGATATTCTCTGTCAGATATCAATATTTATCAATTTTTGCAAGATTGATTTTGATAAATGATTATCGATATTCTCTGTCAGATATCGATATTTATCGACAATAAAAATTCCCACGTTCCCATCGCTCTAGTGGACAGGCATCGGAGAGCGACTTACAAGGCTCTCGACGATGATGCTTCCAGATGCAGACCACGTGAAGACTTCGATTTGACCTGGTGTGTCGAACACTACGTACCTACATAAGAGAAATCACACGGAGAACATGTTCGAGGTGCCGGACATCCTGTGTCCCGTAACTACGTGGTGCACACCATGCAGATAGTCAGCGCATGAGTTTGAATAAAAACATGAAACTGTAAGAACCCCCCCCCCAATCCCAATGGCTTTGCAGATGACAGCATTAAACGTGCGTTTAGAACCAGGGAAAGGTAACAGAAACTGATATTGCACACGCAGAACACCTGAAACGTGAACTAAAATAATTTACGGTTTATTAATTTATTAAATAAAGCTGAATGAAGGAAACTAAAAGTAACTGACGGAGTAAAACTAAAATGAACTATCAAACTGGAGCATACAAGTAAATGGAAGAAGCACAGTTCTTATATGCTGGTGGTGACTTGCAAGCGCGAGTAACATTCGTGAAAACCATGTTTATATATTTAGCTGTTCAACGAAGCCATGTACTGTTTTTTTAATAAACGTTGTATGCACGTATCCCTAAAGTCCTCGAGATAGATTTCAGAGTGTACTAGCTTACTAGCTTACAAAAAAAAAAAAAAAACGAAAAAAAAAGGGAAACGACACACGGAGGGGGCCGTACCGAAAACCAGAACGGAAACAACAATGGCGGTAACAGAAAATGAAACAGAAACAAATATGGGCCAGTAACGAAGCCGGTAACGTAAACGAAAAGGATTCCGTCACCTTTCCCTGGTTAAAACGTCGATCAAGCACCCTTTCATATCATTGTCGGCTTTGGAATTGTAGAAGTCTTGTTTGTCTGCGGCATTTTTATTTCTGATTCCACATGCCTTCAAACTCATTAACTTGTATTGACCCAGTGATATCTCCAGCTGTATAAGTATGTACACAATTACAGAGCACTGGATCATCCAACGAGGGAAGGTCGCTGACAACACATATTTCGCGGGCAACTCACTCACTCTAGTTGGGATTTCCGCTTGTCGATGAGCTTTAGAACCTGAAAACGCAGTGGGTAAATAAAACCGCAACACGGGGCTTCTGTTCTACCTGATCAAATCTTGTGGAGAAGAGGTTCAAGGATGTCATAATCCCACCGTTAGGACCCAGGCCATACCTAGGACACGTTAAGGAAGCCAATGCCCGAGAGGACAATTACGACCGTGGTCGGAAGGATACTGTTTCATTACTTCTTTGTACTTGACTGTGTCACGGATGTCTGCAATATACAGCAACGAGAGTCAAACAAAAATCTCCTTCACAGAAAATAAATCGTTCCTGGCACAGATACAGGTGATAAGAAGAAATAATTTTGGATCCTACATACTCATCGCTAACTTTAAAATATTTTATATAAACTTTTGAAGTAAAATGTTTTTTATCCACGTAACCATCTCTCGAACACCAGCAGAGGGGTCGTTTTGTTTTTGCAGCGACTATATCAACGCACTGCACACGGCATACAAGGGTGGTTCAATAAATAATCTTAAGACTTTAAATGAAATCCGGAACTATTTCGTACTCAATATTCTAGGACTTGAAAAAAAAGTACAGAACAAGCAAAACAACCAGTGAACCGGATGAGGAACAAGACCAAGAAATGCCAGTCATGGTTTGATACAAGCGCGTGGAGGGGAGACTTTGGAGAGTTACTTATTGAGACACCCTCGTATTTTACCATGTTCAATTACCTCATTTTTTAAGAAGCGTCATATGTGAGCACATTGATACGTTGCCGTAGCACATACAGAATTAAGTCTTTCAAGTTACAGGGACGGCAGTTATATTGGAAAATGTGACACGAACCCACATTGGCAGGGTAAGGAACCTCCATGCAAGCTGGGTCGAGGTTGACGACGTACGGGGCCTTCCCTGCAGCGTGCAGATGGGCCGTGATTCTCTGCAAGGCAGAATTTCACAACGTCTATCTTGGCTGCGATATTTGTAGTCACAAGTCTCAGAAAGTCTGTTCGTGAGTGTACTGAGAACGTGACATGACACGCAACCGCATTTAAAGGAGTACAGAGGGCCATCCAAAAAAATTTCAGATTAAGACATCTGATGAAAGTGTGTGTGTCATTATACTGAATAGCGCGAAAGGTTTTGATGTGTGCAATCTGTTTCCCAGAAAAAAACTCGCATAAACATAGCTCCGCGCCTTCACCCTTAACTCGCCACTCCAGCTATAACGAGGATGAGGAGGTATGATGGCACGTCACCGATGACGGCATAAGAAGACTTGTTCTGGTTTGCCGGTCAGTGGGGGTCAGCGCCTTGTCTCTTTGCCGCCGTAAACCTGTTTTGCCAGTTTTCCCGGAGAATTGGGGATAGAAGGAGCGGCCGAAACATTACCGAGCAAGGAGAAAGGCTTTATCAGAACCCCGAACAGCCGAGTAGCAGACGACAGCGGAGTAGCAGACAACATTTCTCTAGGCCAATCAGCGAGCGTTCTCCTTATAGCGTCAGCGCGAGGTTCCAGGCAGATCACAGGCTGGTGCTGCTCTTCACCGCCGTTGCGCACGGTCGCTTTTTGCGGCGTATTTTAAATTCAATTTCCGCGATAATTATGACTCTGTGGTGTAAATTACTTTGCATGGTGCATCTTACTGGCCTACGTAACAGTTTTATAGAAAGAAAAGTGGGTGTTAAAAATGACTTCTGTGCTACTTTAAGCCAAGTTGTTTTGTGTCGTGTCACGTTTTGGGTGCGTTTTGTCAGTGATACTTGTGTCCCTAGCTGTCACCCGTCTGTGTGATATTACCTGAACCCAGGTAGTCTTTCCAGAGCCGGCCATTCCGAGAACGATGACACAGACCGGAAGGTTACTCTGCTCCACCGCGGCCTGAAGAATATTAATGGAACGTAAACCATTCACACAAGACAGTAGATAATTGTAGGACCTATAGCTGCTCGCATTTTGACCACAATGGGCAACAAATGGCAAGTTATCTGACGGAGCAGTAGGGAAGAACTAGCGTTTATTTGGTCACTTTTCCAGTTTTGATGCAAACTTCTAACAAAGCCTCGGGATTTTACGTCGCAAGAGACCTACCACTAGAAAGTTTGAAACGCACACGCTTACCTCTGCCATGACGTTCGAATGTAGCAGGATGGCACGACGAAAGGAACCGAAGAAACACAAGTCTTATTGTTTTACTTCTCTAGATCTAATTTCCGGGATATCACACAACTCATAACGGCTCAATCAATCACAAATCAATCCACACGTGTGTTGTTGTGTTGCGTTGCGCGCGGGTGCCGAGTGAGGTGACGACACTTTACGTCACGTCCGGTTGTGATCTGTTCCGCGATCAGTAACCATGGTAACCACAGTAACTTTGTGTACTTCCGAATTTGATAAATTGTTTCAAATTATACGACCCGTAGCCCTTGTAGCAGACTCTCGAGCTGCTCGAGTCCAATGAACGAACACAACCTAAAGCCTGTTGGAAATCGTCCTGGGCGTTCGGTTGACACTGAAGCAGACGACATTACGGGTTGTGTTCGTTTATTGGACTCGAACTAGAGCAACTCGAGAGTTGACCACTGATGAGTTCAGTTGACTATTGGGCGAAAATCGTGACGTCATCACCGTGGCATGGAGGTGCTCGAAGGCTCCCACGAGTTTGATGGAAAGTAATGTTCTGAGGTTGGAATGGAACACAGAAGGGACAACACACAAAGCCTCAAGTGCCGAAGACGAACATGATGACTCTCACACGTCAGAACTCCGAACGGGGGAGTTATGATGTGTGTGAGTCATCGTATGCATGTCAAATGGGGGGAATAATGGGGAAAGGGGAATATGTTTGAAGACGTTTGTTTGTAGCAGGGGCGGATTTAATGGGGGGGGGGGATCCGGATGTCCTGACCCCCCCTCAATTCCAGACTTGAACATAGGGTTCAATGGACCAATCCCAGCATGCACCTGGCACTTATCCATAGCAGATCCGCCCCTGGTTTGTAGGTATATGTATTGGTACCCCAGCTGTATTGGGCAATCTCAGAAATATCAGGAGTGTGGTGCACCCCCTCTAGGGGGGGGGGGGGATGTAGGGAAATCCCTGTCTCCACCAGTGCATTGGCCCTTCCCATTTGACTCGTAGGTTCCAATATATCACACGTTGAGGAACTATACATCTGGATATTATAGTTGTTTTTGCCGTGGTGAAGCATGTGCACCTTTCAAGCCCTTACAGTAGGCGCAGGAAAATGCCACTGGAAAGAACGCTTCTTTTTGTGTACGTACGTGTTTTTTCTTTCATGGTGGAAGGTTGAACCACTTCGCACATATGGGTAAATCGTCACGTCAGCTCATCAAATTTTGCTGCCATCTAAACACATTTACTGGCACGCAAACTAAAACACAAATTTGATTTAAAGAATTATACGGTAGTGTGCAGAGACATAATGCAACAGAGGCACCTGGAACAAGAAACCAGATGAGGTAGTTTGCAAAAGCTTCGTAAATTCGCAGGTGTCTGTTGGAACAGCATGGTCCAAACAGTGTAAAAGGGCAGCAAATCCAGCCAACCAGTAAGGGAATACATATGAAGGGAAGTACAGATAAAATTTGTACGTTAATCATCGAGTTAAGTTACTTGCTTTCACAACACCTTCGGAGCAGAAATTTTTTTAGATGGCTTTCTGTACTTCTTTAAACGGAGGAAGTCAATCGTTGGACTTAACTCTGTTAATTTTAAGCTTATTTAACGTATTGTTCTAATCAAAGATCACCTCCTGAAGGGAGTAGGATTCCAATCTGCGCTCTTTTGAGTATAGGTCATCCAGACTGATGTGCACCAAATAAAGAACTGCATTGTCCTGCCATCTGTACATGTACGAAAGGAAGAGAACACAGAGCTGGCGTAACGCCGATATGTGTAACGTTGATACGTGTATATGTACGTTGTGTATGTGTGTGTTAGTGCCTCTAATGTATCGTAAAATAGAAATAAATAAAAAGGCCGCTACCCATATATATCTCAAACATAACGGGGTGCTGCCCCACGCTTTTTTCGTAGGCACGTGCCGTACGACATTCCCTGTGTGTCTTTCCACAGTATTTACATTCCCTCGAATATTAAGTACAGGGGGGAAAAGCAGTGACACCCTGTACAATTTCGCAGCTTAATAAAGATACGCGCGTTAACTCGCCAACCGGGACTGGCCAAAGGTTGGGCAGCACCCCTCCCGTATTACGGCTTTTTACTTTCACTGTATAACACGGTCGCTTTTTGGTTGAGGCGAACGGCACAGACGCTCAAAATAATTATCTGTCGAGTAGACGGTTCTTCCTGTCGGGAAGAATTTACACTTTCGAACAGGACTTGGTCTTGTCTTCCGTTGCAGCAGCATCTTCCTCCTTGCTTTCCTTGACGGTTGTGGCGGCGTGCTGCGCTGGACATTCGAAGTGCACGCAGTGAAACACCTGCGCGGGAAAGACAGCCCGTGATATGCCGGTTGGGGAGGGGGGGGGGGGGGGGGCAATTCTTTGCTCACCTCATTGGCTGAGTTATGCGTGCCCACTATACGGACAAACACCACGGGCTGGAGGGGGAACAGAAGCAGCTGCCACGACCTGCACAAATCAATCCCTCGCATTCACCGTTCTTGCAGTTCGAAAACCTATTACACGTGGAGATGCAAGGACTGACAAAATATCTGAACAATTTGCAAAAAAAAAAAAAAAAAGAAAGAAGAAGAAGAAGAAAGTTTTTTTTCCCGTCTGTGTTGCCCAAAAGTTCGAATCCCAAAAGTTTAAAAGAAAAAAAGTTCTGGCAAAACATAATGCCAGAAATTGCCTGTTTAGTCATTCTGGTCAACTACTATGCTTGTTGTCGTAATGCTTGTCAACTACTAATGTTAGTCAACTAGTAACTAGTTAGTAACTAGTAATGTTAGTCAACTACTATCCTTGTTGTCTTAAGTTTGTCTGTTCAGAGTTCAGACAAAACAAAAGATAAGGTATTGCGCATTTTATCGATATTGTGAACGATTGCACTCTCATTAATCTTCGTCGCTGAACAATGAAAAGTTCGTCTTTCCAGGGTTTGATACAATTATTCTTCGAGAGAAAATTTGAAAAGAAAAGCCGTTCTCCCGTTTCAGTATGCCAAAATTATCGGGCATTCTGCATCCCCACGTCAAAAATCTACGTGTTCTCTAGTTCCGGTCCCGCCTGCACGAAACTCCGAGCGTGCTCAAATCTATTGCGCTCGGCGGCCATTGAGTCGAGCGTCGCAGTCGATGCACACCGAGCGCAATAGGCTTGAGCACGCTTGTGCGTAATCATACTTGCCTACAAAGCTCATCTCTTTTGTCGGCAACCATGGTCCAGGTCTTCTGGTTCACCGAAACCTCGACATAGTAGCTGTATGAACGGGAGTCACAGTCCCACAAGAGCAGCCTGCAGAAAATGTTTGTCTTAATCACTGCAACGTGTGGCAGAGCCCTGCACTACTGACCCCCTCAGATACTCCAGATACTTATCGCATTGCATATCAGACGAAAGGTATCTGCTCTTGTCTTCTTCCACAAACTTCATTATAATCGCCCTCTTCCTTCTCCAGCATATTGTGAACCCCCGCACAGATTGTTCCATCGACTCAACCACACACCTAAAGTACACCCACTTGCTCCCGCACAAATAAATATACCTGTATTCATCCCATCGATTCTATGTGGAGCAATCTTTCCGCTCACGTTGGCTCCGAACGTAGGCACACTTATATCCAAGTGCAGTGATCTGATTTCATCGTAATTCCGTTGGGTTTCCTTCGGCTTTACGAATCTGCGTGTATACTTCACGCCGCATCTTCCCCTTCTGCGTAAAACCCTCTCGGATGGTCTTTAAAGTAAAAATGAAATGAAATGATGATGATGATCCTGGAGGCTAATGAAAGCTCACTCGTTACCAGGGTTGCCTACATACCGCATGGAATCCACCAGGTAGGGCTGTGCGAGCTGCACGACGATCGCTCCAGACCCCAGCTGGTGGCAGGTGTAGCCAGAGTCCCAGTCGTAGTTGCTAGTGTCCCCGTTGATGAGGGCATTGCGGCTGCGGCTCACTCCTTCCATGACGTAGGCGGAGAGGGCTACTGTGGCCACGTTCTCCTGGGGCCTCATCAGGCCGCGCTCAAGCACAAACTGTCGCTCCGTGTACGTGCACTCCAGGGACACCGCATGGAACACGCGGTTCACCGTGTTGTGAGTGCCCTGCACCAGAATGCGACTTGTGTCAGGACGGCCCAGACCAGAAAATTGGCGCTAATTAATTAATGACTGCTAAATGTAACAAATAACTAAATAATAATTTATAATTAATTAATTAATAATAATAATAATTTTATTTTCCCCATTCTATACACAATTGCAAAATACAGCAGGCCCGTCTAAGCCGAAAGGCTTGTGACACTGGGCCTGAGGCAGTCTAGCGACATTCACAGAACAATCCTAGGGGAAGTTATAATTAATTAATAATAATTTATAATTAATAATAATAATAATAATAATTTATAATTAATTAATTAATAATAATAATAATAATTTATAATTAATTAATAGCATTAGACAATAACTGCCAAATGTGTTTGTCCTATGTCTAATTGTCTCATCCACTACAATGTTACATGAGAAAGATGCTGCCCGCCACAAGTGTGTTCGTCTGCGTGAGTGTGGGAGTGACTGGCAACAATGTAAGAAAGAATGTGTTGAGGGTGAGGGACATCAGATGGTGTGGGTTCGAATCCCACCGCTGGTGCATTTCAATTTGCAAAATTAGGTTGAACAATACGAAAGCCTGAGTAGGGGCCACTCTACTCTGAACCCAAAATGGTGAAACAGCATTTGAACAAACTATTCAGATTAATGAACGGTTGTAGAATCTCCCGCCAATACTACATCCAACTCAAAAACAATTCCTGACTTAAGCAACTAATGATGAGACTGAAATTACGGTGCTACGAATCATTTCTGGAGCTCCATCGCACATCTCGTGAAACAACACGCTGGTGGTCATCATGTTGTCTTTGAACTACAACAGTAATCCCGTTAGCCTTCATTGCTAGCATTGGCAGAGTGCACCCAAACCAAAGAGACCTTAAGTGATCATTACTGTGGGCTTCTGCTCTTTGTGTATTCGTCATTGTTTCTCTCAGCCTGGCTACTTTCCATCATTTCAGTTCACGGGCTTTTGTATCAATGCCACTTAATCGTGCGAGTTTATCTCGTAATGATTTAATTATGCGCACCGTTAGATCTGCAAAGCATCTTCGGTATATTATTATCATCATCATCTCTACAGCGCACAACAAGCGGAACAACTAGAAAAACACTCACAACAATGCGTATGTAACGAACGACCCTCTGTTCGAAGTAGAGCCGCTGCCAGGAACGGCACAGGTAGTCGGAGTGGTCTACGACCCGGACCCAATCCTTCTGGTCGACGGACACCTTGGATGGGAGAAAAAAAATGATTACCTTTTACGGAGTAACTCCTACGACTAAGACCCAGACTTTTCGGCAAAAATGCGCAGATTTAGGACGTATCGCGAAATCTGTTTTTTTTTAAAAGTACGGAATAGACGAGTTGAGAAAATCCCAGAGTGCTTAGCGTCGCTTTGAACTGTGGGAGTTTACTAATACGAACGAAACGGGTGGTCTCCAAACTGTTCCGATTTCTCCCCTACCGGTCCATTGTCCGCGACGTTTCAAGGTCGGCGGAAGCAAAATGTGAAGGATTATTCTTCGTTCTCCCGCTCAGCAAACTCCCAGGATGCAATGCGTGCGCAAAGAGCACTGGGATTTTCTGAACTCGCCTATTTCGCGGAACTACGAGTCTCGACTGAGGAACACAGCTTGGTGCCAGGGGTGGACGTACCTACGGCTTGTAACTCCTTTTCCCGCAACCACCTAACTGGGAGGAAAATAAACGCGTACCACGCATCTCATGTTGGCAACACTGGTTGAGCTCACGTCCACCCCATCTTTGCTACTTCTGTTTCGCTCCCGTCAGCGATATCCCGTCTAGTGCGTTCCTCACGGCGGAGCGTGCTACGACTCCCCGTGGGGAAACAAGAGTGGAAAGGTCAGCACGGTACCAAAAAAATTCTACGAAAACGCCCGACCGTTTTTCTGCCATAACCGTGTTACGCTGCTGTTAAAACAGCAGAAAGTGTCGCGTTATGCGTAGCTGCAACCGTATTTTGGATTTGTCGACACTTTACTTCTGTGTCATGCTAGTTAATGACGATTTTGTCTTCGTATGTCTCCGTCGACCTCGCAAGTACTTGCCGTGGAAAACTGCAAAAGTTCTGCAGAAAAACCAGGCCCTTACCTATAACAAAGGACCTTCTACGAAAATGTTACATTTATTCGCACAATGAACGAGCTTTTCTTACTCGGACAAGCCGTAAAGTGAGTGCGCTAAGTACCCGAGTAAATACGGTACATTTCCCGGACCTTTACATGAATCACCTTGGAGCAGAGGCAACTGGAGACTGCTTGTGTACCTCAATGTAGTAGGAGTACGATCGGTTGTCCTTGTCCCAGAGCAGGAGGCGCATATGGTTGAGAATGTAGGGCATGCCCAACTGCACCAGGATGCACTGTCCTTCGTCAATGGGATGCCTCGTGAACCCCCGTTCCATGTCGTATCCTTGAGACTCTCCGTCCAGCAGGGCACTGCGCATCTCCCCCTGCAGGACTTGCGCCTTGTGGGTCCCCGTTGCCACGTTCTCTTCTAGCACTGCGATGGAAATGTCCCCGTTGAGCTATCCCTAGAGCCCCTAGCTTTCCGCGAATATTGGTCATGTCTCGTGGTACCTGCCGTTTCCCTCAGAATCGTGCGTTTTTTTTTTGCGGAATATTCGGCACACGAGCGACATTCCCCGCAGAAGCGGAGGACGCGATAAACGTCATAGCTTTACGTTCAGTGTTCACGTACACCGCTAACTAAACGTGGGGATATCCTGCAACACAGTCGCAAGATATTCCGTAGCAGACGACAGGAAAGGCGCTGACGGTGTCGTCTGCGAAGTGTCGTCTGCTAAGTGCGCAGTACGCCACTTCCGATATTCCGCACCGTCTGAATGCTCACGTAACACGGAACGGAACTTCGTCTCTGTGAGCAGTGTTTTTGCTTTTTCTTCCACTAGAATCTTCCTGGAGGATGTCGCCCGTGTGAATACACAGATACTGTATTTACTCGCGTATAGAATGCGCCCCTAATTTTTTTACCCCCATATTGCACGCAACCCCAAGTGGCACTATGTTTTTTGAAAAAAAAAAAAAAAAGAAAAGTGCAGTCTATACGCAAGTAAATATAGTGTTACAGAATTATGCAAGCATTTCAATCATTCTGCGACATTTTTGCTCGTTTTCTTTTACCCGCGGAACCCTGCAGGATTTGTAAATCCCACTTCGTGGAAATGTTAATTTACCACAGCAGAAAGCTAGGGGCTTTAACTCTCCTTGCTGGAACCTTTCGCAGACGTAAGACATTGCTACGTCCGAGATGAGATATTTCCTTCCTCCTTAAAATGTCGGAAGGTTGTTGTCCAACGAGGAGGACTCACACAGGCATCCCCTGTACCGTAGGTCGGCGTCTCGGCTTTCCGTGCGAGCCTTGATTGCGTCCAGGATGGTGTTGGGGCAGACTAGCCCCGTGGGTCGCACCACATTCAGTAGATCTGGGAGGCTCATCAGAGAGAGACGCACCTGCAAACGCACATTCATAAGAGATCTGTCATAGAGATGCTGGAAACTAAAAAACAGGGCTTCCTTTGGGTGGCATCCTTCGGGCAGTCGTCGGTAAGTTACTGAAAAAAAAGTAACTAACTTACAGTTACTCTGCTAAAACAGAAACTGAGTGACAGTTAGTTACTCTTTTTGAAATGTAATTAGCTACAGTTACCACATTGAAGTAACTTAGTTACTTTACAGTTGCATTTTAAAAAGTCAGATGAGTAACCAAAAAAATTGTATTAATGATTGTACTGTCAAAGCGTAATTATACCGTGTTATAAACAGAGAACTTGCTATGGGTCAGTACAAGGCCATGGGAGTTAATCTAGGCCATCCTGGCTGTTGGCTGTATATATACTATGACAAAATTTGTGGAATTCCTGCGTGAGAAAAACGGCAGGGCATTTGAAACGACAAAATTTCACTAGAGGACTGACGCGCGGAAAATATTGCAATATCCGAGTAACTTAGTTAGTTACTTTTTACAGTTACATTAACGAAAAACGGTAACTAGTCAGTTATAAGCTACTTGTGTAGCTTATAACAAAGAAGAGAAGAACAAAGAAGAAAAGTAACTAATTACAGTTACAAGTAACTTGTAACCTATACCCCAAACGCACTGACACAGGATCCACATCGCACACAATCAGGCAGCGATCGTGATCACCCCCAGCTGCGGACAAAGCAAGTCTTGGTGACAGAGATTAAAAACGGCGACACTTGTCCCTCCGTTCGCGAACATGATTACGCACTTCAAGGAGGGTTGGCACAAGCTCAGTGGCTCCCTCTCTCGCTACTCGCACTGCCGGTTCTGGGCTGGCAAGATGGCGGCGGCCCGCACGAAGAAAACAACGTGGACAAACGCCAAAATACTGTATAAGTAGACCCTGAAGTTTTCGGGTTTTATATTTTTCCAATTTCGGGGGGTAGAAATCGGGTCAATCACTTGATGTCGAAAATTCATGCAAATTCGGGCGGAAAAATTACCATCAGACTGAATTTGGGGATAAATCGGGCTCTATTGTCGAACAAACGTTCGTTGTACAGCCTATCCAGAGTATCAGATGTTGAGATCAACCGTGTATTTTGTGAAAAATTAGTATGTCATTGCTGTGAGGTGCCTAGCTTAGGTGCAGTTTTGCGGGTAGAAATCGGGTTTAACCCTAAACCGGTGAACCTCGATTCGGGGTGCAAATTCGGGGGAAAATCGGGTTTAACCCTAAAACTTCAGGGTCTATGTATAAGTAGTAATTTTCGCGAGGACCTATTTTTCGCGAAATTCGCGAAGGCCCGTATTTCGCGAATTTAAAGTCCCGCGAAATATTGACAGAAAACCGCGAACCAATGACAGAAAAATACGTCAACGAAATCTGTAAGAAGTTTGGCCCAGGACGCTGAGGCAACTTATGTACACAGGGTTCCTTACGCTATTACACTGCATCGTCTCGCAAAGTGCTCTGTTCGCCGCTGCAACTCGAGACTGTAGTCCAGCCCTCATGTTTGAATTCTGCGCGGATGTAGGCGTCCCGTGCTTCCAGTTCCTTGTAAGCCTCGATCATCCAGTAAGCGTCTACGCACTCTGCCACATGGATAGGCCTTTGTAAAAGTTGCCGCATCACTTTCGTGTGCCAATCGCACCTGCTCGATGCGATGACAAGAATAACGGGAGACAGGGCCGTTCGGCAATGACACAGATACAAGCCGAGTAGGACCCCCTAATCGCAAACCTTGCAGTCAGAAGTGCTCAAAAGGAAGACAAATTGAACGAGTTACCCACTGGCAAAGTTCAAGGTGGATGGTCCCAAAAATGCAGGGTGGACGCAGCGCGGTACCGCGAATTTAAGGTTCCGCGAATAATTACCTGATCCTGGCTTCTCACAAATTCGCGAATTATCGGGCTCGCGAATTTAACCACTTATACAGTAGCTGAAATAGCATTCAGTTCAATGTGAATTTTATTCAAGCAGACATCCTGGACCAATGTTTCCGTTTAGTTTGAAACTTCAGTGGCTGGACAGAGTCACATGAAAACCTGGATCACGAACGTGAAGTGCAGGCGTGTCCAGCAGGATTGAGGCAACCAGGATTGCGCGCCCATTCAGGATTGTGCGCGACTAGGGTTGCCACCAGGCCGGTATTACACCGGAACGGCCGGTTATTTGCTCGCTCTGCCGGTTGCCGGTAGGAAGGTGATACCGGCAGCCTTCTGCCGGTATTTGTGGCGCAACACCTTCCATGGGGGGTTTTACGGGGTTTTCCTTCCAACATTCCACTACAGCTCGAATAAATCTGGAGCACAGACCCAACTCCGTAGTCACCAGTTGTTTCCTTAGTTACTCATTATTATTATTATTATTATTATTATTACTATTATTATTGTTATTATTACACACAGGAACACGTTTCCTCCTATTGTCTTGAACTCTCTCTCTGGTTTTCTGTGTGTGCTTTTCCACCCCTCACCCACTTTCCCTTTCCCTCTATTTCACCTCCTCTCCCTCGGCAGGTATTTTTTCACTGCGAAAGGTGGCAACCCCACGCGCGACAGTAGCGTTTCGGGTACCGGTTACTACCCGAGACCGCCTTCGGGTCGGACGGCTCACCTGCTGGAGGATGGGAGCTGGGTCCACACCGGGGTTGTGGTAGACCCACTCACACACCGCGCGGAATATGTCCACCTCGGGGGCGCAGAAGGAGTCCCGTCCAATCATCTCCTTGAGCGCCGCCGGAGAGAGCGAATAGAAGGTGTCCGTGTGGAGGATGTTGAGGGCGTGCCTGTCGACGAAGGCCCTGCAGACGGCGGCCAGGGCCTTCAGCTGGTAGAGGGAGGCGCGGTCGTAGATGCGGCACACGTTGCGCACTCCGAGGATGCGCTCCAGGTAAGAAGACACGCCGCTCTCCAGTTCCACGAAACCGTACTGGTGAGCCAGTTCCAGCACTTCCAGCACCGCATCTTCCTGGACGCAAAACGTAGGTTACCAGACGGCTTTCACGACAGTTTCGATACGGATAGAATTATTTCGACAAACTAAGGTGGGGAGGTGCGCAAATATATTAGGAATGTTGAATAAGGTTTCGGGCGAATAGGTTTCGGGTTAAAGCCCCGCGACATTTAACGGAGCACAATGGTGCCGTAAAGCTTGCGGCAAAATCGGAAGTAGTTTGCACCTTCAGTAACCTAACTACTGTAGTTAACTACTTAAAATAGTAGTTTAACTAGTAGTTGCAACTACATTTCAGCAAGTAGTTGATAACTACTTTTTAACTACAATCTGGTAGTTTAACTAGAAGTTTAACTACATGTAGTTAACTACTGGCCATGTACTACTGGACAGGTAACGGGATTTCAAAGTCGCAAAAATGTACAAAGACTTTGCTCTGTTTCCCTTTTCTCCAATCAGAAGAGGAATATTAGGGGCTGTGACTGCCACGATGAGGTTGCAAAAAGCTACGGACCACTTATTAACGTGTCTGCTACACTATGAACAATTCTATAACCCAACTTTTAAGAACTCAGAGTAATGTGCCGTACAAACACTTCCCCTTCAGACAATGTTAAAACTTGACAATACCATCGAAATCAACCGTCGTGAAGTTGGTTCGGATCGTGCGGTGCTGTAAAGCTCAGGTTTTGAACAAATTGACCCACAAGCCTGCTCAAGGCCATAGAGAACGTACCTTGAGCCCCGACAAATTGAGTTGTCCCGTATAGATGTACTTGAGCAGGAGCTGGAAGGCCCGCAGGGGAGCGTCCAGCAGTTCCACTTCCTTCTGCTTGGACTCTCGCATGCCCCCGAAGAGGAGGGCGCGGAAGTAGTCGCTGCACGATGCCAGTATCACCTTGTGGGCGGGAAGTCTAACGTTCTCCACCACCAGGGTGATGTCACTGTAGTCTGGCTCCAGATACAGCTGTCCAATGTGTTCTGCCAACCAGGACACATGGTTCACCTCCCCGAATGGTTCTTCCCCGTCCAGGCGGTGGTTGTCGCTCATTCTGACGGCACCTGCGATTGGTCGAAGATGTCATGTGACTCCTTAGCTGGAGACTACTCATCAGAGCTGTACGTAACATGTCGGCACCTGTGATTGGTTGGTTGAAGATGTCATGTGACTCCTTAGTTGGAGACCACTCATCAGAGCTGTACGTAACGCGTTACTAGTAATCAATTACTTTTTACGGCAATTTTTTACGTAACCAATTAATTTTGTGAGCAAGTCATTTTCCAAGTAATCTGATTACAATTTTCTGTAATCGATTACTTTTTTTAACCTTCTCTCAACAATGGTAACCCTTTTCAGCAAACAAATCTGTAATAAATGCGTGTATGTGTTTTGTACGTTGTTTTCAAATGTATTTGTGAATTTCATTTACGATATATGTTGGTGTCTCATTTTAGAATTTGCAACAAGAGCTGCATAGTTGCATTCACTGCACAGGCTTGTTGGCTTTGCTACGGCCCGCAATTTAAAAGCAACGGAAAAAGTAACGCGTTACATTTTTAATCGGTAAAGAATTACTTTTAGTATTACTTTCAGTACTTTTAGTAGTAACAGTAATTGTAATCAATTACTTTTTCCGAGTAATGTGTACAACTCTGCCACTCATAGACAACTAGAGAAATTTTATTGGTCCCGAATGAGACCGCCGGGCTGTTTCTCCTGTCGTCCTAAAATACTGAGCCGCGTCAGCCCAAGGAAAAATCTATAAATTTTGGCAAAACTCCATCGACAACGCTTCTAACACAATTCATGGTAGCAGAGGAGTCCCACTGTATCGAACTGGTGGAATCGTGAAACTGGCAGTATTTCCTCGAGTCTGAGAACATGAACAAAACACACACAAACACAAGTCCTCCGTTTCACGGTACCTTATGGACGTTCCCAATCTAGAGCTGTCATTACCCTTACATCAATTCAACAGCTTACACCACAGCAGAAGGACCTACAACGACGTGTGGCAAATAGCTCCAAAAAGGTAGTGAAGTGTTCGGAAAGTAACTTTCTGTGTCAATACAATTCACACTACGATAGTGAAACGAGTGAATGCTGCAACTGCAATGTGGAAGACCGCTTGGTTGAGATGAACTATCGCAACACGGATAGGGAACAAGTGTGTAACAGCAGTGTCCACAAGAACGACAAAAATGTTGAAGACAAACAACGAATTATAACTTGCCATGTTCTAGCGACGTAAATACAAGCGTCGTATGCTGCTATGTTGTGTTGTTGTAAGTTGACAACTTGTCGTACTTCGCTTCACTTGCTCACCGCAATGGCGCTCGCTACAGAATGCAGTGTTGCTAAAGTCTGGTCGGGCTGTCCATCCAAATGAACCCAGAAAAGGCAGAAAAGCGTGTGGAATTCCTAAGAAACAACTCTATCACGGTATCATTCTAGAAAAAAGTTTACAATAGTTCGAAACATCCAAAAATTTCATCGGGTACGCACGTACTTTAGTGGCGACAAGATGCACATAAAATATGATATTCATCTGCAGAAAAAGAACAGTCCACTGAAACAAGAAAAATATGTAAATAAGACGACGGTTTTTATGGAGACAGGCAGGACACAGGACGTCGAGATGTGTGGCAAAATACAGTGCGTAGTACGCCTTTTTGGTTGATCTGACGAAGTGCTCGCTCGAGAAACACGGCAACGCTAAGCCTAAAACAGCATGTAAAACAGATTCCGGAGGTGCCATCTTGCAATAGGTACGGTTGTTGGGTTCGGTTAGATCACCTCACTTTAGTGAGGTTAGGTCGGTTTGGGTTTGACAGATTGGGGGAGTCCGGGAGGGCGCCGCCGGGAGGGGGGGGAGGGGGGCCAGGCACTCACTAGGCGGTGCGGGCGCGCGGGCATGAGACTGTTCCGCCGGTTGAGTCTGAAGGTCCTCAGTAAACATGGCGGACCACCTGGAAGAAACAAGAAATTATCGCTTGCGATAAAATTTAATTTTTATGCGTTTCACATAATATACGAGGGTCATTCCTGCGTAATTTCGTTCCTAATTTGTTCCTGCTTCGGGTAAAAACATATTGTTTGCCTAGTTATTTTCTATGGTTAGAACCCCCCTAGAAAAAAAGAGAGAGAGAGAGAAAATCCGCGCCACCGTGCTCCGCTGGATTGAAAAAAAAAACAAACAAAAAAAAAAAAAACATTGGACGTCTTTGTGTTGTTTTGTAGTACCATTCATATCGTCTCACACCCGTTCGTTCTACGGTGGAACTAATTCAGTTCCACATATCGACTGTTAACATAATTATGCCCTATGTATTATGCCCTAATTATATGTATAATCATGCCCTACAAAGGCGAAACCTCCAGATTTCCCTCCCTCCCACTATATATGCTGCCAAATTCTTGCAACCCCCCCCCCCCCCAAATACAGGCCAGAAAGGCTAAAAAAGCCAAATATGGGCGTCAAAACCCCCAGATAGGAACACACCCGCGATATGAAAAGGGCCGAGGACAGGGACACTGGCAAAGCCACCGAGTTCAGCACTGAGGAGATGCCTCAACGTTCGTGAAAGCAGGCTTGTACAAGATATAAGATAGTTACTGAGTACACAGCCGGCAAAAAAAAAAAAAAGAAAACTGGGTAGAGGACTAAACAGCCAATCTAGATACTTTCAAGATACTTTGACGTTACAATTGGAATTCGCTATGAAAGAAATACGAAGAGCGTGAAATTGAAGCTGACATTACCAAAAAGCTTTATTAGCTCGCAGGGACAACTGCTTTTCAAAATTACTATCCGATAACCTGCCTTTGTGTGTGTGTGCGCGCTTTTATGCACATTAGCCCCCAATACTGAACAGGCGTTCTACAAATGCGGACAACGACAGAATTTACAGTCGTTTTACTCCTTATCAGAAAGACTTCAACTCATTGGTATAGATTTTTTTTTTTTTCGAACAATAAATCGGTCGTTGGAAGTTTAGTGCCTGTCCCTGTCATCTTCCTTCCGTCCTTTGTCTGGTTGCACTTACTCATTATGAAGGTTCTCCTTAGCGTTGCTTCTCATAAAGAGTTATTAATATTTTACGTGTCCTCTCTCTTTCTCTCTACGGCTTTCGGCATGGCTCTTCTATCCTGCCTGATAGGGGTTTACCCACATACCCTTTAGGACAACACATAGCCTCATGCTCTTCTCCCAAGCCCGAACCGCCGCGCGCTAACCCTTTTCTGAGAGGGACCGTGGATGTCCAGGATATCTCAGACGCTCAAGCGCAAAGCGCATTGCCGAGACAGATGTGAATCTTTCGCTTGATCTCCGTGTCTCGTACAGAGTGGTATCTTCAAAGTAACTGGAAATGAGTAGAAGTTATACTGAAAAAGTATTTAAGTTAGACTATACTAAATACTGACCTTTGAAAGTATTTGCAAGATACCAAGTTACTTAAGTTTACTAAAGTTACTTAAATACTCTACTCAAGTTATTGTACAAGTCCAGCGTTTAGAGCCTTCCAGTGTTTATAGAAGAGGGAAAGCCTCCAACTTGGCAACGTCCGCGCCGCGAGGTCTTTTTCCTGTGCTGGGCCCTCCCTGCAAAGAGGCCTACCAGGGGGCACCACTATCCCATCCTGTTCCTATGTCGTTGGAGCAAAATAAATGAATAAATACATAATTAAACAGCCGCACACATTTTGCAGAATTTAGATCTGCAAATAACTGGAGCATATGTGTAAAGAAGAAAGAAGCCGAAGCTCCTTGGCTGCACGTATAGTGATGCCTAAACTCACTAATACTAAACTCAACTTTTAGTGAGTTTTAGTGCATCGTCCGCTATCGCCTTTCCGTACGTCGTACGGGTGTACGTAAGGGATAGCGTTGGTGGTTTTGGGCACGCGCAAAACATAAAGAGAGCTTCGCGCCGCTGCATATCGGAGTCGGGCCACGTGCGTGTATCTGTGTCGACCACGTGTTTCGGTGACGGGTCACGGGTACCGAAGTCGGGCGACGTGTATCGGAGCCGGGCAGTGATTTATCCAGACCCCCCCCCCCCCGACCCTACACCTCCCCAAAATTTGGGAGACACCCCCTAAAATTATGAGATTACACAAGATTTCGCCAAAGAGCATAAAACTACATGGGATTAGCCTCCATGTTGTGACGTCACACACACTCTGCGGAGCCCGACACCCCGACACACCCCCAGGGACGAAATTCTGGGTAAACCACCGGGGCCGGGTGTTTTCGTAGCCCGGCGAGGGGTTTCGTAGTCGAGCGACGGGTATCGGAATCGGGCCACGTGTTCCGGAGTCTTGCGACGTGTTTCGTTGTCTGGGTCACGGGTATCGGAGTCGGGTGTCGTGTTCCGGAGTCGGAGTTTAGCCACGGGTCACAGATTCGGGCCGCGTATTACGGCGTTGGACGACGTGTTTCGGTGTCGGGTCACGTCGTCGAAGTCAGGCAACGTGTCTGGGAATCGTGCCACGGGTTTCGCTGTAGGGAAGTAGCGTAGCCGGACTTCAATGTAGGGGGACACGATACGAACCCCCCCCTCCCCCCCAAAACCCCCCGTGGCTAGGTCACTGATGTGATATGAATAGTGCGTTTCTTCTTCGCGGGACACACCACATATCAGAGTGCAGCAAAATCGTCTCCTGACCCACGCGTTTCTGGCGAACAAAGCGTCAACATCCGATCGGACCTACTCCCTATTTGGTTGCGTGAATGCGCAACGCGTCGACGATTTTGGTGGCACTGGCAATACACTCTTAAAAATGAACTTCACCGCACAGCACGCAACTAGCCAACCATCACCTCCAATGATATCGTTATCTGCCCTGATTTGTTGGAAACGGGAGGCGTACGCCATTTCTGTGACAATTATGAACAGCATAAGTGTCACAAAAAGGCGTACGACTCTCGATTTCAACAAATCAGTGCAGATAACGATATCATTCGAGATGATGGTTGGCTAGTTGCGTGCTATGCGGTGAAGTTCATTTTTAAGAGTGTAGGGTTTCGATCCTTATTGTGGAGGGGCTCATTATTTCATTCACCAGATCAACACCAGCGGGTAGGTAGAGTATCGCCCCAGGCGATGAACCTCGATCCCCATTCCTCATCTTACAAATAAAGGGATTGGTCACATTGTAGCGTTGTCTGAGTGTGCGACACCAGTGGTTTTCGTCCTTGGGGGGGGGGGGGTCTCCGCTGGAGTGTGACGTCATGACATGCAGGCTTATACTCCCGTCTATTTCATGCTCTTCACGAAATATTGCGCAATCTCATAAAATTATAGGTTGTATAGGGTGGTCTGGATATATCACTGGATGGCACGCCTATTTGCGCAACCAGCGCACTCGTTCCAGAGCCGTTTATGAGGAGAGTTTGGCCATTCTTTGATCTTTTGCAGATGGAGAGATGGAGGCTCGCTGTGACTTCGAAGCCAAATCCGACATCGCTCCGCCTGTAGTTGTCCGGAATGAAAGGCACGGCCATGCGGCAGCATATGGTGAGATTTCAAGGCGGTATGGCGCCGCTCCTCCGCTCCAAAATGGCAACAGAGGCGCCGCCCGTTGTATGACGTTAAATGGGCCAAACTCTGCGCAAAAAAAGAAAAAAAAAAGAAAAACACCTTTCCGGGAACTAGTGGGACCTAGTGGCTGAATGCTGTCTGTACACGCGCGCTTATTCCGAGGGCTGACCACTACAGACTATATTGTATATTACTGTGACCAATAGACGAGTTCATAAAATCCCAGGGTGCTTAGCGCCGCTTTGAACTGTGGGAGTTTACTAATACCAAAGATACAGGTGGGTCTCCAAACTGTTCCGATTTCTCCCATACCGGTCCATTGTCCACGGCGTGTCAAAGGTTAGCGAAAGCGAAATGTGAAGGATTATTCTTCGTCGTTCCCCCGCTCAGCAAGCTCCCAGGATGCAATGCGTCCGCAAAGAGCACTGGGATTTTCTGAAGTCGTCTAGTATTTAGCTCTCCACCCCCTCCACAGTGCCGCAGTTTGGAAGCTATACCGGCGTTTATTCACTGACGTAGAGTTTATTCACTGACATCACCCCTCCCGAGGGCATTTGCACGGTACAGCAACTTTGAAACACCAAATACAGTGTACGATGAATGCGATGTTAATGAAGGCCGCCTGGACAGCCGGAACCTGAGGACCTATGGCAGCAAGTCTGCTAGCGACAATGGCGCTCTCCTACGGATGACGTCATGCGAATAAATCCCTTGAACACGAGTTTACTTTGGGATTGTTATGCACATAAGCAATACCTGTCAGGGCCGCGGTATATGTGTTCTCGTGTGACTTCATGGAATGGAACTTGGTGACATGACATGACAAGCGCGTGACTCACACTGCAGTAGCAACAACTGCTGTAACAAAACAAAACGAACAATACAGGCACTTAAAAGAAAACCCAATCTTTCAGTGCATAGGCAACATTTGACACCAATAACTGCGCGCAGTGGTGATCCCATTTGGGCGTCCAAGGCGATATATAGTAGCTCCGGTGAAACTATAAATTGTCGTTCCGTTCGCCACTGCACTTCTCCGGAGGGCGAACGTTGGCAGTGCTGTGGATGTCCTTTGGGGAGCAATGCTTTGACACGAACGTCTCGAGACATGGTACTAACTTGGGAATGTTTTTATTGCGGAGCTGTTTTGCCTGCTTGCGATATGATGACATGTCAGGGCACTGGCCTGTCATCGTGTCGGAACTGTGCTGTCAATGCGACACGCCGCCATATCGGCAGGCCTTCCACATCACTACCTTCGAACGAGGCCTTCACGTTCCACGAGTTGATGCACTTTTACACCGCACTTCAATGCAGCAGTCGGGGGTAGTGCACTCAATTCCGTTTGTCCCTACGTGGTATTTGCGCTTCTGAGTCTTTTGTACAGAGTGGCAGCCGTCGAGATTCTGTCTGTTGTCGGCGGCACATAACTGACGAGGCCGCGTTGTCTGTGCGGATGCAGTTCGTGGAGCCACACGACGAAAGGAACGTCGCCATCTTGGAAGAGCCATGCACTGCCTTCACTGCATGCTGGAATGACAAACAACAACAACTTTATTTTAATGATGATTGGGGGTATCATTGCCACGGGCGATATTTTACACAATTGCTGGAGGTGAAATTGAATAATTAATCACACCTCACAGTGTGTCACGGTGTACGAGAAGTTTAGAAGTGCTTCTAGGACAGAGCGTTATAGTGGTCTGGATTTGGAAGTGGACCAAACAATTTTGACATAATGGAGGACATAATGAGAGTCCAGTCGATTGAGAGACACGGAAAGTGTGGTTCTGAAAGGTTGGCAGTGCGGGCAATGAAGAATAAGGATGTACTCTACATAGATCTTCCAGATCAGCACAGTGACGGCCAGGGACGGATCTAGGATTTTTCCGAGGGGGTCCGCTATGGACAAGTGCCAGGTGCATGCTGGGGTTGTTCCATTGAACCCTATGTTCAAGTCTGGAATTCAGGGGGGTCAGGACATCCGGACCCCCCCCCCCCCAAAATCCGCCCCTGGTGACGGCATCTTGCAGAGTAACGCCACTGTGCTGTAAAAGCCGCATTGAGTCGGATCTGATGAATGGATGGACTGACATTACCCATTATAACAACCGCAAGTATATTACCAGAGGGGGCGGGGGAGATCCGTCTTCGGGGAGAAAGGAAAATATGATTGGCTGAGGATAATCGGTGACGAAATCGAAATAGCGTATAAGATTGAGCGAGCTGCTTGGAACCGCCTTCGTCGACAACCGCTTGTTATCTCCGCACTTATCTTTCCCTGTACAGATAATTCTTGCTATCTTAATTTCGTCACTGATTACCTGTTATTGAACCCAATAAAATTTCCCTTACCTCCTGAAGAGAAAATCCCTCATGCTTTAAACGTATCGGGCTGAATCTGACAAACGCATATCACGCCTTTGAAACATATAGCACGGCAACATAGACCCCAGGATCTCCTTTCGTCTCCGATACTTATTACACCATTAGTACACCTTTGGCCTATACGACCGTTACGACTCACTATAGACCTCTACCCGAAAAACGTCGTCATGACGTTGGTAGACAGACTGAAACCGAAACAAATCGGAAGGGGAGGGCTGGGTAACAAGAATGGGCACTTGGGTAACACGAATGGGCACTTGGGTAACAAGAATGGGCACCGAAGGTCGCGTAACCATCGTAATCGATTTCGGGCGCGACCTTGTTCGCACCTATAGCTCCGAGCGTAGTTCAACTCTACCAAATTGGTGGCGCTGTCGAACACTATGACGTTTTACTTGTTTACAAACAGGGAGAGGTCTATTAAGACAAAAGACAAATGTCGGCACAGTTCCCTATGAAGTCTGCCCCGGACGCACGATCGCTCATGCAATCCCCCACACCACCCCGCCGCCTCACTGTCTTGCAGAAGAAGAGGAAGCTTTTCTGACCTGCGGCTATGAGGAACTAGTATCGCGGCCAGTAATCTGTGAGGAAGAAATAGCTCCTGTCACCATCACCATCACCTTCTCCATCTAGCTTGTCGTGTAGTCGACTAACTTGACGTGTAACATCACGGTACCATTACCATTATTACTATGGTAAACTAGAAGCCCGCCATATACTATAGCCTACATGGCTATTCTCTATAGGGCGCAAGAAGCAGAAGAATAAGAAGAAGCTCTGGCCAATCTCCTTCCAGTTTATGGGAAGACGGAGGAGGATTGCGCTCTGCAATCGTACGTTTTTGCGGATAATAGCGAATTCTGGTGGTCATTTCGTAGCAAAACGGCCGAGCGCTCAGAAATTGCTAGGTCGGCGACCGAGCTGGATCACGTGACCGTTGCCACCCGAACATGATTGCTAGGAATCTAGCAGTTTTAGGTACTTGGATCACGCTAGGGGCGTCGCGGTCGCAAGTCTTCGAGTTCTGTCGTCTGCTAAACCACGTGATTTCAACATGCGGGCCAATGAGGGCACTCGCCACCGTTGCAGTGCGGATGTGACGACACCGGATACAGTTGAGCAATCTGCCGCTCGATCGTTTTGAGACCGGGCAAAAAAAAGTGCTAGCTAGCAAATTCCGAGCGCTCGGAAAGCGCCACGCGAACATGCGAGATTTGCTTCATTTTGACCAAGCGAACATGACTGCTCGAGATCTGGCAAAAAAAGTTGCTCCAAAATGACCACCCGAATTCGCCATAAATGTCCCAGGGGTTGTAATCCCAACTTCTGCTCTCCCCGACATACTCTCATGCTCCTCTGTATATTGAAGGGCTACTACGTTGCCATACCTGCTGTTGAGAAAAGTACGAGACAAATGGCGAATTCGGGTGGTCATTTCGGAGCAACTTTTTTTGCCAGATCTCGAGCAGTCATGTTCGCTTGGTCAAAACGAAGCAAATCTTGCATGTTCGCGTGGCGCTTTCCGAGCGCTCGGAATTTGCTAGCTAGCACTTTTTTTGCCCGGTCTCAAAACGATCGAGCAGCAGATTGCTCAACTGTATCCGGTGTCGTCACATCCGCACTACAACGGTGGCGAGTGCCCTCATTGGCCCGCATGTTGAAATCACGTGGTCTAGCAGACGACAGAACGCCAAGACTTGCGACCGCGACGCCCCTAGCGTGATCCAAGTACCTAAAACCGCTAGATTCCTAGCAATCATGTTCGGGTGGCAACGGTCACGTGATCCAGCTCGGTCGCCGGACCTAGCAATTTCCGAGCGCTCGGCCGTTTTGCTACGAAATGACCACCCGAATTCGCTAAAAGACGAATGTGGAACCAGTTCGTTTCCGTGTTCCCTCTGCGGGTCAAGGCCAATGGACGAGGAAGAAGAGGAAGAGGAAGATTAAATGCTCCCATGGTGGTCCAGTTCAGTTCGTGCATTTCGTAACATTCTTGTTGGTGCCGAAACCCGTGAGCCCCTAGCTATCCCTCTTCTAAACGGGAACGACACCCCTGTCCCATCAACGTCTGCCTGGTTTTCGCCCTCGCTCTGGCATGCATGGGTCGTCCGCAGAACGCCCGTGGACTTGTACGCGCCGCTCCTTGAACAAAAGGCCCAGCAGCTGAAGGACGTCGACAACGCCTTCCAGAACGAGATCGACGACGAGGTATTCGAAGAAGAGTTCAACGCCGATGTGTGTGTGTGTGTGTGTGGTGTAAAGTCTTTGTCACGAAAAAAAGCCAATGATTGCCAGCGCCAGGAGTTGAACCTGGACCCTCCTGATTACAGGTTAGCGATGCTGCCTTTACACCACATCTCGCCTCGGCTCGTTTGCCCATCTGTTCTGAAATCTTCGTGAAATCTTGAAATGATGTGTTCACCGGCGCATCTCGGTACCAGGATGAGATCTGCGTTGCTTGTCGAGAGCTCGCAAAGCAGAGGCGCGGAACCCACTTGCCGCGTCTCAGGATGCCTCCGGTGACGCGACAGGAACCAGTCAGGTGCAATCCATTCGAACGGTTGCACTTCCCAAGCTGCATTTCTCTTCTTCTTCTTCTTCGTCTTTCTCCGCAGTGGCGCATAGCGCGGGGCAATTGGCCACGGATCGTGACATGAGGGCCCAGTTAATGACGGTTACGTGAAGCGATGAGAGGATGAGATGAATGAAATGACTGAATAAAAGATGCCTTTCTCTGGGAAGTTGGAAGAGTGACAGGGCTTCTTCTTCTTCTTCTTCTGCCACAAAGGAAATGGCCCTTAGCCACACAGGGCTTCTGGAACCACTTCCGAACCGAGTGTCATCTTCATCACCAGCACCGCCATCGGTCGACCCGAGCTTTCGTTTTCGGTTCATCGCCATTAGCCGTCATTAAACCCATCAACCTCAGTAGAGCCTGGTCGCCTCTCTTCTCGCTCTACACTATCATATCTGACTGGCGCGGACCAACGTTCCATCGGAGGCATCAGGATCTCTGAAGACTGTTGTCTTCGACGACCTACGGGCCCTCGGGCTGGATGCCGCCGATGGTCTACTACTCCAAGCAGCCGGCAACGAAGCGGACATCTCCGTCCTCATTCGGTCTCGTGTGGCTGGGTGATCCACTGTTCGTATGCCCACTCCACTCCTGCTTGCTCACCCGAGGTTACAGCGCCCTCATCGATATGTAAGCCGACGGAAGATCACGACCGCAACCGTGCTGCAATGTGGAAATCAGACGCCGTTGGGATGATCGATATGAAACCGCCCAGATCGTAAAATCAAACTTGAATCCGATAAAAAGGAACATGGTTCAAGCCAGATGACACCGGCACGTTCGCCCACGCACCGAGTGAGACCCGAGGCAGTTCAGGGAGTGGCGAGACGCTACCGAACAGGACGGCGACGATCCGGCTCTGTGTGGAGACCATGAAGCGCACTTGAGCGTCCCCGGCATAGCTTTTTCATATCACACTGTTGGGAGCTCTAAATAACGACAACCTGTTCGGTTAGTGGCGAGAGCCCAACTGATGCTTTAATGATTGTGCTCGTGAGATGGTGCCTCGCACCAGTAGCGATGTGGATGAAGGTGCTGCACTGCTACATGGCCCTCCCCTTAGCGAAGCGGTCGACAGCCATGGGCAAGCGGTGGCAAGGGGAAGGGCCCAGCGGACGTGGCGAGGTGAGCGGGTAGTAACTGAGGTGGCGGGCCTGGGAGGCGGTGAGCTGGGAAGCTCGGCGGGGGAAACCACTTCTGAGGTGGTTGCAGAAACCGACGCGGAAGAGGAAGGGGAATCTCCGGGCTCATCCAAGAATGCGGGCTTCAAACGGTCGATGGACACTGTGTCCTGACGGTTTCCGAGCTGAAGCGTGAAGTGCTTCTGAGAGCGCTTGATGACACGGAATGGTCCATCATAGGGATGTTGCAGAGGCTTGCGGGTGCCATCATGCCGGACAAATACATGGGTGGCGGACTCAAGAAGTGGGTGCTGGAAGGAGGGTCGTGTGCAAGGTCGCGACGGTTGAGGGCGAAGTTGGGCCATGGTGTTGCGCAAGCGGTCGACGTAGCCCACCACGGCCACGACCGTTTGAGCGAGCCAACCAAAGCCACTTAGGTTGGCTCACGCAAGTGCTCCTGGTGAATCAGGCGCCGAAGTTTCCTTAGACACAATCACTCATATGTCGGCACAGTTCCCTTAGAAGTCGGCCCAGGACGCACATTCCCCAAGAGCATCAGTCGTGACGTTGCCCTCCTCTGTGAGGCCGACAACGGCGAGATCTTTCAGCAGTACCACCACTACCACCACCACCACCACCACCACGCGTTGTGGGATAACAACAGGTTGAAGATCGGGCCCCTGATTCGACAACCCCCACCAAGCCCCCGCTGGGCCATGATGACAACCAGGGCCGGCGAGAGCGCAGGGGGGGTCAGCCGGGGACAGAACCCCCCTAGCAACACAAAATGTTGCCGGAACATTGTTGCAATGTTGCCCCCGAAACGTTGTCAAAACGTGGCTAATGTCCTTTTGAAGCCACGTCCTAGTAACGTTACGTGCGAACATTTCGCCGGCATTGCCACAATGTTTAAATTAGCTTTGCAACGTTGCTGCAATGATACTGCCACATACGGACAACATGTTTTTAACATTGTTCCAACATTGCTGCAATGTTCCTGGCAGCAATACTCGGTAAACGTTTCAGTGTGACGTTGTGACGACACGATGACATGTGACGAAAAATGTTGACCAACATCTAGCAACGTTGCCACGATATTGTTGAATATTGTAAAACATTGCTCCACTATTTACAACATTCGCAACGTTGCAGCAACGTTGTGGCAACAATATGTGTTACTAGGGCCCGGGCATCTTCAGAGGCCAGCCAGGGGTCTGCCAACCAAGACCCCACGGGTGCTAGTAGCCTAGCACTAGAGGGACTAAGCCAGTGCATGCGGTTTACTATGACCTGATGGACACGACGTGACAGGACTCATTCCGGGACCCGTAGTTTCTCTCACCGGCCCTGGGGGCTTAATCGCTTCATCGTCGTTACGGTCGTTACAAGCTAACGAGTGGCGGGAAATTCAAAAAGGTGGGCACGTGACACATTGCGCGTGACGTGTACCATGGCATTCACGTATCGCGCGAAGAGCGCCGTGCACGTCTTTTATCACGTGCCCACCTTTTTAAATTTCCCGCCCGCGTTTTTGAATTTCCCGCCACTCGTTAGCTTGTAACGACCGTAACGACGGTGAAGCGATTAAGCCCCCTGATGACAACTATGAAGTGGGCCAAGGACAATGCTGACAGAGGGACGAAGACGAAGATGAATGAGGGAAACAGTTCGTTTTCGTATTCGAGATGTGGTCCAGTTCAGTTCGTCTCAACCTAAGAAACGCACGAAATGTAGTTCGTCAACCCTAACAGAAGTTACTCCGCCGGCGGCAGCGCCACCTCCTGTAGTTTCGGTGTCGGCGCGCTTCTTGTCGCGACGTAGAGTGAACCGGCTAGCTATTTCACCAAACAAACAGGCAGGCTATGTTGACTGCGTAGTTTGACAGCTTGTTGCTTGTAAACCCCAGCACAAGTTACAATATGTTTAGTTTGCTACAGTAAAATTGCGATGAAACGGCTCTGGTGTGAAATAATCTCTAATTTGTCAGGCAACAGTGATCTATGTTCCCGGCTGGCTTGCTGCTCTTGACGGCTACGTATAGCCGGCTTTTGTTTTAGACACAGTGTTATGCGCATCCAATGTAGTTTTGTCGCCGTATACTTGACGAGCAATACGCAGTTGGAGGCACTTCGCCACAGTGTTGCCGTAAATTTCAATTTCAATAGGGACGAAAATTGTGACGTAAGAGCAGTGAGGGCTCGGGCTATCGAATAGATAAATCTTCTGAAGCGTGCCGTTCTCAGGTTCAAGACCGCTACCGAAAAAGATGGGAAGAGTGCGGGTATAAGCGTGTATCTGGCGAGCCATGGTGTGTTCATGAAACGGTGACCAGCACAAAAAAATCGGGGGCTCGACCCAACGACTGCTTCATTCAATTTTTCCATTAACCGTACTCCACTCAAGCGCAAGAGAAAATGTACCTGTGTATGGAATTTATTGCCCTCCCTGCCAGTGCCGGGGGTGCGGCGCAAGTGCCGGACACCTTGTCCGCCAGGTCTTCGACGAGCCATTGGCAAGTGGTGTTGCATACCAGAGGGTTGCCTGGTTTCAAAGAGATTATGCATCAGTTGGTGGATTAGGTGGTTAGCCTGACGGTATAGCCTTAACTTACCATCGAGGTGGACGGACTTGATGTGTTGAAGAACGGGGACCCAAGGTTGCCTGAGAAGGACGTGGAACGCGTTCCTGCTCAGGAGCACCGTCTCTAACACTGGCATGCTGGTGAAGATGTCGTCGGGAAGACTGCTCAGCTTGTTATCGCTGCAAGAATCCAGTCCACAATTAGAACACCGCGATCTCGTCGATCGTCCGTGGCGCCCCGCGAGATAACTACGATAATGAGCGACGCCGCCAACCCTCGTCCACCTGAAACGACGTCTAAAACATGAGCCTATATAAATATCGGATTTCGCACGTCGCCGCATCTTTCTTCGATGTAGATCTGCCGACAGCCCGGATCCAGGACTATACACAAGCGCTGTCACATTCTTTCTCATCGTTCTCAATCTCACCGTGCAAAATATTTAAAAGAGAAACATAGTGGCGTATAGGTAATAGTTCCGAAGTGCACTACTGACTGCTACTCGGTGGATGAGAGAATAATCATCATGAGCAGAAAACCTTGTAAGAACCAGGACAGACGAGACAATAACAGGACGATGAATGGATAAATAAATGGAGAGACGAAGATCGACTCCCGGGAGCGAGCAGGTCTGACGACATCTAAAAGCAGTACAGGGACTGTGGATCAGTTGGTCCGCCAAACCTGGCCAAGGATGCCAGTAACTCGGTGCCGTGGGACAACTTACTTCGACACGTCGTGTTCCGTGGGGGACTTGGGTCCCGGGTGGGCGAACATAATTCACACATACCGACCTTTTATGACGTCACCAATTATCGTCACGAACGAGCAGGGAAAGTACGTCCAAGACCTCTGCAGCAGTTCAGTGAACCGAATAACCCCAGACAAGGTACACCTAATGTTTTTTTCGGATATAGGAGAAAATATCCACACAAAAAATTGGAGGAGCCTTCACTTATGGAAATAAAGGACTCAGCTAACGAGGCAGACGAGCGTTATCGCTTGTTGACTCGTTTTGCGCCACTATCAGGAGATACGCATAAAAGACGGCAACAATACCCACTCGTAACGAAGATAACGGGGACAGAAAAAAAAAAAGAAAAAAAAAGAAATGAAAGAAAGGTCGCCACCAGTTACCTGAGGTCTAGGTACGTGAGCTCGTACGCAATGGGGGGAAAATAATTCCTTCTCAGGTGAGTCAGTCCACTGGTCTTCCAGACGAGCATGTTGACGTTGGCGAGGCCAGACAGGGCCTCGTCTTCCACGCTCTCCACCTCGGAACTGTCCATGGCGAAGGAACGCAACTGACTGAGCCCGTCGAACCACGTCTTACGCAGGACGCGGATGCGGCTGCGGTTGATGCTGAAGTTGACGAGCCTCTTCATGGGTCCGAGGTTCGTGTTTCCCAGGTCCAGTTGGGAACGCCTGACGTACAGCACCTCCAGCTTATCTTCGAGGCTCTCGAACGTGGAGCGACCGAAGCTGAGAAGCTTCCTGCCGACACCCGTACCGGTGGTAACGCGGAAGTCGGAGTCTTCCAACTTGATGGATCCCACGTCGAGGCCGGCGAAGAAGTCGGCGCACACCGTGAGATTGGCGTTCTTCAACGCCAGCGTGTGCAGCTTGTACGAGGCCAGGTAGAGGAAAGGGGTGCGCAGCGCGGCACTGCTGCTGACGCCGGCGCAGATGACTCGGAACCCGATGGCAGTGTAAGCGCATTTACAGGGGTAGATGAAGGCTTCGTTGGGACAGGCACTGTACAGCGCTCCAGCCGCTGCACAGTGTATGACGAGCAGAAAGGCCAGCGACCGGCACATCGTCCAGCGGAACAGCATCTGATTATCGCCGGCTGCGATATGTCAAACCAGCCACAAAGGCGCACACGTGAAAAGAGCACGCAGGCTAATCAGTTGCCGACAGACGAAAAAATGGACGCTCTCAGTCAAAGCACATTGTTCTATATTGGGCCCCATCCAAAACAAGGTTTCTCAGGGTTTCTGTCATGGATACCCAAGCAATGATATGAAGGACTAGAATGCAATTAGAGAGGTGTGTGTGTGCCCAATCCCTCAGGGCCATTCCAACCTCCAACATCTAAACACGGCTCAAATCCAGGGATTTCCCTACACCCCCCGGGGGGGGGGGGGTGTACCCCCCCCCCTGAAATTTCTCAGGTGACTCGGCCACCAAGACGTTCTGGTAGTGAGTCCGGCGCAGCGAATTACATCTTGTACTGTTAAACTTACGCTGTAGGATCACAGTCATGCAGATGATCGTACCATGCATTTGTCGAAAATCATTTGAAAGTGACTGTGCAATGCATATATTGCGCACATATACGAGCAAAAATGCGTGCAGGCACGCAAACTCAATGTGGATCATCAAGAACCATTTGCGCCGAACTCAATCAAGCGAGGTATTCTGCTTTTTTCGTCCAAGGTTTTCACCTTTGGTTGCTAGGTATTCATTGAGCTTCGTGAGACAAGGTGCTAGTGTTTTTTTCTTTGTCAGTCGTGCGATTATGGACCTTAATGTTGAAATGCCGTTCATAATTAATCTATATTCTAATGTACTGTGTTCTAACGTAATAACATGTACAAATAAAACGTGGAAGCTGTGCAGATATATCACAATTGTGCACGATTCTTTCCGTGTCTAAGAAAAATTCCGTAAGTGGAACCTTCATCAAGTATACCCCCCCCCACCCTTGAAAGCTCTCCCCCCCCCCCCCCCCACCAGGGCAGTGAATTTCTGGGAAAATCACTGCTCAAATCTAAACTGAAACCAACACTATAGATAGGGTTCCGAGTTTTCATCTCGGAAAATTCGGAGTGTGTTTCTCGGAGTTTACAACCTTTCCGAACTTCGGAGTTTCTCGGAGGATTAAAAAGTGAAAAATGAACGCCGCCGATTTCGGAGTATTTAGAAGCGGTCATCGCGGAGACAATGCAAGGAAAGAGGTGCAAAAGTGACCGGGATCACACGATGTAGCTATAGGGCACGGATGCTCCACTGCCCAGAGCTATTGAAGTACAAACAAGCGTATTTGCACAAATTGTGAATGGTGCCCAGACTCAAAATGAGTATAGCAGCTGTGACGAACATAGAACTTCTGTGCCGATCTGGCCCAGTACCCCGGGGTCAAGTACGTGGGCGTTGGAAAAATTAGAGGTCATCGGATAAATCCGAAAAGTCGGAAGCCTAACTATAGAAAATGTTTGTTTGTTTGATTGATTCCGTGTAAGCGCCGCGAAGCAACCTTGGCCATATGTGCAGACTAGAGAACGTGCCGCAGAAAGCGTACGCTGAAAGCGGTGCACAATACGTGGGCAGTTTCACGTATATCTGTCGCATTGACAGAGGCACCGATTAATACAACGGTTCTTCATTCACGCAACACTTATCGTGTTTCAAATTTGGTATAAAAATCCAAAATGTCTTTTAATTGGTTCAGCCATATTTCTTTCTTTTCTTTCTTTGCCCGGGATCGGCGAGATTACGCCACAAATTATAGCGAGTGTTGGAATAGGTTATCCAACACTTCAGCGCCTAAAAGAAGTAAGCAGTCATGGGTAGGTTTCTAAAAAAAGTAACTATGTTACAGTTAACCTGCAAAAATAGTAACAGTTACTCTTCTTGAAATGTAACTAGTTACAGCTACAGTTACCACATTAAGGCAACTTAGCTACTTTACAGTTACCTTTTAAGAGGAAAAAAAAAAGACCAATAACTGTAACTCTCAAAAACTTTGCTGTAGCACTTGTACTATCCTTGCATAGTTATACCGTGTTATAAACGGAAGTGAACGGAACCGTGAAGTGACTGCGTACGAGAATAGAATAGAATTCGTGGAATTCCTGGTTGGTAAAAACGGCTGTGTACTTGAAGCCTCGACAAGAACGACGCCATAGCGAACTGTCGCGTGCAGGAAATATTGCCATACCTGAGTAACTTAGTTAGTTACATTTTACAGTTAGTTTAACCAAAGGCGGTAATTGGTTACAGTTACCGCAAAGTTACAAGTGACTTGTAACTTTGCTTCGACCAACGACTGGAAATGAGGAGCTGTCACTGGCGCATTGCGCAAAAAACGTCGTATGAGTTCTGGGGCTCCAAGGCGTCTGTGAGTACCCTATCCCAAAGCCGCGAAGAGACGATTTTAAAAAGATGCGCGCGGCGCAAAGCAGCATGGGAACTTTGAGGGATACTGCTTGGTCTTCTGCTTCGGTCATGGTTTAACCCTGGCTAACGCTGCTGCTGCGCACACGCGGGAATGTTGTTGTTCTTCTTCTACCTCCCCACTCTGGCCGTCTCGTAATGCCCCAAGGCTCTTCAAGTTCCCACGATCCCTTGCTTGCCACAGGTGGCACTTGCTTTTGTATAAAGGTCTATTGTCTATTTTTGTCTATTGTCTATTTTTGAAGCGTGATGTGGGCAAGCTGACGCTTGTCCCATCCTACAGTTGGCGATACAAGGTCTATTGCTATAATGGTCTATTGCAAACGCTTGTCCCACCCTGCAATAGGCGATACAAGGTCTATTGCAACTCACCTCAAATCAATGTTCTTGAGTCGAGCGCTGTTCCGCGGGAAGAAACTCCTCCGGATCGTCCCGAGCGCATTATTGGTCCAGGTGAGCTGCACCAGGCTCGGTATGTCGATGAAAGAAGCATCGCCCGCCGGAACAACCTGACACGAATCCACACTTAGTTGAGTCAGCTCCGTCAGCGCTGCCAACCTTTCGAAGCGACGCATCGTGCTGTTTTGTATGTATAAAGACTGCAGTCTGTTGATGCTCGCAACGGAGTCCATGTCCGCGACGGAACGCATGAGCTCCAGATTGGTGACGCTGCAGGTGACCGTCAACTGGAAGGTGGAATCGACCACCTTGAGTGTGTCCATCTGCAGGCCCCAAAACAGGTCACCGGGAGCGCTGAGGTTGAGGTTGGTGAGGAGCATCCTCGTCACGCTGTAATCCCTCAGATACTGGAAGGGCACGACCAAGGAGTTTGTGCTGTCCACGGCGGAACACATGACGTGTGTTCCCATGACGGACTGCATGCAGCTGCAAGGGTAGATGAATTCTCGCGAGGGACAAGACCAGACGGGGCGCAGGGCGAGCAGGGAAACCGCTCCCATCAGCACTTCCCACCCCATGGCGGAGTCATTCACTGACTCGTAATCTTGGCCGTCTCGGGTCTCCTCTCAACTTGGTGACGTCGCTCCTATGGTGATTTCCTCACAGGCCTGACCATTTTAGGGGGAGTCGCCTTTCAGAAACACCGGATATTGAGAAGTCTTCTGGAGCAATATGGCAAGGAGATTAGCGGGTGTTTCGCTCAAATTTCCTTTAGTGTCCACGATATAGTGCTTGAATTTGTGCATAAATTACATTAATTGTACAGCCGGTCAATTGAACATTACCGTATTTTCACGCGTATTAGCCGCACCGCAGATAAGCCGCAGGACTCGTTTTTAGATACATTTTGAAATTTTTTTTGCAGATAACCCGCACTCGCAGATAAGCCGCGGGTAATACGACGCGACAGCTTTGTGCGCTAAACCAGTGATGCACATACAAAATCAATACAGGCTTTATCGCTATGAAAGCAGGTATCATTTATTCGACAGAAAAAAGGCTAACATCAGAAATATTACAGAGCGGCTCACTAAGACATGTTCCAGAAGACATGATTCACTGTCACCCCTTTTGTTAAAGCTGCGTGGGGGAATGTATCCGGAAGGTCAGACTACTCGAATATGGACTCGTCCCTGTTCGGTATTGTTCGTGCAATGGCAGGGCGGTCCTGTTCCGAAAAACATGACGCACTGTCTGCCCTTTCGTTTCATCCAGGGTATTGGGAAAATACCAGGGAAAGATAGTCATCAGATATAGCTGCACCCGCGCATAAGCCGCAGAGCGTCCGCGAAAACAAAAAATCTCGCATAAGCCGCGGCTAATACGCGTGAAAATACGGTACTTGATTGGATTCTAGAAGTTCCAAGTTGACAACGTCTATACAAGACTTTCGCGATAGGTATATTATTCTGCTGGTTTGGAGTCTCAACGTTTACTCGCATTGTGACGCGCTTTGCGATTTCATACGGTTGACCGGTGACCCTCAGCTGGCCACGTGGTTGCAATACCATTCCCTTATCGAAACATTCCTTGCCTCACGTATCTAATCTAGAAGCGTAGCTGCGTTTACATGAATAGGAATAAAAGAGTGTGTCGTATATCGACTTATCGCAACAAATCCTCTCCGAATGAGCAACATCAGCCAACCAACCGGTAGGGATAGGTACGAGGAGGTACGATAACTCGATACGATACGCTTCCATCGCATTCATGAAACCGCGGCTACGGTTAGAGTACAGATAAAGCGTTATTTTTTCTTCTCGACACCGTCATCCGAGATTATCCGCCACCTTTCTTAAACGGCCCGCTAACAAATATTGAGTGGCGAGGCTTTGAGACGGTCACCGCCCATTCAACCCTCTCTAATCTCCTTCCTCCGCGTCGTGTTACAATCTTTTTCCGCGTGTGTTCGTGTTTCTCGCATCAACAGTGAGTGATCTACTGGAGTTCGTCCAAACGGGGGATCCAGTTGAAGCTCATTGAGGCACCCGTGGCAGTTGTCATTGTGACTTTTGAAAGGGTCACGGCAATAATCTCATTTTGTTTCCTCCGGTTACATGTATATATGACATCCATTAAAATTAAATAAAAATGTGTGCCGACGATTGGTGAGCGCTGGAAATAGCCTCATCCCGGGAGCCACATTGTCCACTTGTGTCGACACTTTCTTCGTCATTAAAGCGAAGGTCAACCACCCTGTAGGTCCGTCGGTGACTTTATGGTGTCAACCACCATGTGACGTGGTCGCGTGATATGGCCACGTGAGTCTTCCTGCGCTGACCGAACTGGATCACCGCGGTGATAAAACTCTACGTGCAGAATCGCAACTGTTTTTGTCGCGTAGTCGGCGGTCGACAAAGGAGACCAGAGCGGGAACCGGAAAAAAATGTCCCAGGACGAAATGTCCCCCGAGAAACCTCCACTTTTGGTACGCGTGGTATTCTTGCGAAATCCCCGGTTGCGATATTGCAGGTCTTGAAGTCCTCGGACTCAAAATATAAATACTAAAATACCTAACCGCTTTAACTAAGTGTTTTTACTTGGAAAGCTTGGGCCACATCCGCTTATGATTTCGCGTAGACAATACACTGCAACCAATCGTCACGTTTGTTGATACAACGTGCACACATGGCTGGGATATTCTTATATTTTGTGTCTTTCTTCTTATACAATAAGAAGAATATCCTGCGCGTGACGTCACACTGACTGGTGTGCGATCAGAACGTCGGTTATTTTCGGCTGTAGATTTTAGGCCTGATGACACAGCTATGCTTTCAGGTTTGAGGGGTATACGTGCATTTTTCTGTACCAGCTCGCGTGGAGTAGCGGTTAGGATGATCGCTCACCTTTCACGCGGAGACTAGGTTCGAATCCTCGTATCGGCTGACGTTTTCACTGGTTTTTTTCCGCAGACCTTCTAGACTTCGCCCTGAAGTCGGCCCCGGACGCATACTGACCCACTTCACCCTCATTCCTGCTGTCCTCTGTCTACGCCTGTGCACCGCGTACAGAAAAAAACATTCTCTCTGCTAATTAACGCAAATATAAAGTGTCACAGAAAGCCGTACGCTTAATCGCTTCATCGTCGTTACGGTCGTTACAAGCTAACGAGTGGCGGGAAATTCAAAAAGGCGGGCGGGAAATTTAAAAAAGTGGGCACGTGATAAAACACGTGCTCTTCGCGCGATACGTGAAGGCCGTGGTACACGTCACGCGCAATGTGTCACGTGCCCACCTTTTTGAATTTCCCGCCACTTGTTAGTGCGCCACTGTGTTGTTGAATGGCTAGGAGCATGTCAAGTTCTTTTGTTAAAGTGCGCGGATCGACGTGCAGGGTGATGTGTAAAAAAAGAAAAAAAAAATATGCGGGTAGAAAAGCAACAAAATTGACAGGCAAAAATGTATTTCAATATGTCTATAGCGGTGTCATGCGCAGTGATGGGCAAAGTACCTCAAAATTATACTTAAAGTAAAGTACCAAGTACCTGGCGTCATTAGTACTTCAAGTACAGTACAAAGTACCCAATTCCAAATGTACTTCAAGTAAAGTACAAAGTACTAGGCAAAGTACTTCAAGTATTCATCAAGTACATTGCCAATTTAATTTGTATCACTTTGCATTTCACTGTGTAGTATCTATGTCTTGCCTTTTTGTCAAAACTTTAGCGAGTATTCTTGACAAATGCTCTGAAGCCATAAAGTCCTAGGTTAAGTGGTAACCCGTGAATATGAACTTCATCAGATGTCATAATTTGCAGTAACGTCTAGAGAGGTAATCACTCAGCTGTGCTGTGATTATGCAAAATAGTATTATGTCCTGACTGATCCAAGATCACCCGCCTAGTGTGGTGTTCCGGTACTAATCTTCTGCTATAACAGGCTAGGAAATTTCAAGGGAAAAAATACAAGCAAATATAGATTATATATTTCTGGGCATTCCTTGATGCTTTTTGAAATACAACATGTTCAAAAAAAGAATATGAGGAAAGTAAAAAAGGATGAAGCACAATGTAAGCCTTCATTTTTATACGACTGTGATCTGCAGTAATGTAATGCATATATGTGACCAATTAAAAAACGTAAAACGTAAAAATGAAAGCATGTGTATCTTTTAGAGTGTTCATCATGTAATGCAATCACACATATCAAGTGATATAAAATGATAATTAATTGCCAATGAAGGAAACAATATAAAAAAGCATAGAACCCTCCACTGGGAGAACTGAAATGACAATGGACCAAGTCATTGTGCTGCTGGTTACAGTGTCCGTTCCATTCGTTTTACATAATCATAGAAGCGTTGATACTTTTTCAACATTTCAAGCCTTTCAACAATAGATCTGCTTCAAGAAATATGCTCTTTGAAAGCAGAAAAATCATTTTTGGTAAAATGTCAGACTGGGACTCTTGGTACTGCATCCCACTAAAAGCGCAAAAATGACGACAAGACGACAAAACTCAGAGATAGCCCTATCGGTGTGTTTTCGTCTTCTTGCTGTCATTTTAGCGCTTTTAGTAGGGTGCATTTTTTATACTCTTTTGTGATTTTTTGTCTGCAGTCCAAGTTTGGGTACTTGAGTACTTGATGGGAAAGTACTCGGAAAAAAGTACTTGAAGTACAGTACAAAGTACCCAATTCCAAATGTACTTAAAGTAAAGTACAAGTACACAGAAATGTACTTAAAGTACTACTTGAGTACTTGGTACTTCAAGTACTGCCCATCACTGGTCATGCGTTGCGTCTCGGGAGCCCCATGAATGTACAGGCCGCTTTATTGCAATAAACTTTATTGCTTTATTGCAAAAAAAATGAAGGAAGCCTGAACTATATATAGGAGAAGGCACAAAAACAGACACGACACAACAGGTCGTGTCCGTTTTTGTATATTCGCCCATAGCTCAGACCTTCTTCATGATGGAACAACAACTAAGTGATGATGATGTAGTTGGGACCTTCATGATGGAGTTCATCCACCAATTTGCAGTTAACATGACATGTAGGCTATAAGCATTCACCTTTTCCGCTTTCCTTCGCCGCTTTTGTATATGTATTTTCATCTGCGTCTCGAAGAATGGAGCACAAAGATTTTTCGGATAACAATGTTCTTGTTATCGCCGACTTTCAGGGTTTTACTGCATCAGGATTAAATTGTGAATCATCCTTAGCACGGGGATTCTGTGCACGATAACAAGGCGCGAGACCCCCCCATCGTCGTCATTAACACCAGCCTTTCAATGGATAAGGATAAACGACTTCAACGAATTTTTTTTTTATATCCATGCGGACGTACGCAGGAGATAAAGGATAACATGGCACAAGTTCTCGGAAGGTGTAGTTTTAATTACGCATGGAACAATGACTTTTACGCATGAAACAATGAGGTACGTTTACACAATAAAATGAACGATGAATGAGTTTTACATGAAACAAAGAAACAATGACTCCCACACACAATTGTTTCTTTTTATCACAGATTTTTAACCGAAAATAGTTTTCCAGCTCTGTATGCCATTGGATCGTGCAAATCGGAATGCGCTTACCGCACAGTGATTATCAAGTGCACGCGTGCCCTGATACGAGGACGATGCTAGTGATCATTCAGCTATGCTGCGATAAAAATTAACTGTTTTACGTGGGTTTAACAGTATCTAATCAAACATTTGCGTAACCCCGAAAAAGTGTTTACGTGTCGAGCGATTTTTGTCTTTATTCTTGGTCGTACTTCATGTACACTCTTAAAAATGAACTTCACCGCATAGCACGCTCCTAGCCAACCATTATCTCGAATGATATCGTTACTTGCCCTGATTTGTCGAAAACACGGGGCGTACGCCTTTTCTGTGACAATTATGAACAGCATAAGTGTCACAGAAATGGCGTACGCCCCCCGTTTTCAACAAATCAGGGCAGATAACGATATCGTTCGAGATAATGGTTGGCTAGGAGCGTGCTATGAGGTGAAGTTCATTTTTAAGAGTGTAGGTCCCCCCAAACTACAGGAACCTCCGGATTCCTGCTGATCGTGTCCAGTGAATTCGCTATTTCTTGCTCTGCCGAAAAAGCTGGGATTGCTCCGGAACTCGAATAAATGCACGTCATGGAGCGATTCTTTTTTATCTTTCTTTCGCAACGTGCAAAACCGAGCCGCATCAGCGACGTATACCGTTGGGCACGACCTCCGTCAGACTCCTTCGCTGTTGCTCTGCAGAGGAGTCGGATGCCCGTTCGATGTCGGTATTCGCAATAACAGTCTCGTTTATAAAACAATTCTATCCAAGAGGCAAGGTATGCAAGAGCTCGAACCAGCTGAACTCCTCGCGCGTGAGTGGGGAAACAGTGTGGTTTATGGGAGATCGCACTTTCTACTTTCCTCTGGCTTGAAGCACCACACCGCTCACGACAACGCGACCTAGCTGCAGGATAATCCAAGTTCGAACCGCGACCTGTATGCCCGCGACTTCTCCAGGTGAGGTCATAGCTGTATTGTCTAGCTGTATGTCATAATCGACAACTCCTATCGCACGATCCGCCAGGAGCGCTACAGGTCGGCCCCAAGAGACGGGACAATGGAAACAATGCTAAAAAGATAGAGGAGGCCTGCTTGGTGGTGGTCTCCGTGAAAGGGCTCGCTGTCGTCGGCCTCACAGAGGTGGGCAACGTCACGACTGACGCCCTGGGGGAATGTGCTTCCTGGGCCGACTTCTAAGGGAACTGTGCCGCCATATATATGAAAGCGTCTGAGGAAAAGCCCCAGACAGCCGGCACCGGGATTCGAACCCGGGTACCTCCCGGTCTCGACGTGACCTGGCCAGCACGCTATCACCACTGAGCCACGCGAGCTGGTGAGAGCGTGCTTAATGCCTCCTCTCACTCCTTCGCACGTAGACGTATAAAGTCCGCCAATCGTCGCTGACGATTTTGAAACTTAGGCTTTCTGTGGCTGCTCATGCGGCCGATGAGGGCTCGTTTCTATAGCTACGGCCGCTGAAAGCAACGCCGTGATTGGCGGACTCATAATTGTTACGTCACGTCGCTCAAGCGTTCGGGCTTTGCCTCTAGGTGCATGGTGTTGGCAGAAGCCGCAGATGCGATCATACGATTACCGTAGCAGACGACAGCACAGCAACCGCCTATGAAAGCGTAGCAGACGACAGCAACCGCCTATGAAAAAGTAGCAGACGACAGCAACCACCTATGAGAACGTAGCAGACGACAGCAACCGCCTATAAAAACGCGTAGAATGATGATGATAATCAACTTTAGCAAGAAGCATATCTCCCATGGGACATCCACCGCTTCTACAAAAATACCAAGGTAAGCATAGGCGTACCGAGAGAGGGGGGCAAGGGTGGCCGTGGCCCCCCTGGAACACCAAGGTCGCTTGTGAAAATCATGTACTCTTTAGTGATAGTCGTAATGATTATTCTCAGACGTCACGATAGGAACCTCTAAATCACCCACAGAGTGCGCAACGTCCGCCTCCAGAAAAAGATGTGGAAGGGGGCGGGGCTTTGCACTCTTGCCCCCCTCCCCTTGAAAAAAAAAATCCTGGGAACGTCCATGAAGGTAAGCTAAAGTACAAAGTATTGTAGAAATTGAGGAAGCAATAACCGGATGAGTCGCGCTATCTAGAGCCTCTATATGCGGCGCTGGGAAGGGGTGCAAATGGTATGGTCGTATACTACTACTATACTGCTGTACTATATTCTAGTAGGTCGTGCTCCCCCCTCATTAGGAATCCAAAGGCGCTGTGGCTGATTCGTTGACCACTCACCACCCCATTTGGAGATAGGCATTGCGCGTTCTGTTGGTAATGCGATGGAACGACTATCGCAGAGGGATCGAGCGTCCTAGTCCGACTTCACTGTGCCGACATTTGTCTTAATATGCTGGAGGAAAACCCGAGGGAAAACACCCAGACAGCACAGCAGGCGCCCGTATTCTAACCCGACTCACCTCCCAGTCTCGGCGCAAAAGTTACAACTCGTCCTGGTTACAAAGTGGTCATTCGCGCGGGTATTTCTACCACGCGTGTTATAGCAGACGACACATCTGCCTACGAGGTTGCACCGCCGCAAGGTGTCTAAACGTCGCGCGGGTATTTCTACCCACGACCTACTAGATTATAACGACCATGTAACAATCAGAAACCCCTATGAAGAGCCTGTCCGCACGATCCGCCAGGGGCGCTACTCATCGGCACGCCACGATTGGACGATGGAAATTTGAATTCTGAACGCGCAGAAGCGTATGTACGACTACCGTAGCAGACGACAGCGATAGCTCCTATGAAAACGCGCAGAATGATGATGATAATCAACCTTAGAACGAAACATCTGTGGAACGTCCACCGCTTGTACAGAAATACTAAGATAAGCTGAAGTACAAAGTATTGTAGAAGTTGAGGAAGCAATAACTGGGACGATGGGAAGCGCCACCGCTAGCTTCCAAAAATGCGGCGCTGGGAAGGGGCACGCACGACGTGGTCGTTATAATCTAGTAGGTCGATCGTGTTTCTACCACGCGGATTATAGCAGACGACACGTCTGCCTACGAGGTTGCACCGCCGCCAGGTGTGTAAACGTTGCACAAAAAGAACTGTAACGTCCGAGACGCTCCGCAACAAATCACGGAATTGCTTCCGGGCCGATCCGTCGTATCGCGAAAGGAACCTTGTATACGTTGCAGCAGGAAGCTACGTTTTGTAAATGGATAACGAAGGCCATCGGGCCTGTTAGTGAGTTCTGGACGAACTCCAGTGAAAGCGGACACCCACACTTGTATCCTTGGACTTATCTCAGGGACCTTTAAGATGACGCCAGGAGGGCTTGCCAGCGTAGCCCCTTCTGATCAGAACGTATATGTGGAGGCTGAAATAATTGCTTCATGCCCAAAGGACACGTGTAGCGAGATTTGCCTTTCTCTTTTAACTGTTTCGGTAAACATGATTACTATGGTCACGATTCTAGGCTCTCTCAGAAACAACGTCATAACTGTCGTCACTGACAAGTTATCACACGTAAGGTTTCACTTTCACTGTCCTATAGGTTGCGCCTTCTTCGGATCATCCTGGCTCCTGTTTCGTAGCATGTTGCCAGTTTGGTTGCGCACCGGACCACGGGATCTCCATCATGATTGGATAGTTGAAACTTGAAGCTTGAACAGGCAAGGAGTAAGCACACTGACATAGCAGACGACAGCAACGATACCGCTCACGTCAAAGCGTGATGACGGCAACTGAAAGCGTTCCCAATCGTTCATGAATCGAGGTTTGAGATAAGGAAGGGAATTATCTTGTCCCAGTGGGCACCAGTGACGTAATCAGAGGTACCACTTCGTGAGGGTGGTGCACCTCCCGAACCCCCCCCCCCCCTCCAAGTGGTACCTTTAGCACTGGGAGAGTGAAAGGAGGGTGAAATCCTCCTCCCCCATGTAAATTCCAAATAGAACTTCTCCCCGGTCTCGAGACATATTTTTCTGGCGACGCCACAATCCACCATCCTGTGGAATAATTATATTTAAAATATTCATTTTACCACGATCGCCAGTATAATGAATGCAAGAAAGTCGGGAGGCTGACGAAAAGTTGCATGTATGTTGCAAGTATGTTTTATCTAATGTTTACAGGCAAGCCTTCTATCTTGAGATCCGTTCCGAAGACTTGGCCTTGGCCGAGAGAGATAGAAGGTAATATGTATAGTAGGTAGTCCTTTCTCAATCGGCGCGCGTAAACCTTATGGCGAATTCGCGTGGTCATTTCCTGGCAGATTTCTTTTCTTTCTTTCTTTTATTGCCAGATTCCGAGCAACTACGTTCGCTTGGTTAAGACCACTATGTCGTTCCAGCCTCAGAACATCAGTTCTCTCACTATATCTACTAGATCATAACGATCATGTCACATGTACTCCTCCCCAGCGCCGCATTTGGAAGCTAGCGGTGGACTCATCGAACCGGTTATTGCTTCCTAAGCCCGAAGACTCCTGGAATAACTTCCAATGACCATGCATCTCGGCCTCCAGTTCGACATTGGTGGCGGTTCTCGAAACAAAGTCCAACACGTGTTTCCAAAGTGGGGGCCATGGTCCCCAAACCGAATATTTATAACTATTTATAATTTTTATAACTCAAACCCAATTATATTTTTCAGTCTAATGCAAACCAAATCGCTCCGCTGTAGGGTGACGGCAGTGAAGTCGGAGCGAACAAATAAACGTCGTGTGAGCATTATCTATCCACATGGCGATAAGCAAATTGGCCAATAAGGTTACTTTTCCAAAAAGGATCGTAGTTGTCACGCGACGTAAAGCCACAAATTATCGTTATACAAAAAAAAAAAAAAAAAATGGAAGAGCACAAAACATAGCAGACGACACGGACTTGAGCGCGTCCGTGTCGTCTGCTGCGTTTTGTGTTCATCCCTTCTCGGTGTCGTCTGCTGTGATTTGTACTCTTCCCTTTTGGAATGTGAACCCATACCAACACTTGAGTTGCGGTGAGGTAGGACGAGATACAAACGAAGACGACCGGTGCGGTCTTGCAAATTTACGAAAGCGGTCTTCCTTATTTGTGTCGCGTTCCTACCTCACCGCAACCACTCAAGGATGTTCCAACCTGCACACCTATACTTACAAGTCCATACCAACACGCCCGTCTTTCAAATATCACTAGATGGTTCACCAAGTTTGATTGCGTCGAGTGACAACAACGAAACAAAGAGGAGAACTGGGCCTGTTGGGCCTGCATAATTTTAAAGCGCTACAGGGACAAGAAGGTACCTCTCTTCGTCCTGGTCCCTGTAGCGCTTTAAAATTACGAACGAAACAAAGTTTTTGAGACCTAGAGTGAGGGGATCTCTTCGATCCGTTGCACATTTCATCTACGCCCATGGTGCTTGGCTCATAACAGGAGAACAGCCTCATTCTGGTCGTTCATTGGAGATTCTACTCGCTTCACAGTTTCATAGGTGGTGCTGTGTACCGGAAGAGCTACAGGCGACGAACGCATTGGTTGGTGAAGCGCCTATGTATCTCGGAGCTTATACTCGTCGCCACTTTTATGAGATAAACATTTTTTCCCACTTATGTTAACCCATTGTAAGGACAGGAGGTGCAAAAACAACTGTCTTATCTCCAGACGCTATAACTGGAGGTGTGTACAAAACTCTCGAAGCCCCAACTGATAAGGCCTCTCTTCTTGAGCTTTTGTGCGAGTAGTGTTTTTTACATTATGCGCCAGTATAAGGTCATTGTTGTGCGATTCGGTCTTTGCGGTGTCATCTACACAAAGAAGCAACGCACACATCCAGACGCCAGTCAAGAAGCCAACAACCTATTGCAAGCTTATGCTGCAAGGCCACGCACAACGTTGGCAGGAACTATACGCGTCTGCTAAGAAATAAAAATAAATAAGTAAAAACTCTGTCACACATTTACGAGGCAACATGGTGATCACCAGCCAGTCGAGATCACATTTCGGGAATGCTTCAGCCGCGCGGCTTCAGCGAATCAACTTGAGAAATGGCCTACAGTTCTGAGGGGCCTATAAGCCCCCGCCCCCACCCCCACCGCTACGCCCTGGTACGCTGATAATTTTATATCTGCTTTAACGGAATACATCAAATAGTTTTAAAGCGATCTTATGTTGGTCTCATTTTCTTGCGTTTGCATCACGTAGAGTGCTGCACTGCTGATAACGTAACAGTGCTTGACTTGGTGTATATGTATCTTATGTATATATTTTATTATATAATATATTTTATTATCATAAAACAAATAAATAAAATCGGTCCTGGATGTGTACTCCTTCCAGCTGCCCAGTCCATGCACTGCTCATAGTCACACTTAGAGTTCGGAACCCGGGAACTCGACATCCCGAGATTTCGGCATAATTCCATGTAGTACCTAAAAGCACCGAAACGCACCGATGTACCGAAAACCAGCGAAAAAGTACACCGCTCGCGCGTTTCGTAAACTTTTATGAGGGCAACCACCGAATGCTGTTGTTCGTTGTTAAGAAAGTCGAAATTTATTAACCCGAAATCCCGGGATTTCGGGATAATAAATTTTCGGCCTTTTCGGCGGCTCCAGAAGTCAACGGCCCGTACCCGCATGCGGTACAGACGTGCTCAAAACGCCTGCGGAGTGCTTGCTGCTCAGCAGCCGCTACCGCATGCGGGCTCTGCGTGTCTCAAGATATCGGCCCGCAGGACGACGCTGTCAACGTGCTGCCGACTGCGTGGGGAGCTGGAAGAAAACAAAAGCATGTGACGCAGTCTCCGTTGACCACCTGATTCGCCGATGATGCGCGGCTAAAAACCTTGCATTGCGCAGTCGAGGGAAAGCGGAACGCAGAGGCGGCTTGTCCCGCAACGCGGCAAGAATTTTCCGCCCTGCATACGCGTTACCGCACGCATTTGCCGCATGTGGGTACGCGGGAAAGATGCGAAAAGTGTCACTGATTTTAGCTGCCGCCTACGTACAAGTCTTCTCGTGCACTACTAATCACGGGAAATGTTCTGGAGCACTGCCAGAAGATATTCCGCAGAAAACGAGAACAGACGCATCCCAACGGAAAATCGATATTCCGGCATGGTGCGAAAGCCCAATATAATACGCCGCGTAACTTTTGCCCCGCGAGCAGTCGTTGCATGTGCTTCCGAGACGCCCCCCCCCCCCCCTCATCGAGGCTAAAGAAGGCCTGCTCGCAACTACATGTGACGTGTCGTCAGTAGTCCCTCCGCTCACGAGCAGCAGCAAAGCAGCCGTAGCCATGGAAGCGGTGGTGGTGGTGATGGTGAAAGGGCTTGCCGTTGTCGGCCTCACGTAAGTGGGCAACGTCACGACTGACGCCTTGGGGAAATGTGCGTCCTGGGCCGACTTCTAAGGGAACTGTGCCGACATATGTCTGAAAGCGACTGAGGAAAACCCAGGAAAAACCCCAGACAGCACAGCCGGCACCGGGATTCGAACCCGGGTACCTCCCAGTGGAAGCCATGGAAGCTAAACGGCTTCAGCTGCTCGGGCAGCCACTCGTAGACAAAAGCGTTGCGTTTGAAATCGTGTGCGACGATCAGAAAGTAAATTGTTCGTCAGAGGGACAGCGAAAAACGCTTCCTCGTTTTTCTTTTTATTCTTTAATTTTTGTTTCCTGACGCAGCAGGTTACAGATGCGATGCGGTCCTGATGCGTTCTTGGAAACAATGATATGATCGATCGTAGTTCGACTAGTTCGAAAAGCTGTTGGGTGTAACGCACCCCCATCACTATACGTGTTTCTATTTGATGACATAGCGATTATTTTCTGTGCCACCTACAGCGCTTGGTGTATCCAATGCAATTTGTATGCAATGCATGTATGCATGCAATGTATGCAATGCAATGTTGCGATTGCTTCACGATTCACCTAGTATTGCGTTAGACGGAACAGGAAAAGCGCTGTTGGGCGCAGGGTAAGTTACTGGAAACGGAAGCTGTTACGAACCCTATGTCCGCGGGAAACAAAAATATTTTCGTTTCAATTATCAACTGAAACGAAATCCAAAATCGGCAACGATAACGGTATCGCTATAAGCGGAGCAACCCTCGATGGACGCATAGCGAATTCCCGTCATTATTTTAGAACGAAGGTGGGCAGCCTATCTTTAGTTCAAGACACAACCGTCGCTAGAGATGTGGCGCCCTCTCGAATGTCGTCTGCTACTGGCTGAAAACAAATGCACGTGCGGAGGCGCCGAGGTTTCGTTTTCGTGTCTTTCGTTCCAGCGTCCTGCGTGTGTTCGCTTTTTGAGTATCCAACTTAGGTTTCGAGGCCGCTTTCTGCTGCTTCTGTCTGTACGAAGTTTGAGTGTCCGTCGTTTGATGTATGCAGCACGACCCTGGAGCCCGCCGTGCCATTCCATGCCAGAGCAATGAGCTATATGCGCCACTGTTTTGATAAGATGCATGCACTTCTTGAGCGTATAGTGCAGCCATACTGCATTAAAGCTGTTCGTTGTTATTGGATCCTTTCCCTACATTTTTAATGCCGAAACCCGGGAAGCGTAGCCTCACTCATTGACGGAAGGACTCCAGGAAGGAAAAAGTGGTAGTATAGTGGTAGTGTTCCGGAACGAGAACGGCGCATGCGCTGTGCGTTATTATTTAACTGCTGTGCCTCGAAAACTGTGGATGACATAACGCTACTGAGAAAGTTCCTATGCTGAAAAGTAAAAAGGTTTTTTCCTACAAATGCAATAACCGCGGATGTACGGTATAACCAGTATATCCGCGCGAATGTGGACACTGCAAATCTTATCCGCGCTTATCTCATCCTGTCTGTATCTTTGTAGAGCACCAGGCTTGCTGAGCTCAAGTTCGTGGGTTCGATCCCGGCAATGTCGGGGAGGTAAACATTGCTTCCAGCGCCGTGTGTCGGAGATTTCCGGCGTACGTCAAAACAACCCCCAGGTGGTCGAAATTATCCGCAGTCCTATACCCTGTAGCACGTGCACCATGTCGCCACACTGGGCAGAAAAACCTTACGCGTAACATCACGGCACCATTATTTTTTTCCAGCATCGCTATAAACGGAATCTGATAAACCTCTAGGCTGCACAGCCTGTGGTGGGATTCGATCCCGCTATCTCCCAGTTCTAAGCATGACTATACAGTCCCGCGTGGGTCGGGATTGTTTTACTCTCATTCGACCCGTACATTATTTTCAAAATCCATCCGCACCTGACCCACGACAAGAAGAAAGACCGGAGTGAGTACTTCCCAAGGAAGGTTTGTTGTGCCCGTTTACAACGTTCGACACCGTGTGTTCACACGGGCGACATTCCCGCAGAAGCGGAAGATGCGAAAAGCGCCATAGCTTTCCGTTGTCACGCGAGCGCGAGCTCTCAACGTCGTGTCTTCACGTACACTGCTAACCGTGAAGAATATCCTGCTACACAGCGACAAGATATTCCGTAGCAGACGACAGGAAAACACGCTGACGGTGTCGTCTGCGAAGTGTCGTCTGCTAAATACGCAGTACGCCACGTACTCCCCCATCGTGTGAATGCTCAACGTAACACGGGGCAGAACTTCGGCCCTGTGAACAGTGCTTTGGTTTTCTCTTCCACTAGAATATTCCGTGAGGATGTCGCTCGTGTGAATACACGGACAGAATACGTAAGGAAACAACTTCTATATTCCTCGTTTCGGACCCGTGCTGGTATTAAAAAATGACACGCAGTACTTTTATCTTCACAAAAGTAGTGGCTTTTATCCATTCAGCCTGTCCTGGTACAGTGAAACCTCTCCTTCTGCACACCTCTCCTAGACGGACACCTCCCTATATAGCGGACAGCTCACTTTCCCCCTGCGAGCATTAATGCTCTTACTTCGATATGTACCTCTCGTGTACAGACCCCCCCCCCCCCCAATATACCATCAGCGGACAAGAATCCTGGTCTCATGGCTGTCTACATACTGGAGAGGCTTCACTGTCATAGCAATGATAACATGATGCAGTCAAGGTTGACACAGTATTCACTTCGAGAGTGGATATCTCAAAAGTTATAAGCTCGACAAACACTACAAAATAAAACAGTGACAGCACGTATCTCAGTCATGTTCACTTTCGTGCACTGCACACTGAGCGTGAAAAAAAAATTGGTCCGTCGTTAGCAGCATCCAAGACGAGTCACTGGGCATCCCCCTGGCCATTGGTGTCCATGGGGGAAGAAGGCACATGTTCTCGAACTTGTCTGTCCCATCCGCAGCTCCAGAGGTGGTTTGAAGACGGTTCCCAAGAGAGGCCTCGCACAAAATGTTTGTGACCCTCACTACTGTAGCTGCAAGGGGAAAACCGAGTGTTAAAGTTCCGCACACCTCATCGATGCTCGAGGTAATCTGGAATTTTTATTTTGCGCTACACGCGACCACCAAGCCCCATCCGCGATCAACCTGTTCAGATAGGTTACCGAGAAAAATTGAGTGAGCCCGTGAGAACTGGAGGGTATATAGATCTGGCTGGCTGGCAGGCGCAGAGGCGCGCGGCAACCATGGGCACTTCTTTCTCCTCTTCGCGTATTGACGCGGACCTCAACCGAAGGGCAACCTCCATGGAGCGAATTTTTTTGCAACGAAGTTCGCGCGGCAGACTGCCACGCGAGTTCCACCGACATTTGTTCGCCGCCACCAGCTCCATGGTACGAAAAACCAGCGGACGGCGCCGGGAAGTCATGCTGTGATGTCACTGTTGCCAGACTATAAGGTGAAATCTTAGTGAAATCAGTTGCTCGAAAAAAAAATGCATTTAATGTCACAAATTTTGCAACTACATCCAACAAATGTCTGAAAAGATGCGCCCAGTAACGTACCGAAAGGCATATTCACTACTGCGAAAGGAAAACATGTTTCTTGGCAGAGAATGCCTCACGTTCTAGCGATGCAGTTGGCGAAACAAGGAGCAGACGACAGCATCCAGTTGCAAGAAGAGGACGATGACGATGATTCACGAGAGCAGACGGCCACGTGCAGACGATCTGGCGTAGATTCGTAGCGGAAGAGCACTTTGATTGGTTCATCTGCAGTTGACGCTTTCGGAATCGCGGACGCTGGGCGAAAATATCTAGCATGGGCAGATCGGCGGCGGACGCTCACATTTTTGACGCCTTGCGCAGGGCGTCCGACGCTGAGCGAAGTTCGCAGCCTTTTCGCTGTACACTCGCTCCATGGAGGTTGCCCTTTACACCGCTCCGCGTCTGAGTGGGGGAGTGATGTGGTGGCCCGTGGACGACGACGTGCCCCTTGCTGTCGCACGACTCTGCGCCTGGCAGCCAGTTCTACCGGCACCGCTGTCGTGACGTCGGCCTGACGATAAACAGCCGAGCCCACTCGCAAACGGCGATTTCTGGAGGGTTACTTGCGAGGCATTGGCGGTGCTGCGACGCTTGGCTTTCGGAGCCCCTAGCGGCGTTATTTGTCAACAACAAGAACATAGGTGAGGGACGGCTAAGGCAGTGGTTTACCCAGAATTTCAGTCCCTGGGGGTGTGTCACACTGCCCCACCCCCATCGCCCTCTGGGTGAAGCCTACGCCCGTATCGCCGAGGCACTGAGCAATTCTGGAGTGCGCTGACCGAAACGCTAAAGTGAGATCGACATTGTCGTGTGTCAGTGGCACTATCTCCTTTCACTAAGGGGTCCTTCAAAGCTATAGAGGACCTCTACTTCAAAGGAGTTCTAGCCTGCCCGTGTGCCAGGGGTATAAGAAAGCGTGGTATCTGATTCACACCGAAAGGATTTGCACTACCGTATTGAAAACCCAAAGCGAAATAGTGGAGCAGTTTGGCTGCTATTTGATGAAATACATGACTAGAGCATACGCCAGATGTTGAGAGTATGCCGGAATTCCCTCTCTGGAAAAAGGCAAAAAAAAAAAAAACGTCATTCCCTACACCACCAATCAGAGCACAACCTTGAAGAAAGGGATGCCGCGGCGGTGCGGGCGTCTTGACAGCGCCCCTCTCCTCTGAACGAGGCCCTCTCACTCCTCCTGTTAGGGAATGACGTCACGATGTTGATGACTGACGTCATGTGCCAAGCAGCGCTGATCTTTAAAATTCGTCTATTTAGTCAAAGCACTTTTCGGACGAAAAAATTTGCCGAATAGATCGTCGGCCGATGCCGAACATGGTGGTATCAGTTTCATGGATGCGACCATCCCTTTAAGCAGAGCCGTAGCGACGGGGGGTGCGAGAGGGGCAGTCGCCCCTGGCGCCCCCGACAGAGAGGGCGCCGAATGGCAGGCCTTGGCACACAGAGCGGGAATGAGGAGAATTTGAATTTACGGTCTCGGCAGTGCAAAATTGCCTTTTCTTTTCTTTGATCACAGATCTTCCGGCGGTAACGGGAGAGGGATGCTCCCGATTTGCCGTGCCCCGGGCGCAAACTCGCCTCGCTACGGCTCTGCCTTTAAAGGGAGACTTCGCGAGGATTCCAAAAAAAAATAGGTGAGCATCATACTGAACACGGACCTCCCCGTCGATACCGAATACAACATTCGCATTTATTATGCGCGAGTAATATAATTCATAACTGATGAAAATAGCAAACCGAAACCAAAATGCCAAGAGCAGAAAACAGAGCTCCATGCTACGGCGGTTCGTCCTGAGGAGCACCAGGCAACGTCACCAAGCACTGTCGTCTGCTTCCAAACCTGCATTCTCTCTCCCTTGCTGAATGCCGGATGACATCAGCAGTACGCCGCTTTCAGCGCCCTCTTGCTTCACAGCGGCGAAGCGCTCGCTTCGTATTAATTTGAGTAAAATCTCGGCGGTTTTGGACCGAGATGTTTCGTACGCGTGTTCCTGACAGAAAGATTACAGATACGCCGCAGCCTTTGTGGTGACTTTGTTGCGGAGTCCCTCTTCAACCGAGACACGCAAAAAAAGACTCACATTGGATTTCCATCTTGCTTGGAGACGTCCGCGACGCAGACCTTAGTCTCGTCCGCGCAGGAGGCCAACCACGTGGGACTGGAAAGTAAAAAGCGTGCCAGTTGCGTCCGGGCACGCACGCACGCACGGACACACAAAAAACGAGGTTCACCTGGTGGGGGAGAAGCAGAGCCTGTGGATGCGACGTTCGTGTCGAGAGAACACGGCGGTGTCGCGACAGCCGCGGATGTCCCGCAGGGATATTTCCCCGGACTCGTACCCTATGGCGAAAGTCGTGGCGCTCGCGGGTTGCCAGGCAACCGTGGTAGGAACGCAGCTGCACTTGCCTGCGAATACGTGCACGCGCGTGGGTGGAAATGTCGCGCTGCCGTCAAAGCCTTTGAGCACACTACAGTTAACTTTCCTTTTTTTTTTTTTCGTTACCAAGACCCGAGAGTAGGGGAAAAGAAATAAATGCGCGTTAAAAAGAGAAAAAGAAATATTAGAACATATATTACAAATAAATAAATATGCGTAAAAATAAATTAACATATATATGTACAAGTTTCAGGTCTCTCCCTCTCTTGAGACTTGTGTATGTGCCTTTTTATTTATTTTCCCCGGTCTAAGGTTTTCGTTGCAGCTGTCTGCTACCAGCTTGCTCACTTTTTATCTATTTTATCACATTATTATTATTACTACTAGTAGTAGTATATGTTCTAGCCTCCATCGATGGGGGGAACAAGCAACAAAGGCCTCTACGTGTGGCTCGATGAATTGCTCGGTTAATTCAATTTAATGAAGCTAAGGGGTCTTGCACCCTCCACATTTACCCAACCACATTCAGCAGATGGAGCCTAACACTCTGCCGACAGACATAGTCACTGGAACCCAGAAAGTACTGCAACCGTACTTTCCGGTGGCTTTTGACTAATGGTCCTCACAGAGATGGACTCAAAATTTTTGACAAAAAACTTTTGATGGGACGAAAACTGTTTGGATGTATTGATTTTAAGGACAATAGTATTATTTGGTGCTAATATAAAGAGATTGCGACTCACACTCCATGCAGTTATTATGAACATGAAGGAAATAAAGCAGCCAAGGGCGTTGTATGAATGTAACTTACACAATTTCTTTAGATTTAATACGATTAACTGCGATTGTAATTAATCCGATGTGTCGTAATAAAACTGCAGGGAACATGCTATTGGTGACGAAAGTCTGGCATCATCTACAGGCTTTCCCGGCAATTTTAATCCAAGTGGCAGCTAAATTAATCCATGCCCCATAAAGTTTGCATGGCACGTGGATTAATTTAGCTGGCACTTGGATTAAAATCGCCAGGGAAACCTGTAGTATTTCAATTTATGCAGACACAAATATGGGTATACCACCCCGTTGATATGCAACACCTCGTAAGGCATAGGAGGGAAGTCTTACCCAAGGCAACCGCAGGCCTGGGAAGCCTCATGTCCCAGGAACATACCCTGCCGTCCTTACAAAAGAGAATAGGTTATTTTTTTTTGCTTCACCGCTTCACGGGCATCCTGGCTCACCTCACTGCAGGACAGGAACACATTGGGGTCGGTAGAAAACTCCACTTTAGAGACGGTTCCACTGTGCGCTGAAATAAACGAGCTCGCACGTGGAGCCACAACTTGCAAAAACTCCAAAGCGCCCCTGCTGCAGCAATCTTAACAGAGACACTGCATCCTAGGACATTGTTGGCTCACGTGCTTCCCTCTAGTGGAATTATTCTATATCGCTTAACATGCTCAAAATATTTAGAAGGCATATAGGAAAGGCTCCCTGTCATGGTCAAAGAGGCTCCTACTTACCAGGTGCATAGGTGTAAGTACATATCATTGTTGTCATGTCCCAAACCTTGATGCTGCAACGATAATGGTAAAACATATATATTGCCGTAACCTATAGATATTCACAGATCGTAGGTTCCCTTGGAATAGGTGATGCTTTGGGTACCGAGCACAAACTGTGCACCGGGATTAGAGCCCTACGTTTCCACGAGTCGGTGATTCCGCGAAATTTGCGTTGTTTTTGTTTTTTTGCGGAATATTCTATATACTATTACAGAATTATGTTAGGATTTCAGTCGATCTGCAACATTTTTGTGGGAGAAACTTGATCAAGCCTTAGTGAAACCAGGAGAAACTTACATGCATGTAATGCAGTCTCGTCTACGTAGCCAATGTAGCCGGTCAATGCAGCAGCTTACAACGCTGATTGATCTATGATGTACATTCTTCAAATAAGGTGTATATCGTCCCTTCTTTTATATCAGTTCTTTTTTCTTGTGTTGCTCTGAACTGCCCTTTTTTTTTATATGTATCACCGCTGATTGCCATCTTTTTGCAATTTATATTTGTTAATGCTATTACTGATAAACGATAGTAATAACTGATCAACGTTGATGCTATACCGGTCGCTGCTGTTTCGAACCATATTCAACTATGTTATTTTTTTTTACGTACGTTACCTGTCCATCCCCCGTGTAATGTTTGTCAGAGCCCTTGGGGTATTTAGGAATAAATAAATAACCAATAATATTACGGAAAGTTATTCCCCCAAAAGCGACAATACCTCATGTCTCGTGAAGAGGTGGCCAGCCAGGCACCGTTGGGACTCAGCGAAATGGAAGTAATGCCATCGTCGTGTTCACAGGCATAAAATCTTGTCTCAAATACGCTCGGGGACTCTCCGATCAGGTACAACAACTCAACGGCACCTGCAGCCCAGAACAGTTCACCGTCATGACACGGCGAATTTCCTTGGACGGGTCTTCTCATAATGGGATCCAATAATTATGTATAATATAGCTCGGGCCTGACTCTTTCGGGTTTTATTTTTGGCCAAATTCGGGGGGTAAATATCGGGTGATATTTTTAATTTGAAAATTTGGGTGTATTCCGGTTAAACCCCGTTACGGCACATTCTGTCGTCAGGAATTCGGGTGTATTCGGGTGATTTTTTTTTGTTTAATAAAAATTTGTCTTAACATGGAACTAATGTTTAGCAATGTTATCAAACTTTATTTTAATGCACGCTTATGAGTGTGCCACGCGACCCGGATGTTTTCGGGTAGATTCGGGTTAAACCCGAATTTTACGGATTTCGTTCGGGGGGTAAATATCGGGCGGATACGGGTTTAACCCTAAAAAGTCAGGCCCTAAATATAGTGAGCGTCAGATTCTCGAAGCTGATCATCAACTTTTCGGGAGCTCCCATCAACCTCACCGTAGTTACTCACCACAGTCCAGTCCCAGAAGGAACCTAGTAGACGAACATACGGCTACGTCGGCTACCCCGGCGTCTGTGGCTACGGCAGAGACGACTCTGTCGGGGACGTCTGCCGCGGACTTGAAGCTCCAGACGGATCCCTCCCACTGTCTGCCAGTGAGATTGTTGCTGGCTAGCACTACGCTGCCATCTGAAATGAGTTGAACTACAGTCAAACTCCTTTATAGCGAACACCTTTTTAACGAAAATACCACTACAGCAAATTTTTTTGCAGTCCCGCTGGAGCCCTATAGGTCCAATAATAGACATCCTTTTTAACGAAAATACGTTTACTGCGAATTTTTTTTGCTGTCCCCTGAGTTTCGTTGTAAAGGAGTTTGACTGTATCAGGATAAAGGTTTCATGACGCCACTGCAACGCGTTGAAAAAAAAATCGAAAAACAGAAACAGAAAAATAAAAACAGAAACAAACCGAAAAACAGATCGCAGGGTTCGTACAGATAATTTGAGAAATTTTTCTTGGGTTTTCAGGATAAGGGTTTCATGATGCCACTGCAACGCGCCGAAAAAAAAAAAATCGAAAAACAGAAACAGAAAAATAAAAACAGAAACAAACCGAACAACAGATCGCAGGGTTCGTACAGATAATTTGAGAAATTTTTCTAGGGTTTTCGAGGACCCACGCACAAACTTTTATACAGTGGCTGTAGGCGGTATTAGGCTACAAGCGGTACTGTAGGTGGTATTAGACGCGCTCAGAGCGCTCAGTGTGGCCACAGGAAGCGCAGCACGCGTTTAGTCCGATAGGTGAACACATTTATGCGGAATAGATAGTCCAGGAAGGAGACGGAAGTTGTTAGGAAGCAACAGTTATCGCGAAGAAATACTCCCAGAATTCAACGTTTTTTTTTTAAGATGGCTCCAAACTCATAGGTTTCCAAGGCCTTGAAATATGGTCTTTCAGGTTCGTGGGTTTTCGAGGGTTCCAAATACCTGCGCGAACCCCGGAACGTGAAAATGTTCTCGTCTGGCGTATAATGCAGTGACGCTGATACATGTAAATTTTATGTGAAGCTAGATTCGTGGTCAACTTCGTCTTTGTGCATTCTTCAGAGGAAACCAGCACTCAGTTTCGTCTTGCCGCAACAATGCTCATGTATCAAAATGCCCTTATCCCTCCGATTCATTTTAATGTGTTCAATCAGCTCTAACCCGGACCAATTGATGTCACTCTCGATAAAACGGCAATCATCCGAAACAGTGAGTTCACGTTGCGCGCGGCAAGAAAAAGTAGCGAACCATCGCAATGTTGGAGCACGTCGATGTCATCGTGCAAGGTTGTGGGAAGAACAGTGGCCATGTCTCGATGCGGTCAGCTATCCAAACCTGTGAGCGGCGGCCTGTGGACGGCAGTGTATCGTGCAGCTCGTCAATACCGTCAATACCATGAGCATGCGTCCGCAATACACTCGTAATAATCCGTTCTATGAGATCATCAGATCAATTCAATGCGGTGCCCACACCAGGTCACGTGACGCAATGATGCCAATGACGGAGCTGCTTCCAGTGAAAAACGCGCTAAAAGAAAAATAATCAAATAACGGATCTTAGCAATGATGATTTAAATAGCATGCATTGAATTGAAAAAAAAATGAAACACGAACTTCGAACACATATATACTCTTTCGAATGGGCGATGTTGAAGCTTCGAAGCCTGAGGCCACAGAAACCGAAATTGCAAAATTCCCATATCGGACCCCCCTCCTGGGAACAAGGCTAACCGGAAGTCGCGCGTCGCTAGTAATAAATTGCGCTGTAATGTGCAAATTCTGTAGTGAGGTTACGTTAGGTTAGGTCAGTACATTTTACACGCGCGGGGGGGGGTCCGGGGGGGGGGGGTTTCCCCCCCGCAGTTGTTCGAGACTGTGCTCACTTCCGTCTAAGCCTCGTTCCCAGGGTTAGATCGGAGGGGGTCCAACTCTTGCAGAAACACCCATTTACCTTGAACGCGATCGGGAATGGTGTAAGCGTAGTGAACGGTGTGAAAACTACTGTGTGAACCCTTGTTGGAAGAAGAAGAAATGCGAATCGTGGTGTAAATAGGGAGCGATGTGTGGTTGGTGTTATGCTTGCGAAGTCAAATGCGCGCTTTTCAAGGAATGCATCGCGTCAGCGTTTCCTGGTGTCATTCTTGTGGGCAATTCATAAGTGGTTGTTGAATTTTTGGTTCATGTGCTGTCTTGCCGTTCAGACAGTGCTGTCATTTCGCCATTCTCAGCTGTGCGATATGGCGACCGCCAGTGAGACTGATCTGAACCTGCTTGTGCGCCAGAAGCAGCATCACAAGAGAGCCTTCGACTGCATTTCAAAAGCTCTCAAACAGGACGAAGAAAATGAAGGTGATAAATTAAATGTCCCGTAATTAATGTGGAACCTGTAACGTTGCGTATCGCGCAGTGGCCGTCATGCACTTCAGAGAGGTAGTTGTAAAATGTGACTTGTGATGCCTTCAGAAAATTATCACAGGGCTGTGCTCCAGCAGTGTGAACAACTCCAGAACAAATTAAAAGCGCGCAAGCGAGCTGGCACACTCTGTGCTCTAGTCATCAGACTCGTGGAAATGTTGCCTGTCTAAAAATATGTAATTGTTACTATCACGTACCTTTATAGAAAATGGGAACTGACTATAATTGGGTTCTTCGATTTTGTGCCGGAGTCCCTTCGGAGTCCCAGAGGTCCTTGAACTTGGGGTGTCACGGGAAGCCTCCAAAGGGGTGAATCACGATATCAGCCAATACAGGTCCAGGAGGAAATCTGGATATCCTCCTTTTAGCATCCTAATCCCAGCCAATCCTAAAGACCAGCTTTCAAGGATCTGGGACACGTGTTGGAATGCCCCAGTCATTCAGTGTCATTCCAAGTACTTCTTGTGTGGTGACTTGCTCCTACCAGTGCAAGTGCTGTAGGATGTCACGGAACACAATATTGACACGTAGACATGTAACGTCTGAGCTTTAGTTACACTGGCAAAGTTTGCGTGTTGTAGCCACAGAACAATAAGAATGCTGGTCTCTGGACCCATTTCAAAGTTTTAACCAAAAATCCCTGATGACATACATATCAACTGGGGAAGGACACACTCAATTTTCCCCAGACTTTTGTTAGGACAGGCTTTAGGGAGGACGAGCACTTCCCCAAAGGACCACCAGCGGACTACGGAAAATGGGGTGCAAAAAAAAAACGGTCAGCAAATTACGTGTCTACTCTTCGATGCAGGTTGCAAGGAGACTGCCATCGAACTGTACCGCAGGGGCATAGAAGAACTCAACAAGGGAATTGCCATTGACTGTTCGCGGGGTCAAGGTAGGCAAAGAGAAACTTCCTCCCCTCACGGTCCGCTCATTAAACGTGGACGCAGGACCCCTATGGGAAAGGGCGCAACGGCTCAAGGAAAAAATGCACACCAACTTGGAGATGGCCAAGGATCGTCTTCAATTTCTAGGTACGGTATTCTCGAGGTGCACCACGTCCTTTTTAAGATTTTTAAAGGCGTGTACTCGTATGTGCAGAGAGCATGGTGAAGATACAGCATTTGGGAGACCACTTGCCGCTGCATGACGGTCGACGAGGTCAGTTGCCATGCCGACGTCCACCTCCTCAAGCAGTATCATCTAGGTTTAAACCAGGAATGTTCTCAGCAGCCGTGAGAATGAGCCACACTTCATATTCGCATGGTGAAGGGGTTCGATAAACCACAAAGAAAGCCCTAGCAGTCTTCTAACTTAGCTACAAGTAACTTGTAACTGTAACTTTTGGTTGAAGTAACTGTAAAATGTAGCTAAGTAAGTTAAGGTATGGCAATATTTTCCACGTGTCACTTCTGGGCGTCGTTTCGTCGAGGCTTCAAATACCCTGCCGTTTTTCCCAAACGGGAATTGCGCACGAATTCCGTCATCTCATGGGCAGCCAGGATGACTTGGACTAACTCGCACCGTGCTGTTAGTGCCCATGGGAAATCCTCTGTTTTGTAACACGGTATAACTGTACTAGGTCTGTACAAGCGCAAAAACAAAGTTTCTGAGAGTTTAGGCTTTATTAGGCTTTTTCGCTTAACTAACTAGTAATGTAAGTAGGTTACATTTCAAACAAAGTAACTGTAATCCAGTTACTATTTTTGCGGGCCAACTGTAACTTAGCCATGACTTGGCTCTACCATCCGCATGTAGATATGGTTGTTGAAGAATGGGCACAAAAGGGGGATACTGGCACGTTGATAACTTACGTTGAATGCAGACGGCATGATGCAGTCGTGTTCTACGGTCTACACTTATGGGGAGTACTTGAAGTACCAAGCACTCAAGTACTACTTTAAGTACATTTCTTAGTGCTTGTACTTTGTTTTGTACATTTCACTTCTGTAAGAAATTTCCGTATCGTCAAGTAGGGAGGAACGGACTCCCTTTCACAATGTGTAACTTGTACCATACTTTAAGTGCATCTGTTCAGTATTTTTCCATCAAGTTATTCAAGCACCCAGCTGACAATGCAGAAAAAGAAAAGGATGTATCAGTGAATAACTTTTGTGCGTGTTTGGGCCATTTTAGAACAAGAAAAGTGCGGTGCTGACCAGTCGGGAAAGGAATACGAAAATAAACATTAAATCAAACTGAAGTGGAACATGAAAATGAAAATGCAGGTTCAAAGTTTATACGTTGTGCACTGCATAGGCAGCATGGTAATTTTAATGCAAACTATTCCATCTGTTTCAGTTCATATTCACGAGTAAGCAATGAACTGACCATGATTTGCGCCTGCAAGCACTCGCTAAAAATGCAAACGAAGAACATAATTCCTTTCTCACTTTTTGTCACCACTGAACAGTGAGACACGAAGTGATACAAACAACAATGGACTTTACGAGCACTCCAAAGTCCTTTTCTAGGTACATTGTACTTTTGAGTACATTTCCAGAATGGTACTTTGTACTGTGCTTCAAGTGCCAACAATGACAGGTACTTTTGAGGTACTTTTCCCACCAGTGACGGTGTGCACCAGGAAGCCTCGGATCAGGAGAGACCGAAAAGAAGTCGTACAATTTGGTATTGGACCGTGTTTTCCGCACATTTCCGTTCCAGTTCCGACGAGCAAAGTTCCATCCGCAGCACCAAAGCCAGTCAGTCGATCGCAGACTCTTCCTCGTACCCTTCAAGCCAAGAAGGGTACCTCTCCTTCACGGAAACCTGAACCCACACCGCCGTCTTCACGAAGAAGAACTCTGCAAAGTGCTCCCAGGGTACGTGAGCAGGGTACCAGAGCAGGGTACCAGAGCAGGTGTATTAAAAGGGAATCTGGCCATTAATGGGACATGCCAGTACCTGATGCTCCGCCCACTTTTTGAGCTGTCTGACCAATCAGCCTATCCTCACTTGTCTGTCCCCCATATCTTACATGGGGGCAGCGCCATTTTGGGTGGCAAGTGGATTGGATTGGATTGAAATGGATACTACTCGTGATATGCAAAAGTAGCAGATTTTTTGTGCCAGTTGTTGTTCCGCAGCCGGCAGAACCACCTGCTGGTACACGTCGTCGTTGGTACGATTTTTAAAAATTAAACAACGTGACTCGTAGGAATAAAAAAAGGCGAGAATGTTTATGACTACAAAATTCAGTAAGTAGATTCGAGATTGTACAGCACGGTGCCGTCTTTCTTATTATTTCGTTGTGATCGCCATGTTCACGAGGCCTAACAACGACGACAAAACGTATTATTTTCAGTTACATATCAATAGCGGAGCTCAATTTGAAACAGTTTCTCAAGAAACTGTAGTGGTTTGTAGAAATTTGTCACAAAATTTCCGATTCACCGCGTTTGCCATTTTGGGTGGCAGTCAGGTGTCATGGCGGCCCCCGTGGTAAAAAGCAAATCAATGAAGGGTGCACAACTGTGATTGACTGGTCGATACTCTTTTTTAGGCTCCTCCCAATAGCCAGACTCCCTTTTAATACGCGGCTCCGGTGCAGACGACAGCACGTTCTCAAAGCACCAATGACGTGAAAGATTTCACGGAGAACTTCTGTATTGTCAGGTGGCGCCTAAAGGCTCGCCTCAAAGGGGAGGAGCTGCACATGCCGTGCGCACCGCACGTGTAGCGGGACTCAAGGGCGTGGAATCGAGGCTGGCGCACATGATCCTCGATGAAGTAGTCGACAGCGGCCCCGCCGTGCTGTTCTCGGACATAGCCGGCCAAGAGGTGGCAAAGCAGGCTCTGCGGGAGATGGTCATCTTGCCTGCCGACAGACCGGAGGTACTGTAGGGACGGTGGTCATTTTGAAAGAGAGTCTGTAACTTGAAAGTGTCGACATCTGTAACGTTTGAGGCTTTGTGACAGTGTACAATTGCTGTCATACTTAAGTGGAACGCTTAACTTAACAGCATGGCGAAGCACTGGTTAAGTCCCAGTCCGTAGCGGTTGTGGTGTGGCAATAGACCGGAGGTACTGTAGGGATGATGGTCATTTTGAAAAAGAGTCTGTAACTTGAAAGTGTTGACATCTGTAATCTGTAATGTTGGAGGCTTTGTGACAGTGTACGGTTGTTGTCATACTTAACTGGAACGCTTAACTTAACAGCATGGCTGAGCACTGGTTAAGTCCCAGTCCGTAGCGGTTGTGGTTTGGCGATAGACTGGAGGTACTGTAGGGACGGTGGTCATTTTGAAAGAGAGTCTGTAACTTGAAAGTGTCGACACCTGTAACGTTTGAGGCTTTGAGACAGTGTACGATTGCTGTCACACTTAAGTGGAACGCTTAACTTAACCTGAGCTGAATAGACGCCAGCGTGGCGGAGCACTGGTCAAGTCCCAGTCCGTAGCGGTTGTGGTTTGGCGATAGACCGGAGGTACTGTAGGGATGATGGTCATTTTGAAAGAGAGTCTGTAACTTGAAAGTGTCGACACCTGTAATGTTTGAGACCTTGTGACAGTGTGCAATTGCTATCATACTTAAGTGGAACGCTTAACTTAACAGCGTGGCGGAGCACTGGTTAAGTCCCAGTCCGTAGCGGTTGTGGTTTGGCGATAGACTGGAGGTACTGTAGGGACGGTGGTCATTTTGAAAGAGAGTCTGTAACTTGAAAGTGTCGACATCTGTAACGTTTGAGGCTTTGTGACAGTGTACAATTGCTGTCATACTTAAGTGGAACGCTTAACTTAACAGCATGGCGAAGCACTGGTTAAGTCCCAGTCCGTAGCGGTTGTGGTGTGGCAATAGACCGGAGGTACTGTAGGGATGATGGTCATTTTGAAAAAGAGTCTGTAACTTGAAAGTGTTGACATCTGTAATCTGTAATGTTGGAGGCTTTGTGACAGTGTACGGTTGTTGTCATACTTAACTGGAACGCTTAACTTAACAGCATGGCTGAGCACTGGTTAAGTCCCAGTCCGTAGCGGTTGTGGTTTGGCGATAGACTGGAGGTACTGTAGGGACGGTGGTCATTTTGAAAGAGAGTCTGTAACTTGAAAGTGTCGACACCTGTAACGTTTGAGGCTTTGAGACAGTGTACGATTGCTGTCACACTTAAGTGGAACGCTTAACTTAACCTGAGCTGAATAGACGCCAGCGTGGCGGAGCACTGGTCAAGTCCCAGTCCGTAGCGGTTGTGGTTTGGCGATAGACCGGAGGTACTGTAGGGATGATGGTCATTTTGAAAGAGAGTCTGTAACTTGAAAGTGTCGACACCTGTAATGTTTGAGACCTTGTGACAGTGTGCAATTGCTATCATACTTAAGTGGAACGCTTAACTTAACAGCGTGGCGGAGCACTGGTTAAGTCCCAGTCCGTAGCGGTTGTGGTTTGGCGATAGACTGGAGGTACTGTAGGGACGGTGGTCATTTTGAAAGAGAGTCTGTAACTTGAAAGTGTCGACACCTGTAATGTTTGAGACCTTGTGACAGTGTGCAATTGCTATCATACTTAAGTGGAACGCTTAACTTAACAGCGTGGCGGAGCACTGGTTAAGTCCCAGTCCGTAGCGGTTGTGGTTTGGCGATAGACTGGAGGTACTGTAGGGATGATGGTCATTTTGAAAGAGAGTCTGTAACTTGAAAGTGTCGACACCTGTAATGTTTGAGACCTTGTGACAGTGTGCAATTGCTATCATACTTAAGTGGAACGCTTAACTTAACAGCATGGCTGAGCACTGGTTAAGTCCCAGTCCGTAGCGGTTGTGGTTTGGCGATAGACTGGAGGTACTGTAGGGACGGTGGTCATTTTGAAAGAGAGTCTGTAACTTGAAAGTGTCGACACCTGTAACGTTTGAGGCTTTGAGACAGTGTACGATTGCTGTCACACTTAAGTGGAACGCTTAACTTAACCTGAGCTGAATAGACGCCAGCGTGGCGGAGCACTGGTCAAGTCCCAGTCCGTAGCGGTTGTGGTTTGGCGATAGACCGGAGGTACTGTAGGGATGATGGTCATTTTGAAAGAGAGTCTGTAACTTGAAAGTGTCGACACCTGTAATGTTTGAGACCTTGTGACAGTGTGCAATTGCTATCATACTTAAGTGGAACGCTTAACTTAACAGCGTGGCGGAGCACTGGTTAAGTCCCAGTCCGTAGCGGTTGTGGTTTGGCAAGCTGGGCGATTATCTTAAGCCACAACCATTCTCGGCTGCACACTCACACTTTCCACTGGTGGCACAGGCTGTTTTACGGTGCTGCCATCAGGATGCTACACATACACATAACTAGAGAACTTCATGAGTGTCCCGCGGTATTTGGTGACATACATAGTTATTGTACTCGTTATGGAACTATAGACTGAGCTTGGCTAACACTTTGAGCTTAAAGGGGTTGCAAAACAATTTCTAAACTTTGGCAGAGGTAACATTGTAACTATCGATTTTATGTCTACTAAACATGCAAATCAAAACGGTGTCTTTCTGCAACCCCGCATTACAAAGCTATTGCACCCCGAAGGTCGCGCTCGGGGCGAGCTCCCACGTTGCTCTCAACTCTTCACTTCCTTGCCCGTTTCCATGACGACGGAGGCGGTTGTAAAGAGAGAGCTGGCCACCAGAGAACGGCTTCTGTTATTGTGACGTTTAGGTATTTCGGGCAAGCATGCATGGATAAGATGTCACTCTCTATTTGTCTGCCGACACCTCTTACTGCTGTCAACGGTGGCTTGAAAAAAATCGCAGTTTAAAAAAACCTAACAGTTAAAAAAAAACAGTTAAAAAAACAGAGCGGGACTTTGCATGCCAAATCCATGGACTACAACATATGTTGTTGTTGTTGTTTGCTCTTCATTTATACATCCAAAACATTGTAGGCTGTTCCTGCTACGGTCGCCAAAAGGCGATTAGCAGTATATAATCAATAAATAATAACAAATAAATATGAAACAAGCCATACATTTAGCACGTTGCATATGGTGTCCCAACCCCTTTAATCTTAGTCTCTTGTCTACAGCTGTTTACGGGTCTGCGCACTCCACCCAAGGGCCTGCTGCTGTTTGGTCCCCCGGGCAACGGCAAGACAATGCTGGCCAAGGCAGTGGCCCACGAGTCGAACTCAACGTTCCTCAACATTAGTGCCGCCTCCCTTACCTCCAAATATGTAGGTTACATGTTTCTTTGCCTTCCTTCCTTGTTCCATTTACGATGCGGGTTTCTTCCAGGTGGGAGAAGGAGAGAAACTGGTGAGAGCCCTGTTTGCAGTGGCCAGGGAGCTGCAGCCCAGCATCATCTTCATCGGTTGTGACTCCCCGCGGATGTATCAGAGGCGAGAGCTGTAAACGCTCTTCCTTTCCGTGCAGATGAGGTGGATTCGCTGCTCAGCGAACGGAAGGAAAACGAACACGAGGCTACACGTCGGCTGAAGACGGAGTTCCTCGTAGAGTTCGATGGGGTGGGTGTGCAACTTTTCCTCTCTGTAGAAGCTCCCCCCCCCCCCCTCCAAGAGTTTCTCAACTGTGTACTTGATTCTTCTAATGGATTCATTGTTGAATAGTGACAGATGGCACACACCCAGAAGACAGAAAACGCGCTCTTCATCCGCGGACTCGTTACACTGAAAGCATCGCACTGCTTATAATTAGGGCCTGACTTTTTTGGGTTTTATTTTTGGCCAAATTCGGGGGGTAAATATCGGGTGATATTTTTCATTTGAAAATTCGGGTGTATTCGGGTTAAATCCCGTTACGGCATATTCCGTCGTCAGAAATTCGGGTGTATTCGGGTGATTTTTTTTTTGTTTAATAAAAATTTGTCTTATCATGGAACTAATGTTTAGCAATGTTATCAAACTTTATTTTAATGCACGCTTACGAGTGTGCCACGCGACCCGGATGTTTTCGGGTCGATTCGGGTTAAACCTGAATTTTACAGATTTCGTTCGGGGGGTAAATATCGGGCGGATACGGGTTTAACCCTAAAAAGTCAGGCCCTACTTATAATGGAGTCACTGTGGTCCTCCCATCTTCTCAACCACCGTGATCATTTAAAGCAATTGTCCCGTTTTATTTTCCATCATTGGTAATGCAACAGTGCAGACTGTCTCAATCCATTTCCTTTTGAAGGGGACAACTACTAGAGACGTTAAGAGAATCGCAAGCGCCCTCCGATATCGACTCTGTTGCTGCCAGCCAATGACAGCACAGTCCGTTGTGTCCGATATGTTTTACAGGCCAATGACTGCTTAAGCGTGAGGCGCTTAATGGTGGACGATGATTTATTCCTCATTTGTGAAGTACTTGATAGATGAAGGAAAGACACAGCAGTTAAACAAACCAGTTAAGCAGAAGGAACGTCACAATTCCTCCCATCGCGCATCCATTTCACTAAAACGTTTGGAAGTGTGCTCGACATCCCATTCTCAAGACGTACATAGGGAGTTTGGGTGCACTTAAGATTCTCTAAAACTCTGTATAGGGAGTTTTGGGTGTACATACGATTCTCTAAAACTCTCTACTGTTCAAAAAATCCTCCTGCCACTCGTTTAGTGTTCTGAGGCCCATCATAATTTCTGAAGGCTCATCTCTATGCAACAGCTAGCTCTTGCATCATATTCAAAGTAATGGAGACAAATTATACTCGAAACAAACTTAAGACTCACAATGTTTTGTTGCCTTTTATAGCTGCACTCTGGAAGCGAAGAACGGATTCTAGTCATGGGAGCCACCAATCGACCGCGGGAGTTGGACGATGCAGCACTTAGGTTTGTCTTATCTGGTTCATTAGCACCTCTTATCAAGCTTTTTACAAAGAAGAAAAAAAAAACATCCTGTAAACGTTGCAGAAAAAAGGTTTTAGCCGCTGAAGGACGTGCTAGCTCAATGAAAGGTGGGCTCGACTTTTAAATTTCAGGAGGTTCACGAAACGGGTGTACGTCACCCTTCCGGACCAAAATACTCGCGTCACTCTACTGGACAAGCTACTCCGGAAGCATAATAGTCCATTGTCTGCGGACAAGCTGAAGTATTTGGCCAAGTAAGTACCTGGCCGTCTGCGGGGCATAGCTTCAGCTACACACATCTCTTTCTTTCTTAGACTCACTGATGGTTATTCTGGGAGTGACTTGACTGCTTTGGCTAAGGATGCTGCCCTAGGTCCAATAAGAGGTACTGCATTCGTTTTTTTTTTCTTTTAATTTATACAATGATCCCAACCAAACAACGCCCGCTGGCTACTTCACGAGGTGTGTCGTTATCAGCGAACATTGCAACTTTTTCTTGTCGTGGCGTAAAGTCGAATCCCAATCTGTTGTTGCCTTTCTTGGCCGTTGCGATTATATTTTCACCAAATTACCACGAGTAATAGCGTAGACTATCGCACGCTGCAGTCAAGCAGGTCATTTTGCTTCCCTGTGTACGAGGCTCTCATGAAAGGTTGTTTCCCTTACCCAGAACTGAAACCAGACGAAGTCCGTTCTGTGGATCCCAAGAAGGTGAGGTGACACACAAAAAAGCTGTTTTTTTTATAAGGCGTCCCTCACCCATAACCTTTCAGATGCGGAACATCAGCCTGCAGGACTTCGTGGACTCGCTCAAGAAAGTGCGTCGCAGCGTGACGTCGCACAGCCTCGAGGCATTCGAAAAATGGAACCGTGATTTCGGTGACGTCACCGTGTGATTTGGACATACTGCAGGCTGTTTCTTTTTCCCCTTGTCTGTGCCAATACAGGCCACTCTGACATACAAGATGCAAATAGTGTTAATAGAGGTGCTTTTAGCAAATTTTTACGTCCACTTTTAAGTCTATTTTTAAGTTTCACGATGAAATAAAGATTTTGTACGACACAAAGAAGCTGCTTCATTCCATGAGTGGTGTGGAAGGAGCATAAGACAATCAATCAATCACTCACTCACTCAGGACTTCCGTGTGGAACAGAACCCTAGTCTTTAGCGCAACCTCGAGGTCAATAAGCAGACCGCAGGCCACACTCCACCGGTTTCTCAATATGCAGGATGAAACACAAATTGTTAGAAAAATTTATTTTGGTACCAAAAATTTCCTACACACAGACTGACATATTCCTCGTGTCCAGAGTATGTTACATATGGGGGTTACTATCAATTTTTAATTTTTTTTTCTTCTTTCTTCTTCTGAACATCGAGATGGTGTTGAGCATTACAGTATGCACAGCAGTCGAAAGACCCCCCCACTCGAAGAGGATGGGGGGAGGAAAAAAAAAAATACACGTGGGACGCTTGAGCGATGGTTAGTTTATGTACATCCAACGGGGCTAGCATTGTACATCGAAGGAGTTGCAAAGCACGTTTATGTACACACATTATTGGTTGTGAGCTGTATTGCTGACATATGTACATAGGAGTGTTAACACTTAACACACGTCAGGTAGCGTCATTATCGGCACAGATTGTCAAAATCTGTCGTTGTCGGGGGGGTGGATTTCGAACAGTCGTCGCACGCGGGTCGAAGAGAACGTTATTATTGCCATGCTGACGTTATTCTCGGAAGTCTTAAAAACGGTTGACGAGAAACTAAAAAAAAAAAACTAAGCTAACGTTACTCGGCACACAGGGAGCTGTTGCTTCTGAACGCCGCCGCGGCAGAAATCGTCGTGCACGGAGGAATGCATCGCACGTGGAGCATGCAAAACAACCGCGCATTCTTTTGCGGTACTGTACAAAACAAACTACGAGGTACAACGTAGGTGGCCAACGTAGATGATATATCCCCTTGCAGGTCTGCACAAAACCGTGGCCCGTGTTGATGGGAAGCGTAATACTGCGGAACCGCGGAGGACCTCAACGGTATAAAATCGGGAAGGTCAAGATATTAACACCATTGTGTTTTACACAATGCCTCCCCCGCGCGTTGGCTATGCCTCACGTACGTGTCTGTAGATGACACACCTTGTGCCATGATTCTTTTATTGCTTGTAGAGGGAGGCTACTAAAGGATGATAATGTACAGTACGCTCACCAATTTGTACTTCTTCGCTGCAACCGAGCTTTTTTTTTTTTCCCCGTGTGCCGCGCAAAAGTGTGGCGATTCTTCTTGCGACCCACCTTGTAACTACCGAGCCTCAAATTCTATATTCGCTTTACAAATAAAGAGCGGAGACGTTACCACGGGAACCTCATGTTGAGGAAGGAGCGTGGGTGTCCCGCAAGCGTAAAATTTCGTGCAACGACAAATTTGGAATGATGCTGTGGAATGCACAACCGAAGAGTAAGAAAAGGGACGTCACGACGTGTCAACGATCAACGCAATTGTATCGAGCAGTCAAAACCAGGATGCAATCAACAGGTAATCTGCAAACCGATAGTCGAGATAACAGTATATTAGAGCAATGTTGGGGGCGTAGCTGCCACTGAGAGAGGGCACCCTTGGTAGTATGGTCGAGCTATCTCCCGAAGGAAAGAACGTGGTTGATCTTATCTCTATTATTCCTGTCTCATTAAAGCATGCGGAGGGGCAATTGATACAGTCGCGACCTGCCCATTAGAACCTTTGCGAGTCTCCGTAAGATATTGCTTCAGAATTTGTCCACTGAGGTAGAAATCAGGCTTATCTAAATAATCGATAATCGCTTTGCCTCCAACCACACCCGACCTCGACTCAAAGGTGAGGGGGGGGGGAGGGCAATACATAAGTTACTACCAACGTGCCGAGCCCCGCTACGGAGTATATATTTCTACGAGTGGCTGTCCTATCGGCCCAGTTATGTGTTGACTGCGTCGGAATCTCTACACGGTAGAGAGAGCACGTACATTCGAGCACTGTTTGGCACACAGAAACAAAAGCGGAAACAAGTATCCATCGTTAACAAAGTTAAAATAAATTAAAGAGCTCGGGGAAATGCTCGCGGCAGCGTTTGTTCATCTATACACAGTTTCCTATGGCACACCCCTCCGGTCGCCCCACGGGACGGTGCCGCGAATATTAATCTGCCTCCTACTAGCCTCGACTTAAGATGCGCGGAACTATGTCCGGTCGAGGGCGGGGTAAGGTACCCATCACAGTTCCGTGCGCAGCGCCTCTTCTTCTTCCTGTGGACCGTCACAAGAACTGTAGTGAAGGTCCACGTGAATGGTAAGCTTGTTTGGGTCCTGGTTGGTGGGAGTCATGTCCCCGTTCGGGATGGGAGAGGAAGCCAACGGGGTCTCCCCTCCGCTCCCGTGGTGGTAGGGCACGTAGATGCGCACCGCATCGGGCGAACGAGACGCAGCTTCCAAGCTTTCCTGTACGAAAAGAAGTAAAATGAAATAAAACGAGACCGTTGAACAGAGAAGGAAAAGTTTTCGCTGCGGAGTGCATCTCAATACCGGTGACTATACATAGGGCCTGACTTTTTCGGGTTTTATTTTTGGCCAAATTCGGGGGGTAAATATCGGGTGATATTTTTCATTCGAAAATTCGGGTGTATTCGGGTTAAATCCCGTTACGGCATATTCTGTCGTCAGGAATTCGGGTGTATTCGGGTGATTTTTTTTTTGTTTAATAAAAATTTGTCTGAACGTGGGACTAATGTTTAGCAATGTTATCAAACTTTATTTTAATGCACGCTTATGAGTGTGCCACGCGACCCGGATGTTTTCGGGTAGATTCGGGTTAAACCCGAATTTTACAGATTTCATTCGGGGGGTAAATATCGGGCGGATACGGGTTTAACCCTAAAAAGTCAGGCCCTAACTATACAGTCGTGTCCAAACTTGAGGAGGAAAAGAAATATGGTCTGTCAACTACATATACGCTGTTGGAAACGAGGAGGCGCAACGGGGCGCCAGGAGAGATACTGCAGCGCCACCATGCAGCATACTGTCGAGTGGCCAGTCTTAACAGCCAACACGGTAGCGGAGTGAGTATGACGGATTACATTATCTGGCGCATGAAGGAGCGTGACCTCTGTTGTCCAGCCATCCTATCTGCGGCGCAGAAATATTTTGAGAAGTGACGGAGTAGATTTCTTTTCCTACTTTTTTACGCCCTGCTGGGGGCGCATGGGGGCGCTATTGCATTTCCTTATCTCTAATGGCACACGCAGTTGACGGACTAAATATCTCCTCCTCCTCGTGCTAACACAACCGTAGCAAGTGCGCAATGGTAGATTTCATTGATAAAATTTTCATTCACAATGATTTTTCATTGATAAAAAAAAAATCATTGATAAAAAAAATCGATTTCATTGATTGCATGCGTATTAATGTGTAGATTTCAATGATAAAATTTTCATTGTCAATGATTTGTCATTGATTAAAAAAATCATTGATAAAAAATTTTTAAAAATCAATTTCATTGATTGCATGCGTATTAATGTGTAGATTTCATTGATAAAATTTTCATTGACAATGATTTGTCATTGATTAAAAAAATCATTGATAAAAAATTTTAAAAAATCGATTTCATTGATTGCATGCATATTAATGTGTAGATTTCAATGATAAAATTTTCATTGTCAATGATTTGTCATTGATTAAAAAAATCATTGATAAAAAATTTTTAAAAATCAATTTCATTGATTGCATGCGTATTAATGTGTAGATTTCATTGATTTCATTGATAAAATTTTCATTGACAATGATTTGTCATTGATTAAAAAAATCATTGATAAAAAAAAATTTAAAAAAGCAATTTCATTGATTGCATGCGTATTAATGTACCAAAAAGGCTCGAGGAACACGAAACTTAGGTAGTCCAAAACACGATGTCACAGCGACGCACGTGTTCGCACAGGTTGATAGCTCATGCAGATTGTTGTAACGCAAGAGCTCACCCGATAGTCTACGTTATCGTAAAGGGATGGTGTGCGACGCAGCGTGGCCGAAGGACTCGAGAAGCTCGACAGGTCAGCGGCCGAGGTCTGCGAGGTCTCCGCCAAAGAAGTTCGAGAGCTCAAAGGGTCCACCACCGAGCTCGTCGCATCCTCATTGTCCCGAGGCGAAGCACGACGTAGGTTTTCGCACGACGCAGGGCCCCCGTTCTCAGCCGCACTGTCCCGCACAGACTCCCCGTGGCTCTCGTTGCTTCCGTTGGTCACGGCCTGGTTGGAGGGGGGAAAAAAAAAACTCTTCACCTCCAGCAGGCTATACGTTGTCATGTACTGTACTACTTCAGCCTTGGGTAACTTACTCAAAAAAAAAAAAAAAAAAGAAGTAACAAAGTTACAGTTACAGTTAGGGTTGCCACCGTGCCGGTATTATACCGGCACATCCGGTTATTTGGTCGCTCTGCCGGTAGGAAGGTGATACCGGCAGCCTTATGCCGGTATTTGTGGTTCATGATCTTTCATGGGGGCTTTTGCAGGGTTTTCTCTTCAACATTCCACCACAACTTGATCATTAGCATCATCGATGAGCATCATCGATCCTTCATTCTGTGTTGCTCCTAAAAGGTCGTGGAGGGTCCAGCTGGTTTGTTGACGACATGTGCTCCAAAGTTCCTTCGAGTGCTCCCTTGTAGGCATTCAAAAAAAATTGAACGGTCCGAATTGTTGGATGCGGAAATGCGTTGGTTCTATGGGGCGTTTGACGGCGCGAGAAGTTTTGCCAGAAAAATGGGGAAAGTCCGAATTATCGGTCAGCGACTGCACACGGTTACACAATGTCACGAAAATTGTCCAAACCTTTTTCTTGATGCACCTAGGTGAGGGAAGGGGCAACTCCAAGCCGAAGGGTCGTTGCGGTAGCTCCGACGGGGGCGGCCGCCCGGGGGGAATGGCCAGACCGTGTTTCCTGAGCTCCTCCATGGATGCCTGGAGTGCTTCCATGGCTGCATCGTCGTGGTAGCCAAAGTCCTGCTCCAGCCGTGCTTGCAAAAAGTCTATCATCTCCTCCATGCCCATCTTCAAGAGTGTTTCTGCATCGTCACAAACACGGCTCTTAAATGTCGAGCGGAGACCCTTTCAACAAGGTGCGAGCTGGGAATACCGCAGACGACCGACCGTTTATTCGTCTTGTGTCGAGGCACCGAAGTAGTAAGAGCGGAAATAAAAACTCACGTCGGTGCCTCGAACGATGATCAAGAGGTGTGAGTCTGACAGCCGCCACATGCTGGCATTTGTCCGCTCGTAACGCATTTGCTACCGCACCAGCTAACTGAGAGGGAAACAAACGTGTGCCGCGCATCTCACGTTGATAACACTGGTTGAGCTCGCATCCATCCCGTTTTTACTACTAAAGGATGTTAATGTACAGTTACGTAATGTACAGTTAATGTACGTCTTGCCTTGCAGCATATTTTTGCTTCCGTTGTCCTTTAAACCACATTTTGTCACTTCATTGTACTTAGATAATAGCCCGGTAATTCAAACTTGCGATAATTCAAAGAAAGAATTATCCTTAGAATTTCTGATTCCCTGCCGCAGCAGAGAAACCCAGGCCCCTTTCGCCATACTGTAAACTCTACAACGATGTATGACTCACTCCTGTGCAACCTAAGCAGCGTATAGGACATGGCGGTGAGGACGGGCTCTCCGTCCAGCACGTAGGCATCCCACAGACGGAGGGTGAGCGTGAAGGGCACACGGTCCAAGAAGCACTGGAAGAACCACTTGAGGGTGTACAGGGAAGTGTGGATCTCAAAGCGGTCCAGGTGCTTCTTCAGCTTGGGAAGTAGCTTGCTCAGCACTCGGTCGTGGTGCTCCTGGAAGCGACGCAGTTTGGGAAAACCCTGAATGAAGAACCCTAGAAAAAAAAGAGACTGCCGAGGATGAGTGCTCGTAAGGGCAGAGACAGGAACAGGGTGTCTGCCGAGTTGTAGCCTTCAAATTCCTCCGACATTTCCAGGTTTTTCACCGGCTATTTCGAGACCCCGACCAGAACCAAAAAGGGGATTTAGTGCACGTGAGCAGTTGAGTTAGACCTTGAGTTGCCTGTGGAGGAGTGCAACATGCTTAGATCGTTTTCGTTTTTGTGTCCAACAATTCGAACGCTTTGCATCTTACTCCCTGTGGGCGCACAATGGTTCAGCTTCATTTCAATGGCAGCGCTTCTTACTCCCTGCATAGAATACTGTCATTGGTTGAATATCACGTTCTGTGGCATAAAATGCCATGAAAGAACCGGAGAGAAAGCAAGAAAATGAGTGGACGTGCGTGAAAAGCGAATTAAAAGTAACTTGGATCTTAGCTTAAGTTACTTTGGCAAAGTTACCCGAAAAAGAAACAAGTTCCTCTGAAAGTTACCACGCCTCAAAAGTACCGAGTGAAGTTACAAGTTACCAAAAAAAAGGAACTTAGTTACGGTAACGAGTTACCTCGAACTCTGGTTTGCACTACTACAACACATTGCTGAAGAGATGTCCCCCGCCAGGGGGACATCTCTTAACTACCAAATTACCCTCCAAATTACTTAACTACCAAATTACTCTTATTAAGTACCAAATTACCCACCGTGCATGGCGTGCTTCTCGTCAGTCATCAATACGGATATGGCCCAAAAGGCATCCTGCAATACGCCAAAAAATCGTCGGAATTCCACTTTAAGCAGCGCTCGCGCGACAACAAGTCCCACGATTATAAGTAGACGCCACATCCCCAGAACAAAAAAGTTTGTGCTTATAGAGTGGCTCACCTCTTCGTTCATGTACATGAGTAGAAGAGCAGCTATCTGACTCATACCCTGACAGTATCCCACCTCCTGAAGAAGAGCTACGCATTGTTTACTTGCACTCTTACAACCAAACATTCTTACCGTATTGTAGACGGAGTACGCTGCCAAGACGTGGAAGAGTGCTTGTTGCCTGCACGCACGTGAGACATTATTTATTTTACACGCTGTCGCATTGTAAATAGAGCATGTAGCAGTTTAACGTAGTGACTACGTTTTTTGACTACGTAGTGACTACGTTATTTTTGTTAAAGCCTAAACTGCCTCTACGTCGTAGTCAAACGTGGCAGTTTAGGCTTTAACGAAAATGGCAATGGGGATGACCAGAGGAGAGAGTTGGTGTGAATCACAAATATGATATTCTTTTGAGAAAATGACTTTAGAGTATAAAGTTGAGGAGGTTTGTTTTTGTAAGTTACATTGCACAGTAATGAGGCACTGTTGAGGAGAAATAATTTATTGACTGATAGACTGAACTGAGAGAGAGTTTGATGCATCAAGTAGGAAAAGTAACTTCGATTTCGTTGCTCCTTTAAGATGATGAAGACCTACACACACGAGACATTGTTTATTTTACGCGCTGTTGCATTATTTATAAATAGTGCATGTAGCAGTTTAATGTTGTTTAATTAACATGCTAAGTTTAACGATTTTAACGATTTTTTCGCAGGTTTATCTCACATAAATGCATCCAATAACTAGGCAACAAATTATGCGTGCAGATGTGCGACTTAGGTTTTTCTGCACACACCCTGTATATTGGTTTGAGTTGAGTGTTACCCGAAACCCTGCACCTTAAAAGTCAGGCCCTGCATAGAAAATGTGTCTCAGTGTGCAACAGTACAAAGAGCAAATAATATGTACCCACACAACCCCACAGCTCACAGTTTATCAGAAATTTTACAGAAATGACGTTCATTCGCAACACGCAGCAGGAGTGAGGCGCATCATATTTTGCACCAAACATTACCAGGCCATCAGTCCATATCAATATGTACAAAATTATCTACACTTTTGTTCATTTATATTTTATTATCACTGTTTCATATATACTTGAGAGTTAGCTTGTTCCTGCAGCGAATACGTAGCTGAAGTGTCGAGATATTTGACAAGACATAGCAGCCCTCTAAATGGTCAAAATACTCAAGCTTACTTGACACCGTATCTCTCCCTGAACATAATGTGGTTGCGGTAGGTCCTGTTGACGTCCAGGTCGATCTGCCTGATGTCGGGCGACCACTTGCGCGCACGCTCCCGCATTTCCTGTAAGACAGCACTTCCTCGTGTGACTGAAGGCTAAAATGGTCAGGCAGTATGCGAACAAGATGTGATACAAAAAGCTATCACATTTAAAGGGACTATGAAACGATTTTTTTATTCGTTTCGTTCGAAAGAAGTTCTGAGTCTAGAACCGAAATTTTACTTTCGGCGCGCGAGCGGATTTCTCGGGAGCGAATTTAAACGGAGCGGCGAAGGGAGGACAGCTGGCGCCACGCCGTGACGAGCTGCCGAGCGGAGACACAACGGGTAACTTGACGCGACCACGGCCGGCTCAGCAACACGTCATCGTGACGTGTTGCCGAGCCGAGGAATCCCGCCAGGAGCATGCGCCGTAGGATCCCGCGTATGCGTTCATCGGGAGTGGAAATCTCCATGACAGCAGCTTTCGCGCGATCGCCAGATTTCGGCAGTGGCGGCAGCCACAGCGAGAGCTCGCGGCATTACTTGCCATTGTGCAACACCGGTGACGTAACGGGGAACCGAAGTGCGGTCCGTACAGTTACACCATCGGCAGAGAAATATGCGCGGGAGAGGAGGAACGCGGAAGAGACATTTCCAACGCGCGCTCCTCGCAGAGTGGAGCGATTTCGTCCGGAAAAATTTGTGGCATATTAGTTTCTCTGCGGGAAGAAGAGTTTCCATCGAAAAAAAGTATGGGGGTTCGGGAAATTTCATAGTCCCTTTAAGAGGGCTACAATGCCCCAAAATGGAGCCAATTTTTTTCTTACACGTTATTGATACGTTGTCCTCGTCAAGTGCTAATATGGATCATGACGTCCCATCTTCAGGCACGATTAAAACATTCTCGTCTCCCACCCCCAGAATGAACTGGGTACCAAATAAACTAAACTGAGCTGATAGACGCCATGCAAGTGATGGCACGAGTAATTGAACCTCTGCATGCAATAAGGGGATAAGTCGAAAAATCCCAAAATGAGAAAAGGGGCCTGATATGATTGTCCGTCCCATTGACACACATGCATTTCCTGTTTTTTACCACGCTGTAGCGGGCCAACAAATCGCAATAAGGTCCTAAGTTTTCATTGGCAAGTGCATACTGGTATGTACAGTGAACCCTCGTTATTATGACCATGGTCGTTCCGAAAAATTTGGGTCATAATGCGGAATTGTCATATTAACGGGGGACATTTGCGGAGGTTTCGCTAAATTGTTCCACAGGAGTATGGTCGTAAAGCGCGTATGTCAGATTATCGGGGGTCATATTAACGAGGGTTCACTGTAGATGTCATTGCAACAAAAGTAGTAAAAGGAGGATAAGTCGATGAAAGATGTTGTTCCAGCCTCAGAACATCAGTTCCTTCATGGATAAGTCGACTTATCCCCTTATTGCATACAGCCACTAATCAATGCCTGACAAACGGCTGTGTGGCCTGAGCCTCACACTGTGGGCGAGGGTGACATTCTTAGCCCAGACAGCACTGTTACAGTACCCACAGTACCCAGACAGTACCCACCCAGTATTTGCCTTCTTGTTCTGCTCTGATACGTGCTACGTCCAGCAGACGGAGCCACACCGCTGCTCGGACCGCGTTGGGCACGCCCTTGTAGATTCTTCGCCGGAGCTACAGTAAAGAGAGAGAGCACGTATCACTGACCACATAATGCATCAAAGCTATTATATGTGGATTAGAGAGCTGTCCACGATGTGTAGGATGGAACGGTTAAAGGCACTGTAAAGCGATACAATTGACAATCTCGGAAAATTTATAGATAATCCGAGCTCGTCCGTCTCCGACATGACGACACGCATCTCAACCCCTTTTGTATATCTCACCAAACTACGAGACGTAGAAAAACAATTATTTCTCGGTCAATACTTTGGCGCGCGGTACAATGCGACAGCTTGGAGTTTTAGAAAGATCTATATTTTTTCTGCGCATATCCACGCGTCCAATGTTACAACCCCCTTTAAAATAATCACGACTGCCACACTACAGTACTGTCTCATATATTCTCGCCAATTGCTGGACCTTCTTTGAACATCTCTGGGTGATAGAGAGAGCCAGTGTTGTTCTCACCATCAGCTGCTCAAACTTGGAACAACCAACTGTTCCACAACTCACAGCCTTTGGGATATCCCAAAAACACTGCATCAGGAATCTCATTAACGTCTGGTCTTAAATTCTAGCTCCAAGTTCAAAATGATTTAAAGGGACAGTCGCATCCGTTCCAGTCGATTTCGGGACTACCTATAGTGTCACTTCATTCTTCGTGGACCCACTGAACGCAGTATTGAAAATCCCGCACGAAAAGAGTGGCGTAGTTTGACTTATTCGATGGAATGTATGACAGGAGCAGACGCCGGACGTTGAGAGTATGCTGGAATTCCCTCTGTGGAAAAACTACAAAACAGCATTTCTAAGAACCAAGGAGGGCGTGACCTTGAGAAGAGGAATGCCGCGGTCATGTAGGCATCTGGACAGTGCCTTTCTCCTCTGACTCCCCTCACTTACACCCTCACACCCTTTCACCCTCTCGCTCATCTGCTAAGGGAGTGGCATCACGCTGCCGAAATGCCGCGGCCGTGCGGGCATCTGGACGGTGCCTTTCTCCTCTGACTCCCCTCACTTTCACCCTTTCACCCTCTCACTCATCTGCTAAGGGAGTGGCGTCACGCTGCCGGAATGCTGCGGCCGTGCGGTCATCTGGACGGTGCCTTTCTCCTCTGACTCCCCTCATTTTCACCCTCACACTCATCTGCCAAGGAAGTGGCGTCACGCCACCAGAGCCCCTGAAGCTGCGGAAGCAGCGCCGATTTAAAAAAAAAATTACCTAGTTTAATATCGAAACATTTTTTGAGACAAAAACATAAGCCAAGAAGGTTGTCAGCCGATTCCGAGCATAGTGGTATCGGTTTTGTAGACGGGTTTCCGGATGCGACTGTCCTTTTAAAGTACACACATTCAAAACACATACGAACAACAATGCGCAACCAAGGAGCCACAAAATAAATAAAATGGACTACGCAGGCGCCCTTCATGCACAAGCGTGCATTTTGCAGTGTATCCCACCGGTTTCTGCTTAAAGGGACAGCATCGACAGACTTTCACATTGTAATTGCATCCGACTGTGAGATACAATGGAGAAATATTTCGCACAGTGACTCTACTCTGGCCATCGCAAGAAAACGTGCAACAGTTTTCAGCTTTGGCTTTGGGTCGTAGCTTTAAAGAACCACAGAAAGCATTTTAGTGCTTAGTGACGCTAACACAGAATTAAAAAAAAAAAAGGAAAGCATTTCAGTCACTAGCCTTTTTTTAAACCAAGCCATTAACCTACCTACAAAAATGCACTATGCAAAGTGATTCATACGACAGACGCATAAATATCGCAGAATTCAATATCAAAAAATCGGGACCGTGCGCAACTGTGACAATGCCCGAAACTAGCCGCCCGGGTCATTTTTGACGTCATTACGGAACAGCCGGCTGATTGGTTTAGAGAAACGTCGTCTGCTACACGAGGAGTGATACAGGAGAGAACCGGGAAAAAAAAAAAAAGAAATCCTCCAACCCCGACTGGAGCGCATCCACTCTTCTAATCGTGATGACGTCACCGGTGACGTTTTTCCTCCTCTTGATTTCGCCCTGCAGAACGAGTTGAGCTGGAAAGTGCACGTCGCTGTTCGGGTGCACTTTTTTCTAAGAAAAATATTGCGTACGGATAATTTTTGTGTGTTTAGTTTACAAGTCACATCCAAGATGGCTTTCTGGGCTCTTTTAAGCTCTCTCCCCTTATGTGAGGGTTACACTGCAAGACTATCTACGTGTGGTACGCTACTGCAGACAAAAAACCGTAGCAAGCATGTGGCCACTACCTAACACAAAGGGGCAGCCATAAACCTACCTTGGCTGTATATTTTGTGTTCTTAAAGCGATCCTGGCAGAAAACAGTACACAACCATGTGTTAGAGAGTAGAACACTTTCACAATGGCATTATCAGACTTATGCATGGGTTTATGGAAACTGCTAAATATTTTTTGCAGCCCATCTGGTGGCCTTTTTTTTCACCCCTTTTTTTGTCCACGGGTCTCTGCAGTGAACGACAGCTACAAGTTCGTCAAGGTGGCCACTAAGGGGTGCTTAACTGCCAATCGTGGGAAGGTTACTTAAAAATAGCACCGAAGTTACAGCCAGCTTGTCAAAACAGTTTTTCCAGTTATTTTTCTTTTGCATAACTAGTCGCATCTACAAGCACCAGGTTGAAGTAATTTGTTACTTTACAACTACCTTTAATGAAATGAAATCTGTGTGTGCGCGCAAGTAAATGCCACTTTCAAAAACCTAATTTCAGCCCCGGCATTCTTTAACCGCAACTAAATTACATTATATGTAAGCAGTAGTTCTTTTTTCAAGCTATAGTCATTAAGCCTCCATCACTTTAGTCACATTTCCCACACTAAAAGTTTGTAGAGGAGCTTCAACAGGAGTGCTGGACCTTTCTCAGTATAAAGTTCCGTGAGCAACTTCATCACAGTTAAATTCTAAAGCTACTTTCACTAAAAGTGGTAACTAAGTACAGTTTGCAGTTCAGTTTTAATCTCTTCAATTAATTAGGAAGCACGTTTAGACCTAGGTACGGTAAGAAGTTACCTTTAACTTAATAACTGTCACAACCACCAAAGTTTGTAGCTACCCAAGACTGGCCCCCGCACGTACAAAAATGTCCATAATTGCAAGTATGGAAAAAAGACATTTCTATTGAATTTCTATTAAAAATTTCTATTTACCAACCTTTTCCGTGGTTGGATAGTATTTATCCCACGATCCCAGCATCTTGAGCCATTTGCCAATGCGGATGTTCTCCTGGTCCCGAACCTGAAAAGCACCGTGTCGTTATTGACCCCGTCTCGGGAGTGACCCCGTCCTTTTCTTCCACCTTTGCCTCATGGTCAGTGTATCTGTCGGGTAACCTGTGGTTGCTGCAAAAAACAATACGGAACGTGTATTCCGCAGCCCACTTGTCACTGGCCGACTCACTGTATGAAGCCATATTTGTCGGTGACGTGGTAGAGCTCGAACTTGGGGTCTTCCCAGGGGTCGACCACATTGTCCCTTCCCCGGTCGTAGCGGGCAACAATGGCCACGCGCTCTTCCGCAGCCCTTTCCAAGATTTCCTCTTCAGAGAGGTTCCCGTTACCTGAAGCATCCACACACAGTGTTGTGAGACTGGACTACTTTTTTTTTTTTCTTTCGCGAAACGAAACGGAAAAAAACTAACTCATTATCTGTGCACAGATGGACAGCCAGCACTGGGCATTCTCGTTTTGGGCACAGTGGATGAGAGCCTAATCCATCCATGCACGGCCAGGCCTTGAAGAAAAATGAAAGAGCTGTTCGATTACCACCGAAATAGACCGCACCATTGTGGTCTGAAATCAAAAACACTTTCAACGGGATATAGTGTCAGAGATGTGGGTTCTGCAACATTGTAGGTCACCACATTCCGGGCGCGATTCTTTCACGTCCGACCGTTTGAGCAGCGACGATGATCGTGGATTATATGCTTTATCGACCCAGCTCCGTTAGTGACTCTAGTCAGGATTTGTATGCACGAAGTACACATTATATAGATCCGGGGACACAGTTGCATGTTCAACACTTACTGCATCGGACAATCGCGCTAAAAATTTGACCAGCAAAGCCACGGGAAGACACACACCTTCACGGTATGGGTGTGTGATGTCCAATTTATGAGTATATATTCATTTTGGTTCAAGATTTGCATAACCCATAGTCACTGGTAGGCAAGAAAATGGGACAGATAATCGGCAACCGATCGCCCTCAATTCAATTGGAACGGTGACAGGGGCAAGGCACATCTCTGCAGCAGCATGAGGCTTCAATATTGCCGCGATGACAACACGAGCAGTAGGACGTTGGTATTCTGAGCTCCTAAAGCTAGGACATCAGAAAACTGACAGTGTCTAACCCTAACAATATCGACCACTAAAAAAACCAACAGTGTCACCCCAGCTCGACAGGAAGATCGTCTGCTCGCTTTAACGTCACCTCGTCATTTACGTTCTCATTACGCTTACCTGAAAAATCCACGTATGTCATCCGATTTCCGGGATGGTTCTCGTCTCATAAAATGTATTAAATAACACGAATAGCGGAACTCGGAAGCCAACATAAATACAGCATGGCGCATCCGCCTCTCGGTGTCACGTGACCAACGCCGTACCTGCCACCTGGAGGTGGTCGATTTTTGGCATGAGCATACAACAAAACAGCTAACTTGCACACCACGTTTACATTCACTTTGGACCAACAAAAGACGAGAGTTACACTTACTGGATAGTGTCGCTTGCTGATGGTGCGGGGGCGGTTGAGCGATCGCCCCCCTCTCCCCCCACCTGCCCCGTAAAAGCGTCAGCCACTGCTATGATGGCAGGGGCAGCAGATGGCAGGTTTCTTTGTCGGAGCGCGTAGTGGGGTAGGGGAGAGAGGTAAATCAAATATATAAACTGGCTTTTTAGGGGGGGGGGGGTTGTCCCTCCCCCCCTTGGCTCCCCCCGCCACTGTATGGTGGTGAGTGTGCATGCCCCTGGCACAAACACGCGGGCTTTATTACACAACAATGTCAGCTCGTCGACGTTTTGTGGTGTGATGTCTCAGGATCCGAGACGATAACTTTTCGCGCAAGCCAATCGTTCTTAAAGTATGTACAAAAGTTACACAGCTCCTTAGTCAAAAAACAAATTATGCGTGTAAGAAGGTCAAATAAAGACTGACACAACAAAAGGCATGTTACGGCAACACAACTTGTGTTCAGGCTATACAGTCTGACAAGGACAATGCAGGACGTTTCACAATATCAAATCTGACACATGCCAGCAGAATGTTCAGATCACAAGAGCGTTAGCATACACATAAACGTACAATTTGGAGTTGTATAAAGATTTGTGGCAGTTCAAGGCTTACAGGCGAGAGGAGAAAAGGCAGACCGGAGAGACGTGCGTCATAAATTTAATATAAATTGAAAATCTACATTCGGCGTAGTCACGACAAAAATTAATTTACAAAGGTCGTACACACGAAAAGTGCGTCGCCTTGATGCGAAACACAGTCCAGAGATTGCATGGGTGTAGTTGCCGTTACCATTAACGTCGCTGCAACGTAATGGCAGCTCAGTTGAGCATCGTGTGCTTGTCGTAGATGTTCCGCCGCTGTTCTTGCACCTGGCGTTTCCACTTGTCCTGCTGTTGGCCAACCTTGTTGAGGACGCTGCTGCTCGAGCGACGAGTGCGCTGCTGTATCGCCGGCGGAGCCTCCTGAAAAATTTACGAATTTACGAAAGGAGTGGTGAAAGACTCCTTCACATTTTTTTTCTCTTCAGTTTTGGTCATGGCAGATTGTGCAACAAATAATAATTACTATAACGACAAATAATGTATGCCACGATTGTAGCTCAGCCCTAGCGCGCGACAGAGATGTCCTGCAGTTGCGAGGCACTTGCCCCAGGTGAGTAACTAGCACTTTAGAACTGACGACAAAGACGGGACACCCACCAGGCTGACTTCTTCGTTGACATGTTCCTGGTAAGCAGCTTTGTGCTTGTTGAGGAGAGGGTCCAAGCACATGAGGAAGAGCATGTAGACAGTGAGGAGCGAGATGACCCAGATGATGAGGATCACCAGCACCCGAATAGTGGTGGTGTTACGACGCTCGTAGCGGCACTTGCATCGCGGGCAGAACTCGCTCTCGCGACCTTTTATGTCGGTCGCCTGCGGCAGGACTACACCCTCACAGTCGCTGTCAATGATACAGGTAAAGAGATGGATCGCATGAGAACGCTTATATCTACAGGGTTAGTCTAGCAAACGTTACACATTTTGATCGCATCGTAAAAATAGAAGACGGGGTTTATCCTACACCAAACTTTGTAGACTGGTAGCCATTTGTCTGAAGTTTTGTTGGAATTTTTTGTGAGCATTATGGTCCTGTAGAAGAAAAATTAAAAATCAAGCAAAATTTCACTCTATGCATTTTCTATGGCCTATCTCGCTCAAAAGCCGCCATTATCTGCTGCGTCTGCTTCATTTTCATTTCACCCCACACACAGGTGGCACCAGCATACAGAACAAGACTAGAACAAGAGGATTGGTGCATAACGTCAGAATCGGCATGTGACATCGTTGTAGGCAGCGCTACCTGTGTGAAGTGATCTGAATGTGAAGCAGACACAAGAAAAAATGGCGGTGTTGGCGTGGGATAGGCCATTGAAAATGCATGGGGCGAGATTTTGCTTTATTTTTAATTTTCTTTCTACATGACTATAGCGCTTACAAAAATTCGAATGAAACTTCAGACACATGGCTATCAGTCTGCAAAGTCTAGGATGAATCAAACCTAGTCTTCTATTTTTACAGTGCGATCGAAATGTGTAACGTTTGCTAGAATAACCCTGTAGGTGTAACGTTGCAAAGCGTTTCAGTTAAGAGTTATAACAACTGTACTTCTCCAGCCTCTGTTGAATATCTGGGAGATGAATGTTAGAAGTAGAACCCCTGGTTGGGGGTTTGGGGACCTTTTCTATATCACTCACCAGCGTCTTGGTGATACATTCATGATGTACAGCTTTCTGTTGGTTTGCGACCCGCTGACGACGGCGGTGCTCGGACAGATGCACTTACATCGTACGTCTTCATATTGAGCCTGGAAATGAAAACGTTTCCTCCGTCGGTGTTCAAGATGGCAAGGAACACATGACAGAGGTGCATCGGGGGTGAAACTTACATCGGCAACAGCTGCGAAAACCGATATTGCTAGGAGAAAGCAAAAAACGTTCCGTATACATCCTGCTCCGCCCATTTTGGATTTCATGTGCTGGGTACGACGAGATTTTTTTTTACTGCTTTTTACGCAGCATTGTACAATGACTCCACATCGTTCATTTTCATAATACACCCCCACTAACCCAACCACCCAACCGACCTCACTAGTGTTGCACTACTGCCATAACCGCTGCTTCCGGTTGCTCAAATAGCCTCGTTCTCTCTTTACTACTCGCCCCAGTGTTGCTTTTGGATTGAGCGGATTTGCGAGCGTGTCCGACCGTGCCGCGGCGCACGGGTGCTCGGGGAGGCAGCGGGGATGCTGGATTCCGAAACCAGCTGCCTTGACAGCTGTAATATTGTGTGTAACAGCGCTCGTTATTGTTAATGCACACGAAAAATACAAGCGAAATAGGACCTGAGCGCACAAGGAAGATTTTACGTCAACATATTGCCTTGAGTTTGGGGGAAAACACAGGACGAGAAGAACACACGACCTCGTGAAGCAAAGCCTGCCTACTCCTGTTATGTTCCAGGAAGATTCTACGCGGGAGCCTTCTTATTGTCACTGCTACGATTTTTTAGCATCCAGGCTCTCAAGTTTACGGAAAGTTTAGCGTTCGCGCAATTTTCGCAATCTGAAAATGTGAAGTTCACACGGTCTATATATGTATCCCCTGATTATCACTGGCATATGTGCTACCAATATACTGCATGGTAGACAGACCCGTGAAGTCATTAATTACAAGTAATTCAGTTACTGTAATTAGATATACGTGGTTCTTCGTATATGCGACCCGGGATACAAGCTAATTTCAAATGAGTTATTTTTAAAAATTTCGTGTTAGCGCCGCGAAGCAACTTGTTGCTATGACCTGCGTACAGTCGTGAACAGATGGAGAGAGGACAGCAGGGAGGAGTGCGGGACAAGGGTTGGGTGGGGGGATATATTTATTAGACCAAAGGAAAACAAGAGGAAAAGGACAAGGATTCCATGCGTCCGACATGCATGGCCGACTTCATGGGGAACTGTGACGACATTCGTCTGGAACGTCTGCCGGAAAACCGGAAATTTCAATTGTTGAATCTCTTTCGCAATGTTCGCGACGTTTAATTACTCTTTGACGAAAGACTCGAAAGACAAGATCGATTGTCGTGGCTGGAACACTGTTGGCCGGCATGCCTACCAACCAAAGAATTCGTGAGCAACTGTTAGACATAAAAGGACCTCATCACAGTTCCGTTGCGCATCCAAGACAGACGTACACCCTTATCCACACCATCACTTGAAACGATCTGGTGTAACTTATGTCCGACAAGTCATTCGATGAGGAGGCTACTTGAAGTTTTACATTTGGGTGTCGCAAAAATTAAAGTGCTGCACCATATGTGACAAATAATTTGAAAGGTACCTGTCAACCCGCTTGAAACCTTCATGCCCCCACCCGTCGCCCCCTCTCGGTACGTCCATGATATTTTCTTACTACTTCGGGTACAACAGACATCCGTCAACTTCAAATCCAAATGACCGCTCAATTCTTGCTTCAAACACAGGCTGGTTGCACGAAGAGAAACCGTGACCACTTTGCGTCGATAAATAAATCGAAATATCGCGAAATTCTCAGCTAAAGAAATACCTAGAGGACATGTGAGAAAATTGAATGACGTGATCTTGAGTGTATAATATGTGGATTTGCACCGTAATCTAATGAAAACGTTCGTAACATAATGCAACCGTTATGACTATAGGTTTCGGAATCGGGCCTCTCAGGGCACGCGAGCGCCGCGAGCGGCAGAGATGTGCGGATGAGCCGGATTAGTGATCGAGGAGCAGTGGTTGGGCGGGCGGTAGCTTGCGCTACCTAGACTATAGAGGTGAATTGAAAGTTCGAACTAATTGACTACTGCAGTGCGCGGATTATAATTGACAAAATTATTCCTACGCCACCAATCATTGGGTCGGCCTTTTGTATTTTGTAATGGTTCGCCTCTCTTAACTTTGTCGTTTCGAAAACCCAATGCTACCATAAGTCCCATATCTCCTTACGCCGGCTGAATAGGCTGAATACCCTTACATTTCTTTGTTCATCAATATTCCATGCTTTACAGCGGGTCTCTTCTTCCTGCCCACCTATATCTTCCGGGATATTTAGCTAACATGGGCTTTCGTTCTTCTAACTAAGGAGGGAGGTACATAGCGCCATCTAGAGAACTAGTCCGACCCCAACTAGACCGTGTTCATGAGATGAGCAATACATGGAATACACTACTAACAACGGTGGAGATGCGATGCGTCCTATGACTCCTATCTGTCATTTGTTTCCATTATCGTGTTCGGTGGTGCAAAAGAAGTGTTGTGAGGCCGCATCCAGAGTTAAATGTAGTGTGTGTTTTACACAAACCCTAGCACCGCCTACAATGCAATTATCTTGGACAGTCATACCTAATGTGGACTAATATTGAACTTCGCGATTGGAGCGTTTCTGGTTTAGGCGTAAGGCTGCGTCCTGCGAATGGGGAAGCAACTTCGTGCCTCATCCTCCCGGGTGAAACTTAGATTTGCTTTAAATCGGTAAGTGATTTTTCATATTTGCCTTTTGGGGGCACCAGGTGGTCGAACGAACTTTTCTTACCCCGCACTTTCTTTGTTACGAGTGGAACAAAGGTTCTTACAATCGTCACAAAGCGTGCAAAGGAAAATGTTGAGTTTGGCGTCGGATGGCCACCTGAGAAGAGAATGGCATGTTATATTGTGTTACTTAGCGCTAGCGAGGTATCCGTTAGAGTTGATAAACGCGAGCTTGTTTCTCCGCGATGCTCCCAATGTGTCGGGTAAAGTGTCCTTTACAGGCAGCCGCGCAAAGTGGCACGCTTCTGATGTTATGAGTGATGGTATAACTAAAAACTGACTATTCCTATTTCGTTGTTCCTTTTCTCCATTTGGTTTGTCCAAGCTCTTTTGCTTTTACACCTCTCCGGCAATCCACGGTGCATGCGACTTATTAATTTTTAGTTTCTCGAGAAATATATTGCATCGTTGGATTTTAATTTATTGAGCCGTACCAAATTGTTAGTTGATATCGTCTGATGCCCTGAGGAGGGGGAAGAAAAGGGGGATCTTGTTCTCGCTCTGTACATACGACCATTACGTTGTGCAGGGTGTTTCACATCAGGGATTTTCCCAGCACCCCCTACACTCCCAAAATCTTGCCCCCCCCCCTCCACACCCCTCCAAATTGTCTGCCAGAAAGGCCCAAAAAAGCTGCAAATATGGGTGTCACCCCCCCCCCCCCGCCCCCCGAAGAGACTAAAATCCTGGGAATATCCCTGTAATTCACCTAACGCTTAAGAATAAAAGAAACTAAAAAAAAGAAGAAAAAAAAAAGAAAAATCGGATTGAAAATTCTATTTGTCGGAACACTTCCGATTACTTCCGATCACTTTGATTAAATTTAATTTGCGAGAAATTGAATTTTTCCAATTATAAACTCCGAAATTTGTCAAGTCAACCTCACCTTTTCTTTCTTTTTTCTTTTTTTTTTAATGCACGCAGAAAGCGCATGGCGGATTTACCCCATTCAATTGCAAGATACGTTCACTACTACAGTGGTAATAGCCGAAAAATAAAAAAGAAAAAAAAACTGCGAAGACCTTCATTTCGAGGCGCGCAAATTGACAGCTGTGCTCAGGTCACCGAAAGAAGCGATGAGAGGAGGCCATGTACCTGTATTTTCACTTTCCCTTTTCCAGACTTCTGCTGATAACAGCAGTATGGTTGCAACACAAGTTATCTGAAAGAAGAGCGAGGAGGAAACAGGAAGGGGCGGGTGACCGTTTTTCTTCCGCGGCATATCTTGCATTCATTTGACGGACTGCGCTTGGCCGACAATTTGCGCTCCTCGAAACAACGTTTCTCGCATTTTGTTTCCCCCGTATCTATTACCAAAACAGTAGGGAATGTATTTTAAATGCCACGGGAGAATGGATAATTCTGTGTAATTTCCTATACCTCTAATATTTCTTAGGAGCCTCTTGCTTCTAATTCTTCTAATACTTATTAGGAGACTGGACTGTGCTCCATTCTTGTTATTTTTTCGCTTCTCGGGAAAGAGCAACCCTCGACAGCTGGCACTCAGGGACGGTCGCATCCGGGCTATTTTTTTTTCGTCCGAAAAGTGCGTAGATATTAAATAAACCAATTTCAAAGGTCAGCGCTATTCCCCAGCTCGGCTCCGGCGGTGTGACGTCACTGCCTAAGCGGAGGAGTGAGAGAGCAGCGCCGTCCAAGATGGCCGCACGGCCGCGGCATTCCTTCTCTCAAGGTCGCGCCCTCATTGGTTCTTAGGGAGTGACGTTTTCTCGTTTTTCCAGAGAGGGAATCCCGGCATACTCTCAACATCCGGCGTCTGCTCTTGTCACGTATTCCATCGAATAGCAGTTAAACTACGCCACTACTTCTCGCGGGATTTTCGATATACCGTGGTCAGTGGTCCGCGAGGAATAAAATGACACTATAGTTTCAAAGTCAACTGGAACGGGCGACCGTCCCTTTAAAAGGGGTCGCAACGATGACCTCATGTTCCAAAGACATTCGTAATTCTCGTGGATTGTGCGCAGGTGATATGGAGGAGAGTTCAGCGTTAGAGAACGCCTGTCGCGAGAAGGACGCAGTAATCTCGACCCTGGAGAGGGAAGTCGCCGAACAGAAGGAGCTGCGAGCGCGGGATGCTCGCCAGGTGGAAACCAAGGCCCAGCGCATCAAGGAATGGGTGGCACATAAACTCAGGGAACTGGAACTTCAGAACGCGCATCTCCAGGTAATCATACAGAATTTCTCATCCAAGCTAGTAATTCTTCCGACTTCATTTTTCGCGAATTTCGCGAGTGCTGTTTTTCCGCGAAATGTTCCCCAAACGTGACTATACATTCGAATTCGCGAATTATTAAGACGGCGAAATTAACCACTCATACATAGATACGAAAGACATCTGCCTTTTAGGAGCAGAACCAGAAGTGCAACGAACAGCTGGAGTTGCTGAAGAGCCGTCTGCTCCAGCTATCTCAACTGAGCCTGGCCGACCAGCGACCTCTGGACGAGGACGAAGCCCCACCGGCTTACAGTGCTGTGGACTTCTCGCGTAAAACGAGGTACTGAAGAATTCTCCGTGCTATTGCGCCTTGTAGCACGACTTAGAAGGGTGCTCCTCACAGCAGACGATTCTTTGCATGCGTGATTGAAGCGTATAACCGCATTGTTCTGCATAATTCTAGACGGGTCTGTGTATTTAGGGTCTGACATATGTTTGGGGTTTGCTGCGTATGCCGCATAATAACCGTTCACACGATCGGTTGCTGTGCGGCGTACGCAGCAGGGTTAAATGACTTTAAAGGGGTCGAGGAACCCTCCCTAGCTGCATGCATTTAATGCACCGTTTTTATTGTACCACCACACAGCACAGTAAAGCCAATCACTGCGCAGAAGGATGACATTATTATTCCCGATTTGTGGAAGGCGTACACCTTTTTGTGACAATTTGTGACAGAAAAGCCACCAACTGGGACAGAACGATATCATTCGGGAATGGGGGGAGGGGGCGAAAAATTAATTAATGAAAATAATTATTAAAAATAAAATTAAAACAACTAAAATTATTATTAAGATGATTGTTATAAATACTTAAAATAAAAATTAATGAATTAAAAATCAAGAATTCCAGATCAATTAGAGGGTACGTGGTAACGGGTTTTACTACCTGAACATGTCAGATCCAAACCTACATGGTTCGTAAATGGTCACTAACAAATATTTTAATTAGCAGAAGCCGTAAAATGGTCTTCACTAATTTACCCTGCTAGTCAGTCGTCTGCTTCTCAAAAGAAGTCGAAATGTATCTCCTCATTCAGTGCATCCAATCCCCCGAGACATCCTCCCGGAGTGCGACTGGAGCGGAAACGTTACCGCGAGGTCTCAGTGGCCAGTTCGTCAGACATGGAGTCTCTGCAGGTGAGTCGCAACCCGATAATTCACCTTTGAGAGCCTAAAACGCATCTTAGATATGAACCACTGCCATCTTATGTCATGTCAAAATTGAAATATAGTATCAATTCAGTATTATGAATGAGGTAAAAATGTATTGTACGCAACTTGCCATAATGACTCGTCGATCAGATGGTAATGTGCTCGCTGACTTATTGCAAGGCTGCCCGCGTTACGGATTCATTGGGGTTTTCTGCGTCAAACTTCATTATGGTTTTCAGCTAGTGTACTCGAGTAAAAGAAGGCTATGACGAAAGCCCGAGTGTTGGGGAAATTTAAAGGGGTTGAGAAACCATGTGGAACCCACTAAATGTATGGCTCCATTTCATACATTGTAGTCCACGAACTCGACACGCAAAGTCCCACATTCGTCACGTGAATGTTTTTCTTTTTTTCTTTTTTTTTTGCAATTTTTTCGAGACACCTTAACGGTGGCTCCAAACAGCATTGAGAGATGTCAGCAGACAAACGGGAAGTGACGTTTTAGCCATGCACGCTTGCCCGAAGTACCCAAAGTCACTATACTGAAAGCTGTTCTCTGGTAAGCGATTCCCTCTTTGCAACAGCCTACATCGTCATGGAAACGGAAAAGTACGCACTTCCTTTCTCCATGATAAAACGTCACATAAAAAACGGGCAAGGAGGCGAAGAGTCGAGAGGGACGATGGAGCTCATCCAGAGCGTGACCTTTGGAGAGCAATAACTTCGTAACGCGGGATCGCAGAAATATAGCATTTTGTTGTGCATGTTTAGTACGTACCCATAAGCCAATATTTACAACGTTATTTCTTCATAAGTTGGAAATTGTTTCACAACCCCCTTTGAGTGTGTAACGCGGTTATTGGACATCTCTTTCATTGTTTGTCTGACGGCGCTAAAGGGTCACTATGGAGAAGTCTGGCCAGTCGCTTATTCCGTTCTGGAACAGCCTGTTCGAACCCCGCCGAGAATGCCACCAACACAGTGGCACGTTACAACTTGCTTATTCGCATCTGCCTCCGCGAAGGACTTAATAGGGCATGCCCAGTGGCAAGATTTTAGGTCATTAGAGAAGACTTAGGTGGGCAAAATGAATGCGCGCATTAAAATTGCATTACTCCAGCACTGCCTTTACGACAACACAATGAGTCGTCGTGTTTTCTGCACGTTGCGCGTGTTTGGTACGGTATCGTTCACTCCAAATTGTCATTATGAATATTATGATCATTATGAAAGCAGGCAGAGGACAGCCACAAGTTGGAGTTCCCCACACGCAAGGTTCCCCCGGACGAGGACCTTCACGACTATGCAGAGATCTATACGCCGAGCAAGGAAGTGGCAGAATTTACTCTGACGGAACGACCCCCGACACCACCCTTGCATCGCTTTCCTTCCTGGGTGAGCAGAATTGAATAGTCATTGAGAAAGATGCTTTATGGTACACCATTTATGGAGCAGGCGATGCACCGCCATCATATTTCTATTTTCACTTTGGTTCAGTTGATCTGGTATCTGGTTAAATTGCTGCGGCGCAATATAATCTCACATACGTTTCCCGTATCCGGTTTGACAAAAGGGGACTATGTATAAATTTCCTGATCTCAATGTTGCTGCAATGTTGCAATGCATTGCTATCTTGCAATGTTGTTGTATTGCTGAAGTTGAACTGGTGTCGTAAAGGAATCCCGCATCTACGAAGTGGCCACCAATGGGATAAGCAGGTCCTTCACACCTGTGCCATCAGGTAAGAACACCATCATTTGTGAGGCCGGTGCAGACAATCATATCTGCGGCTTGCCAGGGTCGAGCGGGATCTCTACGCTGGAGAGTCGCACGAATGGTGGGGCCTTCACGCAGCTCAACGTGCCCGTCTACGCTGCCATCAAGGGGGTGAGTCATAACTCTCTCTGACGGCGGAAAAGCAACAGATTTTGAAGAACTTAGTGTGGGTAACACAGGACACAAGATAGAGCAGACAAAGACAGGGCAGGTGCAACTTACAAGCAACCCAAAGAACAGCTTTTTCCTGTCTCGGGGATATCGCTAACCAAGGCCAGTACGAGCATGTAAGATGACAAAACAGTTTAGGAATTTTTGGGGTACTAGTTGAGTAGAAAGTCAAGTTCCTTATCTAGAAGGGAAACAGACTCCTCCTCACTAATATATATTATCTTTCTGTCTCTATCTTGTGTTCTGTGTCACCTGCACTAAGTCATTCGAAAGCCATATGGCCATAAGTACGGCTGCCATATTTCAAATGGCCATGTACCAACTATCCCAACGTTCTACGCTTCACTAAAACATCATTTGGGCTTGTCGGAAGATTGAGTCGATGATGTTAAAAGCGCTAAAACCACTGCGGGACACTGAAGGATACGCACACAAAACACTGATCATGCACAGTGTTGTGTGTGTGTGTGTTCGTATGTGTCCTGTGTTCCGCAGTGGGTTTTTGCGCGTTTAACATAATGAATTCTACGCTTCCAAGCAACAGAGTGTTTTCTTTTTTCTCCACCAGAGAGCGTCGCAAATCCGTTCCGTGCCCTTCACGGGCGACTCGTCCGATTCTTCGGACAACGAAGAGAACACGCGTGCCACAACGAGCGGCGCCGACACGGAGTCCACTCTGTCCACGTACAGTCCCCGTGGAACGTGCTCACCTATCAAGTACAGAGGTAACTGTTCACTGCACCAAAAGGACGAGTTGTACGTCCAACTTCAGAAGGGCTAGGACTTGGGGGTTCCAACTTTCAGTCACTGTTCCGGGGTTCAAAGACACTGGAACCACTGCAAGACACTCAATGTTAGCTTTAACAAAGTTCATGATGTTAAAAGCGCTAAAACCACTGCGGGACACCGAAGGACACACACACAACACCATGCATGATCAGTGTTTTGTGTGCGTATCCTTCGGTGTCCCGCAGTGGTTTTAGCGCTTTTATTAACATCATGAACTGCCACAATGAATTCTACGCTTCTAAGCAACAGAGTGTTTTCTTTTTCTCCACCAGAGAGCGTCACAAATCTGTTCCGTGCCCTTCACAGGCGACAGGCAAAGTATATGTTACCCTATTGTAAATGATTTGTGGACCCTACCACTATGGGACCCGAAAGAGTGGAGTCAATTCAGCAAGATGGATAGATTGAGGACAGTTCAGAATTGGGGTAGTTGTTGTAGATCAAGATTGAGCATACTGGCAGCGCACAAGACACAAGGGAAGAACCAGACAAACACTTCGCTGCAAAGTGTTCACCCTTGTTTGGGTGAACTCCTAGTTCTTCCCTTGTGTCTTGTGGACTGTCAGTATGCTCAACCTTAATGCATCGGTTCTCTCTACCTCAGGGGCTATATTACGGGTCTAGATGGAAGCTTAGCATTTGCTTACTGTTGAATAGTATCCCGACAATGCTAGACTGTTGAATATGTTGTCTACAGAAATTGTGGACCTAATACTTACGGGATGACCCCAAGGGGACCTCTGCCTCTGTACATATGCAATGTTAGATCGTAATATCTACTCTGGCAAGTAAATATTTTTAATTTGGCAAACCATCATTGAATCACTATCAAATCATTGCAGACACGTCGGCAGAGTCAGTGTTGTCGGAGGACTACGCTGTACCGCCGGACGCGATATCGACTGACGCCATCAGTACAGATTCCCTAGACCCCTTGGTTGAGTGCAGCCCAAGAAAGGTTTTTTTTCCATTAAAAAAAACAAAGAGGGGAGAAAACTAAAGGAAATTCCATTCCCATCGTTTTAGGAATCGCTGGAAAAAAGCGGGTATCTCACGAAGCTGGGCGGGAAGCTGAAGACGTGGAAAAGGCGATGGTTTGTGCTCAAGAATGGAGCATTGCGTTACTACAAGTCTCAGGTAAGTGGAGCGAAAAAAAGAACATATACGTAGCATTCTACTAGTTACCAATTAATTAACGATGCATAATGGGGCACAGCAAGCCTAAACCTACGGCATGAGGATGTATGTATGTATTACAGTGTGACGTGAACAGAAAACCGCAGGGCCAGATCGCTCTTGACCAGGTGTGCCGAGTGACAAGGGCTGAGGGGGCCACAACATTTGAGGTGAGTGGGAACACACCCTCTCCCATATTTACTACGACAGTGATTGCGACGACAATTGGGATGTTAGGGTCCTGGGGGCTGACGCCGTTGGATGAGCACATTTTATGAAATTGCATCTCAGCTGCTTTACAGTTCTTTTAAGTTTATTTATTACTACTTACGAGACCAGTAGTTATAAAGACGATACTCGTGCCAGAGAAAAAAAAAAGAGTATCAAGGAACAATTGCCTATACTTGTGGAACGGAAAGTTGACACATCCGCACGCACACGTCACACATGTCAATGTTGATATGTCGACAGATTGCCACAGAGAAGAGGTCCTTCTATTTAACCGCCGACTCCGCTTCAGCCATGGAAGAATGGGTCAAGGGTAAGGGACCTGCTTGCTTGTAATTCATATTGGTGCATTCCATTCAAGTGGGTCACATATGTGGGTATTGAAGGAGTTAGGGATTATTTGAGGACATATACTCCTCACCTGCTGAGAAGATTGTCAAATCTCCAATGGACAAGTTTTCAGACTGATATTAGAGCTATGTTAGATGCTACGAAAATAAATGAGAGTTTTATGCGGATGAGAAAGTGTTAGCACAATGAGAATGTCGGTGACAAAATGGCCTCCAATGTTGGTGACTAAATGGCCTCCAACGTACAGTTCTCCAAAGTGTCCTGCGGAGGAATGCCACGAGACTCTTGCTGAGTCGAGAGGACCACAAGCCAGCGATAGAAGGATGGCTCACGAAGGTACCATTCTTATTATCTTCCTCGATCACTCTTATCCTCACACATTTTACGCGGATCAGGTGAAGCACGGTCACCCGCGCCGAGTTTGGTGCGTGCTCATCGGCAGGCTGTTGCTCTACTTCAAGACGGCCAGTGACACGGTGAGAGAGAAAATTGTCTCTGGCTCAGATGCTGAGCAGGCGACATTGCAGACACCCATGGGGCAGATCAACATGCGGGATGCTCACGTGGAGGAAGTGGTGCACATGTCAGACAGTGATGAGGAGGGTGAAGAAGGAGGGTGTTCCCAGTTCACCATTGGCATCTTCCCGCCACATCAAAGCCCTACTTATCTGCTCATGGCCAACAAGCAGGAACTGGTACTAGTATATAGAGCAGCCTTCTTCTTTTTCTTTTCTTTTCCTTTTAAAGGAGCACTGAGGTGACCCCCATGCGTGCGAGGGCTCTGTTCCGCACACCTTTAAAAAAATCCTCAACTCGTGAAAAGAGCGTATCGGAGGACGAGGGAACGTCGTGACGGAACATGGTCCCCGGGCACGTGACTCGTGATGTAGAGCGGCACAGCACAAGTAGGTGTAAGCTAGAGTCACTACATAGGGAGCAGAGTAGCGACACTGAGCAACACCGGCGAGCCGGCCCCTCGTCTTGGGTCCGGTGCGGCTGTGTCGCCTAGCAATGGGATGCCAATCTCCCCTTTCTCCGGTGCAGAACAACGTGCAGTCGAGCCAGCTCGCAACCCGGGAAACCGGTTTTGGATGGAGGTGACTCAACATGGGCGGCGAGTTCTTGGAAGGAAAAACCACGTGACACGATTGGCCCAATCGCGCACAACGAACGGCGGCTCCAGCGCGGAAGAGGAATGCGACATACTCTGTACCCCTATTTAGTGACTCTAGTGTAACCGTGTATTCACACGAGCGACATCCTCACGGAATATTCTAGTGGAAGAAAAAGCGAAAACGCTGCTCACAGAGCCGAAGTTCCGTCCCGTGTTATGTCGAGCATTCACACGGTACGGAGTATCGGGAGTGGCGTACTACGCATTTAGCAGACGACACTTGGCAGACGACACCGCCAGCGTGTTTTCCTGTCATCTGCTACGGAATATCTTGTGGCTGTGTGGCAGGATATTCCCCACGGTTAGCAGTGTACGTGAAGACACGACACTGAGCGCTCGTTCTCACGTGACAGCATAAAGCTACGACGCTTTTCGCATCTTCCGCTTCTGGGGTAACGTCGCTCGTGTGAATACATGGTAAGTCGCACGTGAGCTGAGGAGAAAGAAACAAAGACAAAAAAAGCTTTCCTACGTCACACGGAGGATCGTGTCGGTCGTCCGCGGATGCTTTCTCCACCTGTTCTCGTAAATCTGATCGCACAGTTATAATACACCACACAGAGCGAAAATATTTTGCATGGTGGCGCTCCAGACATACAGCTTGACGAATGAGACGGGGTTTCAAACTACGTTAAATATCACCCGATTGCTCCTCTAAGATGTACGAAAGGGCACCGCTGAAAACAGATTTTGTACCACATGGGCTTTTGCAGGACACGTGGCTCTACCACTTCACCGTGGTGTCGTCGGGCGAGAACATCGCGGGTACATCGTACGAACAGCTCATCAGCAAACTCATGGAAGTGGACGGAGATGAGGGTAGGTCTGGCAGCAGAAACCGGGGTGCGGGGTACTATAGGCCGCAAGGTACCCTCACAAGGTTACGTGAGGTAGATTTTCTTTTTTGAAGAATGAGGTGCATGTATAGTATGACCTGAGGATTGAGGTGAGGCAAGTAAAGAACAAGACGGGACTTTTGCTGTCCCTGTTTGGAGATCTAGTGAGGTCAGTCTTTCAGCCCCCTGTGAGGACTAATTTCTCTGAGGCAAGATTGGACGATTAAGCTGTAAATAATCTATTCCTGCAGGCAGTGTCATCTGGAAACACCCTCTCCTCCTCTATTCTAAGGAGAGTATATCGCAACCACTGACGACGCTGCCTTCAGAAGCCCTGCAGACCGAGGCCGTCAAGCTGTTTAAAGTAAGGAGTCGATCTAATCATTAAATTCTACCCGACACAGGCGATAGGTGGCGGAAGTCATTTTTAAAAGTGAAAACTGTCGACTCGTGTGATTGTGTGGCTACAATCTCATGATGACCATTTCTCGAACCACAGTCAATCCAGCTGTTCATCTCGGTGCCATTAGATGCTTCTGGCATTGACTACCATGTCGCCCTGGCCCAAAATGCCCTGGCTCAGTGTTTGGGATCACCTGAACTGCAGAATGAACTCGTCTGTCAACTCATCAAGCAGACGTCCCGCCACTCACAGCAGAAAGTAGGAGTCCAGGTAGATATCTTCAGGGCACGTTCTCTAACTGTTAATAGTACACGTGAGTGCGATGAAAAGAAAATCAATATGGAAAAATGTAACGACTAAATAAAGATAAAATTTGAAAAATCCTACAGTTATCGAAGGTGGCAGTGCAACGCAAGAAGTCAAAATAACGGCACTCATAACATGTAACGAAGAACAATTTATTGTATCTTTCTGAGATGTAATGGTGTTCAGGAATGTCCTAGTCCACTAGTGCAGTTGCTCTAGTGACGTAAACAGTCATTACCACGCAAGTCTTTGATTCGTCAACGAGTTTCACTGGGTTTTATTCCCATTATAGCACTTAAGAAACAAACGATATAAGGAACTTTACACTGAAGAATAACAGGCCTTTTTTTTTATAAGGCAGCTTTTTCGTTGTTCATGCTCGCAGGCACCTTGATGCTTGTGTTGTGTTCATTTACATTATCTTTTTTGCATTCCTGCATCATGCTGCCACCTGTCGTACCCTTTTGAAACAATCAGTATCAGTGTTGCTGACTTACAGAAAAAATGAGCGGTGTCATTTTCGCTCGACTCACATTTGGACATCTCCTATCACCTACTATGGGCCTCAATTCATATGTACATCTTGCTCCTTGACAGCAACTTCTCCTGTGTGCAACCCAGTCTTTGTTCTTGTGCGACACGTCATCATCATCTTCAACGGACAAAGGATCCCCAACATCTTCTTGCCCACCCGAGAAGACCCCCTGTCCTGAAAGCAAGCTCAATCCTCCCCAGTTTGTTTTCATTCAAGGCTGGCAACTTCTAGCACTCACCGTCTCGCTCTTTGTGCCTCGCAAGCGGACCCTCTGGTACCTGCGGAAACACTTACGTCGAAACGCCCATGTCAGGTGTGTGACGCATTCAGTAGTGCGGAAGGGTCGAAAAAGTGTCGCATCTAAAAGACGGCATGTCGTGCAGGACGGAGCCGGGCAAGTATTCCATCTTTTGCTTACGAGCCCTGGAACGAGCACTGAGCAACGGAGAACGAGCGTGCAAGCCTTCTCGCATGGAAGTGCTCAGCATATTGCTCAAGAATCCTTTCCACCATTCCAACCCACACAGCATTCCAGTACACTTCCTCAATGGCACATACTTGGTAATTCTTCAGTATCCTTGCCTTTAGTACATAATTTTTGCTGTTCTATTAATAATACATAATTCTATTTTTTTTTTTAATTTCCATTTACTAAGGTGGTTGGGTTTGACGGCTCGACGACGGTGGAGGAGTTCATTCAGACCCTCAACACGGAGGCTGGGATCCGCGACACGTCGCAATCGGGCTTCGCCCTCTACAGCGACGATCCCATCGACAAGACGGTCGAACACTGCCTCAACCACTCCACTAAGGTTCAAACTTTTTTTTTGACATTCCCATTTTTTTTGTAGCTCCAAAAAACTGAACGTGTAGTATGTACGTATATGAGTTCATGTGTGTGTGTCTTGGTTGGACTTTTGTGAAAAGCATTGAACGCGGCTTGCAACCTGTAATCCGCGGAAGACATAGCAAGGCTGATGATATGTGGAAAGTGTACACCCCTTTAATTTCGAACCAGTCTGAAATGTGAACATGGAACAATGTGAACATGTGAACAATGATGAACATGGCAGACACCAATGCGTGAGATCAACACAGCTTGTACCGACAATACTGAGTATATAGCCTCTGTGCAAAGCAGCACCCACGTCCTTGCTGTGCATGTTTTACCGGAGAGACTTAACTTTCATGCTGACGTACGTGTTTGTTGCTTGCATGCATGTGGGTCTGCATGCTGCGAGGGCGGGCGTTCATGTACAGCTCCGGTCAATCTTAATAATAACGCTGAAAAAAATTCGGTCTCATTTCCCAGCACGATAACAGCCACCCTTGGAGCAATGGGGGAACATTAAGTGAACAAAGTCCTCGCGTTAAACTAACAAAATAGTTTTGTCCAACTAAGATTTCCTCATGACCCCAAGGATTGCTGCAATCGCGCTCAGGAGCGAGGCCACAAGTTTTTCGGTGTTATTATTAAGGTTGACCGGAGCTGTACATTGCGCCAAAAACGACTTCATTCATAGTTGTGATTATAACATTGTGTCAATATTTTGTGATTTTCCTTAGAAGCCAGAATCTCTCCTTTCGGAAGAGCCCTTTTTGCACTGTTCCATCAAGGTTTGTGTTGCGCATCATATTATTATTGCGCATTCGTACTATATTGCGCATTATTGTGTTGTGTTGCGGGAAGAAAAAGAGCTGGGTTAATTACATACTATAGTTACATTACTGGGTCATCACATTCGCAGCTCTGCGACATCATCTCGAGATGGGAGCAGGCGTTACGCGAAAAACAGTTGGGCAAGTTCGAGAACACACGCGTCATCAAGCTCACTTACAAGAACAGGTGACTCATTTACAGTGTATCTTCTACACCTTCATGTACGTACTTACTCACATTTTTGGATGCGCTCGCGTATTGAACGCTCCCCAAACTTCAGCACCGAAAATGCTGGTCGTACCCTTTTCTTCCCCACATTTTTAAAAGAACCCCGACTTTAGTAGCATGGCCGCTCGTATCGTGCAGCCAATGGGAATGAGTGCCTGGCGGCAGAGTGATGAACGACTAATGCGACAAACCGAGGAGCATTTCGCTCACGCTTAATGGAATGGAATATGATTTGGTGGTGGAGAATCACGACGATGAGGGGGCAATCACGAGAGAAAATCGCAATATGTTCAATAGACGAGTTCAGAAAATCCCAGTGTTCTTTGCGCACGCATTGCATCCTGGGAGCTTGCTGAGCGGGGGAACGAGGAAGGATAATCCTTCACATTTCGCTTTTGCTGGCCTTGACACGTCGTGAACAATGGACCGGTAGGGAAGATATCGGAACAGTTCGGAGGCCACCCGTTCCTTTCGTATTAGTAAACTCCCACAGTTCAAAGCGACGCTAAGCACTCTGGGATTTTATGAACTCGTCTGATCCGGGGAGATCGCCGTTGATATCTCTGCATAAAACGGGAGTTAAGTGTACCTTAAGTGTTGGGTTCCCATTTTCCCTCTCGTATTGAACGCACTCCCTCAGTGGCGCAATCTTTTTGGGTAGAAAATTTGCGTCTTACACATGAGTAATGTTATGCGTCTTACACGTCAGTAATGCTATGTTGGAAAAGATAATTGAACATGCACACTCAAGATGATGGATGTGCAGGTTGTGCTTCCATCAGATGCTCAAGGCAGAAACAGATAAGGAGCGGTTGCTGACGGCCTACTACATCAACGAGGAGGTGATACAGGGCAAGTTCCCCCTCACCAAGAACCTGTCTCTCGAACTGGCCGCATTAATGGCGCAGGTCAGCAACGATAATGTCTCGAGCAGGGTCCACGTTGTAAAGGGTGCCTTTACTGATGAGTTCGTGCATCGCAGATCGAATTCGGAGACTACAACGGTGGACGGGCCAGCGGCACACCCAAGCTGGACCCGCTACAGCAGCTTCAACAAGTGGTGGACAGTTTCTTTCCTCGCCAGTTCGTCAAACCCAACCAGGAAAAGTTGAGGACAGTCCCCACGCTCTGAGCTTTCCCGCCAATTTTAATCCAAGTGCCAGCTAAATTAATCCATGTGCCATGCAAACCTTATGGGGCATGGATTAATTTAGCTGGCACTTGGATTAAAATCGCCAGGAAAAGCTGTAGAATTTCAGTTAACCTCAAACTATGACTAGAATTGCATGCAGTTATAATATCAGCTGTTACATAATGCAGTTATGTAATCAATTAAAATAACAGCATTGTATATTGGCAAAGAGCAAAGTATTTGATTTCCTTACTTACATTGACCCCCCCTCCCCTTAATGTCCCGTCTTGGGGTGTCAGAGGAATGTTGTCAAGGTACCGACTATCAGTGATGGCCAGTAGTTAACTACTAAACTACTAGTTAAACTACCTGATTGTAGTTATCAACTACTTGCAGAAATGTAGTGTGCAACTACTAGTTAAACTACTATTTTGAGTAGTTAACTACAGTAGTTACGTTATTGCAGGCGCCAACTACCTCCGATTTTCCTGCAGGCTTTACGGCACGATTGTGCTTCCGACTTTTACCTCGAGCTACTTGAGCAATTGTGCCACGCATGTGTACTAAGGCTTCACTTTTATCACTGCTTGTGATTCATGTTTAGGTGTCCGAGAACACTATAGAATGGGATTGGTGTTGACGGGCAACGTTAAGTAGGTAGAGATGTGGTTAGAATACACTGTAGTAGTTAAAAGAGGTAGTTATAGTTAAACTACTGTAGAACTAGTTAATGACCATCAGGGCGTGACTATACGTATGTAAGCAGTACTGTCTCTGCCACATTCCCTAGATCCATGTATCCATGTAGGGGAGAGGGTAAAAACTCGAGGTAAGCACCACTTGATGTCTTCTAGGTGGACGATGGAAGCCATCAGAGACAAATGGGAGACCCTCAAAGGGCGCAGTGTTCAGGACTGCGTACGCATCTACCTCAACTGCGTACGAAAGTGGTCGTACTGCGGAGCCAAGCTCTTCCACGCTAAAGTGAGTCTCAAAGATACTTCTAGACTAAATGGGGCTCTGTCCTTTCTCAGCCTCAGTGCTCGTATAGTGTCTGTAGCAGTCGAAACAAGCTGCTCTCAGCTGCACAGGCAGTCACTCGTAGCTATAGGCTCTTCGCACTTAAAATCGTCCCCAACAATTGGCTCACTAAAAAAATATGTTTTAGTGTTTGTACTATACAAGCATAGTTATATAACCCTGTTATAAACACGATTTCCTGTGGACCAGTCCTATGGATTGTCTAAGATTGTCTAAAGCAATTCTGGTTGCGTATGAAACAACAAAAATGTGTGGAATAGTACCTGGTTGGGAAAAATGGCAGGGCATTGGAAGCCTCGACGAAATGACGTTACGGAACTGATGCGTGGAAAATATTGCGATACCCGAGTAACTTAGTTTTGTAAGTGTAAGAGGGAATGTATGTCCGCGTCTACCTCTGGTGATTCAGGCAGAACTGAAGTTAGCTCGATGAATGTGCAGCTGAAGACAAAGGATCAACAACCAGTGTGGTTAGCAGTCACGGAAGACGGCGTCTCCCTGCTTAGCTCTGTAAACATGGTAAGTAAACACTGTAAACATGGTAAAACTTGTACAAAAAACTGGAAAAGACATTGCAGTATGTATGTAGTTGCTGTATCCAGTGCTTCATCTGTTATCAAAGGAATGCATAAATGTATCAGTAGTTACTGAAGTGACTGTGGTGCGTACAATATTTTTTCTTTCAGCAACCATGGACGACGTACCCGTACTCCTGCATAATGACTTTTGGTGGCTGTCGAGATGACCTCATGCTCGTCGTCTGCCCCAAGGATGCGGACGCCTGCACCGAGAAACTCCTGTTTGCTATGGCCAAGCCAAAGGTGAGAATGCTGGGACACCGCAGGGTTACGAAAGGCGCGTTTGTGAGCTTCCCAGCACGAAACTGAGCTCTCCCCTTCCGCGTAGATACTGGAACTGACTTTGCTCATCGCCGACTACATGAACGCCCTGAAAACGGCGACTCCAGCATCGCCGCTTACCGGCACCCTGAGCCGACTGGAACACACCAGGGCCAAAGTCCGAAGTACCGACACGAGCCGTCGTTCCGAATTTGGGAGCTCCTGACAGTCGCCTTCCACGACTCCGCGGAAGAAACGGGACTCGTCTGCTACTCACGGTCGAGCGACTTGGAAGTAGTCACCGGCCATTGAGTGAACGTTACGTGGGTAATTGAGTAGAGACAGAGGCTCAATTGATCGAGCACATTCCAACGATGTGACAAAAGGGTTGCATGGGGGTGAGGAGGAGGGCATCTAGGGGCAACAGAATTGCCCCCCCTTCTAAGAAAGGAAGGTAAGGTGGGCGCTGCACCGGTTGAATGGTCATGCCCAAACGTGTCACAAAGTGCTGAGACAAGAATTGCGACCGCTTATGGAGAATGCTGAAGAGTACAGAAGGTGTGTTGCTAATATTTATTTACCCAGAGAGGAAATTATGATGAGTGAATATAAGAAAGCCTCTTGTGAATGGATGCATTGAGGGATCTGCGCACGATCTTAATCTCGAGGAGGGGAGAGGGGCGAATTCTGTAGGGGCGTGTCACACCCGTATCTGCCGCAAAGCCAGTAAAAAGGCTTTAGGTCGCGGTCCTGAAGACGTACTGGGGAATTCCAGCTCAAGTGTCCCGATCGCGTGGCTCGACGATCGCCAGTTTTCGCGATATAAGTTTATGTTGCTGCCTATTATGTAAGTGTGTACCACATATAATATTTTTTGGGGGGAACTGCATAGTAGCTCCGAAGTCCAACCCTGTAGCGAAAAGTTGGGCGCACTAGAACAGCCGTGGAACAACGGCCACTTTAGATTAATGAAATTTTTAAAAATTTAAAAAATTAATAAAATTTAAATTGAAAATTCAAAGGTTAGCGCATTACCTGCATCCACGCCCGCTTTCACAAGCATTCTCTCGCGTCTCGTGGCTTAGGAAAAAAATGCTAAACCTTGCACAGTTTCTGCACATTTCATTGTTGGGAAACGGACGAATCCGATGCTCGTGCCAAGTGCGGACGTGGGGTGGGGTTAGTGCTAACCCTCCCAAAGGCAGACCCCCTTTCGAATATCTCACGAATATAAAGTGGATCTCGAATCTCGAATAAAGTGGAATCTCCTGAATATAAAACTGGACGCCTGAACTGGAATGACCCTATTGCCGCAGAAGTAGAAACTGCACAGCTCCTGTGCGTAAAGGGGGCCGTGAGAACCGTTGGTGGCCCCTCAGCTTGAAATGATCGTTGCGCCTTTACAAGACATACCTTATAGATCACACACGCTCGCAACGATCCCGTAATAGTTGTGTTGCATTAACTCCAGGATGTGCGAGTAGCACGAATTGACTCGCGAACGTTTGTATGTACGCCACAAAAAACATTGAAGGAACAGTTCATTTTCCGCACGTGAATTGTCATGCTCGTGTGCGCAGAAGTGCACATCCATCTTACGTGAATCCTCTGTGCATAGTCAGGGTACGTACCCAACCACCAGCTGGTGAGATCAGAGGTGCTCGTTGACGGGTTCAGTTCAGTTCAGTCAATCAATCAATCAATCGAGAGCTTTATTTCACTGAAATACAGAGTGGCACTTGGAGCAAAAAGCTGCATTATGCAGCTTGAAGTTCAATGCATTCACTCACACCTGGGTACTTTTATGGGAGAATATGCTATATGCCACCATTGTCAGTACTCGAGAAGTGGTGCTAGTGTACAAGGTTTTAGTCATCCTCACAAGTACCATGCAGGAACTGATAAAAATTCCTCAAATGCTCTCCCTATCTGCAAAGCCTTTTTCTTTCGTTGGTTACGAGGGCACTTTCACTCCACTATGCTGTGGTGCTATTTTACAGTACCTCTTATCTTTTGGCACCTTATCTGTCTGTTGCTTTTTTTTATTAGAGAAATTATTCCAACACCTTTTAGCCTCAGAATACGTGCCTTTCAGTATCATTCCTACAAGGACGTTCAATTACTGCTAATTGCACGCTCCAGACAAAACATTTCCCTGCAGATGCAACGAAATCCTAATACGGCATTGAAACTGGGTTATATGGTGTCTCGAAGGTGGAAACCACATTACTGTTGTTTTCTTGTGTTACGAATGGTAACTTCATGAAATCAGCAGTGCTTGTTTGTGAACTGACTGTCATAGACTTGCTGACAGATAGCAGCTAAATACAGGGTGAATGTAGCAAAGGCTGCATATTTTGATTGAGTTTTAAAAATACGAGATAACGTCTCTGGCGCTTCAAACTTTGCAGACTAATAGTCGTTCACTTCAAGTTTTATCCATATTTTCTTAAAACTGTATAATTTTCGAGAAAAAAAAGTTAGAAGCAAAGCAAATTCTCACCCCATGCATTTCCTATGGTCTATATACCGCTCACAAATCTCCATTTTTTCCTCTGTTTGCTTCACGTTCACATCACCACGTATAAGTGGCGCTGCCTGGAGACGAAGCAAAACCAAGACCTATGGGACAACCAGATGAATCCGATGCGGGGTTTCGAGACAGCGCCACCTATACGTGGTGATGTGAACGTGAAACAGACAAAGGAAAAAATGGCGGCAATTTGCGGGTGGTATTGGCCATAGGAAATGAACGATGAAAGATGAAAGTCACTGAAAAGGTTAGCCAGCTGTAGGGATCGAACCCACATCTTCTGGATTGCCGATTGATTTCTTAGGCAATTTGAGGCTTTGTTTGTATCTGTCCCTTCTATGTTGTTCCAGCCTCAGAACATCAGTTTATCTCTTGTTCCATAGGAAATGCATGGGACGAAAATTTACTCTGCTTCAAACTTTTTTTTCTAGAAAATTATACCGTTTTAAAAAAATATGGATAAAACTTCAGGCGAATGCCTACTGGCCTGCAAAGTTTGAAGCAGCAGAGACATTATCTTATATTTTTACGATGCAATCAAAATGTGTAACCTTTGCTAAATTCACCCTGTACATCTAGAGTGTAGTAAAGATAAAAAAATGGTAGAATTTGCGTGGAAACTCACGATCACCTATATTGCTGCCAGAAAGGAGTGTCTCTTAATGCACGTAGGTGCAGCTTCTGCAGTGTACATAGACATATGTAAATATCGGACGTGTAGATATTGCAGCGCTATATTTTATGCATTTACATATTTCAACTTCTTCTCGTGTTTTGACAAAATGTTGTTAATAAAAGAAGGTGCTTCGAGAGCTACAAAGATACATTTGTTATAGAACAGATGGATAGACAGACGGATAATACACTCTCAAGAAATCTTTTTACACTATGGCTGAATGTTGTGGTTCGTTAGCTATATTAATAGGTCACTCACAGAATTATCAGTCATCAATATTATTAATATCATCAATATTATCATATTTTTTTTCCAAGCCACCGAAGACAGTGGCTCTGAACAGCGCCGAGAGACGTCGTCAGACAAACGGGACTGAAGTGAAAAAATGTATGCAATTACAAGTGGTTTATGAAACAATTTCTACTTGAAACCGCTTTGAACCACTTTGTACGCAAGTGGCTCAAAAGTGGAAATTGTTTCATAAACCAATTGGGATTGCAGACATTTTTCACCAGGAAGAGTAACGTTTTATCTGTGCACGGGGTTGCCGGAAGTGCCCGAAGGTTACCTTACCGAAGGCGGTTCTCCGGCCGGCTCCCTTTACAACTGCCTACGTTGTCATGGAAACAGAAAAGTATACACTTTCTCCATGATAAAACGTCGCCCCAGGCAAGGAGGTGAATAGTTGAGTGCGACGGAGGAGATTGCTCAGCGCGTGACTTTCGGAACGCACTAGCTTCGTAACGCGGGATCACGTTTTAATGTGCATGTTTAGCGCACAGAAATCAACATTTCCAATGTTATTTCTTCAGAAGTTTGGAAATTGTTTCACAACCCCGTCAAATTAACCATAAGTGGTGGACAATGAAACTCATTTTTCGCTGACATTTTGAAACGGACTGCTTGAAACCACGTGGAAAACTGCGTGGGAAACAAAATTCAGTGGCGATTTAGCGGTAAATGCGAGAGAAATTTGTTAGCATTAAGCGCCTTTTCCGGTCCATACTTGACTTCCGGTCTAAACCCAACTTCCGGTCTGCACCAGACTTCCGGTTGTCCACCTCCGGTTTATACTTGACTTCCGGTTCGACACTTTAAATTACTGTAAGTAAGTAAGTCCATTTAATTAACCTTTAATTAGCCTCAATTACTTTCAGTTACCCTTTAATTACCGAAAGGTAACTGCAGGTTACCTGAGGTAATCTTCAATTTCATATAATTCCCTTAATTGACATTAATTAGCTTTAATTACATTTAATCTTTCACTTAATTACATATATCTTACATTCATTACGTTTAAACTCAACTTTCTTGCTTTAACTGTCTTAAAACACCTTCAATTTCAAATAATTTACCTCCATTTACCCACTTATACCTCTGTCTCTGTGAGGTTTCACCATATCTCATACACGGACACACACACACATACATAGAGCTTTTTTTCATTTCGACACTCCTAATGCTAACGTATTAAAACTGCGTGAAACACGGTGTTGCGCTCATGGCTTACGAACACGTCCGATAATAACCAGAAACAACAATCCACAAGACTCGCGCGACCGGCAGACGCCGTGACGCAAGCCGCTCCCTGATTAGACTTATCGTTTATCCGCGCCCAAACGGCGCTCATTGATTGGCCTTGTCCGAGTGACGTTTTCTCCGATTTCCAGAGAGGGAATTCCGGATTACGCTCAATATCCGTCGTCTGCTTTTGCAATGCGTTTCATCCAGCTGCGTTGTTATCACCGCGGGTATCCGCACGAGCGACGAGATATCGGCGGTGACGCGACTGGAGAGGCAGAGCAACTTCTCCACAGTCACTTCAGACGGTTCGGATGCTCTTAGCATTTCTTCCGCGATATCTCGCTGGCGCGAGCTTTCCTCCTCGCTCTCCTCTGCCGACATCTCGCTAGACAAAGGGTGCGTTTTCTTATTCAACCCGAGTAGCCAGGAGTTGGGTAACGACGTCAGAGCCTTTATCATCCAGAGTAGCCACCTTTGACCGTAATTTTCGAACGGCTAGAGTTCTCTGCGCTGAAAATGGCGGACTGGCCTGACGGGCGAGACGATGTGGAAGTGCTGGCATACTGCCTGTTTAACAACTTACCGCACATGCGTGCACTCTAGCAGATTTTGAAAATGTTCGATAGTTTTTAACCAGTCCTACACTTCCAAATTGAACACTACCGAAATTGTCTGTCAACAGGACGGTTGGTAGCAGACGACGTATCGTCGTCTGCTATCTTGTGTGTGACGTCAGAACGACGGCTACCCTTCTTCACAGCAGAGTAGAGAAGAGTTGCTACTCCTGGCTGCTCTGGCTAATTTTCGCCGCAGAGTTATGACGTCATTTCCGCTAATCTGACTACTCTGGCTAGTTGCCAGAGTTGAATAAGAAAACGCACCCAAAGTCGCAGTACTACGCAGTACTCGAGCGCAGAAAGAGCGACAGGCAATCCCGGTGAGAGATGGCACGTGCTTTGGAGCGATGGCGCTGATTGGAGGAGGCGCTAATCTGAGACCGCTCTCCGATCCAGACATCGTTGTGCGCTCGAAAAGCGCGTAGTTCTAGTTTCGGTTCACTTGCTTTTTATTTTGACATTTTATAGCTCAAAGTACGCTCGCTCCACAGGGTGTTTAATGAAGAAGGTGGATTTGAATAATGACTGGCTCCCATTCTGCCATCTCGAATTTCCCAGAAAATACCTAATAAGTTAATTGATGAATTTTAGCTAATTAGTCGTCCAGTAGCTGCAAACGCTGTCCTATAGGATGTTCGCCTGGCTGTATGACCCACCCGCTAAAACGGCATCAACTTCGCTCTGCTGTTTTTTTTAAACAAAAATTCTCTAACGAATAAAAACAAAAAAAAACACCCTGTATATTTAATAGATGCGAAGTAGACTGATTTAACTAGTGAAAATTTCGCGTGCCTGACGAGTGCAACAGCGTATAAAAATAATGCGTATCAATGCTGCGAGGGCAATGCCGGGCTTAGTGCTAAGTAAACTAATCCAGCCACATATTTTAACCCTGACTTCGCGAAATGCAGTGGGCGCGCATATATAAGCCTTGTGGTCGTTTCGTGAAAATTTGAGGCCGCGAAATTAGTTTTATTTTTATTATTATTATTATTTTTAATGCTTCAACAGCTAGTTTATGGTGAGACGCTGGAAAGGTTATCCCTATATTCTGTTGGATGCCTCCACACCGTAATCCTGCAAGGAATGGAAATTCCGCGGTTAGGTGAACCCCGGAAATGTTTATTATTATTTTTTTTTTTGTACTTCATATCTCAGGGAGCGGTGCGGCTTTGTGTATGTGGTGGTCTTCTTCCTTCTAGTATCACCTGTACATATAACGAGCTCGGGACGGGTTTTGCCTCCCCGGGTTAATACAACGAAACAACAAAGAAAAGTGACCTGTGGCCATGGCCATGGCTATAAACGGCCAAAGCGATTGACAGCATCTAAGACTGTCATATCTTGCGTTGTGGAAGTCATTACCTCCATCAAGGGAAGACTGAAGCTGTTTCTGTAACAGCTGCCGGGCGATGCGTTCATTTTTAAAAAGTTCGAAAAATAAAATTACGATTCCAAAAATAACAGGCAAAAGTGGGAAAAAGTCTAGCACTCGCCAGTGAACAAGAAAACTATCAAAGGAGATCGAAACATTCAAATAGTAAAATACGACGCATATTATCATTTACTGTTTCCCACAGTGGAAAAGATGAAAATAAATTATGTAACCGTCAGGGCGGGCTCATGGTGATATCGAACGGGCCGAGCAAACGTCCGGTTTCAGCTCTGGATCGGTGAGCAAATTGTACACGTTCCCCCCAGGGAATTTCAACGTCGCTTCAAATGAAAGTCTTAGCCAATTACATTTCCTCTTTTTCTTCCGGTTCCTGACGGCTAGAATTAGGTGACGTCAGCATTACGGATGTCATCCTTCCGGGACGTTTCTTTTCCGGGACGACAACGAAATTCTCCTCCTCGACTCCAGTCCCAGAGAGTCGAGGAGGTAAGAACAAATCAGGGATGGGCATAAATACACTTTTCGGGTATTTAAATATAAATACAAAATACTACATGTTTTCATGTATTTAAATACTGCCTATAAATACTTTATGATGAAAGTAATTAAATACAAAATATAAATACATTAAGACAGTATTTAAATACTGTAACTACTTCCGTAAATACTTTGAGGCGTCTAGGCACATTATTCTTTTAAATTAGTGTAAAATCTAACCAAGATACCCTTCATTGCTGGAGGCTAACAATGTGGAACTCGAGAGAAGCACACAAATACGGGAGGATGAGACATGTGTATTTAAGTGTATTTTAAATATAAATACGCCTAAAACGGTATTTAAATATAAATATAAGTACATTTTTCTTGCCTGTATTTAAATACATATTTTAAATACATGTATTTATATTTTAAATATTATTTTAAATACAATGTATTTAAATACTGCCCATCCCTGGAACAAATATTGCCACAGCAGTAATGCGCTCTCCCTTTAGGCGAAAGACATGTCAATATTGTCAAAGACAATACATTACAAAGTCATGTCGCACACTCGTCGTGTGTGGCACGCATTTCATAAGGGGATGCATAAGGGCTGCTGCTGGGCGATGAGTTGATGCCTGCCCGTCACATTTCCGCCTATGTTTCGCGTGCTGGTTATAATCTATAGGATCGTTATTATCTTTCAGGGTTACTTATAACAACCTCTTCGTATTCCATCTCCAACCATTTTGGAACTCTATTCGACACTCATGGTCGCTGCCCCCGATTGATTTTCTAATCAATCGAATTTTTTCGCCACCATATATAGCGACTAAAATACCACAATATATATATATATATATATAGCGAGGTCAAGAGTTCTGCTGGCTTGCATTCTCTTCCTATCTTCGCTGAGAGTTTTTCCGAATTTATCTAAGGCAATGGAAACAGAAATCACCCATTGCATTTCGTTTATTATGACGAGTCTGTTGGAATTCCCCAGTTGGTGAGAGCGTACAACTTGCTTAGGCAGTTTCGATGACGAATAATTCAACGAGTTTCCGAAATTATTTGTCCCGATCGAAACACCTACAGTTTGATAATTCTAAAACTATATACACATAAACTATACTCCGAGATTTTACGTCGACAGGCAACTGTGATCATTTTTAAGTTAGTTTTACCCTACATAGGGTCCACAACTTGTACCGATCCTCGGTACAGTTCGAACCCGCAACCTCAGCAAGTGGACACGCGTTATCAAATGATTCACCGAGGACGGTTTAAATTGATAAAATTTGCTGATTATTTATAAGATAGTCATGACCAGGACTTGAATACGCGGCGTCAGCAAAAGCGAAATAGCAGTTTATTTTTTTGTTTTGTTTTTTTTGTAAAGAACGGGGAAACGTCCAACATACAGGCGCATGCATAAACTGCTCACGGAGGTGGACGACACAGATTCAAGCGGCGGTTGGATCCGCTCCGATCCGGATGAGACCGGTTCCAGGTTGTGCACGGATCGATCCCAGCTTTATGCGAGGCGGAGACCGACCGAGCCGACCGGCGCGCACGTTGGTCGTTTTTGTGGGTTTGCCTCTTTGGGGCTTTCAAAAGGTGCGACGACTCTGCATTGCGGGATAAAGAAACGGATCTGATAAACGACTCTCGATAAAAACACGACTCTGCATTATGGAATAAAGCGGAATCATCGTCTTCGATATTTTATCTCTCGCCAACGATAGATATAAAGGCTGGACGCAAGCAGCCACAGGAAAGCTGATGAAACGTACGAATCCCGAAAAATAACGTCTTCTGCTACTAAAACGCCGCTCTGATTGGACACTGGATCCAGAGGAACCGTGGTGCGAACCGCACGGTAGTTTTTTTTAATGGAGGAAAACCCTTTTCCTCTTAGGTGGTGTGGAAAATGTACACCGATTTCGAGCTGTAGTGTTTCAACTGTACTGCACGACCAATAAAAATACCGGATGAAAGTTTCGCTTTTTGTTTTCTCAGTCGTGCATAGACGGCAGCGATTTGCAGCGTAGTGACGCCATCGCCCTTTCTTCCTGCATTGTTGCTACCCAAACTTCCAGGAAAAAAAAAAAGAAAAGAAAAAGGACAACGGGTGAGAGAACGCCTGGAACGCCCGCGTACGCGATTTCGTGTCGCGTAGTCGGCGAAAGCGCGCGCGCGTCGCAAGGAGCGCCCTCCGTAGGCGCTCGAACAACATGCTCGTGGTGGCAACAGAGCCTAGACAGACTCGGAGGAGGTCGTACGCGCGCGCGCTCTGTCACCTCTTGGCACCCGTATAATCGTCACCACGCTTCGACGAGTGTCATCAACGACATTCATCCCCACTCGATCCTCCGTCAAGCTTCGGAGGACACCTTCTTGGAATGCCACCAACGACACATATATCCATGCAATGGTGGAACAACTTTGAAAGGTGAGCGAGCCGGCCCCCGTCAGCTGTCATGGCTGACTTCTGCGCGTAAATGTCCAGCCATATTGTGTGCCCGTATTATTAAGTAGTGGCAATAGATAATCGATTGTCAGCTACTGGACTGCAGACCGACCGCTTGCAGGGCGTCTTGGGCCTCCGTCAGAGCTCCCCTCAGATGTCGTCTGCTTTGTTCAAGGGTTCGCACTGCGCTGCGTGTTACGCTCCTCAGTGCGTGAATGTTTAACATAAATGGACGCAACGTTGTCTAAAAGCGAGAAAAGCTAATAAAATATGAAATTTCATTCATAGTATCTCCTATAATATCCAGGGATGCCTTCCGCGAATCAATGCCGTATATATAGATCGCCGTAGCAGAACCGCGCGCAGTTTTACGCGCAACCAGAACCACAGAAACTCGCAAGCGGCAAGACGTTACACCTCAAGGACTTTCTTCTCAAAACCCGAAATTTTTCCTTTTGCGTGCCACAGTAATTACAATTGTTAATAGCGTCTAGGACGCAACCGCGCGCTAATAGCGCATCGTTCCCGGGGAACGGGTTAACCGCAAGGCTGGTGACGTCATAGCCATGTACGGGCGCGGTGGGTGTTCTCCTTCAGGTTCCCGTCTTCGCTTCCACACAGGCCGCCGCACGCAACGACTACATGTGCGCGTCCCACCCACCGGAACTATTACAAAAGCGCACCATAATGGAAATAATGGCGCTCCACATTACGCATGAATCTCTTCAGGAGTGACGTCAAATATATCGAGCAGGCAAACATTTCAGCTTCGGACGAACCACATTTGTGTTAATAAAAAAATTAATAAAAAATATTTAAAAAAAACATTTAAAAGAAAGGGCAGAAAAGGGGTTCATCAAACAAGAGCCACGGACCGCTGACAGGGAAACGTTCGCTTCCCCACAAAGCATATATAGACACATTTTATTGCAGCTCTGAGCGATCGCCCCCGAAGCGTAAGAGATAAGGATCGAAAGCTGCTGATAACGAGAGAACTGAGCATGCGCAAGAAACGGAGAGGCCATACAAGAGGTGCGCCGGAAATAATTTGATTAGATGAAGCGGTTCGAAAACAATTAACTTATCGCGCCGTTTTCCGAACCACTTGGATGCAGTCTTTTTTTTTTCCCTCTTCTTTTCGCATCAGATAAAAAAAAAAGCTACGAGAGCAGCATAGATGTTTTTGCAGACGAGTTGTACGGACAGGCGGGGCATCCTCTTGAAGAGAATATGTAACGACAAGGCGACTATAATTACCTAAAATCAATTAATAAACCCTTTAATTAGGGGGGGGGGGGCACAAGCGAGATGGCAAAATGGGAGACAATCCTCATTGAAAGCTACTCTGTCTTTTAAAAATCCCGAAACGAACGCGTGCCGTGAAATATATTCATCGGTGAATTTCGCTATGCAAATGAACCGAAACCAAAACGGCGCGCACCAGGAGCGCATCGCCGCCGGAGGTATTTTTATCTGGGCCAGAAAGTGATTGATCTGGCCAGCAGATCAGCACCTACTCCAATCATCTTTATCGCTCCAAAGCACGTGGACCTCAGACATGCATGGGCGCCGTATTCCCTGCGCGCTCCCCATTGGCGCGGTTTCGGTTAATTTGCATATCAAAATTCGGCGCCGGATATTTCAATGCACGTGCGCGTTTCAGGATTTTAAGAAACGTGGAACCTGCTATGTCGCTTTTGCTCGAAAGGCCTTAATTAAAGGGTTAATTGATGAATTTTTGGGTCAATTAGTCACTTCGTAATTACAGAGGGTGCCCTCCTGGCTGTATAAGTCAACTGCATCTATGCTGGCCTCTACCTTTTCTATAAAAAATCTGCAAAGGATTGAAAAAAGAAAAAGAAAAAAGGAATGCCCCGCATATTTATTGCTAAATATTTTATTTGGTATCTGCGTTCGAGCTGCAAGGGTAATGCCCTTGATGACAGCAGCAGGGAAGCTGACGACACTGCAGACGTAAACACGCGTTAGTACGAATAATACTCCTACAGGCCCGCTCTCTACACTCTGCTTTCACGTACAGTTCATTTTCGAGGAATGTTTTTTTTCCTAATAAAAACAAATTTTTAAAGGAGCGAAAACTGCCCTTCGTGCGATGTGTTGGCGGCGGTTCCAGAGCCGTCGAGGCGTTGCACCTGTTCTCCTTTTGACGACTTTTACTGGGAATGCTAATATAAATAGGAACGACAACACGTGGCTTCTGGCAGCACGACCACCCCTATAAATAGGACAGTCCGCAGATTATCTCATCATCAGAGAGCCCAATTGCGTATCCTGAAAGGTGTGGACGTCCATTTCTCAACTTTCAGAGTGAGCTAGACAGACGTGTGCGGAGCAGCGTGCGAGTGAAAGGCAGAGTGAGGTGAGAGAGAGAGAAGGCAAGATGACCATCACCTATTCCCTCAACGTTTCGGAGGCCCGCCTCTGCGGATTCGCCAAACTCCTCCTGCGCTGGAGGGGAAGCATCTACAAGCTCCTCTACAGGGAGATGGTCATCTTCTGTGGACTGTACTTCTCCCTGAGCACCATCTACCGTTACATGCTGGACGACGACCAGAAAATGTGAGTTGGTCGCCAAAAGGAGCAAGCAGTACGTACCAGGAGCTGCTGCTGCTGCTGCTGAACCGTGCGAGACCGTTGAAGAAATTTCTGGCCAACTATCGACAATCTAATTCTGTTACGGTGCCCTTTCTCCTTTAGCATATTCGAAAGCCTGGCCAAGTACTGCGAGAGATTCACCGACCTCATCCCGTTGTCCTTTGTGCTGGGATTTTACGTGTCCATCGTCGTGGGACGCTGGTGGCAGCAGTACCTCAGCGTACCATGGCCCGACAAGTAAGTGGAAGATGAGGAAACACGGTGGGACGTGGTCCAACTCGACGGTTCCGTCGCAGGACGGTCATGGCTATAGCTGCCTACGTCAACGGAACGGACGAGCGGGGCCGGGTGATTCGCCGCACGCTCGCAAGGTACCTCTCCCTCCTGTCGGCTCTCACCTTCCAGGCCGTCAGCACGGCCGTCAAGAAAAGGTTCCCCACGTTGGATCACATGGAGGAAGCTGGTATGTAAGTCCTCCGCGTCAGCCGCTGGAGCATCCAAATGGAAAGCATCCGTTCGCAGGTCTGATGACGAAAGAGGAGCGTCGCGTGTACGACATGATCCCTGTGTCGCACGGCAAGTGGTGGGTTCCAGCCCAATGGTTCGTGGCGCTGGCCGTGCGGGCCCGCAAGGAAGGCCGCATCAAGGATGATATCCTACTCAAGAACCTCTTGGAGGTACGACCGGAGCTTGGTTACGAGCAATTCTAATACCGTGCCTAACTGTGTTTAAACGCTCTTGTTAGGTGATGCACGAGTACAGAGGCTGTTGTGGGATGCTCTTCAGCTACGACTGGATCAGCATTCCGCTGGTGTACACTCAAGTAGTGACCCTGGCTATCTACACCTACTTCCTGGCCACTGTCATGGGCCGTCAGTACCTGAAGCCCTCCAATAATCAGGACATTGATCTCTACATCCCCATCTTTACAATTTTGCAGTTCTTCTTCTACATGGGGTGGCTTAAGGTAAAGACAGCATCCGAGTCAAAACATTGCAGACAGTGTCTAAGGAACGGTGCGTTGCAGGTGGCTGAACAGCTGATCAATCCCTTCGGCGAAGACGACGACGACTTTGAACTCAACTGGTGCTTAGACAGAAACCTTCAGGTAAGGCACGCCCAACTTTAAGCACGTACCTGGCCAGAGAGCTTACGCTCTCTTCCTGTGGGTCTCCAGGTGTCGTTTCAGATTGTGGACGACATGCACCAACGGCATCCGCGACTGGTCCGAGACATCTACTGGGATGAGGCAGAGCCACAGCTGCCCTACACGAAATCATCCGTGAACCTGCGCACCCAGCCCCACTTGGGATCCGCGATGACCCTCGAGTACGTGTCCCGGTGCAGAATTTGCGGAATATAATTGCAGAATTTGCGGAACAGCCGCGCAGTACGAGGACGGCGGTGTCATGCTCTTTTTTCCCCCCCATAGTGTCGACCCAGAAGAGGCAGAGTTTGTTCCCATGGAAACCATCCTGGAGGAAGACCACGATGACAACAAGTATAACAGCCCCCCAACGTCCCCCTCCGCGGACATTGGTTCGCCGGGGTTGCCCGGGGTCTGGGAACACTACAACCGGTAAGCGTTCCCCCTACAAGCACTCTCACGGACAGGAACAAAGAAAGGGAAATCCATTCCCCCCAAAAGACATATTACTTCTGTACTATGTCTACAGGTTTTCCCGGCGATTTTAATCCAAGTGCCAGCTAAATTAATCCACGTGCCATGCAAACTTTATGGGGCATGGATTAATTTAGCTGACACTTGGATTAAAATCGCCGGGAAAACCTGTAGAGCCCTTAGCCTTCCGCAAATCTGCCAAATTTGCCATGGCTCGCGGATACCTGCCGCTTTGCGCGTTTCTCGCGGAATATTCGATGTACGTGTATTACAGAATTATGTAAGGATTTCAATTGATCTGCGACATTTTGGCAGGTCAAACACGATCAGTCACAACTGCAATGCCTGATGCGACCTACACTTCTGGCACTTACACGGCTCAACGTGCCGCGATGAAAGAAACTTTAACGATGAGAACGCCCGGAGACAAATTGTCAGAGTCGAGTGAATTTGCTTTGCGCGCTGAAAAGTTGCGTAAGGCTGGAAAAGTGCGCGGGATGAGTGGGCAAGCGATCTTGGGAGAATGCCGCAACATTTTTTTTTTGCTCATTTTTTCTCACCCGCGGATCTCGTAAATCCCACTTCGCGGAAACATTGATTTTTTCCGCCGCGGAAAGCTAGGGGCTTCAGCTATTTCTCGTTCAGCAGTGACTTTCTCTTTCGGGCCTGCCTTCAAAATAACCGCCACGCAACTCTTTCCAGCCACAACGCCATGGCAGACAACATCTCTCAGACAGGGGTGCGCATCCTCGGCACGGGCAGCCGCATCCTCAACATGATCATGGGCAACAGCACTGAGAGCATTGCTCCGCGCAAGGAGTCCCACCAGAACCTGGTCCCAAACTTTGTACTTCGCACGCCTGCCCGCCAACCACGCACTGCTTCCCAGGCTGAGGGACTCAACCACGAGGAGCAGGAAACGGCCGCGGGGGAGGAACACAAGACCCTCCTCCAGGATGCTGTTGCTGTCGATGTGCCCGAAGAAGCAATCAAGGAGGAAGAAGAACCTTCTCCCTACGAACCCAACGCCTCGACCGAAAGCCTGGCCGAGAACAGTCAGTGCGACAGCTATTCCGAGCTCCTCCCGAAGTAGGCGACTGCTCGTGATCGCTACGGACACATTTTTTGCGTCACGAGGGGGAAAATCTCTGGGAAAATCTCGGTGAAACTCTCGCCAACAAGGGTGCGTTGTCAGACACTCGATTTTTCTTTGTATCCGGTGATTGGCGACCACCGCCTGTGATGTTTTTGGTTTCTTTACAACCAAGGGCATACGTCATACCGTGGCTGCAGTATTTGTGGCCTTTTTTTGACGGAGGCGCCAGCATAAATGACGGATGCTGAGCGTAAAGTGATCTGCCAATAGTTTTACAAAGCCGACATGGTGTCACACGTTGTTTCTAAAATGCTCTCTAGCGTGGAGAGGTAACAATTAGCTCTCCACGAAATTTTGCTCGGTCGGAACGAGATCGTACCTACGAGGTGACAAGTCGTAGTTGTGAACAACGGAGGAAGACGACTCGACAAAAAGAACTGCGGGTTTCACTACGTCCGATCGCCGGTTGTGCTAATCTAGCTGCCAGCTATGCAAGCTTACGAAGTCAAAAGCTGGCTTAAGCTTATCCTTGTACTTTACTTAACACACAGTAAGTCAAACTGTTTCTTGTGTGGTGTACCGAAGAGAACTCAAGTCACGTGTTTACAATGTAAACGGTAATTTTCATCGTCACACGAGCATCTCTGTAATCTGCCATGTTCTCCAGGTATTTATGTTTTTTTTTTGTATATAGACGTGTATTTTGAAACGCATTTATTTTCGTCCGCACGCTTCATCGGGAGTGTGCGGCAGAGACAGCTCCAGTTTTAAGGTGCTGCGGGTGGTTACGTTTTTGTTGTCAAAGCTCGTTTTAGAGGAGCAGCGAAGCAACTCGAATCGCCACGGAGATTAACCAAGCTGAGGCTTGCACACAAACACAAATCCTCCAGTCGTCACAAGTTATGCTGGACGTCGATAAGCCCAGACAGTGTGACGACTCGAACCCACGTGTCAGTCAAGTGAGCCAACCGTTGCACCACACTGGCATGACTTTCTGAAAACTTGCCAGGGGGACTCGTTCGGACGGACAGGACAGGACATGCCTTTTCACTCTTTTTTCTCAAACACACACATGTACATACAAAGAATGAGGGCAATTATAAGTGCGGGTTCCAGTCTCACTGCTGTCTGGCTTTTTGGACGAATGCCTTCTTCCAGTGATCATCGCCCTTCGAATCACACTTCAATCACTTCCCGAATACACGCTACAAATTGCGGCACAAAATTTTTTTTCTCAAAGGCGCGCGTTATTGACGTTATTGGCAAAAAACGACAGGTATTGCCTTTTCTCTGGTGTCTGAGAGCTCAGATTTTTACTGGATTTCCGGGCGATGTGTGACACTTAATTTAATTGCTCCGTCGTGCTAGCATTGTGGGGTGTTTTCCCACAAATGACCAAGACAGGTTTTGAGACTATTTTGAATAATGCTTGTACAGGAGGGCCTGTGATAGGCTTTTGCACTTAGTTTTACTCCCCTCTATCGAGAGTTGTACAGAATGCTTTAATAAAAGTTGACATCTGAAACCTATAAAAGTTGACATCTGGAACCCTAAGCTGTGTCCACAACCTTTTTGTACCTTCTCACACAAGGTGGGTAAATCTCGTTTTTCGCCTTTATAGGAGCACTGAGGTGACACCCCCCCCCCCAAATTTTTTCGTTTTTTTTTTTTCGGTGCAGAGTGTTCTCCAACGAATAAAATGAGTTACCGCGGAAGAACGATGAGAGTAGGTGACCTGCGGAGCGAGCGCGAGGGCTCTGTTCCGCGCACTTTCGAAAAAATCCTTCTCCTCGTGAAAAGCGCGCATCGCAAAACGAGAGTAAATGATGATAATTCGTAAATGATGAAAATAGCAAACCGAAACCGAAATGCGAAGAGCAGAAAACAGAGCTCCATACTACGGGAGTTTCGTCCGGAGGAGGATACCGTGACGTCACCCAGCACTGTCGTCTGCTTCGAAAACCTGCATCCTCCCGTGCCGGATGATGTCAGCAGTGTGTTGCTTTCAGCGCCCTCTCGCTTCACAGAGGCGAAGCGCTCGCTTCGTAATAAATTCGTTTTAATAAAAATCTGCGCAGTTTTGGAACGAGATATTTTGTACACGTGTTCCCGACATCCCAAACGTTACGGATATGCCGCAACCTTTGTGGTGATTTTGTTGCGGAGTCCCACCTTAAAGGAGCTTTGAGGTGACCCCCCCCCCCCAAAAAGGAAAGAGGGGAATGAGGGCGTATTCCCCCGGCATGTGACTCGTGGCGCAGACAGGAGCGGCTCAAGCGAGTATGAGCAGCGCGTGAGCTGAGAAGACAGAAACAGAGAAGAAAGGCTACGGGGACTTTTCGACGTCACACGAGGACCGTGTCAACGGCTGCTTTGTCCGACAGTTTTTGTAAATTGACAATACACGTGGTGACAATACACAGCACGGCAAAAATATGTTGCACGGTCGCTCCCGATGGACAGCCTTGACGAATGAGACAGGGTTTCGTTAGATGCCACCTCGCTGCCTCTTTTAAAGGGTTGACCCTCTTTTAATAAATAACCCACAAGTCAATTTGGGGTTTTACGAGCATCGTGGTTGTGAGCGATGTCACGGATGAGCGATGTCGCGGATGGGCGATGTCGCGGATGAGCGATGTCGCGGATGAGCGATGTCGCGGATTAGCGTATTCGCTCGCGCATATTTAACCTGCTCATTTGTACCCCCCAAAACCTAACGCCTTAGACAGCATTATTTTTCTAGTAAAGACCGTAAATTTGAGTTCGTATTCGTACTGATCAGTGCAACAAAAACACAGGTTAAACCTGAACGGTGTCTTTGTTCTTAAGCAACGAGAATTAGCTGAGGCAGGCTACAAACATGGATGACTGGTGAATAACTCCTTCAATAAATCTATGGGTGATTTTCGTTCGCACAAGACACGTGAACGCTTTAAACTATCATCATAAGATTGGTACTGGCGTGTTCTCTTGGCTTTTCTCCAGTCAATGACGTATTTTTTAGAGGACAAGGTTGAGCCGTCGATTTTTAATAAATTAAAGTTTGGTGCGTCTCGAACATGTGCTGCCGCCTCGATAGAGTGTCGCGCACTAAAATATTTTCGAATTCGGGCTCAATACAAATCAACGGATGGTCCTGGAATACTACAAAATGTGTCACTGACAAGGGCAAGGCAAGGAGAACACGCCAGTACTTCTGTTTTCACTATATTCTACGCCGTTTCTGAGCGCTGTGCGAACAAACGTTCTCTATTGTCTTGCGCAGAAGTGGTTGCCGCCTTAAGCTTCCAACGCCCAGAATCAATTAAGTCAAACAACTCAGGGGGGGTTGGGGGGAAGGTGCAGACGCCAGGCTTTGAACCTGGACCCTCCTAATTTTTCGGTCAGGGATGCTTCTTTGTCCTGTCTTGTCAGTGTTTCAGTTGCGCCAATCAGTACGAACATGAACCGACTATAATTATGTTGTACTTTGTCTGATGAACAAGTAAAATAATACACTTTATTTTATTTACCACTATTCACATGAGAGACCAGTTGGTGGAAGAGAGACTGGTGGATTGCTCGAGGGCGTGAGCCACCTGCTCCGGGATCCCATGGGAGAGCCAAAGTTTCTCCAACTGTTCCAGGCGCCTGGGACACAGGTTCAGGGGGTTGCCCCGGGTCAGGCCCGGGTCCGTCTCGCCGTACTCGTCCACGTACGGCGGGGGCATGTAACAGCCTGCGCAAACACCCAATGTGGATACATGTTCACGAATCAAGGGTGTGGCCAGGGGTCTGGCAAGGGTGTGTGGGGATGTTCAACCAGCACAAGGGACTACACAGAAAAGAGGTCAGTTTTCAAAGAAGGGGGTGTGGAATCGGCATAGAAGACTAAATGACCGGCGCTAATGAATCGTTAATTGGTGTACCCTGTGGGGGATGCGAATCACCTATCGCCAAAGCCCCTAGCTTTCTGTGGTGGAAAATTTACTTTTCCGCGAAGTGGGCTCTACAAATCTACGGGGTTGCATGGGTAGAAGAAAACAAGAAAAAAAAAAGTGCAGCATTCTCCCAAGACTGCGTGCCTTGTAAATAGCGGGAATTCATAACAAATGGCTCCGTCCATGCATATTTACTACAATATCTTGTTTGTTATAATACGTTATCACTCAAAAGCACTTGTGTTTGAGACTTTTTCGCTCGTAAAAAAAGCGCTTATCAAGTCACGCGGAGCTTCTTTCCTCGAGAGAGTACAGAAACGCTCGCGTGGGACGCCGTCCAACCACCGTTGTGAAAACGCCGCATACGGTTAGCTTTGGGTGTTTCTCAACAGCGCCGCTTGCCACCGAGAAAAGCTCGGCGTTCTGCCACTCGAAGAACGCCACATACGGTTGGGCGTTTATATTGTAGTTGGAGGGAACCCACAGAAACACTCCCTGGTATTCTGTAGCAGAATGAATGCTTATGAATGGGGCTATTGGGAACAGGCACGGGTCTAACCGAGACTTCCAGAGCACTCACCTTTAGTGCGTCCAACCAGCAAGAGCACCTTGCAGTCGCGCACGCGGAGGAAGAGTCCGACCCCTGCTCCGCAAGAATGAGCATGTTGGTTGCAGGCGCCCACCCTCTCCCCATCCAGTTCGCCCTGGCAGCAGTAGCTCTGGGAGCACAGAAGGTGGCCGCAGACGAGGCAGAGTGCCGGCGAACGCGAGTCGTCCCCGTCGGAGTTTGGGCAGCGGAAGAGGGAAGCTTCGTTGATCAGTTCGCTGAAGTCCGCAGGAAGGTCGACCAGCCGGTTGGCCTTGATGGGGTGTCGCACTGCTCCGGCCAGCAGTTGCTGCACCCGAGGTTCCCGCGCCCACCTGACACACGTGAGGAACGGGTAAGGACACGGTAACACTTACCTGCACGAGTTTAGAAAGCATCGTATCTACGATGGGATCATTAAAGGGGATCTGGAACCATTTCCAAAGTTTAGAAAAGTAACGTTGTAAATGTTGATTTCGTAAGTACCGAAGTGCCGAACGAGCCCGAATAATTGGTGTCCAAAAAATCAGTCGGCTACTGTATTTACAACATATCTGACGAAATTAACTGGGAACCTGCTGCTACTAATCCATCAAGTAAAAGTGCCCTCACCCAAGAGCCAACTGTCTGACTTCCGCGGAGGCCAGCAAAGAGGCGAGATCCGCAGGCACAGACAGGAACTTGCAGATCTCTTCCCAGGTGTCGGCGCAGGATGTTTCTTTCGCGGCCCCGAGAAAGTGGCGGAAGATGGCGCTGCAGCGCAGAAACGGCATGGCGCCCTCCCGCACACGGCTTACAAATGGACCGTCCACCTGAGGGCAAAAAGACACGTTCCGCGTAAGGCCCAGACTTTTCTGCGATTAGGCAAAAGTGCGCAGAATTTTGGATGCATCGCGGAATCTGTGGTTTTATATGAAACAATTTTGTGGAACTATGAATCTTGACTGATGAACGCAGCTTTGGTGCCGAGGATGGATGCAGCTACGGCTCATAATACGGTTCTTCCGTATTATGAGCCGTCCGTCATTAATCCGTCCCGTCATTACTACTTCCGTTTTGCTCCCATCGGTGATAACCCATCTAGCGCGTTTCCCGCGGCGAAGCGTGCAATGGCTAAATGTTACCACTTCGAGAAACACGAGTGCAAAGGGTGCAAAGGTTAGTACGATATTAACTGAACAATTCTATGAAAATGCCCCACTGTTTTTCCGCCGTTACTCCGTTAACTGTGTTACGCTACTGCTAAAACAGCACAAAGTGCTACGTGATGCTTAGCTAAAATTGTACTTTGGATTTGTAGACACTTTACTTCTATGTCACGCAAGTTAACTTCACTTCGTATATATATCCTTCAGCCCAAGCAAGCGACCACTCGCCCCCCAAAATTGCAGGATTTCCTATTCCCCGATGCAGAATTTGAGATTTGCCGCAGCGGGAAAAACCAGTCGCCTTAGTTCTCCGCCACTCCCCTACTCGTTTTCTCAAATTCACTCACCCTGCCTATCTGTGGCACACCGGCAGAAACTAGGACCTCTCGACAAAAATCAGCCAAAGGCGCCATCGATTCGTCCGTCTCCTCCACGTCCATGCTGGTGCTCGAGGTTTCTGTCGTCAGGGTCACCTGAAACATTGTTTGGCTTGGCTTCATGGGTTGCATCGTGTCACACAAGCAAAAACTCTATACATCGAGGACTACATAAAGAGGGGGGGGGGAGATATGCACACACAAATCTATCTTTGCTCCCACATTTCCGAGGCAAAATGGTGATCGCCAGCCAGTGACGGTCACATTTCTTAAGTGCTTCAGCAAGTAAACCTGAGCCACCATGAAGAAAAGGCACTATACATGCAAGTTGACCTACACTTTGGGAGGAGAGTGTAGGTCAACTTGCATGTACAGTGCCTTTTCTTCACGGTGGCTCAGGTTGACTTGCTGAAGCACACAAGAAATGCGACCATCACTGGCTGGCGATTGCCCCCAGCCCCTGCCTTCAGGTTATCGTGGACTGCTTTAGCAAATAAGAGTGACCTTGAGCAGCTCCGCTTTCCTGCGGTTTCTCTGATCAAAATTTTCGCCAAACTCGATCCAATTTCGTGGCAGCTTCAAGGTAGAGACAAACACAAGTGTACCGCTCTCACGCAGTCAAAGTCCGTACCTGGACTAAGTGGAAGGTGAGCACCAAGCCAAACAGGTAGGTGTTGTGAACCTCGCTCAGGGGAGAAGCCAGAACGTCCTCGCGGAAGAGCGAGGGCAGCGACAGGGTCAGCCCCACCAGAAGTCCGAAGGCGTCCACCTCCAGGCAGCACGAGGACGTGGGGCGAAGCAGGTGGGAGAGGAGGCGGACGCAGTGGCTCTGCACCGCACCCGCGGAGAAGACTCGCAGGGAAGCTGCTGCCGCGGAGCGCACCAGGGCCTCGAGGCAGTGCAGGCGTCGGGAAGAGAGGTCGCCGAGGAGAGGTTTTCCCCGCAGGAGCCACTCTGCTCCGTGGATGGTGTAGGCGCACGACCACCACACCATGGATGCCACGCGGTCGTCTTTTGAGTTCGGGTGCGCCTCCAGACCAACCTGCGTGTTTGCATACCGCACTCACTACACTGTCATATATATAGAGCCTGAAGTTTTCTGGAAATTTTTTTTTTCTAAACTCGGGGGGGGGGGGGGGGGGGGGTAAAAATCGGGTAAATAAACGTGCGCACTAAATTCGTGCGAATTCGGGTGAAAAAAACTCCCCGTATGCTAAATTCGGGGAGAAATCGGGCTCAGTTACTCAAACTAACTGTAGTGGTTTGGTACACACGGTGATGTAACTGCATTCGCTGCAAAAAAAAAAAAGTTAATGCATTCCTACAGACATCCCAGTGAGGGGAATTTGCCGGGTAAAAATCGGGTAAATAAACGTGTGCACTAAATTCGCGCGAATTTGGGTGAAAAAAACTCCCAGTATGCTAAATTCGGGGAAGAATCGGGTAAAACCCTAAAACTTCAGGCTCTAGTCACATACAGGGTGCGTGCACGTAAAGTAGTCCCGCATTTACGCGCATGACATGCTCCCTGCTTACGACACAAACTTCCGGTGGCGCACGACGCCATTTATGCGATGAAAACGACTAAAAAAGTCGTGGTAAGCAAACTCTGCGTAACAAAAAAAGTTAGCCACGTAAACTTTGTTCTCCGTGCATCCCGAATTGCCTATATACCAATGTCAACATGGCAGTCTCGGCACGGTTGCGCCCAGCTGCCGCTAGGGATGCCACCGGTGCAGAAAAACCAAAACGAAAATCTTACGTGGATGCCTATGTGCTTATGGGAGTTTGTAAACGCGGGAATCTTTTAGATTCGCAAACAAAGTGTAATTTCGTTTAATTGGAGGATTTTCTGTCCCTCTGGTGACAATTATGGCACGTTTGTGCACCCGTGGCACCCCTAGCCATAGTGCGACTTTGCCAAGACTGCCATGTCCCATAGGAAATGCACAGAGAGCAAAGCTAGTGTGGCAAACTTTTACGTTACAAAGAGTTTGGTTACTATGATTTTTTTGTTGGTTTTCATCGCATTAATGCATAAATCCATTCTTACTGGTCCACATAAGCATGTCACCTCTCCCACCTCACTGCCGGAGGGGACACCTGCAGTTTTGCAGATTTTCCGCGTCTTGATTACGCCCTTTGCTGTAAAACTTGGTAAGCGGGTCGAATGGATGGAAGTAACTGTCTTTTACATTTATCTTGTGTAACTTTGGGCCGCAACCCCTTTAATCTGCTCTCAGGTCTCAAGGGGCCAGGTCTAACGTCACTTGCTGAGGACGACGTGTCCAAGATGATGATGATGGAAGATGTGTTGCGTGTGTGTATGAGAAGGAATGTAGGAGGGGATGCGAAGAGAGTGTCCCGTTAGTTAAATGAGACCCCTTGGTAATACCCCTGTCACACGGGCAGTCTTCAATTATCATTGAAACCAATGGCAATTGAAAATGCGCTTGGCGCCACCAAGTGGGTAACCTGTCAAGCAGCATTGGATGCAACGCTGTTTGAGACGTTGACAATTTACCCGCCTGGTGGCGCTAAGCGCATGTTCAATTGCCATTGGTTTCAATGATAATTCAAGACTGCCTGTGTGACAGGGGTATAAATCATTGGAAAGCAGATGCCAGCGTAGCGTAATCAGTTAGTGTACTCAATCGGCAGCTGAATCGGCTGCATTATGCGCGTCATTCGACCCTCTAAAACATTCTCAAAGCCACTTCACATTGCTCCTCACATATTTCACAATCACGTTCGCAAAGCTTGGTGAGAGGGGTGGGGACTGGGAGAAATGAGCTTGTCGACAACATCCTCTACCTCCGCAGAAACTTGGTAGTGCCCACATGCGTTCTGAATTTAATTTGGTCTCGTGCTGTTGCGGTGTTAAGCCGTCGTCACTTGTTTATTTGTGGCCTTATCTTCTCTTCTTATACATTTACTCATAAGTTAGTTTGACAAGTGCTAGAAACGTGTATATGTCACGGCTGGAAACACTAGGCAGAGGCCTACGTGCTGGGACACCGGGCCGGGCTCCATTCACTGGGCCGGGCCGCATAAGAACATGAAGGTCATTTTTTTTATGCGCCCGAGCTGGATCGGCTCCGACAAGTCAACCCCGTGCAGGGCACTAGTGCACGGGTCGATTCCCGCCACAGTACGGACTTTTCGACGACAGCCATATTTCAAGTGTCTAAGAACGCCACCAAACTGCCTGCATCCTCGAATGGTCGAAGACATTTGTTGGACAGAGAGGGTCCACCACTAAAATTTTTTTGTCAAGTAGTCAGACGTACTCACAGTATAACACGCCTGCGAAAACAGCTTCAGCATTTCCACGAGGCTCGTAGAGAATCCTCCTCCTGCATGATCCTCAGAGAAGAGTCGCTCGAATGCCACACCCACTCCCGGTTTCAGGCTCCGGGATACTTCTTTAAGGGGCACGGGCTTGTATCGTGGGAGAGCTTTATCTGCGTGCGGAAGGGATGTGGCGAGATGAGGCTTATTAACAGAGCTGAGGTGCGGGTGGGTATACGGGTGGGTGATTGCGGGTGGGTATACGGGTGGGAGATTATAACGACCACGCCATAATCAGCAACCCATATGAGGAGCCCGTCCGCCCGAACCGCTAGGGGGCGCTACTCATCGGCCCGTGAGATCTACGTCACGATTGGCTGACGGAAATTTGAATTTTGAACGCGTAGAAGCGGACGCACGATTACCGTAGCAGACGACAGCAACAGTTCCTATGAAAACGCGTAGAATGATGATGATAATCAACTTTAGAAAGAAGCATCTCCTGTGGGACATCCACCGCTTGTGCAAAATTACTAAGGTACGCTGAAGTACAAAGTATTGCAGAAATTGAGGAAGTAATAACCAGGCCAATGGGTAGTGCCACCGCTAGCTCCTAAACGCGATGCTGGGAGGGGATGCCTATGACATGGTCGTTATAATCTACAGGTTTTCCCGGCGATTTTAATCCAAGTGCCAGCTAAATTAATCCACGTGCCATGCAAACTTTATGGGGCATAGATTAATTTAGCTGGCACTTGGATTAAAATCGCCGGGAAAACCTGTAGTAGGCCGCGGTTTTACCCACAACCCACAGAGCCACCGAATTTCTACTCGCAAACGGCAAGATACGAATTGGAAAAGGGAATGATATCTGCCATAATGACGGTTAGTTCTGAGCGTGCTACGTGGTAAAGCCCTCTTTTTAGAGTCTGCGCGGGAAAATGGCCCACGTGGTAACAGCTGGTCCAGTCTGACTGCGATACTGTGATATGATCAGCTCGTTTGTTGTCAAATAGTCGATCTAAAAGGGACGAGAGGAATTTTCGCGAGTGCGTGCTGCTTCGCTTAATGCTCGATGTCGATCTTGTCAGCTGTTTACGTAAACGCCAAAGGGATTCCCGGGAAAGGTTAGACGACAATGTGATACGCCAAAAAGTTTACTTGTGCGGGTATTTTTCTCTATAAAACTGGGGAAAATGCCAAAATTTGGGCCAAATGGGGAATTTGGCCAATTTGGGGAATTTGGCCAATTTGGGAAATTTGGGAAAATGCCAAAAAATGCCAAAAAAATCAGGGTGGCAGATGATTAGCTTAGTGGGTGCGAGAAATTTCCGCGGATGCACTGCGGGTACGCAACCGCAATTTACCCACAACCTGCAGGGGCAGTAAATTTTTACACGCAAGTCGCGGAACAGCGCGGGTAACCGCTGGTGTACCCACACCCGCGCTCACCCCTACTTCAGGAATGCAACGGAAACCGTTTGATGAGGCAGGACGACTAACCATCGGCAGAGCCACTGTGCTGCTGCGTCTGTCGAACCGCCGTTCCCAGGCCAAGGAGCCAGTCGTCAAACGACGGAGCTTCCTGGACAGTCCGTGAGGTCTGTATGCACTCGGAGAGTGGAGGCAACAACGGGATGACTGTGTTGCTGAGGCATCCGCAGAGGGGACACAGGAACTCGTTCTTCTCCACGTTGAAGCTGATGTGCCTGCCGTACCTGTTGATGATGCAGGGAGGTACACTTGTAGCAGGCGACGGACAACAACAATGATGATGGGAGTCCTTCCCAGTTGCTTAAGCCAGTGTTTCCCAAACTGCGGGTCACGCTCGGGTTCGCGGCGGCTGCAGTTTCTGCTGAAGCCACTTCCCAAATCTTGGGTGGATTTGGTGGCAGAGTACCTGCTCTTGAGTACTAAAGCTATGGAAGTTCTCTTTTCCTTTGCTGCGATGTACTCTGCAAACTTGGTTTCTCTGCAGTGGCATCGATGAAAACAACGTACAGTGCCGCCTCATGCATCGAAGATGAGCTTTAACTTGTGGAAACAAAACAAAAACAAACGTATCGGGTGACTCTATCGGAGCTGCCCTTATCTTGGGTTGCATTTTCTGTTTTCTTTTAATCTTTTTCCAGGACGCAAGAGGCAATAGTGTGCTCTTTCACCCTCTCACATTGAGGGTGAAGGAAAGTCGCATCTCCGAAGATGCGTGATGAACAAAATGAAGAAGAAAATGGTGTTCCACCAAGAATTTTTTGCGGAAGATCTAATCTAATCAAACGGATTCTTGTTCTGAAAACTGCTCCAATATCAGGTGACCGAAGGGACCAGATGTTCTCATTGGGACAACTTTGTAGCTTTTATAATTAAAATGTTAATTATTGAAAGTTAATTAAGACACTGTCTTAGGAGTTTGCTAATGCCCTCCTAAGGAGTGCCCTTGAGCATATGCTATAATGCAATTGATTTCATCTAGGAAAAAGTGATATATATATTTTTAAAAAATATACGCGCATTTAGCTGGGACACCCTGTACTATATAGCAGTATAGCCCTATAACAAATGAGCCGACTTCAGCCATTAGGAATGGTCACTCCCGCTGGCATGCGTATTTTTTCCCTCTCTCTTTGTGCGATGGTCTCTAGTCCAACTGATTCATTGTTGATGACAATGATTCAGGTTTATAAGGTGCACGTACAATTAAGGCCATGGTGCGCCGAAACAAGCTGATTCATTGCGACTATATCAGATGTCCAACAAATCTTCGTAACGAACCCTGAGACTGGGGAATAACACACAATACAGGGGTCTCAAACACAGCTGAAAATTTATTCTATCCCACACAGATATAGTATACATCAAGGGGGAAAGGGGGAGAGAAGGGGAAAGAAACATTATCAATCTGTGTGGAATGGAATAAACTTCCAGCTGTGTTTGAGACTCCCGTATTGTGTGTTAGTATTTCCCCAGTTTCAAGGTTTGTCATGAAGACCAATTATCATCAACTCGCCTGTTTTCTTGCCGCTCTTTACGTCCAATACAATTTCAGCATCGATGTACTAAAAGCGAAACACTTGTGGCATTTCCAAAAGCACGTAAAAGAGTGCCGGGGGATTTCTATTTTTGGTGGGTCGTTGGGTGGCAGTTTGAGAAGCACTGGCTTACATAGTTGATTCACATATACCACCAGGATACGATGAGCGTTGAGGAGAGAGGACGCTGCGAGAGCTCAGCAATTCTGCAGCAATTCCGCAATGAGTCACCATGATAGAAACGTCAAATGTGCTATATACACTAAAGTTATTACACATGTCCCCTGAAGTACAGAAGGTACTGTAAAACCATTTGATCTTGCGGCCTCAATTTCTATCAAGACGTGCACAGGACACATATTCGCACATACTAAATTTCTCAAATTCTGTATGCAAAAATTTATGGCTTAATTTGTGATAGGCCCAAGACCTCCCACAGCACATTTGATAGAAGTGAAACTGCAGGTGCTTCTGACATGAAGCAGGTCAAATGCTCACCAGTGATCTGCATAACCACCTGGGAACACGTCTGCGATTCCAGCATACTGTAGTTCTTGAAGTGCCAAAGTTGAAATTTCCGTGTGGACTTAAACCTTGCAACAATTCAGGGCTCGACAACAGTAAGGTTCTTACGGTATCAGAGCTACACTTTGAGCTTTGTGTTCTACACCCTTAAAAACGAACTTCACCACATAGCCCGCTCCTAGCCGACCATCATCCTGAGTGACGTCGTTCTCTCCCCCCGATTTGTTGAAAACGGGAGGCGTACGCCTTTTCGCGACACTCGTGCGGAAATGTTAATCGTCACAAAAGAGGCGTACGCCCCGCGCTTTCCACAAATCAAGACTGATAGGGGTATCACTCTGTGGTTGGCTTTCAGCGTGTTATGCAGTGAAGGTAGGGTAACTCAGTGAGGCCCATTTCTGAATGACTGTCACTTCGGGTAAAACGTGAAAAGCACCCGACAACTGGTGCGGAACGCATGACAACATGACATGTTGGAAACGGGTTCGCGATCGCGGCACGACTCACCTCACTGGCCTCCGCCGCTCCTTGCTCACTACGGACTCGAAGAACTTCTGCCAACAGCGACTGTGCATCACATGGCCGCAGGTGCTCGTGTGAGGTCCGTAGAAGAGGTCAGCCGGCACGGGCACCACTTCGCCCCCCTCCTCCTCGCCACTCCCCTCTTCCTCCGACGGCACTTTTCGAGTCCGGTTCTTGGACAGCACCGTAGAGCGCTGCACAAACGCCGAGAGCACCAGCGCCTGGCCGTCGAGCGACAGCTCTTCATCTTCGCGGCAGAGGATGCACGTGTGACACGGCTTAGTTCGAACGACTGCCTCCTCGGCCTCCTTGAACTGGTCCGAGTACTCGCGGATGAAGTTCTTTTGCATGGCCGACATCTGCGCCATGATGCGCGCCCTCCGCGCGGCGGCTGCCTCCGCGTTGCGCTTCAGGTGGTGGTTCGAGCTCTCGTCCAGCTCCATGGGGGAATCGGAACTCGCCTGTCCCCCATCTAGCAACGTTCTCAGACGTCGAAGCGTCAGATCCACCAGCGGCTTCTGCCCTTGGTTCTTGGAGTTGGAAGAGCACCTCTCGAGCATGTCCAAGAGCCCTACGCGGACGGCTGCTGAAGTGAAGGCGAAGAAGGATTCATCCGCGGGGACACCCTTGTCCCGCAAACGCTGCTCTTCGTGAAGGGCGATGCCAATCAGGTGAAGAGTTTTCTCCAACTGAGTTTCCGAAAAGAATGGGTGGGACCCACTTGCGGCGCGCTGCAGTACGGTAGTCATGATCTGTAACGAGTGCCAGAAATATTAAGACAACTGACAACACCGCAGAGAAATCGCGGATAACCAGTACATGCTGAAATTTGCATCTACACGTTGCTGCGCGTTTCCGCAGTCAAGCGGACACGTATCGATACCATTTTAAAGCCACTTCGAACGTTCCGAGCGAAAGCTTTTGAAATAAAGTGGATCTACCTTGCCATTCACTAAAAATTGGGACTGCCCAAATATAACTGCCCAATATTGGCTATTATATCGGAACTACTGGTCTAAGATTGGACCAATATTGGGCAGGTATTGCCAATGTTCAGCCGATATTGGACCAATATTGGGCCGATATTGCCAATGTTTGGCCGATATTGGACCAATATTGGGCTGGTATTGCCAATGTTTGGCCGATATTGGACCAATATTGGGCTGGTATTGCCAATGTTTGGCCGATATTGGACCAAGATGTTGTGCTGCTTGGAAAAGTCCGGAAAATCAGTCGGCACTGTGTCTGCGTCAAGACTCACCTTGAGCATGACATCACACTGAAGCATGTTGGTCACCATGACAAAGGGACGAGCAAACTCGGGTGGCACTGGGGGAGGGCAGCAGGGCTCCTCCCCAGACTGTTTCCGACGCCTCAGTTGGGTCTCTTGAGCGCGAGACTGATCTTCTCTCGTGTAGTGGTAGAAGAAAGGGTTGAACTCTGCGTAGTATTCGTGCTTGAGCTCGTACCTACGGACACGAGGCTTTGTTACGTCGTAAACTTGAACGGGCAGACACGTGATATACATGTATTGCGGGTGTTACGTTTCTTTGACAGGTTGCTATGTCAACCAAGGGAAACTAAGGGCTGGACTGTCTTCCCTGCTCTTGCTATGGTGAGATTTATACTGTTCTCAGACGGGCACACTTACGTCCTTAACGGTTACGGCCTTCGGTGTATATGGTCATTAACTTGTTGCCCGACAGAAAGCCATCTGGCCTTTGTAAGATATCTGGGATGCAAGGGCATCAGAGTTCTCACAATACACCTTACGGCGTTCCCTCGAAACTGCCAAAGCATCGTCACCAAACGCCATGAACAAGACGTGCAGATTTCATTCAATTCGAAATAAAACATTTTTACGGGATGTAGCGTTCTGTAATCTTTTTTCGCAGTCAACGCCAGATATTTTTCTGGTGCATTTTTGCACTTTGCTTCTCATTCTATCTTTGTATGTTCAATTCATAGTGATATGCTCAAACACTACACTCCGTATCGTCTGCATCTAAAACTTTGCCGCTCAACAAAACATCCAAAGCGCTTCCGACCAAATCTCGTTTGCTGTAGTGTTTTTCAAATTGACGAAGTACTGACCAGACGTTGTTTCCAAGTACAACATGCACAATTCGCAGTGTCCGTCTGCGGTCCGTATCCGAGACTTAACTTAGGTCCGTGTCTTAACAAAAAACAGCTATATAGGTTTGTTGCCTTGATGATGTTAAGTGTAATGTAGTTCGTCAGTGTGACTGTCGAAGGGTACATCAGCTATAATTCTAACAGCGCGCTTTTGGGCTATGAACAAATTGTTAATGGAAACCTGAGTTCCCGTACCCCAAACCAACAGGCCATAACGAAGTACGGAAAATATCAGTGAACTGTAAATGATCAACTTAATCCTTTTTGGCAGAGCAACGCGGAGCCGATTCATGAGCCCAATGGGCTTAGAAATTTTTGCCCAGACCCAGACCAAAGAATGCCCTCACCTGCCCGACGGTGCTGTGTCCGTAACACGCTCCCTCTTGAACTCGGCCACGTGGGAGAGAACTCTCTCCACCTGAGATTCAAAGCCCGGTCCAGTGTCCCGGGGCAGCAGTTTGAGCAGCTGGCTGTGAGGCAGGGGTTCCACGCACAGGACCTGCACAATCTCCTTCCGCAGCTTGTCTTCCTCCGTGACCATACCGACGCCGGGCTGGCTCCTCTCGGACGCCAGCGTGAGCAGGAGGCCGAGGAACTCCTCGGCTAACGACGCCGTCAGGTGGGCTTCGTCGGGGGTGGCCACGGTCCCGTCCCCGACCCACCCCAGGAGGGCGTACTTGTTGAGCACGTGGATGAGAAATTCGTTGCTCTCCAGGAGAGCGGCGGCGGCTTGCAAGAGGGTGATGTCTCGGTCGTACGTCTCGCTACGTAGCCGCACGTTGTGGTAGAAGTAGATCTGGTTGAGCAGCGAGTACCCGTTGCGACGCCACATGCCCGCGCGGAACTGAGCCACCATCACCTGTCCGGCAAAAGATGATGAGTTGGGGGGGCAGAAAGGACACTGAGAAGATGATGATGATGATGAAAATGATGTTTTGCCTAGTTTCTTCATTTTATGTGCGAGCCTCGTCTGTTTATCTAGCTTGTGGGATTAATTTGGCTCACCTAAGGGCTCCTTAAGACGCACAGAAATCTCAGCATGTGGCATACCATATTTAAAGCCCCTAGCTTTCTGCCGTTGAAAATTCACATTTCCACGAAGTGGGATTTACAAATCCGCGGGATTGCGCGGGCAAGAGGAAACAAGCAGAAAAAATGTGGCAGCTTTCTCCCAAGATCGCTTGCCGACTCATCCTGCGCGCTCTTCCAGCCTTTCAGAACTTACCTGTGCACAAAGAAAATCGGATGCATCTAGGACAGTACCTCTCCGGGCATTCCTGTCGTTAAATTTTCTTTCGTCGCGGGATGTTCAGCTGCGTAAGTGCCAGCATTATCAGTCGTGTCAGGCACATGCAGCAGATGGCAATACATATTGCTTTAACCCCCGAAAAGTTTGCGGATTGATCGAAATCCTTATACGTACCTATAATTCTGTAGCGCATCGAATATTCCGCGAAAAACACCCCGATTCTGAGGAAGCAGCAGGTTCCGCGAGACGTGGCCGATTCCACACGGAAAGCTAGGGGCTCTAACCATATTTAACGTCCCCCATAGAGGACGACGTTCTCAGCTGATATACTGAATGGTGAGACAGCTGAAACTTTTGGGGTGGGCTGTCATCTGGCAGTAGAAGACGTACCTGGGTGCGTAGGGGCATCTCCATGAGCTGCTCGGGTGTGGGCTTCCCTCGCACCTGCAGCTCGTGGGAGTCGTAGCTCAGGGTGAAACGGTCGAGACGCAACAAGAGCCCCACCACAAACCGTGACAGGGGCAGGTGCACCGACACTGGCTGCGAACTCACGTCGTACTCGATGCACAACGCAGAGTGATCGGCCAGTTCTCGACCCACCGTTTCGCCCTGAGGGCTCTCCAGGGCCCTGAGGGCCTTGTGCACAGCCTTGATGAGAACCTCCCTGTCAGAAGCGCACCAGTCCAGCACTAGCCCCACAATTGGGGCAAGCTTAAGCTGGAGGTTGATGCCAGTCTCCCATTCGGCCTCGAATTCCACATGCTGTCCTACCTGTTGAGTGTGAATGGCGATTGGCAACATACTTCAAAACTGTGCTTAAAGTACTTTAGATTAGTACCAAAGTCTAAGTACAGAAGACTAGACCCTAACGCTACGCCGCAGATATTTTTAAGCTATTAAGCTACTTTAAGCTACAGGCCAGTAATGATGCACCGTGAGAAGTAATACACCACGTAGAGTCATAATTATCGCAGAAATTGAACTACTTGAAAGTACTAGGCAAGGTACTCTGAAGTGCTCATCAAGTACACTGCCAAATTAGTTTGTATGCAAATGCATGAAAAGCACAACTGAAATCTTCATTTTAAAGGGGGGGTGTTATCTGCAGAAATGCGATCCATTTAAATATGGTAGAACGCATAAATCAAAAGCGCGTGTGCCTGATCATTCTCTTACTCTACAGTCATGTAATTACTCAAAAGCCAATTACATACTTTGAAAGAGAATGATCACTACCATACATGCGTGCATTTTTACATAGTTTTTTACATAGTTTTCTCCGTTGGCATTGAAAGAACTGGAGAGAGAAACCCAAGTCATCTTGCGACCGTTTGCAATGTTGTCACGTGCGTTCCAAACATGTTTTCACCTTCGTTCCGAACTTAAAACTGAAGAGCAACATGAAAGTATTGTCGTTAATAACTTAATAATTATAAAGATTTCCAGCCTCGCAACAATGGGGTCTCTCCAAAAATGCCCCTTCGAGACACGAAAATTATGTACAAAAAAAATTTGTATTTTCCTGATTTTTTTACTGCAGCCGATGCCGAACATAGTGGTATCGGTTTTATAGATGGGTTTCCGGATGCGACTGTCCCTTTAAGTACAGTATAAAGTACAAAATTTGACTAAAGTACTTCGAATAATACTGCCGACCTACCTGCCGGACTACAGAATCCATGCCCTGCATCCACGTGAGCAGGTTGAGCAGCAGGCCGACCCCGTAGAGGAAGCCCTTGCGCAGCTTGTCCGTCCACACCTCCGGCGGAACAGACAGCAGGTAACGCAGGTCGTAGAGGACATACTGGGCCCTGCGGAACGGCACGTTGAGCTGCCTCTCGAAAGTGAGCTTTCCGCTGTCGGCGCCCCGGTGCTTTTCGCACTCCGAGAGGAACGTGCGCAGCAGCACCGTCAACGCGTTCTCCTCCGCGATGAGCAGGTGCGCCAGAGTGGGCACCGTGAAGATCTGCACCGAGAGGGACGTGACGGACACCGGGTGCTCGTGGTCGTCAGCCACAAAGTCCTTGAGCAGGTCCGGGTAGTCGCGGGTGAAGTTCTTGGCGAAGGCGCGCTTGCAGTGGGCGTCCATGAGCATGCCGCTGATGAACAGCTGGTGCCACTGGCCGCGGGCAGTCTTCCACAGCTGGGTGTCCGAACGCATGACCGCCCGTAGGAGCGGGTACCCGCTGTCAGGCGTGGGTTCCAGCATCACGTTGCTCAGGATGACACGGAAGGCTAGACAGAAGGACGTAGCATGATCGTGGCGGCGGACTGCAGCCCCCTCGTGTTTTCGGGACGCGTATTTTTTTTTAAATGTGAGGAGGCGCAGACTAGGTTCTGTTTAGGCCACATCGGGCAATTTTTATTTATTTATTTATTTGAAATACTACTGGCTTCCTCCTGGAAGCCTAAGTAGGAATGGGAAAAGACAATAAATCCGAACAAATGACAGAATTATAATAATAATAATAATTGGGGGTTTACGTCGCGAGACAACTGAGATCATGAGCGACGCCACAGCGGTCGGTCTGTGGATTGCTTTTGCCCACCTGAGGGTTCTTTAACGTGCGATGAAAGCTCATCACACGGCACCCCGTATTTAACGTCCCTCGCGGAAGACGGCGTGTCGACAGAATTATACATCTATGCCAACTGCCCTGACAGTGACGACAGAAACTGAACTACAGTCTTCGCCGTGACAACCACCTCCGGTAAGCTATTCCATTCCTCTACCATTCTGGGAAAAAGAAAGAGAATTTAAACGCGTCTATCCTACATTGGTATGGCTTTAAATGCAGAGCGTGGACACTACGAATAGATCTCTTTTCCTGAAACATAATGTACTGATCCCTATTAATATTAAGCTTATTTTTGAGGATAAGAAATGAAGTCTCGAGTCTTGCAATTTTACGTCTATTGACCAAATTCTCCAAATCCGCTTTGTAGTAAATATATCTGACATCGAACTCATTCTCTCGAGTATCGGATGAATGCAATAATACAATAATGAATGCAAATAATGCAATGAACACACAGTTATGGATGAAAATTTTGCGTCCACGCTGTTTTCAAAAATGACATTTTTAAAAGAAGACAGAAATGAACAGGAAATGGGTAATTGAAACATGACAGCGGCTGGAATCAAACCACGCATCTCTCGATTGCCAGTCGAGCGCATTCAATCGCGTCATGATGTGTGCGATCAAGGGATGAGTGGTTCAACTCCTGCCGCTGTCTGGATTTTTTTTTACGACTGCCATGTTTCAACTGTTCATGTTCTTAGGCACCCTGAGGCATGTGTTGTGTTCGGCTCTCGGTTTTCGGGTTTTTTACGTTTTTAAAGTTTTTTTTAACATTTAAGTCATTTAAGTCTTTACATTACATTACATTTACATTACATTTGTGTGTTGTTAATTTTGTTCTAATTCCGAGACGGCGGATTTACTTTTGCTGTACAATATGCCCATGACCTGTACATTTTCTTTTATTTTCACACTCCTGGAAATGACATCTTCGTGATGTCAGCAGTATCCCTTAAATAAATAAATAAATAGCTTGGGTTTCACCCGATAAAACCTGTAAACCGAGCTTGCGAACGTGCAAACCAAGGACTTCATCTGCACACGCGCGAACTACGGCAATCGCCGCGACCGCTCCCGACTGCCAAGACTGTGGCAGCGCTCTGTGTCTGCCGGCCCACGTAAAGCTCGCGCCCGTCGCTCCACCTAGTGCAAGCAGAAAGAGCTTTCTCGAGACCTAGGAGCCTAGATGTTCGCGCTCCGCCTCCAGCGGATTTGTAAATCCCACTTTGCGGAAAAGTAAATTTTCCACCGCAGAAAGCTAGGTCATCTCTGCCGCCGGCCAGCACAAGTCAGCGGCGACTGACGGCCAGTACGGGCAGTACAGCCAGTAACTTAGCTAAAGGGGGGTCAAAGGTAGGTAAGGAGGGTGGATGGAAAGCTTCCGCAAGGGGTGACGTTTCTCAGGGACAATGCAAACTTCAGCAAATGTTAAAGGCAGAAGACACTGACAAAAATGACAAGTTCTTGAAAAATGTTTTTTCGTCTGGATACGGCTAACAAATTCCAGATACAGTCAAATTCCTTTATAGCGAACACCTTTTTAACGAAAATACCATTTTTTAAACCAAATTTTTTGCGGTTCCGCTGTAGCCCTATAGGTCCAATAATGGACATCCTTTTTAACGAAAATACCTTTACTGCAAATTTTTTTTGCTGTCCCCTGAGTTTCGTTGTAAACGAGTTTGACGGTAACTAATGGTAGCAAGTATGTTACCGGTAACACAGGGCGGATAACGAGGTTTCCGGTTAACTGAGTTACGAACGAGCGGGGCATGACCGTATTAGCCGAAAATGTTCTTGTACGCACTGTGCAAGTCCGGTGAATATGCTCACCCTGACACTGTGTGAGGAACTGCTGGATCCAAGTCAGGAGACGCATTGCAAACATCTGGTGGGCCACGACGGAGGCGTGCATCACCTGCACCCGCAGGGGACGGCCACCATGCCGAGAGGTGATGCGTTCTATGTGGTTCTTCACCTGTTAAAGAATCCTGCACTTAACGAAAGTCCTTTTCAGGGAAGCACGTTGTATGTATGCAACTTAAATATCGACACGAGACAAAACTTGTAAATTCCCTCACTGCCATCAGGAGCTCTGTAAACAAAGAAAATAAAAAAACACTCGTTTGCACTGCCGAGATCGTAAATTCAAATTCTCTTCATTCCCGCTATATACTGTCCAAGCAAACTGCAGGGACTTGCCCTTCGGCGCCACCTATGTCGAAGGTGCCCGCCCCACCCCGTCGTGAAACACACAGAGAGACAAGCACAATACAAGCCTCAAGGTACCTAAAGGCATCAACAATTGATGCATGTGTTGAAACATGTGAATTGAAATGAATTGAAGCAAATGAAACATGTGTCGTATCTGTCTGTGCATTTCAGACCTCAGTAACAGTTACTTTCCATCATGCTCACCAGATGCCGCTGTACAAAAAAAAAAAATGTCAAGAAAGTGATTGAATGCCCCGTTAGTTGAATGCCCTGGCAAGTCGTCGTCGGGAAGCAAATGCCAGCGTAGCGTAATTGGTTAACGCACCCATCGGGCAATCGTGAGATATGTTTATTTATTTATCTATTTATTTCTGAATACTGCGGGCGCCACCAGGCGCCATAGCAGGAGGGGATACATGTACGCAATTTTACAGTGCTCAGTGTAGGTGCAATAAATTACGCACAATCATAGAAAGACTACACACTTGAATAAGAACACACACTAGAATAGAAGAAAACTACATACTTGTGCAACAATATGTAGAGAACTAGACGCATAATAAACACATCATCAATGGCAGTAGAGAAATAGATGAAAAGCCGCGGAGCCAGCTGGGATGTATTAGTCACTTTGAAAGTAATTATCTAACATGATTGCGAACTTATCATATTTATCCGCGTTACAAATGTCAGCTGGCAATTTATTCCAGTCAGCTATCGTGCTTGGTAAAAAGGAGAACTTAAATGTGTCAGTTATCTCTTTCAAGGTCAAAGGATGCCGGTCACGAAGCGAGAATGGGTCTTGAAGCTGAGTTTTGGATATGTTGGATATATATGGATATATATATGGATATATATGGATGTTTAGATATGCGCATCGGTTCTTGCCGCTGTCTGGAAAAATGCTCGTACATACGCACCTGGTTGCAGTCCATGAAGGTGGAGCTCCGCACGAGGCTTCTTCCCTCCCTGTCGATGGTGGTTGCGTACTCGATGGCTTCCCGCTGACTGCACGCGATGGCGCGGCTCAGGGTCTGTATCACCTGCAGGCCCGTTCGTCGTATCAGAGCTTCTCACACGAGGCGAGCCTACGCACCTGTTCGTAGGTGTGCGTCTCGTCGTTGAAGAGCATGGTGACGTAGGTGTCCGTCGGCTGCACCAGCAGAGGCGTGGGGTCCAGGTCCGGAGGAAGTTCCGTTGCCTTTCCCCACGTCAGCAGCTGGTGGCAGTAGAGCAGCGCCGTCCTCAGCACGAGCTCCGCGCGGCTCACGAGGTCCGACGGAAGTCGTTCTACCGGGTCCGCCTCCGCCTCCTGCAATGTTTTTGCCCGGGTTGCGGATCACGTTTGCTGCTAAGTTTTTCGAAACAAAGGAGGTGGGCCATTTTTACGGTGTTTTTTTTTTTGTTTTCTCGATCAGATTTTGAAATGCACCTACGCGCACCAAACATCAAACTAAGCACTGGTTTACCCAGAATTTCGTCCTTGGGGGGGTGTTGGGCTCCGCAAGGGGGTGTATTTACATGCTTTTGACGAAATATTGTACAATCTCACAAAATTTTAGGGGGGTCTCCTCCAGATTTTGGGGGGTTGTTAGGGGGGTGTAGGGGGGGGTCTGGATAAATCACTGAAACTAAGTAGTGGCAAGATACATAAATTGTCCCCGCGCACAAACCACAGATTATAATTTCAAAGATGCAATTAAAGGGACACTGAACATCTTCTTCAACATGCTATTTACCTGTTTCTTCTGACCGTGCTTGTCACAGAAAGGAGACTCCTTCCAGGCCTCCATGTCTCCGCAGTCGCAGTATCCTCCGCCGCAGCTCATGCTCATCTTGTACTTGTGATTTCTGTGGGCGCTACTCTTGAAGCAGCCCACGCAGAGGACGCACGTCGGGTCGAGGCCGCAGTCCCTACAGGAGTACGTCGGCTCCCCTGACTTGAAGACCCGACCGCAGAGTGCCGGCGGAGATTCCAGTTTGCGCAGTTCCGCGAAGTAGTCCTTGGGTTCGGAACATCCGCACACAAACCTGCGCACGCGTCGCGAGGCTCAGCCAACTCTCAGAATGCGTGCAACGTCACCCGCGCTGAACCAACAAACCGGTGCTCGAACACGATGCAATAATTACGCGAAAAAGTGGAGCAGTTTCTTTCGCAATTTGATGGCAAGAAGTGAACTTCGAAGTGGGTCTCAACGAAAGCACGGAACGAAAGCAAGCCAAAACGCGTTCGCTTAATCCGTAGTGGCAACACGGCTGGGACACTGGCTGGCAAGGAAGCGCGAGGAGCGAGGAGGTCGCGCAGCGGAATTGGCGGCTGGGAAAGGGAAGTCGGCCAGGGAGCAAGGCACGTGGTTTTTATGGCAGATCGTCGTTGCGTGGGTTGAAAACCCGACGGAAGATGATGAGATTCGGCAGGAAACTTGCGGATTAAGCGGGATACGGGCCAGTTTTCTTCAAATTATGCGGCCAGATTGCAACGCGCGAAGACGGGACCGTAGCAATCCTTCCAATTAACCGGTACTTCGAATTGGCTTGATGTTACTATCGCTGAGGCTTCTTTAGCTGCAGAGGGGGTATATTTGAAACTCTATAAATCTATATACCTTTCTTCGAAAAATATAAATAAATCTGTATCCTTAAAACTATTTTAAAAATCGTTCATTTAATATGTACTAGTATGCCGTTTTTGTCGCCCGGGCCGCAAGTTGACGCAAGAAAAACCTGGTGCAGAATGGTGCAGCACTTCCGCACCCGTGTATCTACGCAGTGAAGGAAGCTACGTACAGAGAGCTACAGTACCTCTCCAAGGAATCGAAGAGTACCCTGCGTACTAGGGGCTCGTCGTAGGCCAGGGCAAGGGGCCGACAGTGGAGTGGAGGTCCCAGGAGCGAAGGCACGTGGGCGGCCCAGAAGGCCCTGAGGGCCGCTGGCTGAAGAACCCCGCACTCGTGGGCCTTGCACCACGAGGCCAGGGTCTCTGCCAGCTCTGAGCTGAAGGGGCTCTGCACATCCTCCTCCTGCACATTGCTGCACATTCTCCTATTCCTCTTCCGCTCCCCGCCAAGACATCTGAAATTAGGCCAGGTTGCAGACGTGCAGATCAGAAACCGTGGGTGTGGACCAGCATGACAAGACATTGGGGGCATTAGGTGGGGCACCCCGGAGCGTGAGTGTTTCGTACTCCACTCGCTTAACGCGACACGTGCACCGTCGGCGCAACCCCCGGAGTGTCAGACGCCAACGAGTTTTTCGCGCTCCCATCTCAAATGGGTGAACCGAAGCAGACGACAAGTGCTTGAGGCCTGAAAGATTTGGCATGACGTATTTCCTGTTGAGCACGCCATCTACAGGGAGCAAGGGGCTGGCGCTGGCAGCAGAGTACTTCTAATTACTGTAAACTCTAATTACTGTACTTGTAATTACTGTTAAGTACTGTATTTTTATTTGCGGTGTATTAATTTTCACGAATTGAGCATTCAGTCATTTGCGAAATTACTTGCGTGTACTACTTGATTTTGAAATTCCAGGCCTGTTTCCTTTCGCGGGATAAACGTCAAGCTGTGTTTGCGAGTACAATTTTTCGCAATTTTTTAGCAAAATTCGTGAACATTATAACATCGCGAATAAAAATACGTTTACAGTAGTTTGCCAAAATAAACTCAAACAAATGCGTAAAATATTAATCGAGGTATTTTAAAATCGTTTACAAAAAGGTGAGGATCAGAACAGGTTGGCATCTTTGGCTAGGGAATAAAAGACAGATTTTCTTCTTTTGAGCAACTGCTCTACTGCGGCACGCTCCACGATGCTGCCGCTATCTAGCACCATAACCCTGAAAATAACAATGTCCCACTTCGTAAACTGTGCTAACCTGACTTCTGCTCGGCCTGGTACATAAAAAAAATAGCGTCTTTTGGAAAGTACACTTCCGCAAACACTGCTATGTGCTTTATTCACTGACGTCTACCATTTCGGGAAAGTATCACTTTTTTTTGAACTGCCATTATACTTTCCTATTATCATACCTCCATTCCATTCTACTACCCCCCCCCCCAATTTTTTCCCACACCCCTCCATGCTTGGGATTCTGGGTAAACCACTGTGACGTGACATCACTACCAATCAGTTACCTCATTAGAATAAGGTGTACCATATGTGAGGGCATCAGTTGCCTTTTTAATGGAGATGCAGAAGTATTCTAAACTCCGAGCATGAATATAGCTCGTTATTTCGACAAGAACATGCATTTTACCATTTCGTTACTGATGACTGTTTAAAAAAAAAACATTCAGCGTTATTTTTAGCTTTCTACTCAATAACAAAGTTTACAACATTCTGCAGCAGGTCCCAAAAAGAATTTCTCTTCGTTAAACACTTACGCTGACTATGCAGAAAAGCAACGTTTTATCGACCCAATATGTGAATCAATATTTTAACAAAATTCTGCTTATATTTCTGTTCTTTTCTTTCATCTTTATTTATGCATTATCTTTTTTTGTGTATGTGTGTGTCTCACTTTCGAATCCCACTGCATGGAAACGCTTCCCCACGGTTTGCTGAGGCATACAAAATCTCAGGAGCAATTTCAGAGCAACATAAACTGCAGCGCTGTTCAAGAAGTTAATTTTAGATCACTGTTGGAGACTCGCAAAGTCAAGTATGATGTCAGTGGAAGGCATGTAATCCGCTAAAGGTGCAATATTTCTGGCAAGCATTGAAGTTTGGTCCAGTATTGGCAAGTAGAAGGTGACATATCACCCGCTCCTTTATAAAAAAAAAGAATTTTTACGATATTTTAAAGCCATATAGATGCGTTCACAAGAACACAAAATGCAGCTACAAACGAAGTGTTGGAGGGGGGGGGGGGGTTAACAAAATCTAAAAAATTTTTAAGTTTACACTTTACTTTTGAACTTTGCAACTCACACGAACTCCTCTGTGCAACATCAGTTTATCCATCATCCTAACTCACATTTAATTGTCCTGTCGCCCGGCTATGAAAACGGTCTCCTGTCACCAAAATGAGACACAAACAAGAGTTAGGTGCGCTGTCCTGTGGTGCATTGCGCAAATGATTTCCTTGGAAAAGACCGTGCGATATTTTGGGACCCCTCGACCCAATGCGAAATACTACGCGTCATCTTGCTTTGCACGGATGACCACAAATCCTGGGCTTGCTATGCTGCATTGCCAGGGATCGAAGCTTCGACGTCATGAAACGATTCCAAACGCAATTGTTCATCATATATCGAGCTACCCGAATAAACCCCGGAAACCTCTAGGCCTACCATTAACAGCTGAAAGGGTATCACTGTTGCTCAGAGTAGCAGTCTGTCCACGTAATTTACTATCACAGGTTGATGAAGCTGACTTGCGCTGAAAAGCTTTCCTCTTCTATGAATTCCGGCGAAGGTCATACACACAAGACACAGAGTAACACATTACGGGAACATAAAACTCATGCTGTCGTCGAAATCCTGTTGAAACTGCGGGCGACGAAACAAACGAAACCGTCGAAACCAAAGCAATAGAAAGCCGTAGCAGACGTCCGACAGATGGGGTGTTCCATGCGTGTTTTGTGCTTTTGATGCTTTATATCATGTAAAAAGAGAGGAAAGTAGCGAATATGTAAACTTTACTTAGTATTTTCGTGTACAACTGTACAACTTCTTCGGCACTGGTGCCGCTAGCTACCATATCTTACCATTGGATCATTGGTTGGCTGCATGGGCTCCATTTTTGGATTGTTGGTCTGCAATGGCCCGTAATTTAAACGTTTGTTGCGTACCGCTCCAGTAGCAGTAGAAGTGGTAGTAGGTCGTGGTTTGTTACGGTGCTTGCTGTTTTATAGCATTTTGTTAGATAAGTACGCTGAGCTGAACACAAGGCCGACATTGTGAGGAAAGACTCGTTTTTTTTTTCATTGTGCGTGTGCCCCCGACTGTAGGACATACGATGGTGTTAACCGCGCAAGCGGAGAAAAAAGTTTACGAGAATGCTGAAGTCGTAGATCTCGATAACAATGTCGCAGTAAAAGGATCCGTTAGGGTTGTGGAATTCTGTCCTTGCAAATGGAATGCCTCTTTGCTGGCCGTAGGCACGAGCTCGGAAGTGACCGTCTTTTGTCTCAAGCTACCGGTAATAAACGTTGCATGCGATATGTGCGTACACGAGAGTCCCTTACGTTTATGCTTCTTGTGCTTCAGGAGGAAAATTTGTCAACCGAAGAAGCCAGCGTGGAAATTGTGAAAACGTTTAACCATCCGTCAGCGATTACCTCTTTAAGCTGGAGTCCAAATATGTCGCTTGTGATCCAACCTGTCTGGATGAGGTATGTCAGATGGAGCGGCCGCACAAAAGCACCCCCTCCGGCCGTGTTTCATACTACCACCTTTCACGACACCGAGCACACTTCTCAAACCACATCACACGTTAAGCACATTCTTGCTGCACACATTAAATAACCGTTAAAAAGTAAGCCATGTACCAACGACAGACACTGGCATCACTCACGGTAGTCATCTGACTTAAAAACTCCAATCATCATAATCAACGTTTAAAGTTCAATTTTCTGTGCAATAGATGCAGTTTTCCCCCTTAGAACAGCGTACCTTCGGGTGACCTAGCTTCAAGGTATCTTTCTGCGGTATAGGTTTGTTACCGCGGCCACAGACAACAAGATCCGTATCTTTTTCTCGGACCTCAAGGACGAGACCACCATGAAGGTATAACGCCCCACAATGTCCACGGCAGAATACAGACTGTGTGTGTGTGTGCTTGTGCAGGAGCTTGAGGGTCACGGGGACTACATCAATGCAGTGGCCGTAGAGCCTCGACAGGGCACCCTGGTGGCCAGTGTTTCGGACGACAACAGCTGTCGTCTGTGGGGTATTGAGGAGGGGGAACATCAACAGGTGCTCACCCTGCGCTCCCCTGGCATGAGCGTCTGCTGGCACCCAGAGGAACCGGGCAAGGTAGCTTCTGAACACAGCAGACGACACTGATGAGCTAAAGGCTGTCGTCTGCTGTGTTTTGTGCTCTCCCCTTTTCGGAATACGCGGGTAACTTATTCCGTTCGTGAACGTTCATTTCGAAACTTTACAGAAAAATTCTAAGTGAAAAAAATGTCAACTAGTGGAAAGTGAGTATTTAAAGAGATTGAAACATTTAAATAATTGATTTCACTAAAGATCCAGCTTTCGGGCGGACCTGATGAAGGACAGACTCCGCGCGAAAGCTTGATCTTTAGTAAAATAAATTACTTAAATGTTTCAATCTCTTTAAATACTCACTTTCCACTAGTTCACTTTTTTTCACTTAGAATTTTTCTGTAAAGTTTCGAAAGGAACGTTCACGAACGGAACAAGTTACCCGCGTATTCCGAAAAGGGGAGAGCACAAAACGCAGCAGACGACAGACTTAATCTTATCAGTGTCGTCTGCTGTGTTTTGTGCTTTCCCCTTTTTTGGGGAACATGGACCCATTCCGTCTTTCGACTCTTGGTAGATTACCCGCAATCTGTGCGGAGCTAAATATGGAGCCACCTTTTAAAAAATCTAAAATAGCAATCGTTTCTAGATAACGCTTCTGAGGGAGGGGAGGCATCACGTTTATTCCGCCACAGAATTAGCGGGACTTGCGAAATGTTGGACGATAACGCGCGTGAACGTGTATTTGCTGTCGGGCTTCAATGTCCATAGGCTTCCTTACACGATCTTGCACCAATTTTCGTTTACGATTCTTAACTTCTGGAATCTGCAAGAATATGTGCTCCCCTGAAACTTCAAACAATGTGCAGTTGATGGTCGGCGAAAAGCGCGGCACGGTGCGGATGTACAACGCAGCCAGTGGTCAACCGCTGATGTCACTGGAAACGCTGGTGGCACCCCTGCTCTCCGCCGACTGGCTCGTGACCAACAGTACTTTGGTAGGAGCCGCTGCCGGGAACAGCTGCTTCCTCTGGGACAGTGCTCGGACAAGGTACAGAACGTTCCGCTCGGGGGATTTTTCCAGGGTATCTCCCCGTGAGACAGTTTGATACCCATGCCACACGGGGCAGTTTTCAATGACAATTGAATTCAATGGTCTTTGAACGCGCGCGTGGCGCCACCAAGTGTGTAACGTGTCAACTTCGCAGAAAGCATTGGATCCAATGCTCCCTGAAAGGTTGACACGTTACACCTTAGACGGCGCTACGCGCGCGTGTTCAATGATGATTGGTTTGAATAATCATTGAAGAGTAATTCTCTCGGATCATTTCAGCCGTCCCTTCACGCAGAAAGCGGTGCACACGAGCAGCGCCATGGAGTTTCGTTTCTCCAGAACCACCAACTCTGCCGTGTGCGCCACACGGGGCAGCCACGGCAAACAGGTCAAGGCGATAAACCTCAAAACGAACCAGGTGAGCCCGTCAAAGCTTGTCCCACACAAGGCTCGACAGCCTAGAGTTCTTGAAGAAGTCGCATGAAATTTAAAAATCTATAAAATTCAAGTGCTGGGTAAAGAAGGCACAAAGGACGATACAAGTAACAACAACTGCACTTTTTGAAACTGAATAACCAACCTGCCCATATTTTAACCTTGTTCCACATGAAATTGCTTCTGCCAAAGCGTATAATGATTGCAACATTCACCGTGCGAGTAATTCTCCCCGAAACATAAACTAGGAGCAAGACGTCTGGGCATAAAATATTGCTGCCAAAACACTTTCACTAGACCATCTCACCTCGCCCTTGCAGTATGCAACCGCGCTAAAGTTGCTATTGCAGTCTGCATCAGTCAAGACGATGAAGACGACAGTGTACTCGAGGTGGGAACCCATAATTAGGGCCTGACTTTTTCGGGTTTTATTTTTGGCCAAATTCTGGGGGTAAATATCGGGTGATATTTTTCATTCGAAAATTCGAGTGTATTCGGGTTAAATCCCGTTACGGCATTCTGTCGTCAGGAATTCGGGTGATTTTTTTTTTTGTTTAATAAAAATTTGTCTTAACATGGAACTAATGTTTAGCAATGTTATCAAACTTTATTTTAACGCACGCTTACGAGCGTGCCACGCGACCCGGATGTTTTCGGGTAGATTCGGGTTAAACCCGAATTTTACAGATTTCGTTCGGGGGGTAAATATCGGGCGGATACGGGTTTAACCCTAAAATGTCAGGCCCTACACATGATGTGTAACAAGCCAAGCACTACAAATTCTATCGGTCGGCCACTTCGGGTTGGACACAACCTCAGTCCTAAATAGAAGACTAGCTTATTTTTTTTTACGATTTTTTTTTTTCGTTTTCCGCCCAGGTGCTGTTCACAAAGACCGGCATAGTGGGGCGTGGCATCAGCTGGCACTGCAAGTTTCCCATCCTTGCCATTGGTGGAGACTGTAAGGTACACCTCTACAGGATCAATGCTACGTGACCTTAGAATAAACCTCATTGAACGTGTTTAGCGATGTTCGTTAGTTGGTACTCTACGTAATCTTGCAAACGCGAGTGCTCAGCTTGCTGAGAAAGGTAACGCACACAGCCTCCCCAATATCTTAGAAGAGCTTCCTAGTAGAAGTCGTAAGCAAAAGGGATGGAAGAAAAGTTCGGAGGGTAAAGGATTTGTTCCTCTGAGGAGGGGCCTCTCTTCGGAACCATTGCGATAGGTGGGTAAGACCTACATAAACCCAGCCTATGTGACCACTACCATACAAATATGGCCAGACTCTTTTGTGCTATATTTTTCAGCAACATTGGGAAGGGGGGAATATCTGGTCATGTTTTGCTTCAATACTAATTCGGGTGTAATCAGGTTGAACTGGACCTGATTCAGCCAAATTCTGGTCGAATCTTCGGTCGTAATCGGGCGTAAATCTACGGTCTGCTAGGCATAATACACCCGAGACGCCAGGGTATCAGTATTTAGTCCATGCATCTAAGTAGCAGCAGGGTCTTTGTTTTGACAGTTTGTACGGGCATATTGCATATTTACGCATTTAGAACACACTTTCCAAAGTTCTGCATTAGTTGTGACGAGTTTGGATCCCCAGCAGTTTGGGGGGAAATATTGGGTTAGACCCTGTTTTTGCTGAATTGAATCCGGGGTGGGGGTAAACATAGGCGTAACTGAGTATAACTAGGCAGCGACTTTTTCGGGTTAAACCCAATTTCTCCCCGAATTCCAGTCACTATGAAATCCTCAAGTGACGTTTCCACCGAAGACGAACAGAGGTCGCCACGTGTAACACGTGTAAGAATGGGTTCACTTACGTTCCCAGCAATACACCCATGAAGTGTCAACACTGTCTGTGCCTTCGGGGATTGCCGTTGGAAGGTCGCGATCTCGCAAAAAGATAAAAAAAAGAGAGATTACGAAAGGACTTAATAGACGAGAGGAGAAACAAAAAAAAACCCCGATAATAACACCAGAAGGCACAGTTATCGCCCGATTAATCCCCGAATTTACAGATTTAAAAATAGCGCCCGATTTTTACCACCCGAATGTGAGAAAGGAATTTAACCCAAAAAAGTCACTCCCTAAGTGTAACCCTAAAAAGTCGGGCCCTACATAGAAGTGGTTTCACAAGGCAGGAAGGTATTTCACGCTGCACGTTCCATATGGTTATGTATACCATTGGAGCCCATCTCGTTCACAAGCCGAGCCTTCGCTACGATACTGGTGCTCATTGTCGGTGCTTGCGCAGCACCCACGTAGAATCCACGTAGAATCGAACGCTTCCCTGGTGAACTCGATGTACAAGTTTAATTAGCGTCACTGCCGAAAAATTGTGGAACCGGCTTCTTCGTACAGACAGATATCTAAGTGTCCGCACACAGCTACATGTGGGGCACTATAAACCGAAGAAGGAAGGTACGTCCGTTCGATTGGGATCGTGCCTCTGATGCTGTTTCTTCGTTTCTTCGAGGGTTTGGGCTTGCTTCTTCACGGATTCCATGTCTTCTTTAATCCTCGATTCGGGAAAGAGGTCCGGGAATTCAAAGTTTTGTGTCTGGCAACAAAGGAGACAGAGAGAGAGAGTTTTATCGGTACCAGCTCAAAAGGTGATGTCGAAGGCCTTACCAACGTGACGAAAGCAACCCTGTAATCATCGTCCTTAACCAAGTACACCTTTCCTGTGGCTCTCCTTATTTTACCTGAACACAAGAATACAATGTTACATTTCAAAAAGAATCTAGCAATTGCAGGGGGTGTCAGAAAGGGTGGGTTGCTTTCCCTTCCCCCTTTTGTGCATTGAGGTTGGGAAGGGTGTCATATATTCTGTCTTATGACGCATGTTTTTATAATATTTGCGTGTACACTTCGATTTTAGCTTACTGCAGGCAAGGTCTTTTTAGGTAGTAAGCAAGAATATGCTACAAAGCGCATCCTAAACTTCCAAAGCCAGTATTTCTATCGTTCACAGAGAGACGGAATATGTCCTGTATGCAGAATGTTCTGCTCGCCCCTGAGCAACAGTGTATACCTCGCTTGACGACAGTTCTAACGTCTACAACTGGCACGTTGTAGATCTTCTCCAGGTAGTTTTTAACGTCATGTTTCGTCATTCTGTAAGAAATATGTATGTTAGGTCATCTTGGTAACACCAGCTCTACGGAGCACAGTACAAAACTCACTGCAATGATACAATAAACTTGACTTCATTTTGCGGAAGAGGTTTTTCGTGTTTCACCAGCTTCATCCAGAAGTTAGGCAGGAATACCCGAAGTTGCGGATTGCCCTTCACAAATAACGGGTATCTAAGAGCGAATAAATTCAAACCTAGAGAATCAACTCCAATCTTCTGCTGAAGGAGAAAAATGAGATCCGCTCGACTTACATCCGAGAAGACATCGAAAATCTTGAAGAAATCCAGCTGCTACTAATCAGAAAAATAAGCCAAACCCTGTTCTTTTCATATGTATCCCCCTGATAAATAAATACGTCTGGTTTGTTTCACAGAGCAAGGATTTCTGCTGCAACAACAACAACCGCACGCCGACACGCTACGAGCTTGACTAGTCTTGGCCAGTCTTGACTTGAGTCTTGACTAGAGCCTTTTACTGGCAGCGGCGACAGCGCGAAGTTCGGAGTGTCGAACTGAAAATTTTATCGGTTTATTCAAATTTGGGTTCAAACGGAAAAACAGAAAGGATCGACTCCAATTCATCTCCATCCAGGACGACATCTGTCTCGGTTAAAACCAGTTCGCAAGAAAATTAACCGGTTAGATACAATCGTAAAATCGAAAGAACATCTTCAGACGTCAACGCGCGCGTAATAACGACAACATCAGCTTTATTATTTTTTTTTTTCAGTGTTCAGTTATAGTCAGGAGGCGAACATAATGGAACGTAGCACAGAACCATGGAACGGATAACAGAAAAAACAAACGAAAGCTGGCTCGGCGCGAACGAGCAATGCGAAATTCCATGCTTTTGCAAATTATAGATGAATAAAACGCACACTGGGTGTTTCACGAAGTTCTCCCGGTTAATTAGGTCGTTAGTTCCTGAACCTAAACCTTTTTGAGAATATTTAAAAAAACGGGACGATGAATGCCCTTTCTGGAATATACGCATACAAGTTCAAGAACAACCTCATTGCCTTGCCCTAGTGAGTTTAAGGAAAATAGCCAGACGGGATTCCCACCCCTGATCACTTTACACATCGCACCAAGCTCTTTCGGCAGCCGACGGTCATCAACATCATCATCATCATCATCATCATCATCATCATCATCGATGGGTACTCCCTGAGAGTACTTCCAGTACAGCATACCTGTTCCACCGGCATATAGTTCCATCAACTCTGCTACCAAGAAACTGCACGTGGTTGTCCAAGCTCAAGTGAAAGCTTTCGAAGAGCAAATTTGTTCGCAAGAAGTGCTACCGAAGACAGTTCACTCCGTGTTAACACCACGTAGCAACGGTGGCTATATATATGAGCAGCGTACGGACGTTGACGTACATGGAGAGTGGTTTGATGATGGTGTGCTCACAACAAAAGGGTTATTACCTAGCGTAAGGCGTTCCTCCCCCAGACAGTTTGCCGGTCCAGCAGCAAAGACCTCCTGGTACCTATGATGGACCCCATGAAGTAAGCCCCACCATGATTCGACGTTAAATGAATTTCACGAGAAGCGCCACCTGACCTAGTATTCAATGTTTTCACTTCGTATCATCTTCGCTAGAAAGTGAAAACATTCGTGGCCAGTTCCACTGGCCGACTGGTCGTTGTGGTTGGTCTAAGTTTCAAAGTTCGAAGTAGGTCTAAGTTAGGTCTAGCCTAAGCCTAAGGTCTAAGTTCTAAGTTAGGTCTAGCCGGTCTAGCCTAAGGTCTAAGTTCCAAGTTAGGTCTAGCCCAAGCCTAAGGTCTAAGTTCGAAGTTAGGTCTAGCCTATGCCTAAGGTATAAGTTCTATGTTAGGTCTGGCCTATGGCCTAAGGTCTATGTTGGTCTAAGTTCTAAGTTGGTCTAAGTTTCTAAGTTTGAAGTAGGTCTAAGTTCTAAATTAGGTCTAGCATAAGCCTAAGTTATAAGTTGGCCTAAGTTCTAAGTGTCTAGAGTTGGTCTAAGTAGTTGGTCACTCCACTCTAACGTGCTCCTTTCGTGCATTTCTATGCTCGAGTCGAGCTCGACCCGCGTCGACACACTACCCTGCGCGGCACGAAAATGACTAAGCGGAGTTCGCCATGGATACAAGAGGTGGCACCTCTCGTGCAATTCATTAGACATCACAGGCATGTATCTTCTCGACGCGATACGGGCTCGCGCCATGTTGCTATGTCAGACAGCGTTGTGGCTGTTGTTGTTGTTTGTCAGACAGCCCTATAGCAATACCGGGAAGAAGTACCAAAATTCAGCAAAGTCGGGGTGCGTTAATTATGCGAGTAAATACGGTCATAGAAATCAAGTTTTACTGTTGGGCTGTATCATGGTCCAGGCAATTTGAGAGAGCTTTGTCGACTGATGTATCTTCCTAATAAGTTGAGACTTGGGCACCCAAAGCTCAAAATCCCTCGAAGGACATCGGGTACGGTACCGTCGAAGACGGTAATGTTATCCGATGCTTGAGTGGTAAACGTTTATTGCCATATATACATAGACTCGAACAAATGCGTAAAATAATAAGAGAGGTACTTTAAAATCGTTTACAAAAAAGGTGCAGTTCAGACCAGGTTGGCATCTTTGGCTAGGGAATAAAAGACGGATTTTTCGTCCTTGAGCAACTGCTCAACCGGGGCACATTCCACGATGCTGCCGCTGTCTAGCACCATAACCCTGAAAATAAATAACAAAGTATATACCACTTCGTGAACGCTGCTAACCTGGCCTCTGCTCCAGCTTCGTACACACAAAAATAGCATCTTTTACAAAGTCAGTGCTTTATTCGCTGACGTCACCAGTATAGAGGGCACTAGCTTCGCCGCCATGATGTAAGATTCGCTTAGAACTATACTCTCATTTTGGTTTCTAGACAGATAGAGGACCTCCCTCTCTCGCGCTAGAGGTCATCATTGTCTTTGCGCACATTATATCTCGCACAATCTGTTGGAAAAATAAATAAATAAGTAAATAAAAAGAAAAAAAAAACTTATTCACTGTCCCTTCAAAGGGACGGTAGCATCCGGAATCCCACCTATGAAATCGATTATGTTCAGCATTGTCGGACAATCTATTTGGCTATTATTTTCGTCCGTTCCTTTTTTTTTTTTTTTTTTTGCGCTGCTTTTGCGTCTGCAGACGCTCCGGCGGCATGACGTCACTCCCTAACAGGAGGAGTGAGAGAGCGGCGCTCAGAGGAGAAAGGCGGCGTCCAGTCGTCCAGAAAACCGCGGCATTCCTTCTGTCATGGCCGTGCTCTGATTGGTGATGTAGGGAATGACGTTTTCGCGTTTTTCCAGAGAGGGAATTCCGGCATACTCTCAACACCAGGCGCCTGCTCTTGTCACGTATTCCATCGAATAACATTTAAACGACGCCACTAATTCGCGTGGGATTTTCGATAACTTGGTCAGGGGTCCACGAGGAATAAAATGACACTATCCGTGTATTCAGACGAGCGACATTCCCCCAGAAGCGGAAGATGCGAAAAGCGTCATAGCTGTCTGCTGTCGCGTGAGCGCGAGCGTTAAACTTGGCGTCCTCAAATACACTACTAACCGCGGGGAATATCATGCTAAACAGCCACAAGATAATCCGTAGCAGACGACAGGAAAACACGCTGACGGTGTCGTCTGCTAACTGTCGTCTGCTAAACGCGCACTACGCTACACACGATGTTCCACATCGTACGAATGCTCAACATCACACGCGACAGAACTTCGGCCTCCTGACAAGTGTTTTCGCTTTTTCTTCCACTAGAATATTCCGTGAGGATGTCGCTCGTGTGAATACACGGTTAAAGGCACTCTTCTTCCATGCTGCTATTACATGGAGAGATGAACAAAGGGCAGTCACCTGTCGTAGTCCATGATGGTGTTGAGCCTGTGGGCAATGGTGATGATGGTACAGGAAGAAAATTCCCGTCTGATGGTCTGTTGGATGAGTTCGTCCGTCTCCATGTCGACGGCTGCCGTCGCTTCATCCAAGATAAGAATCCGGGACTTGCGTAGAAGGGCACGTGCCAGGCACACCAACTGACGTTGTCCGACGCTATATACAACAAGCACGTTAGTACAGCAAAATGTCACGCACTGCGCGAAGGACGCCATTTTTATTCCGTGGGCACTTTCTATCAGTCGGACTGTGCAGACATCGATCTGAAAGTCTGCAGAAACATGGCGCGCAGGGATGCACGAAAAAAGTTCGGTCCCGATTTCGGTTGCTCAATGCTCTAAAAGGCCCTCTAAGTTCCCATGAGCCCTTGCGTGTCACAGGTGGCGCTTGCTTTTCTAAAAAGGTCTACTTAGGGGAGACAAAAAGAAAAAAAAAAGAAGAAGAAGAGGCCCGACCGAACAATGAAACAAGCGGTTCTGCCGCTCTCCCGGCCAGTCAGTTCTACTAGTATGCTCATTTCTGCAGTTCCGCGTGTTCCCGACATGTTTCTCCCCATCCAGATGATGTTGTTGGGGATATCGGTTTCAATCCAATCCAATCCAGTTTCTCCAACATGTGACATCCAGTAAATCGGGGCAAAATATAACTTTGAACAGCCTATGTAGCAATACCGAACTGTATTTCGAACGGGGATTGGCCAGACACCTCAAAAAGTGGGGTGGAGCTACAGCTATTGGAATGTCCCATTAAAGGGGTCGGTGTTTGTGGCTCTCATAGGCTACTGGCGCTATTTTGCGATGCGCGCCGACTGTGAGGAACGAGAAGTATATGACGTCAGAATGAAGAAATATCCAATCTGCCAATGAAGATGACGTATGGATTTGTAACAATGATTGCTTCACTCGAAATCGTATTTCTGTCAGGAAGAGCGTAGCAGAAGACACAACACAAGAGAGTCCCAACCCTGCTGTAGATTCTGGCGCGCGCGCGCACCTGCAATCTGACCTGTATGTACTGCTCAGTTTTGCTCCTTTTGCGTTACTGTCATGGTGACGAGATCTTTGATACCGCGAAGAGAAATTTTTGCACTTTAGTGCCCCTTTAATGGCGAGACTCCCCTTTTTTTATATACACGACGCTGACATAGCTTTCCTAGTACACTTGGTATATACTACATAGTTTGTTCCCATCTGAGCCCTCAGTCACCTGATGTTGTCTCCTCCTTCGGTAACATCATGCAGTAGCCCCTTCTCCAGACCAGCCACAAAGTCTTTCAGATGAGCATGCTCCAAAGCCAACCACACTTCGTCGTCGCTGAACTCTTCAAAAGGATCCAAGTTGTTACGAATGTTTCCGCTGAAGAGCACTGGGTCCTGAAAAATTAAGCGCGGGCTCAGACGGCCCACATTTTCTTTATATGGTAAATGTCGTTATTGTGGTCCTTGAGGAAGGAGTCAAGAAAGGCAGGAAGCCACGAATTACGGCACCGATGTTTGTAACATGTATACCTGAGGGATGATGGTCAGTTTGGAACGGAGGTCGTGCAGACCCAGAGTGGCGATGTCTACGCCATCGATAGTAATGGACCCACCGGCAGCTTCGATAAGACGGAAGAGGGACAGCGTGAGGGAAGACTTGCCCGCGCCAGTTCTCCCAACGACACCAACCTACCGATGGACAACAAGACGTCACCAGCACAACCAGCGCAACTTGTCTAAAAGCTTCATAGGCACTATCCGTCTTTTCTGTACATTCACACACATGTGTTCAGAAAGAAGAGCTATATACCATTTCCCCTGGCTGCAGATCACACGTGACTCCTTTGAGTACCAGATCCAGGTCATTCCTGTAGCGGGTAGAGTAGTTGTCGAATTGGACGCGACCCGCAGCGGGCCACTGTGTCGGTGGCTTCCTCTCGGGCTTCTCCCATGCAGCCTGCACAACAACAACAACAACAACAACTTTATTTTAATTATGATGTTTGGGGAGTTTGCTGGTGGCCTGTGCACACACCAACAGTCATGCGTAGAAAGTATGAGCGCAATTTTAAGAGCTCACCTCTTGCGGTGTCCTGGAGTATTCGAGGCATCTCTCCACGGAGACTAGATTTGTCTCCATGTCTGACGTTGCGCGTACCAGCATGTTCAGGGTGGCCGTTACCTGTTATAAGGACGTTTGATACAGGCCTCGCCATATATACTGTCGGTAGTATAGCGTTCTCTGCTCAACCCCAACCTGCTAGAGGCTCTGGCGAGCTGCATTTACAAATCCGTAGGACGATCAAACCGAACCGTAGCTAAACGTCTAATTCATCACTGGAGGATATTTTTTCGCAGAAAGCGGAAAATAGCCGTTAGGTTTATCGCCTATACGTCAGAGAAATGTAATAATGCACACGCTCTGTATACAGTCTCAGACTATAGGCTGTGTCTTGTGTCTTATAGGCCTGAGTTCATAGTCAAGGTCTAACACAGCACGGGACCTACCTAGTTTTTTCCTTCCTTCTAACCAGTTGCGAAATCCAAGGTCCAGATGACATCGCGACTTACCGTGAGAGCGTAGCTGACCGAGAGGCCAGCGAGGCCGGGCGAGAGGGTCTCGCGCGTCAGGACTGCCAACAGAGCGGCCACGAAGACTATAGTGTAGCCCAAGAACTCCAGACGAATCCCCAACCACCTGTTGCACAACAGCTCTTTCTAGCTCAACTCAAACTGAAGAACATATGCACATACCGGGAAGCGGCGAGACTGGGAAAGTAGCTGGCGTGATTGATGTCGGTGAGCTCGTTGGACCGAGCGACGAAGCGGTCACCAGCGCCGTAGGCACGGATCGAACTCGAACCCGTTACCGTCTCTGAGAAATGCACGTAGATCGGGGAACGGGAGATGGACTCGAGACGCTTCAACTGTCTCGAGGTGGCAATGTAGAATTTCTGAAAGTGTCACGCGTATTACGTTACAGTTAGCGACCTATACGTTCCACAATGCAAACATCAATATCCCAGAGAGATCCAAAGGAGGTCATTAACGTCACAGACATCACACTCCTGCGGGATATTCATAACGCGACTCTCGTAGGTTTGGAAGCTGCATATGCCCTAAGGACATCCCATGGAGGTTCGTCTTCGCGCATGTTGTTTGTTTCAAAAATCCGCCAAAAACGGCAGATTTACTCAGTGTTCCTTTGAACAATGGAACCCTTTGCACTGTGTCTGTCCATCGTGTTGATGTATAGAATGCGCTCGCGTTTGCTGAACTAGCGTTTAATACAAACGCGATCTCTCGATAAGAAACGGTTCGTACCGCGTCCAAGACACACCTGCATGAAATAGTAGAGGACGAGCAGAGGAATGGCAAAGGCCAGGAAGAGCGCATTCTGCATAGAGATGACGATAAAAGATGCTATCGTGCGGAAGAACTGCATCAGCAACATGCGGAGGTTGAAGCGCAGCGTCACATCCGCTGTGTCCACGTCCTTCGAGAACCTTGAGATGGCAAAAAAAAATGTGTTGAAAAAAGAAAAGGAAACTAAGCCGCGTAATAAACACCGTGGTATTACCTATTGAGGATCCTTCCCATAGGCGTGGTGTCGAAGAAGGACATGGGTGCCTTGAGCACCCGCTGTAACATGTTGTTGTGCAAGATCTTGCTGCCTCTCAGCGCAGCCAGGTTGAGGGACACGCTGGCCACGAGCACAAATACAGCTGTCAAAACGAGATATACGTATCTATAATATGCAATTTTCCTCATCTTGATCAACCCGGCAATATAACCGAAACAAAAAATGGCATCAACTTGGTGCGTGGTACAATTCGCTCAGATACATCGTCTACCGCGAGGGACGACCGCCAGGTGTCCACGGTGACGTCACTCACGGTGGTATCGCCTGTAAGCAACTTGTACCAGTCCACTGTAAGTTCGTGATGTCCTCTGCCCAGGGCCGGCGAGAGGGGAGGTTAGCCGGGGGTGGAGCCCCGGAGCCCGGACCTCTTCAGGGGGGCCCTCACGACACAAGGCCCTACGGTTGCTAGCGTTTTGAGACGTGAGGAGTACCAATCCCCGGGGCAGGTAGTTTCTCTAGCCGGCCCTGCCTATATGCCAGGTTTGACCCAGCAACCTTCGGAACAAACATGTTACCAGCGGACCTACCGAGACCTCATTTTTTTTTGTCTCGCCAACATTGGACCCTGAATTATTACTACGTCCTCTAATTGAGCGTAAAGACAAGAACTCACTCTCAACGGCGCCAAACATGCCGTACATGCCAAGCCTCCAGTCTCGCTGCTGTGCGTCTCCCAGCAAAGAAGGGTCCAGGGCATCATTGCTCCATGCACTCAACCACAGGCTGCCCATAATGTTGAACGCGTGGGAAAGCACGTACGCGAACAGGGTGAGGACGGTGCACCAGGTGCCCATCGCCTTCACGTATGCTAAGTACACCCACCACTTCACCTGCAGACACAACATAGGATGTCTAGCAGTACCTTATTACGAGACGAAATCAATCGAAAAAGGGCAAGTATTCACACTACAGCTTAAATACTTTGGTCACACATGAAAAGACAGCACTTTTTGGAGAAGATAGGCTTGTGTAGACAATGGACTGAGACCTCGAGGAACAGAGGGGCGTGGCGTTATATGGCTGAAGGATACATGCTCTCCTGTTTTCACTAGGTGGGCATAAAAAGGCGTGATGTCCTACGCCTCAGACATCTTTGCAAGCGACTTCAGGCACAGAAAGGCTATCAGCACTTGATGGTGGATCGCCTTCGTGGCTAGGACTGCTCAAACCGTGGCTCTCATTGGCGGACTCGTATTGGGGTAACCTACGTCACGTTGATTAGCCGCGCAATTTAGTCTACAGATGGTGCTTGGCCACCAGCAGAGCTGACTGCAGTTCCGGGGTTGACTTGGCCACAAGCCCCCAGCCAGAGATTTCTCCAGGACTCCCCCCCCCCCCCCGAGGTGGGGGGGAGTGACACCTATATCAGCTGCCTTTCCCGGCTAGGTGCCCAAAGCTTGAGAGGACACCTCTTCCATCTATGCACACCTACAGTCTTTCCAGCGTCAGAACCTATTCCAAAGGATCCTGTCTTCCCCGTTATGCGACCAACCTACTTCTTTCGTTTCGTTACTTATCTTTCCAACGAGCAGTGGGGTTTATGCCTCGCAATATATTAATTGATTAAATCCGCGTTCTCAATATACTGGCCGGAAAAGCTCGTTTACCGATCCCACTTCGGCTACTTCATCCTCCGTCAGCTTGCTTCCGGTCGCGAGAGCCGCCTTCTCCTTGATAGGTGGCAGAGATGGTTCCGCAGAGCCGGACGTAGTACGTGGCTTGCTTCGACGTTCTACATCGGAACCCGAATCACTCTCGTTCGCGCTCAACCGAGAGTACTGCCTGAAAATGTAAAAAAAAAGAGCATTACGGCCAACGTCCAAAGTCAATAAACCTCTACCCCAGAAACGTCATCATGACGTTGGTAGACAGACTGAAACCGAAACAAATTGGAAGGGGAGGGCTGGGTTCCACGAATGGGCACTTGTGTGCTGCCTCCTATTGAAAGAAAAGTAGGACCGAAGGTCGCGTCCCTTTCAGAGACCATCGTAATGCTCTCAAGACCGTGGCTTTCGGGCGTAGTTCAACTCTACCAAATTGGTGGCGCTGTCGAACACTATGACGTCAACGTTTACAAAGAGGGAGAGGTCTATCGAGAAAACGCCGACGCCACAGAGAACACGTGTAAAATGAACGGCAGCTATATGGCGTTGGTTAGGTGTGGGAATCGCGTTGCTGAGACATATTCTACTTACTTGACTAGCTCTGGAGGTGCCCCCGCCTTCGCAACGATCTCGCTCACTAGTTGAAGGTCTTCGTCGGAAGCTCCTTCCTGTGTCTCTTCCACGTGCTTCAGAAACTGGACCAGAAATTCGGAGAAGGCCCCGCCACGCGACACCAGCTCGTTGTAGGTGCCCGCGTCGGACACACGTCCATCCTTGAGGACCACGATGGTACCCACTTCTGGGAGCACCGACAGCCGATGGGTGACCAAGATGCGTGTCTACGTTCAAACAGGTTTTTCTCAGTCTTGTGAGGTGACTAAGTTATATTAAACTTGTAACTGTAAATAAAACTCTTTCTTGTCGCTGTCCGCGGGCGAGTATGGACAGCTATGACGGTGCAGTTGAGCTATACGGTCATGCGAACCAGTCTCGGGTAGTAACTAAGTTACTTCTACTAACTAGTTACTGTTTCTGAGAATGTAACTGCAAAATGTAACTAGTTACTCGAATAAATGTCGATCCTTTTTTACGTACGTACACACGTCGTAGTTTTCCCTGTGGGAAAGCCATATACTGTATTGACTTATACAGCTTCTGGTTAAGTGCAATAATACTTTTATCGCACTTAAGTAAATGTAAATAAATGTACGTTTTTAACGATTGTATCACCCTCTCATGGTCATTTTTATAAAAAGTAACTGTAATGTAACTAAGTTACTTTCTCTCAGTCACTGTAACTGTAACTAGTTACTTGAGCAAGAAAGTAACTATAACTGCAACTCAGTTACTTTTTACAAGTAACTTACCAAGACTGATGCGAACGAGTCCGTACGAGTACGTAACGACCCTAGATGATACTAAAAACTCGTTAACTATAAGGGCTTTCAGGAAAAAGTGAGATAGCAGGTTGGGAGACAGTCATCAGTGAAAGCCATACTTTTTTTCTATGTCGTGTAACGAACACGCGTACGCTGAAATATCAATCAAACTTTTCTATGCAAGTGAGCCGAAACCGAAACCGTGCCCATCTGGAGCGCGGGTAGCACAGCGCTCATTCCACGTCGGAGAATCACGTGCCATCGAGCGACTGAGACGATTGAAGTCTCTCCGGACCTGGAAAGACAGCGACCCAGATAAGCCTCCGTCTGCGAAGGTGACGCGCTCCTGAGGCGCGCTATTTTGGTTCCGGCTCATTGGCATATAGCGAAATTCAGCGATGGATACTTAAATGCACTTGCTCGTTCGATTTTTAAGAGATAGAATAGCTTTCAACGAGGATTGTCTCCCATTTTGCTATCTCACTTTTGGCCGAAAACCTCTAACTAGTCATCTAGCAGTAGTTACATACTCTCTGGCCGTACAACTCAACTTCAACTTCCTTTTTTTTTTAAAGCTTTTTTCTCAGCTTTTTTTAAAGTAAAAGGTCGGATGCAGCTAAAAAGAAAAAGGAAACGCCCTTCTTACACCATGCCATGACCTTCTAGATTATAGCGACCATATGTCATAATCGGCAAACTGAATGAGGAGCCCGTCCGCACGATCCGCTAGGGGCGCTACTCATCGGTCCGCGAGATCGACATCATGATTGGACGACGGAAATTTGAATTTTGAACGCGCAGAAGCGGACGCACGATTACCGTAGCAGACGACAGCAACAGCTCCTATGAAAACGCGTAGAATGATGATGATAATCAACTTTAGAAGGAATTATCTCTCGTGGGACATCCACCGTTTGCACAAAATTACTAAGGTAAACTAAAGTATAAAGTATTGTAGAAATTGAGGAAGCAATAACCGGGCCGATCAGTAGCGCCACCGCTAGCCTTCAAATGCGGCGCTGGGAAGGGGTCAGTATGTCATGGTCGCTATAATCTAGTAGGTCGTGTATCATGCCAGTAGTTTTAGTTTGAAATCCGTGCCGTGGCGCCCGCGGAGCAACAATGTTGCCAGTAGGGAGACAAGGAGGCCCCTTTCTAGTGGGCTGCACATTTTCATTCTTTTTTTTTTAATTTTTGTTTTGCCTGCATGACAATGTTACCTTGTCTTTAAGCAGTCCTTTGGGTCCAATGACTTTGTCGAAGATGTGTTTTCCAACGTGGGAGTCAACGGCGCTCAACGAGTCATCCAGGAAATAAATGTCAGATCCGCTGTAGACAGCTCGTGCAAGACTGATGCGTTGCTTCTGTCCTCCGCTAAGGTTGATGCCCTGTGAAAATGCAAATTTTTTAATGTCAAAATATTATGCAAGCAAGCCCTGTGACTCTCTTTTGCGTCGTTATTGTTACAGTACGGTAATATACAGTTTTTTTACCATTGTTCCTGATTGTTTACCGAACTCAGCTATATATTTAGCGGCGGAGGTATACCGGTGGAGGCGGAGGTTGGTTTTTACCGTGCCTATCACGGCCGCTTCCGAACTGAAACGTCGGGAGTGGACACCGCTTCCTAATACAGGTCCTTTGCTCTTCCTCGTGAAAAACTTTTCCCCCTTTCTCCTTACCTTCTCCCCAACTTCCGTCTCGTCTCCCCCTGGCAATATAGCGAGGTCCGGCCGAAGAGCGCAGGCATCGATCACCTGCTCGTAGCGTCCCTGCTCGCATCTTTGGCCGAAGAGGATATTGCTCTTGACGCTGGCATTTTGAATCCACGCTTGTTGGGGACAGTAAGCCACAGATCCCTGCAAACGCGGTTTCATGTGGCTCCACGTGTGGCAACAACTGAGAGCCTTACGTTGATGTTGACGCGTCCTTTGAGGCGCACCATGTCCCCAAGGAGGGCAGAGAGAATGGAAGACTTTCCACTGCCAACGGAGCCCACGATTGCCAGCAAAGATCCCTTTGGAACACGCAGGCCGACGTCGTGTAATGTCGGGGAAGCGTCCTTTGACCAGGCAAAGGTCCCTTCGGACATGACCACGGGCTCCTCTGCACGGGGTCCTTTTTGTTATTCTCTGTACTTATACTGTGACAAAACTTCACTTGGCTTCACTTGGAGTTAGCGATTAACGAGTCAAGTAGTAGGCAACGAAACATAGAGGGACGGACATGTACAGGGTTCGCCAAGATAAACTTCGGGGTTTGTAACGAAGGTAAAACAAATAAGAACAGTGTCGTAAAGCTAAAGTAGATGTTAGAGGACGTATTATGCCCCAAAATTGTATGTCGATACTGCCACTTGCTCCGTTTCTCTGCGGATAAATCGTGAAAATTAAAAACCCGCCGCTGCCTAATCGGCTATACCTGTGTTTCAGCAACTTTCCTCAGATAGCGACACGCTCGAGAGCGGCGTCGCAGAGAACTAGTCTGCATTCAGTTCCACATGTTCGATGTCGTCTGCAACACCGTGCTCGACTGCTTCGCCATCTGACGGAAAGGAGCTGAACCAGAGTTTGTGTTTCGGCTCCTTTCCGTCAGATGGCGAAACAGTCGAGTGTTTATATATTTGTTTTATCTTCGTTACAAACCCCGAAGTTTATCTTGGCGAACCCTGTACTTTGATTAAACAATGACAGTTGGTGAAAAGGCATCTGCAGTTAGATTCAAACCCATTTGAGTGGTGATAATAGGTACTTGTTACCTTCCTGAGCACTGTGGTGCACAGCATCAGGATCGAGCTCGTCGCAACGCAGATATTTGTTGATACGCGCCAGAGAGACGAAAAACTGGAAGCAAGAATATATCTTAGATTGTGTTTATTGAAGGCGTCACTCACCCACCATAGCCGTGAATGTGATAAGCATGGGAAGAAATGCCATGGGAACTCGCAGGATATTGAACAGGGAGAGGGACACGAAGGCCTTGTTGGCATCCAGGACATTCAAAGGATCCAGCATCACAAAGACGGCGAAACTGGCGATAGCTACCTGTAAATACACATTATCATAAAGGGATCGCGGGTAGGTTTATATCTCAAACGTCGCCAGCACTGGACAGCCGTTCCGGCCTTGTTAGAAGCTCATCAGCAGTGCGCCGGTAGATAACATTTGGGGAGGCGACTTGAGAAGGTCACTTAGAACACGACGTCCTCCTATATCATATACAGGGCGTTTTTTTTTTAATCCCTTACAAAATTTTTAGAAAAAACTACGAGAGCAGCATAGATGTCGTCCTTGCAGTTGAGTGCGTTGTACGGCCAGGCAGACACACTTTATGGAAGAAAGTATGTGACTAATTACCTAAAATTTATGAAGTATCTCTTTAATTAGGCAATTTCGGGCAAATGCCAGATAGCGGAATGAGAGACTGTCCTCGTTGAACGACATTTTCATCTTTTAAAAATTCTGAAACAAGCCCGTGCCGTGAAATAGCCATCGCTGAATTTCGCTATGCCCAATGAGCCGAAACCAAAACAGTGCGCACCAGGAGCGCATGACCTTCGCCGACGGAGGCTTATATGGGCCGCAAAGGGATGATGATGACGACGACGACGACGACGACGACGACGATGACGATGATGATGACGACGATGATGACGGTGACGATGATGACGGTGACGATGATGATGACGACGATGATGATGGTGACGACGATGACGATGGTGATGGTGGTGGTGATGGTGGTGATGGTGGTGATAGTGGTGATGGTGGTGGTGATGGTGGTGATAGTGGTGATGATGGTGGTGATGATGATGGTGGTGATGATGGTGATGATGGTGGTGGTGGTAAAAGGGCTCGCCGTTGTCGGCCTCACAGATGTGGACAACGTCACGACTAACGCCCTGGGGAATGTGCGTCCTGGGCCGACTTCTAAGAGAGCTGTGCCGGTAAGGGATTGATCCTGCAAGCCAGATCAGCACCTACTCCAATCATTCCATTGCTCGAACGCACGTGGCCCTCTGACGTGGAATTAGCGCCGTGCTCCTTGCGCTCCCGGTTCCGTATGTTTCGGTTTCGGTTTATTTGCATATCAAAATTAGGCGATGGATATTTCAACGCACGTGCGCGTCTTAGAATTTTTTTTTCTTAAAAGGGCTTTCAACGAGGATTGTCTCTCATTTTGTTATCTCGCTTTTGCCCGAAATCCACTAATGAAATAGTTAATTGATTACTTTTTGGGCAATTAGTCATCTTGTAGTGACATAGACTACAGCACATATACTATAACACCCCGGTGGTGTATATAACGTACGATAAATAAATAAATATACTCTCTTCGAGAGGGTGTTCACCTAGGTGTATAACTCAACTGCAAAAACAACATCTGCTCTGATAGCTTATCCCTCGTTAGCTTTATAACAAATCTGTAAATGATTTAAAAAAAAAAAACAGTATATAGACGCCATTTTATAAAGCACAGAAATGCCTTCTTTCTTTAAATTAGAGCAAACGGCGATATGTTGTCGATGTAGTGGGTCCCTAATGGCCATACTACCAAACCTAATGGGGGGGGGGATGTTCTCATAAATTTTGACAATAATAATTATTACGCTCATTATTAAGAAGTTGGGCGCCTTTTGGTACACTGGCAAAGGAACGAGAGAGCTCCTCCGTTCACTGAACGACTGAAAATTGGAACTGACCAGGAATGGAGCAGCCGTGAAGGCGAATATGATGGCGGCGCTGAGGTAGGCTTGAACCTTGAGAGAGCTCACTTCCTTCTCACGAATGTCCTCGACACGTCCCCGGAAGGACTTTTCCCAGGCGTACAGCTTGAGAACCTTAATACCTCCCAAGATCTCGTTCATTATCTTGATACGCTTGTCCTTCTGCTTCATCAAGACGACCTATATTCAGAACATTTGCCCGTTGCATTACGCGAGAACTGCATATGCGACGCCCCAATGGGGAATTGACGGTTTCTTACCTGGTACTTTCGTATGTAGGCAGTGATGACTCCGTTTATGGGCAGCAAGAGCAGCATGATACCCACACCTCCCATTGTGGCCACCCCGAGCTGACCCCAAAGAAGATAAATGGCAATGCCGATCTGCAGAGGTGTCACCCAAAGCAGGTTGAACACTTGCATGTAGTCCATCACACGCTGGGTGTCCACGGACATCAGGGTCACGATCTCCCCGGTAGTGAATTTGCTGCGAGCTGTGCTCGACAATTTGAGCGTCTGGAACAAGGACATTCGTGACATTAAGGATTCTACCAGGACATCGAGCGGTCTTTTGCTCAGCAACATCTTATCAGTGCGCAATTCACTTCACAGAAGCGCCCTGCAACAACGTGTATGTGCGAAATGGCGTGGCGTGGCGTGGCGTGGCGTGGCGTGACGTGACGTGACGTGACGTGACGTGACGTGACGTGGCGTGGCGTGGCGTGGCGTGGCGTGGCGTGACGGGACGTGGCGTGACGGGACGTGGCGTGGAGGTGGCGTGGAGGTGCAGGGAACAACATTTGCCACTGAAAATTCGTCTGCTGCACCTCCATTACACGTATGCACCCCTATTGGCCGGGTCCTGGTACGTCACGGAGAGACGTCCCTCATTCTCTTTCGGGTCCCCAAAAGGAGTGGAAGCGACCGTAGAGGGCTTGCAAATCGACGTCATTTAGAATACTTGTTTTTTGTGCAAAAACGCTCGTCATGCAACTCGCCTCTGAAAACCTTGCACGTTACCTCACTCAGGGCGCCGGCGAGAGAAATTACGTGCCCCCGGGGGGGTGGGGTCATGCCCGGGCCCCCTCCTCACGTCTCGATAACATACTCTAAGTATTTTATCGTTATATTATACGAATGCGACGGGCCTTGGGTCGTGCGGGCCCCTGAAGTGGTGCGGGCCCCAGGGCGCCATCCTCGGCTGCCCTCACCTCTCGCTGGCCCTGACCTCACTCACGTTTCTTATCCTCGTTGTCGTCCTTTTAGAAGGAAGGTTAAGTTACATAGTTGCTCCTGCTAGTACTCTTGTACTTTGTATAACCGGAGTCCTCCGTGTCCTGTGGACGGTCGCATCCGGAAATCCATCTATGAAACCGATACCACTATGATCAGCCTCAGCCGACAATCTACTTGAGTAATTTTTTCGTCCGAAAACCGCATAGATATTAAATCAACGAATTTTAAATATCAGCGCCGCTTCCGCAGCTGTGGAAGCTCCGGCGCCAACGAGATCAGCGTGACGTCGCTCCCTAACAGGAGGAGTGAGAGGGCTTCGCCAAGAGAGGAGAAAGCTAGGAGACATCTAGACGCCCGCACCGCCACGCGGCATCCCTTTTCTCAAGGCCGTGCTCTCATTGGTGGTGTAGGGGATGACGTTTTCTCGTTTTTCCAGGGAGGGGATTCCGGCGTACTCTCAACATCCGGCGTCTGCTCTTGTCATGTATTCCATCGAATAGCGGTCAAACTGCGCCAAGCGTGGGATTTTCGATACCGTGGTCAGTGGTGCACGAGGAATAAAATGACGCCATAGTTCCGAAATTGACTGGGACGGATACCTTAAAGGGACTATGAAATTTCCCGAACCCCCATACTTTTTATCGATGGAAACTGTTCTTCCCGCAGAGAAACTAATATGCCACAAATTTTTCCGGACGAAATCGCTCCACTCTGCGAGGAGCGCGCGCTGGAAATGTCTCTTCCGCGTTCCTCCTCTTCCGCGCATATTTCCCTGCCGATGGTGTAACTGTACGGACCGCACTTCGGTTCCCCGTTACGTCACCGGTGTTGCACAATGGCAAGTAATGCCGCGAGCTCGCGCTGTGGCTGCCGCCACTGCCGAAATCTCCCGATCGCGCGAAAGCTGCCGTCATGGAGATTTCCACTCCCGATGAACGCATACGCGGGATCCTACGGCGCATGCTCCTGGCGGGATTCCTCGGCTCGGCAACACGTCACGATGACGTGTTGCTGAGCCGGCCGTGGTCGCGTCAAGTTACCCGTTGTGTCTCCGCTCGGCAGCTCGCCACGGCGTGGCGCTAGCTGTCCTCCCTTCGCCGCTCCGTTTAAATTCGCTCCCGAGAAATCCGCTCGCGCGACGAAAGTAAAATTTCGGTTCTAGACTCAGAAAAATGTCTTCTTTCGAACGAATTGAAGAAAAAAATCGTTTCATAGTCCCTTTAAAGGAGCACTGAGGTGAACCACTTTTCTTTTTTTGCTCCGGCGTGTTCTGCACCGAATGAAACGAGCTCCTGCGAAAGAACGACGGCCGCAGGTGACCTGCAGGGGGCGCGCGAGGCGTCTGTTCCACACATCTTTTAAAGATCCTCCACTCTTGGAAGCGTATCAGAGAATGAGGGAACTTCGTGACGTAGAGTGTTCCCCTGGCATGTGACTCGTGACGTAGACAGGCGCGGCTCAAGTGAGTATAAAGCAGCGCGTGTGAGCTGAGAAGAAATAAACAAAGAAGAAAGGTCCACCGGATGAAACTGGATTCTCCGTCTTAGTTGAAGAAAAGCACGGGGACTTTTCGACGTCACGCGAGGACCGTGTCCGCGGCTGCTTTCTCCGACTGTTTTTGTAAATTTGATTGCGCGGTAACAATACTCCGCAGAGGGTAAATATTTTGCATGGTTACTCCTGATGGACAGCTTGACTAACAGCACGACGAGAGGCTACATGGGCGCATGTGCGGCATCAAGATGTTCCAGGCCGCGAGGTAAATATTAGCTCATTCCTCGTTTTGTATTGTTACGCGGGGTTATAGTTTTGCAATATACGCAGCCAGGAAAGTCAGATAGTTACCTTCTGATAGACGGCGTTGATGATGGCCGAGCGCATGCGCATAGCCACGCAGAATATGCGGTAATCGTACTGGCCGTTGAGTAGCGATTCCACCATGGAGGCGAAGAACATTGTGAAAGCAAAGAGCAAACCTTTCCATATTGGGTCGTCAGAGTTGACGTATCCGATGAGCATGCTGTAAAGACAACCAGTGACTTTGTGACACAGCAAAGTGCGATACAGTATCAAGGACGGATCCAGACCCTCGGTTTGGGGTTCCTTTGTCGGAGCGCGTAGTGGAGGATGGGAAAGATGGAAACCCAATGTATAAACTGACGTTTGGGAGTGGGGCGATCGCCCCCCCTTTGGATTCGCCACTGTACAGTAAACGGGTGCAGCTCCGTAGACTGGCTTATAGCTTTTAAAAATTAGTGACTGCGTTTAAAAGTCAAATAATGCGTGGAAGTGAAAGAAGGCCATATACCGAATCTAAACATATAAAAATTATATAAGATTGTGTGCATTTTGATATCCATTTCAATAAAACCTTCTGAAGCAACTTCTACGGCAGAAGAAGCACGGTCTTGCTAAGCCTGACTTATTTTGAGGCCGTCATTTTATGAAAGGTAGACAATCGTTGGATCATGTCATATTAGGTACACGTTAGCGCATCTCAGTGAGGTTAGACCAGGTCTCAGGTATAAGCGCAGATGTGGGGGAGATGATTGCACCTACTGAGTAAAGAAAGAAAGACTTACTCAAGCACCAGAGGGTTGACGAAGGTGAGTACACTGGCCGTAAACTTGAGGAGGGCGATGACAACGAGTTCCAAGGAAAAAGTACGCAGGAGGGGACGCATAATACCCACTTGGGACACCACGGGGAACTGTCCTTTGGCATCGGGCTTCTTGCTACGCACCGCCCTAGTCAAGGACAGTGAATATTGTTTCTTTATTCCCTGATGGTAGCATATCTGTGACTATGAGCGTTGTACAGACCATGACCTACTAGATTATAACGACCATGTCACAATCAGCGACCCCTATGAGGAGCCCGTCCGCACGATCCGCCAGGGGCGCTGCTCATCGGCACGCCACGATTGGACGATGGAAATTTGAATTCTGAACGCGCAGAAGCGTATGTACGACTACCGTAGCTACCGTAGCAGACGACAGCGATAGCTCCTATGAAAACGCGTAGAATGATGACGATGACAATCAACCTCAGAATGAAACATCTGTGGAACGTCCACCGCTTGTACAGAAATACTAAGGTAAGCTGAAGTAGAAAGTATTGTAGAAGTTGAGGGAGCAATAACTGGGACGATGAGAAGCGCCACCGCTAGCTTCCAAAAATGCGGCGCTGGGAAGGGGTGCCCATGACATGGTCGTTATAGGCAGGGATGGGCAGTATTTAAATACATTGTATTTAAAATAGTATTTAAAATATAAATACATGTATTTAAAATACGTATTTAAATACAGGCAAGAAAAATGTATTCATATTTATATTTAAATACCGGTTTAGACATATTTATATTTAAAATACATTTAAATACACATATCTGATCCTCCCGTATTTGTGGGCTTCTCTCGAGTTCCACATTGTTAGCCTCCAGTGATGGAGGGTATCTTGGTTAGAGGCTACAGGTCACTCATACCGTGTGTTCGGGGATTTCCGTCCTTCTATAAAACAGCACAATGTGCGAATGAGGGCATTGCCACCCCCGTTGCAGCGGGGGTGACTGGACAGGACAGACAGACAGGACAAGAACAGACAACAACGACTTAAAACCAGCAAATGAACACTTTATTCGACATAGAGAAAGTGGAAGAAGCGATAACGAGTTCATTAGCTGGTTTTGAGTAGTCATGGGTTCTTGTCCCGTTACCGCCCTGTCTAATACCCCCCTCGCTGCTAGTGAGACTCAAGGAGACGTTTACGTTTAATGGAAAGTCGGTCCACGCAAGATGCTGAAATCATCACACTGCATCACGGAAAAATAAAGGAATATGGAGGCATTGTGTGCAGCAGAGATGCATCCATAGGCGGCTCCATTTATTATATAATTTAAAATAATTATGTGCCTGGACGGCTCGAAGTATTTACAGAAGTAGTTACAGTATTTAAATACTGTCTTAATGTATTTATATTTTGTATTTAACTACTTTCATCATAAAGTATTTATAGGCAGTATTTAAATACATGAAAACATGTAGTATTTTGTATTTATATTTAAATACCCGAAAAGTGTATTTATGCCCATCCCTGGTTATAGGAAGATCCTGTGTTGATAACGCGGTATAATTGCGCTTGGACAGTATACAATCGCTAAGACAAATCCTTTTTTAGTTACACTTATCCGACTTTTTAAAAACGTAACTGTAAAGTAACTAAGTTACCTCAATGTGGTAACTGTATCTGTAACTATAGTTACATTTCAAAAAGAGTAACTAACTGTAACTCAGCTGCTATTTTTGCAGGGTAACTAACTTTACGGGGTACTAATTTTTTCGTCCGAAAAGTGCTTAGATATTAAATAAACGAATTTTAAAGAATCAGCGCTGCTCCCGCAGTTGCAGAGGCTCCGGCGACGTGACGTCATTTCCTAACACGAAGAGGGAGAGGGCGGCGCTCAGAGGAGAAAAAGGCGCCGTCCGCGGCATTACTTTTCTCAAGGCCGTGCTCTGATTGGTGGTATGCGGAATGACGTTTTCGCATTTTTCCAGAGAGGGAGTTCCGGCATACTCCCATCATCCGGCGCCTGCTCTTGTCACGTATTCCATTCGTCCGTTCCCTTTTTTTTTTTTTTTTTGCGCTGCTTTTGCGTCTGAAGGCGCTCCGGCGGCATGACGTCACTCCCTAACAGGAGGAGTGAGAGAGCGGCGCTCAGAGGAGAAAGGCGGCGTCCAGTCGTCCAGAGGACCGCGGCATTACTTCTGTCGTGGCCGTGCTCTGATTGGTGATGTAGGGAATGACGTTTTCGCGTTTTTCCAGAGAGGGAATTCCGGCATACTCTCAACACCAGGCGCCTGCTCTTGTCACGTATTCCATCGAATAAGAGTCAAACTACGACACTATTTCGCGTGGAATTTTCGATGTCACGGTCAGTGTTCCACGAGGAATAAAATGACACTATAGCTTCGAAATCGACTGGAATGGACGTTACCGTCCCCTTAACGTGACGTCACTGGTACCACCAACGCGTGGACGTTGTCACCACCAGGTTGCGCCGCGACTCCCGCAAGGCGAAGCATCCTAAAGCGAGATTGTTAACAGACAAACCCTCTTTTCTGCTTCTCTTTCTCGAATTCCGTGCTGAATTTGTCTACGATGTCCTCGGTCTGGTTGTGCTTCTGTAACTTCCACATGAACTCCATGCGAAGAGGACGCAGAAAGCCCAGAATAGCCATGCTGGAAATAAAAATAAGCATGCGTCAAGTTATTGGGAAGCTGAGCATGAGTGGGTTCTGGGACAACAACGAGAAACTACTACTACTACTACTACCACCTCTGTAACACTGCATTACCCTCGTCGCTGCTGCCACGACCGACTCTGTAAAACAGGTTGTGCTGCTGACTTGTGCAAGAAGAAAATAGATATGGATCCCTGCGGGCCGTGTTTTGAGGCGTGTGGGCAAATGTATAGTTCTGTTTCATGCGTTGTAGTACATGGGTTCGACACGCGAAGTCCCGCATTCCTTATTTGAACGGTTTTTTAGCTATTGAGTTTTTAAAACTGCGATTTTTTCGAGCCATCGCCGACGGTGGCGCCGACGGACAAACGAGAAGTGACGTTTTATTCGTGCACGCTTGCTCGAACACGAGTACATCCCAGTCTCGACGTGGCATGGCCAGCACGCTATAACCTTTGAGCCACGCGAGCTGCCCCTCTTTTGTTTCTCTTTTCTTTTCCTTTCCTTTCTTTCTCTTTCTTTTCCCTTTCCTTTCTTTTTGTTGCTTTTTATTTTTCTTTCTTTCCTCTGTTTCGATCCCCCTTTTTCTTTTTCCTTCCTTTTCTTTTTCGTTTGCCCCTTCCCCCTTTTTTTTCTTTTTTTTTTCGGAATAGCAAGCCGGCTCTTTGCCTGGCTAACATTTCCTTTCTTTTTTTCTTAATAAACATATTCCCCCCCCCCTCTGCGAATGCCCCTCCCCCATTATTGCTGCTTTCTGAGTGGACAGACACTTTGTCACGTGCTCTCTCCAACCTTTTCTTTCTCTCATGCGCAGAGACGTAATGTTGTAGCGTATTGCGGCAGACGCCATATAGAGGCTGTTCGTCTGAAGAACGTAGCGGTAACACCGAAAAAAAATTAATATTCTCACCCGTTGAACCACCAGAAGAGCAGCTGGGACAAAAACGATGCCGTGGCTTCCGGACAGACGAGCTGAAAGATACCGATTGATTGATTGATTGTGGGCACTAACAATCAGCTAAAGAATAAAACGAACCCTGGGATTTTTCGGAGCTCCAGCAATGAGGTAACTCGTGTCCGCAAAGCAGCTGAGAAGAAATTCCCCGACGATCAAAGGGAAGTACACCATGGCTAACGTGAAGTAGAAGGCAAAGTGGTCCTCAGATATCGTTTCACCCTGAAGACGGGACAAAGGAACCTGGCGTCATGTCTGAAAAGCTCAGGTATAGTGGTCATGCGATCTGGTAACTGAACGTCCTATACAGTTAGGGCCTGACTTTTTCGGGTTTTATTTTTGGCCAAATTCGGGGGGTAAATATCGGGTGATATTTTTCATTCGAAAATTCGGGTGTATTCGGGTTAAATCCCGTTACGGCATATTCTGTCGTCAGGAATTCGGGTGTATTCGGGTGATTTTTTTTTAAATAAAAATTTGTCTTAACGTGTAACTAATGTTTAGCAATGTTATCAAACTTTATTTTAATGCACGCTTATGAGTGTGCCACGCGACCCGGATGTTTTCGGGTAGATTCGGGTTAAACCCGAATTTTACAGATTTCGTTCGGGGGGTAAATATCGGGCAGATACGGGTTTAACCCTAAAAAGTCAGGCCCTACCTATATTTTGTCTCTTTGGTTTGGAATGGTATCCATCGAACGAACAACTTGTTTGCGACGAAACATAGTCATGGAACGCAAATTGCACAGACTGTTCCACGGGCAGCTAGTCTTCAATGATGATCGAAACTAATGACCATTGAGCATGCACGTGGGACCTCTAAGCGTCAACGTGACAGTCCTGGAGCGCTGGAACTAGTGCTCTATGAGAAGTTGATCTATAGAATACATACCGTAAAAAACGCCTGGGTTTGGGGAAAAAAGGAGACCGGACGACATAGAAGAACTCGAAGTCTGAAAAGGGTTAAAAACTGGGCGGTTTCTTTTTTTTTTTTTTTTTTTTTTACAGTATGGAGTTCCTCCGCCTGCATACGCTATTTGGTCAGTTTGAGACGTTGACACATTTTGTAACGGTACGTTCATATGTTCATTGGTCATTAAAGACTGAGCCTCGACTAATGGTCTTGTGGTCAACTTCTATAGTGACATCCTCCAACCTTGCATTCACCAATTCACTTTTTTTTTTTTTTTTTCAGATCTTTGGATGGCCTCTTATACTTCAGTTACTTGTTCGTTCAACTCGATGGTGAACTAACTTTATTATATACAGGGTATACACTTTTTTTTAATAGGGTATACACTTAATTTAATTTGCTGTGAGAGGAGCACCCATGCCATTTTTGCAAGCGGGTTATGCGGTCAGGCGGACATCCGACGAAACGACTGGATGACCAATATTCTAAAATTAATTAATTACTCTATTAGTTAGATGTTTTTGTATCCGAGACAGCAGAATTGGAGGCAATCGTTATTTGAATCCACCCTACTTTTTAAAAATCTTGAAACGAGTAAGTACTTTCAGATATAGACAGCCAAATTTTGTTAGGCACATGGGCCGAAACCACAACTACGCGCTTCTTGAGCGCAGAAACGACATGACTTTTGGCTTATCTGTGTCGGAAAGCGGTCTATCTGGCCAATGGATCAACCTTTATTCCAATCAGCTCGATCGCTACAAAACACGTGACCTTCCGACATGAACTCACTTTCCATCCTTTTGAGCTCGAGATGTATGTGGTTTCAGTTTCGGCCCACTTGCACTACAAAATTTATCGATCTCAAAGTACGTGTTCGTTTCAGATCATTTAAAAAAGACGGATGATCTAAGTAATGGCTGCCGGTTCCAATTCAGCTCCCTCGCATTTTCCCGAATATGTCTGATTAACAAGTTAATTAACGAATATGAGGTCATTAGACGTCGAGTTGTTACATGCTACTCCCCACAGGATATGTCCGGCTGGCCACATAACCCACCTGCAAAAATCGCATCTACTTAGCTCTCAGTTTTATCGTAAAAAATTCTGTAGAGGAAAAAACAAAAAACAAAAACGACGCCCGTATATTGAAAGGAATAATTTTAGAAAATGTTCAGTGGTGACATTGTAAAGGAGCATTGAATGCCTACCTCGCCGAAGACTTTGATGAGCATGGAGCGATAATGAACACCCGAAGAAAGAGTCATCAGAAGCCAGAAGATGAACATCACTCCCGAGGTGTGTACCCCACAGCGACGCCCTGCGACAACCAGAGCCAGGGCAGCCAACTGCACGTCGTTTCAGTCATGTGTCAATGACGGTAGTCTTTATCGACATGTTTTATCCACCACTGTACGCTTCTAACCGAGAGTAACCGTGTATTCACACGAGCGACATCCTCACAGAATATTCTAGTGGAAGAAAAAGCGGAAACACTGCTCACAAAGCCGAAGTTCCGATCCCTGTTATGTTGAGCATTCACACGGTGCGGAATATGGGGGAGTGGCGTAGTGCGCGTTTAGCAGACGACACTTAGCAGACGACACCGTCAGCGTGTTTTCCTGTCGTCTGCTACGGAATATCATGTGGCTGTGTAGCAGGATATTCCCCACGGTTAGCAGAGTATACGTGAAGACGCGACGTTGAGCGCTCGCGCTCACGTGCTTTTCGCATCTTCTGCTTCCGGGGGAAATGTCGCTCGTGTGAATACACGGTAACTATAACGAGGGCTTCGGACAAACGAAAACGCGTACGCGATCAATCTAGCCATCGTCAATTATGTAGAGCATATTTGAATGTTTGCTTGGACTTGTCCGTGTGACGTTTAATTCCTATTTCCGGAGAGGGAATTCCGTAATACTCTCAACATCCTGCGTCTGCTCTAGCCATGCATTACATCAAATTGCACACAAACTACTCGAATAATTAGTGCAGGATTTTCGGCGTTAATGGTCGGTGATGAACAAAGAATAAAACAGTGCTATAGTTTCGGAATCGACCGGGACGGATTCGACAGTCCCTTTCACAAGTTTCGGTTTCGCGGTAGGTGACGTCATTACACGCGAGCGCGTCATCCCCCAGCAACATCTTCCCATGCTGCCAAGCGGGAGTCAGATGGCGCGCATACACCCAACCGTCCTACGCTGTTACCTTTGCGTGCGTAAGGGATAGCGTGGTGGTTCTGCGCCATGCGCAACGCTCTGTTTATGTCTTGCGTGTGCGCAGAACCATCAACGCTATCCCTTGCGTACGCAAAGGCGATATCGTACGATATACTAAAACTCACTTTCATGTAACTTACTTTCATGTAACTTACTTTCATGTAACTTACTTTCATGTAACTTACTTTCATGTAACTTACTTTCATGTAACTTACTTTCATGTAACTTGCACGAAACAGAAGCGACATTTTGCGAGACACGTAGGATAACTTGGGTTATATTCTGAGGACACAAAACTTAGCCCAAAGTGGAAGTCGTCAAGAGTGTGGATACTACTACTCACAAATGTGGCCAGACGAATGAAGGGGGCGTAGTATGTGACGGGGAACACGTCCAGGCCATCCCCGTAGAGGAGCATCGCATGTACAATTTCCAGGAGGGACAGGATGCATAACAGACACAGCAGAACCTTGGGGAAAATCACATTCCAACGCAAATCAACTGGTGTACACAACAAACTGCGTTACAAGCCTTTGAAGCTTGGGTCTAGAAAGCTATCCCAAGTATTCTTTGTTTTTGGCGCATCATCAAAGGATGTGGCCTGACTTGACAACTAAAAAAAAAAATCTCTGTACGCATTTTTTGTATGCAAATCTTCAAAATAAAGCTGTTTTTCTTTCGTTGTATGCAGTAATTTTATTTTAAAAAATACACCCCAGGATCGAAGCGCGCGTTCTCGTTCAGCCACGGATATCATAAGAATAGAGGCTAGAAGAAAATGTGGGAGTGAGAGAGACTTGAAAAGAGGAGAGCAAAGGTTTTGTACGGAGGCTATATACCTCCTCCCAGAGTCGTAGTCTGGGAGGAGCGATGATAGATACGGCGAATTCGGCTACAACATTTCCACGCGTGAACGCCAGTACGCTTCGGCACCTTGTAGTATCCAATCCAATCCAATCCACACTGTGCTTGCTTCCGCTGGGTTCTGTGTGCCATGCGGAAAGGCTCGCGCCGGTAGCAGCACCAATCAAAACACTTCGCGAGCACATTCAAGCAATACCGAAACTACCGCGATGTGCCGCAGCCAGCGCACTAGCCCCAGTGACTATATAGCCAACACCACCTAGATACAGAAAGCCTGCGGGCTCGTCGATGTGACGTAACAATTAAGCGTCAGCAAATCAGGACCGCGTTTTCAACGGCGGCAGCCAATCACGAACGTGCTTTCAGCGGGCGTGGCCATGAAGACGAGCCACTGTCGTCTGCGAGTTGTGATTGAACGTCCCCGCGTACTAAATTGGATTAAAAAATTGGAAATAAAACGCAAAAAAAGTCTCAATGTTTCTCAAAACTGGTTTTCTGGAAAGCGTCTTGCACTTTTTTGTCTAAATATTTAGATCTGCAGGTTCCAGGTGAGCTGCAGTCATTTGCGGGTTCTCGAATTAGCAGAACGGTGAACCGCAGTAGCAGACGAACCAGACGAATTACGTAGCGAAGAGGGGAGAGGAGGCAATGAGCAGGCTTTCTGTATCTAGGTGGCGTTGCTATAGCCCGTCACTAAGAACGAATCCCGCTTCCGCACGCCGCTAGGGGGTTCGCGCCGAAAAGAAAATACACCGCTCGCGCGTTCGGTTAACTTTTGTTCCAAGCTGTACGTTGAGTTACTTGACACAAGACACGACAGCTGCATTTTGTGTGCAGCTGTCACATATTTAGGGAGAGCGTTACAACTTAACGCAACAAGCGATTTTCTTCGGTTGACCAGCACAGAAAAGACCTTACCACTTTCAGGACGTTCAGGAAAGTCCACGGCACAAAGCGGTCCTTCCGTGAATTGTAGTAGTGAATCTCAAAAGGCAAAAGAAGCCAGAGGAATCCACAGGGAATCCATAGCAGCACCGTTTCCTGGAAGCAGGTGGTGAAGTCTGGACTGCTCCCAACCTCCCAGGCTAGTTGCGGATCCTAAAACATTCCCGCCATCAAGAAATCGAAAGCAAACCCTGTTTGCAGTAGTCGGAAGAAAGCTCCAAACCCCAGAGAAAATTTTCATATATTTTTAATTCACAGACCATTTCAGAGATTCATTAATATTCGTATATCATAGTTGCCTCGGAGGTCACCGTTCCAGATGCCTCAGCAACAGGTAGAAACAAAGCGGACCCACAGATAACGTAACGCCGCCTCGTTATCTGGAAGTGTGTCATGGGGCGTCTCTGCTATGCGACAAAGGTTAATATTTTCTCGCTACTGCAGCAACCCTAGTTGGTTGCGATGCTGTTACAATTATTACGCTAGGAATATTCATTCATATTGACTGAGATCTTACAGATCCAGAACGCTTCCATGAGCCGGAAGGATGAAATTGATGCTGAACAGTTCGTGTCGATTGATATTCCTTCATGAATTGTTTTGATTATACAGCTCGTACTCCCATGAACGATCGCTTTCTCACGTCCCCAGAAATAAACATTACATATTGCTGTCACAAAATGATATTATAGGAACATAACTAGATGGAACGGCCCCGCTGTTACAATTTAATGCGTTAATCGTCTTCTGCGTCGGAAAGGACCTTCAAGAAGATGGGTTGCGAGGCAGAAAGGCAACTCACCCAAAACGCGGATCCACAAAAGGAATCCATTGTCGTCACTGTTCCTCGGGCCTTCAGAAGACGCAACGGACCCAGCCCCGGCAGACCGCCGACCAACAAAGATATGCGTGTAACATTTATCACTTTGAAGCGAAACTTATCTAACGCACGTGATCCTCTCTCCTGGAGCAGAGGAGAGAGTATTGGGAGAGCATATTCCAGTTTCGTTCTCAGGAGCTGACCTGATGAAGGGATGATTCTGGATGAGTGCTCGTTATCAAACGCTTTGTTAGTGTTGCATTTGTTCTTCGTTCTTCTTTTGTTTCAAACTGAACGTCGTGGTCTTACGATGAAAGATGAAAGTCACTGAAAAGGTTAGCCAGCTGTAGGGATCGAACCCACATCTTTTGGATTACCGATTGTATCTGTGCCTTCTATGTTGTTCCAGCCTCAGAACATCAGTTTCTCTCTTGTCGTGGTCTTGACTGACCTGTAAGCTTTTCATTGCGTTCACTTCAGCAATATGTTCCTTCTCAACCGTTCTCAGCATCTTTTGTGTGTTAGCAGGTTGTGTCCGACATTGGCTATTTGAGATGATTCGTTAGTTTAGAAATCTAAAAAAAAAAAAAAAGAAAAAGGACCTCTGGTACCTACGATATTGAACACCAATTACCGAGCGTTCTTCCGTGCATGTACAACAGTTGTAAATATATATATATATATTTACAACTGAAATGAATTTTGAAAAAATCAAATGAAAATTGAAACACAGACTACGAAGGTACGGGAAGTAAGAAAAAAGGGATAATTTATTTACATTTAAGATACTTGGAATGCTAAAAGGGTTGTCTACGTTACGGCGGAAGCTCCGCCTTCGTCAGGACCATATATATATATATATATATATATAAAGAAAGAAAGGAAGGAGCAGGTGTGCTGGTAAGTGCCTATGTTTCTATACGCCTATGCCACGTGTTGAGAGCCAAGGCCTGTCGATGAGCAAATTATTTATTGGGGACGAGAAATAGGCAAGAGAGTCAAAGACTGCGTGTGGCGAATTCCCTCATTAATTATCATTAATTAATTTGTTGTCGTTGTTGTTGCGTGTTCGGCGTTGGGCGCTGGTACATAGTTGGCGCGTCAAATTCGCTATAGGGAGCGTGTGCATAGGATAATTCAAGATGGCGGCCTCGATGGAATAACTTGCATTCGCAGCTAAAGCAGATCCGCTCCTTGCAACATAATTTCTCCAGTCGCGGAAGCGCCCTCTACCAAGCACGTGTTAACATTTGGGTAGTACCTTCGAGGCGGCTCTCGTGCTTATGCCTTCGGTTAAACTTGTGTCGCTAAATGGTATCTGCTAAAGTGAAGCTTATAAGAGTCGTTCAGTACAGTGCACACTTATTTAGGGGTCCTAGGTAAGACAAAGTTACGGTACGCCAATGAAAAAAATGGCTAGGAAGCAAGCGAGCTGGTGAAGATGATGCATAATGTGAAACCTCGAGACTAGGGAACACGAAAGGACAGACACAACACGAAGTCTCTTAGGTTACAGTACGCGTTCGTAATTTTTCCTAATAGAACTTGTCTGACACGCGACAAGCTTGCCAGGCAAACCTCGCCCAAATAAAGGAAGAGTCGGATAGTAATTACTACCCAATTACGCTCGAGGGTTGGACATTTTAATGTTCTGGTTGCTGACGAATGGGTTAGTGTTCTGGTTTAATGCATTCTTTGTGGAATTCGAGGGTGGGGCGAAACTGCGGTGGTACCTCCTACCCCTCTCATAAAGCGTACCATTCGAAGGCCCTTTGTTGAAAACGGAACACTGCGAATTTACCCGACAAAGCACGTCACGGTTACTAAATAACCGAATGAAATTGATAAAGTCTGTGGAGCATGCCGCGATCTGTGTTGGCAACAATAAAAACGGCTTCGTCGCCTTGCGGGAAAGTCCGTGATAGGATACAGATATCATCTGCTTTTGCGCGAACTCGTGCACCGGCGTTAGCAGACGACACTCACTTGACGACTTTCAGGACGTGCACGGACTACATTCTCCGCTCGCGGATGTATACGTCTGAGCGTCCCCATTCCGAGAGCAAAGGGGATGACTCATCCCAAGGTCCTTCTGCTGGTTGCAACTGCCATGACAACGGCGACTTACCCGCAGGATGACGTAATGCGTGACGTTGCATGGGAGTGAAGCGCAGGTTTCGTCGTCTGCTATATTACGGCACGTTTCGACAAATTCCTCGAAAACGACTTGGTTGTTCTGAATGAAACTTTGACGGTTGTGCGTGTACAGTATGCTCGTGAAGGTATAGTTTTGGCTAAGTTTCGGAATCGCCCCGGATGTACGCAAAGTACACGAAACGTGAGACCAGCATGTAATTTTATATTGATACACAAAGTTTACAAAAATGGTGCAGCTCAGACCAGGTTGGCATCTTTGGCAAGGGAATAAAAGACAGATTTTTCGTCCTTGAGCAACTGCTCCACCGGGGCACATTCCACGATGCTGCCGCTGTCCAGCACCATAACCCTGAAAATAAATCACAAAGTATACCACTTCATGAACACTGCTAACCTGGCTTCTGCTCAACTTCATACACACAAAAATAGCATCTTCTACAAAGTCAGTCCCGCAACCACTGCTATGTCTTTTATTCACTGACGTCACACATATAGAGGGGACTAGACAGACAAAGGACCTCCCTTTCGCGCTAGAGGTCATCATTGTCTTTGCGCACTCTACTTGTGGCACAATGCGTTGAAAGCCAAAAACGAAAATTTTGTAAATGAGTCTTTCACTGTCCCTTTAAAGGGCGGTCGCATCCTGAAGCCCATATATGAAACCGATACCATTATGCTCAGCATCGGTGGACAAACTACTTAGCTTTTTTTTGTTTATTGGTGCGGATTTTGTTGCGCTGCTACCGCGGCTGCAGAGGCTCATGCGGGATGACGTCACTGCCTAAGCGATGGAGGGAGAGGGCAGCGCTTGAGGAGAAAGGCGACGGCCGCGGCATTCCCTTTCTCAAGGCCGTGGCCCCATTGGTTCTCAGGGAATGATGTTTTCTCGTTTTTCCAATGGGGGAATTCCGGCATACTCTCAACACCAGGCGTCTGCTCTTGTCATGTATTCCATCGAATAACAGTCAAACTGAGTCAAACTACGCCAATATTTCGCGTGGGATTTTCGATTGGGAGTTTCGTTGGGAGTTTCGAAGTCGACTGGAGCGGATGCGACCGTCCCTGTAAAGGCACTCTTCTTCCATACTGCTATTACATGGAGAGATGAACAAAGGGCAGTCACCTGTCGTAGTCCATGATGGTGTTGAGCCTGTGGGCAATGGTGATGATGGTACAGGAAGAAAATTCCCGTCTGATCGTCTGCTGGATGAGTTCGTCCGTCTCCATGTCGACGGCCGCCGTCGCTTCATCCAAGATAAGAATCCGGGACTTGCGTAGAAGGGCACGTGCCAGGCACACCAACTGACGTTGTCCGACGCTATATACAACAAGTACGAATTAGAACACCAAACTGTCACGCACTGCGCGAAGGACGCCATGTTTATTCCGTGGCACTTTCAATCAGTCACACTGTGCCGACATTGATCTGGAATGTGTGCCGAGGAACCTAGAAAACTCTTTCAAAAGTAAGAAAAAAAAAACAAGAAGCTTTCTCTCTCTCATCTTGGAGACGGACGAGTATTGCGTTACTGAGAGGAGGTCGTCGTTCCATACTTAGGCGCCTCGTGACAGCCCTGAATTCCCGCCAATGGACAGCTGACATTCTCCTCCCAGCTATGCTGAGCAGAGTTGGTCCAACGCGGGCTTTCCGCGTGCCTCGAAACACCTCTTCGTCAAGATACCGGATCATAGTTCATCGAATGCGACTCGATGTGGGTTTTACAGTCCCGTGGCGTTACCGCTTGAGGCAAGTTGACTCTCTCCGATGCTGTCGTCGCGGTGCTGTAGAAGATCTAGAGCACCTTCTTCTCCATTGCCCACACCTTCCCCAACCGTACTCCTCTCCGGACCTCTTAATCAGTTGGACTCTCGCCCCTCCCCCTCCCCTATCTCTCTCTCTCTCTCTCTCTCTCTCTCTCTCTCTCAAAATTGCTTGGTCCCCGGCCAAATCCAGCTCCCCAACACTCTGCCCTCAAAGCTCTCTTCACCTTTCTGGATACCATAAGGCCTTCGATCCTTATTGTGAAGGGGCTCATTATTTCATTCCCCACATCACCACCAGCAATGGTGTAGAGTGTCGCCCCCTGGCGATGAAACTCGCCATTCATCATCTCGCAATAAAGTTGTTGTTGTTGCTGCTGCTGTACGAACGGTGGATGTCCCACGAGAGACGATTCTTTCTTAAGTTGACTATCATCATCGTTCTACGCGTCTTCATTGGCATTGTCATCGGAGCCGTTGCTGTCGTCTGCTACGGTAGTCGTATACGTCCCTTTCTGCGTGTTCAAAATTCAAGTTTCCATCGTCCAATCATGATGTAGATCTCGCGGTCCGTTGAGTAGCGCCCCCTAGCGGATCGTGCGGACGGGCACCTCATACAGGACATGTGTGTTAATTATGACATGGTCGCTATAGTCTAGTGGGTAGTGAGCAGAACATGCAAGACAAGAGAGCCATAACACATCTGTAGATTATGGTGCGCACGCACCTGCAATATGACTCGTACTGCTCCGTTTTGCTCCTCTTGTGTTACTGTCATGGTGACGGGATCTTTGATACCGCGCACGAAGACAATTTTTTGCACATTATTGTCCTTTTAATGACGATACTTCCTTTTTTTTTTTTTTTTGTACACGGCGCTGGCATAGATTTACTAGTCTACTTGGTATACTACAGATTTTTTTCCCATCTGAGCCCACAGTCACCTGATGTTATCTCCTCCTTCGGTAACATCATGCTGTAGACCCTTCTCTAGACCAGCGACAAAGTCTTTCAGATGAGCATGCTCCAATGCCAACCACACTTCGTCGTCACTGAACTCTTCAAAAGGATCCAAGTTGGAACGAATGTTTCCGCTGAAGAGAACTGGGTCCTGAAAAATTAAGCGCGGGGTCAGACGGCCGACATTTTCTTTATGTGGTACGTGTCGTTATTGTGGTCCTTGAGGAGTCACGAAAGGTAGAAAGGCATGCATTACGGCACCGATGTTTGTAACATGTATATACCTGAGGGATGATGGTGAGCTTGGAACGGAGGTCGTACAGACCTAGAGTGGCGATGTCTACGCCATCGATGGTAATGGACCCACCGGCAGCTTCGATAAGACGGAAGAGGCACAGCGTGAGGGAAGACTTGCCCGCGCCAGTTCTCCCGACGACACCAACCTACCGATGGGCAACAAGACGTCACCAGCACAACCAGCGCAACTTGACTAAAAGCTCCATAGGCATTGTCCATCTTTTGCATCCACACTGTAAACTGGAAAACACCCTTATGGGTGTAAATGGCTTGTCCTATAACTGACACCTCTTTTTACACCGTACATGGTCTGGAACACCCTTTTTAGAGGGTGTATTCCGTGTAAATCACCCCTGGAAAAGGCGCTTTTCTTTGAAAATGCCCTCTTTTGCAACCTTTAAACACCCTTTTAGGAGGGTGTAAGATCGTTAAACACCCTCCTAAAAAGGTGTATAAAGGGTGCAAAAGACGGCATTTTCGAGGAAAAGCACCCTTTCAAAGGGCGTTTTACACGGGATACACCATCTAAAAAGGGTGTTCCAGACCATACGGTGTAAAAAGAGGAGTCAATTATAGGACAAGCGATTTACACCCATAAGGGTGTTTTTCAGTTTACAGTGCATTTACACACGTGTGCTCAGAAAGAAGGGCTATACCTTTTCCCCTGCCTGCAGGTCACACGTGACTCCCTTGAGTACCAGGTCCAGGTCATTCCTGTAGCGGGCACGGTAGTTGTCGAATTGGACGCGACCCGCAGCGGGCCACTGCGTCGGCGGCTTCTTCTGGGGCTTCTCCCACGCAGCCTGCGCAACAACAACCTTATTTTAATGATTCTGATTGGGGAGTTTGTACCCCATTGCTGGTGACCTGCACACACCAACCGTACGTCGTACATAGAAAGTGTGTAAGCACAGCTTTAAGAGCCCACCTCTTCGGGTGTCCTGGAATATTCGAGGCATCTTTCCACAGAGACTAGGTTTGTCTCTATGTCTGACGTTGTTCGTACCAGCAGGTTCAGGGTGGACGTCACCTGTTAAAATAAGGACGGCTGATACAGACCTTGCCATACTGTCGGTTGAGGAACGATCGTTAACAGATATCATCAGCGACCTGCTAGGCTCTGGAGAGCTGCATTTACAAACCCGTAGGACGATGAAACCCTATAGCTAAACGTTTGGTTCGTCACTGACGGATATTCTTTCGCAGAAGGCGGAAAATAGCCGTTAAATTTATCGCCTATGTCGGAGCGATGTAATAATGCTCACACTCTTCTAACCAGTTGCGCAATCCAAGGTCCAGATGACATCGCGACTTACCGTGAGAGCGTAGCTGACCGAGAGGCCAGCGAGGCCGGGCGAGAGGGTCTCGCGCGTCAGGACTGCCAGCAGAGCGGCCACGAAGACTATAGTGTAGCCCAAGAACTCCAGACGAATCCCCAACCACCTGTTGGACAATAGCTCTTTCAGGCTCAACTCAAGGAGAAGTAGAACATATGCACGTACCGGGAAGCGGCGAGACTGGGAAAGTAGCTGGCGTGATTGATGTCGGTGAGCTCGTTGGAGCGCGCGACGAAGCGGTCACCAGCGCCGTAGGCACGGATCGAACTCGAACCGGTTACCGTCTCTGAGAAGTGCACGTAGATCGGGGAACGGGAGATAGACTCCAGACGCTTCAACTGTCTCGAGGTGGCAATGTAGAATTTCTGAAAGTGTCACGCGTATTACGTTACAGTTAGCGACCTATACGTTCCACAATGCAAACATCAATATCCCAGAGAGATCCAAAGGAGGTCATTAACGTCACAGACATCACACACAGCTGGGGCACATCCTGCGGGACATTCATAACGCGACTCTTGGAGGTTTGGAAGCTGCGTATGCCAGAAGGACATTCCATGGAGGTTCGCTTTCGCGCATGTTGTTTGTTTCAAAATCCGCCAACAACGGGAGATTCATGGAGAGACACTCACTGTTCCTTTGAACGATGGAACCGTTTGTATTGTGTCTTTCCATCGTGTTCATGTATAGAGTGCGTCCGTGTTTGCTGAACTAGCATAATACAAACGCGACCTCTCGATAACAGACGGTTCGTACCGCGTCCAACACACACACCTGTATGAAATAGTAGAGGATGAGCAGGGGAATGACAAAGGCCAAGAAGAGTGCATTCTGCATCGAGGTGAGGATGAAGGATGCTATCGCGCGGAAGGACTGCAACAGCAACATGCGGAGGTTGAAGCGCAGCGTCACATCTGTCGTGTCCACGTCCTTCGAGAACCTTGAGATGGCACAAATTGTGTTGAAAAAAGAAAAAGAAAATAAGGCGCATAAGACACTGTGGTATTACGAGGGTGGATCAAATAAAAAACGAGACTTTTGTTGTAGAGCGCGTTCTGTCAATTGGGGCGCTCTGCGGCTTGTGCACGTGCTAGGTAGGTGGGTCAGTAGTCACGTGAGAAACCGGCCGGTCTCGTTACATTTCTTCAGTAGTCCGTCATACGATGTCTGGAGAGAGAGGTACACCCGTCGATTGCGCAACGTATTATTACGTATAAAGTTTCTTGCTCGTGAGGGCGTAAAACCGACCGAAATTCTGCACAGATTAACGGCACAGTTCGGGGATATCAAACACTGTCAAGACCGCGTGTGTTTGCCTGGCATGTTTGCCTGGCATAAGGAATTTGTGGAAGGACGTGACGAGGTTGAAAACGAAAGCGGTGAACGTCGCCCACGAACGAGCATTACGGAGCAGAACATTCAAGCCATTCGTGATCCTCTGGAGGGAGACCGACGTTTGAAGGTTTCCGAAATTTGCTCTAAGGTATAGGCACATGCTATTGGTGCACTCAATCCATAATCACAAAGGACCTATAGGACTCCATAAAGTGTCTGTCCGATGGGTCCCACGTCTTTTGACTGCAGAACAGAAGTTGGCACGTTTGTGAGTGGGTATCAGCGCGGTTTGTACAAGAAAGGGACAGATTTTTTTAAATGCGTCGTTACCTGCGATGAAACTTGGGTACACCACTTCACGCCTGATTCGAAACAAGCAAGCATGAAATGGAGAAAGAAAGATGAGGCGGCCACTGTCAAAGCCAAGATGTTTGCAACAGCTTTTTTTATTATTATTATTAGCGCTGCATTTTGATCGTCACACCCTCGACGCTGCATATTACTGTGAACTTTTGAGGGAGGTTAAACTTGCTTATCGCGGCGAAAGGCCTGACCAGCCAACACGTAAAGTGATTCTCCTCCAGGACAACACCAGACCCCACACTGCACCCGTCACATGCGCAAAATTAAGGGAAATGGGCTAGACGCCACTGGAACATCCTCCCTATAGCCTTGACGGATATTCTTGTGACTTTGTTTGAGCCACTCAAAGAAGCTCTGGAAAGCCAACGAGTCGACGACGACGACGCAGTGGAGGAGTTTGTGCGCAACTGATTGATTGATTGATTGATTGGCTGCTGACACAACCCATTTCTTTTCATGATGAGGGGATCAAAAAGCTAACGACCCGTTGGGGAAAATGCATTTCTACATCAGGAGACTATGTAGAAAAATAATGCACACTTGGTCTTACTGCAAACTTAAAAAAAAATATAAAATGAAAGTCTCGTTTATATTTGATCCACCCATACCTATTGAGGATCCTTCCCATAGGCGTGGTGTCGAAGAAGGACATGGGTGCCCTGAGCACTCGCTGTAACATCTTGTTGTGCAGGATCTTGCTGCCTCTCAGCGAAGCTAGGTTGAGGGACACGCTTGCCACCAGCACAAAGACAACTGTCAAAACGAGATATAAAAGTATTTATAAGACGTCACTTTCTTCTTCTTGATCAACCCGGTGGAACAGTAGCCAATATAACCGCAGATGATCAAAAGGGATCAACCAAAAATGACAAAAACCTGGTGCGTGGTGCACCTTACTCAGGTACATCGTCTACCGCGAGGGATGTGCCCACGTTAAAGAACCTGCCAGATGTCCAGCGTGACGTCACGTCGTGGCGTCCCCTGCTAATGGCCGGATACAGGAGAGGTCAGTCGGGGATGGAGCCCCAGAGCCCGGGCATATTAAAGGGCCCGCACGAGCTAAGGTCCGACGGCAGCTAGCACTTGGAGACGTGAGGAGGGGGGCCGGGGCAGGACTTGAAAAAAAAAAACAAAAAAACATATACATGTTACCAACAGTTACGACGCCACAGTGGTGGGGTCCTGCGGATTAGTTTTGTCCCCCTGAGGGTTCTTTAACATGCGTAGAAATCCAGACACACCACACTTTAATCCCTCGCGGAAGATGGCGTGTCTGAGCAACTTTGTACCCTTCCACCATGTTGTCATCGTCTTCGGCCGGGTTTGAACCCGCGATCTCCGGATCAGAAGGCGAACACGCTACCGACTGAGCCATCGAAGCCGGCCTCAATATTTTTTTTTTTGTCTCGCCAACATTGGAATGAATTGTTGCTACGTCCTCTAATTGGAGCGCGAAGACAAGAACTCACTCTCAACGGCGCCAAACATGCCGTACATGCCAAGCCTCCAGTCTCGCTGCTGTGTGTCTCCCAGCAAAGAGGGGTCCAGGGCATCATTGCTCCATGCACTCAACCACAGGCTGCCCATAATGTTGAACGTGTGGGAAAGCGCGTACGCGAACAGGGTGAGGATGGTGCACCAGGTGCCCATCGCCTTCACGTATGCTAAGTACACCCACCACTTCACCTGCAGACACAACACAGGATGTCTAGCTGTAGCTTATTACGAGACGAAACCAAGTATTGAAACTAAAGCTTATATACTTTGGTCACATAATGAAAAGACAGTTTGGAGAAGATATACGCTTGTGTAGACAGTGGACAGAGACAGCGAGGAACAGAGGGGCGTGGTGGTTCGTTGCTGAAGGAGACGTGCTCTGCTCTTCTCACTAGGTTTGTGCGTGTGGGGTGGGGGGTGGGGTGGGGGGGCGGCGGATATGTTTATTGAAAAAAAAAGGGGGGAGGAAAGGTCACTAGGTGGGCAGAGAAAGGCGTGATGCCGTACGCCTCAGACATCATTACAAGCGATTTCAAGCAGAGAAAGTATGTGGCTATCAGTATTGTTTATGGTGGATCGCCTTCGTGTCTATGACTGCTGAAACCCTAGCTCTGATTGGCGGACTTTTATTGGGGTAACCTACGGCACGTCGATTAGCGCGTCACTTAATCTAGATGGTGTTGGTTCGCCAGTACAGCTGGCCACAATTCGGGGGCTGAGTTGGGCGCAAGCGCTTACCCACGGGTTTCCCTAGGGAAAGGGGTGGGGTGGGAGTGGAGTGACGCCCATATCTGATGCCTTTCTCGCCTTTTTGTTTTTTTGCATTGCCTGTCTGGCCTTTGCTTTGCTTTCAAGCTAGAAGCCCAAAGCCTCGATGACATCTCTACCATCTATGCATGCCTACAATCTTTCCAGCGTCAGAGCCTATTCCCAAGGATCCTGTCTTCTTGTTATGCGACTAAACTATTTCGTTTCGTTACTTCTCCAATGAGCAATGGGGTTTATGACTCGTATAATAGTAATCGATTAAATCCGCGTTCTCAATATATTGGCCGGAAAAGCTCGTTTACCGATCCCACTTCGGCTACTTCGTCCTCCGTGAGCTTGCTTCCGGCCGCGGGGGCCGCCTTATTCTCCTTGATAGGTGTCAAAGATGGTTCCGCAGAACCGGATATAGTGCGTGGCTTGCTTCGACGTTCTATATCGGATCCCGAATCGCTCTCGTTCCCACTCAACCGAGAGCACTGCCTGAAAATGCAAACAAAAAAAAAGAGCATTATGGCCAACTTCCTGGGGGTTATGGACTTATGGTGTGCACGAAAGAGAAAACACAGACGCCACGCAGAACATGTGTTAGGTGAACGGCAGCTATGTGGCGCTGGTTAGGTGCGGGAAACATGCGTACTAAGTTGTCTACCATATAGCGTTGCTGAGGCCTTCTACCACCTACCTACCTTGATACTTGATGACTTGGTAGTACTTGATACTACCTTGATACCAAACTGATGGCGCTGTCGAACACTATGACGTCATTTGTTTACAAAGAGGGAGAGGTCTATCGAGAAAACGCCGACGCCACAGAGAACACGTGTAAAATGAACGGCGGCTATATGGCGTTGGTTAGGTGCGGGAATAGCGTTGCTGAGACATATTCTACTTACTTGACTAGCTCTGGAGGTGCCCCCACCTGCGCAACGATCTCGCCCACTAGCTGAAGGTCTTCGTCGGAAGGTCCTTCCTGTGTCTCTTCCACGTGCTGTAGAAACTGGACCAGAAATTCGGAGAAGGCCCCGCAATGCGACACCAACTCGTTGTAGGTGCCCACGTCGGACACCCGTCCATCCTTGAGGACCACGATGGTACCCACTTCTGGGAGCACCGACAGCCGATGGGTGACCAAGATGCGTGTCTACGTTCAAACAGGTTTTTCTCACTCTTGTGTTGTAACTAAATTACATTAAATTAGTAACTGTAACTCCGTTTTTCTCTTTTGTTTTTTTATTCATGTGGCATCAGAAGTTGTCACCACTTCCTTCTGTAGCGCTTTGCCTATAGTGGCAGGGAAAGGTAGAGGAATCTATTTTCGATTCCATTACCGTCTCCGTTACTGGCCAATATTTGTTTCAGTTACTACCATTGTTGGTTTCGTTTTCGTTACGTTTCCGTTTCTGTGTTCGGTACCCCTCGTTTCTTGTTTCCCTTCTTTTTTTAGGATGTCTCGGGCAGACTTGTACGTATTTGGAGTATTGTATTTAAAATACTCTATTTTAAATACAATTTGCGGTATTTTGGTACTCTACTCAATACTTTTTGTTTTGTGTATTTGTACTCTATTTAAAATACATTTTATGGTATTTTCTACTCAATACTCTAATTACATATTTTGGATCTCCCTGTTAAACTTTCTGTGTCTTGTCTTTCCATTATCTTGCTTGTTCAGTGGAAATTACCTGAGTCCCTCAGACTTGACCCGGATAACAACTCTAGACCCGGACATTGGCCCTTCTTGGAAGTCTCAATTTAGAGGTCTTGCACCGTGTGTACTAATTATTGGGCAGTGAGGGTTCTGTTATATGTGGTGAAGTCGAATTCTGACCTCGCCGAGCAGGGACATCTATAAGTTTGCTTTGTTCTGGGTCACATATACTTAGTGGAGTTATGTGGTATCTCTTTGTCATCTTTTTGGGACTTGTGTTTAGATGACTCCTATCACACAGCGGCCGCTAGCTTAGTGCGCGGGGTCTAGGTGATTCATGCGACATAGCGGCGACTTGCCGCATTGACCGGTGACTTTTTGCATTAAAGGATAAATAGTATCTTAATTGTATTTCAAGTACTTTTTGAGGTATTTTGTACTCTATCTTAATTACTTTAATTTTCATGTATTTATACTCTATCTTAATTACTTTCTGACATTAGTATTTATTATCTTATCTTAAATACATTTTTGAGTATCTTGTACATGTCTGGTCTCGGGACCGTTACCAAACTTAGTACCTCTGCATATTCTGAAATCTGTTTTGAGGACTACACACAACATGCAACAGACAACATTTACCCCCCCCCCCCAAAAAAAAATACGTACGTGTTCTCTTTGAACATTCAATATGACCTTTTTTTTTTTGAATGTTATGAATGTGACGCTTGCAAGTCACAATAGGAACTATATGCGTCTTCTGCGTACTATATACTATTTACTTATATGCTGCAGTTTGATAGCGTGCTTTAGTTTTGACTCCTCAGTTAATTGTATTCAGCTTCATTCATGATTTATCTAAATGATACCGCAAGGACTGTTCGTCTCCGAGCATCGGCGCGGTCCGCGAATGGGTATGACCAGCTATCACGGTGCAGTTGAGTTATACGGCTATGCGGACGAGCTTGTACGAGTACGTAACGACCCTAGATGTACACCTAAAATTCATTAATTAACTCTCTAATGAAATGCTTTCAGGAAAAAGCGCAGATAGCACAGTGGGAGACAATCCTCGTTGAAAGCCATTATTATTATCTTTAAACAAACACGTACGTTGAAATATCAATTGCCGAATCTTGCTGTACAAATGCGCCGAAACCGAAACCGTGCCCGTCGGGAGCGCGGGGAGCACAGCGCTCATTCCACGTTAAAGTGTCAGGTGCTTTGCAGCGATGGAGGTGATTGGAGATAATTGCATGGAGCTCATCTGCGGGACAGATAAGCCCAGATAAGCTTGCGTCGGCGAAGGGGACGCGCTGTTTTGGTTTCGGTTCGTCTGCATAGCAATATTCCGCAATGGATATTTCGACGCACCTGCTCATTCCAGAGGACTCGAAAAATAGAATAGCTTTCAACGAGCATCGTCTTCCATTCTGGTAGTTTTCGCTTTTAGCCGAAAGCATAAGTGTACGAGGGGTGTTCAAGTCAAACCGGGACTTTCTGTCTCCCGAGTGTACAAATGGCTCGCGCTACTTCTTTTTCGTCATTTTCACGCGCGACAGGCCTCCGCGTTCACCACGTGGTGGTCCAAAGTTTGTGCAAAACAGAAGACACCTGCTAGACAAGATGGCCGACAACGAGGTGAGCGCGCACATCGAACAGCGAATTGTCACGAAGTTTTTCGTGAATGAAGGCGTAAAGTCATCTGAAATTCACAGAAGAGTTCAGGTTCAGTATGGCCACGATACACTTAGCCGCAGCAAAGCGGTTGAGTGGTGCAAACGGTTCCGAGACGGCCGTACATCAGTGAACTAATTTCTCGCCTGTGAGTTTATTTTACTTTTGCGAAAAATGAAAAGTCCCGGTTTGACTTGAACACCCCTCGTAATTTTAGGTAATTGGTCACCTAGCAGTTACATAGTCTCATGGAGTGGATATCCGCTTAGCCCTTTAACTCAACTGCAAAAACGGCATCGCTGTTGTTTTCATAGCTTTTTTTTAATAAAAAAAATGTGATGCAGCCAAAAAATAAAAAGAAACACCCCTCTTACACCGTGTCCGTGCCAGCAGTTTCGGTTTGAACGCCGTGCCGTGTGGATGGCGCAGGCGGAGCAACAATGTTGCCAGACGGGAGACAGAGAGGCCCATTTCTAGCGGGATTTACATTTTCACCGTTCTTTTCTTTTCTTTTTCATCTGTCCGAACATGTTACCTTGTCTTTAAGCAGTCCTTTGGGTCCTATGACTTTGTCGAAGATGTGTTTTCCAACGTGAGAATCAACGGCGCTCAACGAGTCATCCAGGAAATAAATGTCAGATCCGCTGTAGACAGCTCGTGCAAGACTGATGCGTTGCTTCTGTCCTCCGCTAAGGTTGATGCCCTGTGAAAATGCCAGCTCTTTTTTTTTTTTTTTTACTTCAAAATATCGTACAAGCAAGCCATGTGTCTATTTTTTCCCATCGTTACCGTAACAGTTCGGCAATATACAGTTTTTGTTACCGTTGTTGTTAACGTTTCTGATTATTTACCGAACTCAGCTAAATTTAGCGGCGTTGCTGCGGTTTTTACCGTGCCTATCACGACCGCTTCCGAACTAAAACTTCGGGAGTGGACACCACCTTGCTCTAGCTTCCTCAAAAAGAAAAAAAAAAGAAAAAAAAGAAAAGAAAGAAATCATAAGCCTTCATCTTCGAGGGAAGTGAAAAGCGTGGGGATGAATGGATAAGGAACAAGTTTTAGCTCCTTTCGAATGTGGTAGACGCGAGGCCCAATAAATAACCTTTGCGTAAAAACTTTTCATCACTTGTTTTGCCCTGTGGGCATTTCCTTTCTCCCCCTTTCTCCTTACCTTCTCCCCAACTTCCGTCTCGTCTCCCCCCGGCAATATGGCCAGGTCCGGCCGGAGAGCGCAGGCATCGAGCACCTGCTCGTAGCGTCCCTGCTCGCATCTTTGACCGAAGAGGATATTGCTCTTGACGCTGGCATTTTGAATCCACGCTTGTTGGGGACAGTAAGCCACAGATCCCTGCAAACGGTTTCATGGGGTTTCCATGTGAACTGTTTTCCACTGGGTTTCCACAACTGAGAGCCTTACGTTGACGTTGACGCGTCCTTTGAGGCGCACCATGTCCCCGAGGAAGGCAGAGAGAATGGAAGACTTTCCACTGCCAACGGAGCCCACGACTGCCAGTAAGGATCCCTTTGGAACACGCAGGCCGACGTCGTGTAATGTCGGGGAAGCGTCCTTTGACCAGGCAAAGGTCCCTTCGGACATGACCACGGGCTCCTCTGCATACGGAGTCTTTTTTGTTATTCTCTGTACTAATACCGTGTCAAAACTTCACTTGGCTTCACATGGAGTGAGCGATTAACGAGTCAAGTAGTAGGCAACGAAACATAGAGGGACGAACATGTACTTTGATTAAACATTGACATTTGGTGAAAAGGCACATGCAGTAAGATTCGAACCCATTTGAGTGGTGATAATGGGTACTTGTTACCTTCCTGAGCACTGTGGTGCACAGCATCAGGATCGAGCTCGTCGCAACGCAGATATTTGTTGATACGCGCCAGAGAGACGAAGAACTGGAAGCAAAAATACATCATAGATTATGTTTATTCGAGGCGTCACTCACCCACCATAGCCGTGTAAGTGATAAGCATGGGAAGAAATGCCATGGGAACTCGCAGGATATTGAACAGGGAAAGGGACACGAAGGCCTTGTTAGCATCCAGGACATTCAAAGGATCCAGCATCACAAAGACGCCGAAACTGGCGAGAGCTACCTGGAAATACACATTCCGTTATATGTCAAAAGTCGCAAACACTGGACAGCAGTTTCGGCCTTGTTAGAGCCCCATTAGCAGTGCGTGGGTAGATTTCAGAAGGTTATGTAGAACACGATGTCCTTCCATCATATACAGGACGTTTTTTTGTTAATCCTTTACAAACTTTTTATAAAAGGCTATGAGAGCAGAATAGATGTCGTCCTTGCAGTTAAGTTGGTTTTACGACCAGGCTGACATAATTTCATAGAGAGTACGTAACAACAAAAATGACTAATTACCTAAAATTTATGAATTAGCTCTTTAATTAGGGAATTTCGGCCAAAAGCGAGACAGCAGAGACAATCCTCGTTGAAAGCTATCTCATCTTTTCTTTTAAAAAAATTCTGAAACGAGCGCGTGCCATGAAATATCTATCACTGAATTTCGCTCGGGTGCAAATGAGCCGAAACCGAAAGAGTGCGCCCCAGGAGAGGGCCAAGTAAATCGAAGGAGGTTTATCTGGGCCGCAACGCCATCTGGTAAGCAGGTTACACCTACCTACTCCAATCATCTTTATCGCTGCAAACCACGCGGCCCTCTGACGTATAATGGGTGCTGTGCTCCCTGCGCTCCCGGTCGGCGCTGTTTCGGTTTCGGTTCATTTGCATATCAAAATTATAAATGGATATTTCAACGGACGTGAACGTTTTACGATTTTTTTTTAATGGAATGACTTTCAACTATGTTTGGCATTCTGTTATCTTGCTTTTGCCCAAAATCCCCTAATTAAAGAGTTAATTTTTTATTGCGTATTATGATGGGACTCCCCCATATGAGTCTGTTACATTTTGTTTCGCCTTACTGGGCATTAGAAACATCTATTCCTTAGTAAAATACAAATGTTTGTTACTTTTATTTAAACTTTTGCACAACATGGTCAATTCATCATTAATTTCAGTTAATTATGCTGCTAGTCAGTATTGCTTCAGAAATAGTGAATTTTGTGTAACGCTTCCCCAGCCCCGCACGAATTATGGTCTACAGTTATTCTGTTACTTTGCGGGAAAGCATTGGAATAGTCTTCCGTCACAGGTACGAGAAGTATCTAGTTTCGAGATGTTTAAACGGCATCTGTTGTGATTGATTTCTTCTTCTATTTATTCCTCCTTTGTAACGCTTATTGTTGTGTATGTATTTACGCTGAAACTGTCTTGGCAAAGTTATTTCTGATCATATTTTTTTCCATTGTCCTGCAAAAACTGTTGTGCTTTTTCTAGGCGTATCAGATTAGTAGTCATCACTGTAATTTTTACGGGGACCGCATTACAGGCGTGCCTAGCGGTCCCGCCTTATAATTTGTAATCCATAGAATGTCTAAATAAAGCACTTATGTATCTATTTAATTAAATTGAGTAAATGGCGCTATGTTGTTGGTACACTGGGTCCCTAATGTTCTAATGTATTAATGTAATGTTCTAATTAATTTTGACAATAATTATTATTAAGCTCATTGCTAAGAAGATGTTCGCCTTTTTGGTACGCTGACACAGGGACGAGAGAGATTCTCCCTTCATAAAACCACCGGAAAATGGAACTGACCACGAAAGGAGCAGCCGTGAAAGCGAACGTAACTGCAGCGCCGAGGTAGGCTTGAACTTTGAGAGATCTCACTTCCTCTTCACGAATGTCCTCGACACGTCCTCGGAAAGGCAGCTCCCAGGCATACAGCTTGAGAACCTTAATGCCTCCCAAGATCTCGTTCATTAGCTTGATACGCTTGTCCTTCTGCTTCATCAAGGCCACCTGTTCAGAACGTTTGCCCGTTGTATACTACAAGAGAACTGCACCCCATCGGAACGGTTTGTTATATACCTGGTACTTTCGTATGTAGGCAGTGATGACTCCGTTTATGGGCATCAAGAGCAGCATGGCGCCCACACCTCCCATTGTTGCCACGCCGAGCTGACCCCAAAGTAGATAGATGGCAATGCCGATCTGCAGGGGTGTCACCCAAAGCAGATTGAACATTTGTACGAAGTCCATCACACGCTGTGTGTCCACAGACATCAGGTTCACGATCTCCCCGGTTGTGAATTTGCCACGAGCTGTGTTCGACAATTTGAGCGCCTGGAACAAGGACATTCGTGACATTAAGGACTCTTCCAGGACATCGAGCGGTCTTTTGCTCAGCAACATCTTATCAGTGCGCCATGGACCTTTTTCACAACGCTTCTGCGCATGCTCTGTGACCGAAGAAGATTCCTTACATATTCAATAGATGGCGCCAATATGGCGCCGGCTGTGCATTGGCGCGCGCCGATCGGAGAATGAGGGAAGTTCGTGGCGTAGCATGTTCCCCTGGCATGTGACTCGTGAACTATAGGCAGGCGCGGCTCAAGCGAGTATAAGCAGCGCGTGAGCTGAGAAGAAATAAACAAAGAAAAAGAGGCACGGGGGCTTCCCTACGTCACACGAGGACCGTGTCCGCAGCCGCTTTCTCCGACTGCTTTTGTAAATTTCATTGCGCATTTATAATACACCGCAGATATATATGAGACAGGGTTCGTCTATCGGGGGGGGGTTCGTCTATAGACGTCTATCAGGGACGTCTCTAATTAGACAGGGTTCCGAGCCAAGTTAAATTTCACATCACTGCTCCTTTAATCCGGAGCAACTCCCTCGGGCACGACGAGAGGCTACATGGCCGTATGTTCAGCAGCAAAATGTTGCAGGCCGCGAGGTAAATATAGCTCTTTCTTCGTTTTGTATTGTTACGTGGGGTTAGCTTTGCAATCAGGAAAGCAATATGCCAGGAAAGCAATATGTAGTTACCTTCTGATAGGTGGCGTTGATCATGGCTGAGCGCATGCGCATAGCCACACAGAAGATGCGGTAATCGTATTGGCCATTGAGTAGCGACTCCATCATAGAGGCGAAGAACATTGTGAAAGCAAAGAGCAAACCTTTCCATATTGGGTCGTCAGAGTTGACGTATCCGATGAGCATGCTGTAAAGACAACAGGTGACTTTGTGACGTACTGCAAAGTACGATAGAGTAAAAAGGATGCGTTTGCGTAGACGGGCTTGAGGCTTTTAAAAATTAGTGAGTGTGTTTAAAAGTCAAATAACGCGTGGAAGTGAAAGAGGGTCATATACCGCACCTAAAAATATAAAAATTATAAGATTCTGTGGTCTACAACATTTTTGATATCCATTTTAATAACACCTTCTGAAGCAACTTCTACAGCAGCAGGAACACGGCCTTACTAAACCTGACTTGATTTTATTTTATGAAAGGTAGACAATCGTTGGATCATGTCATATTAGGTACACGTTAGCGCACCTCAAGTGAGGTTAGTCTAGGCCAGGTAAGCACATATTTGGGGGAGGTGATGGCACCTACTGAGTTAGGACAGGAGGACTCACTCAAGCACCAGAGGGTTGACGAAGGTGATTACACTGGCCAGAAACTTGAGGAGGGCGATGACAACGAGTTCCAAAGAAAAAGTACGCAGGAGGGGACTCATGATGCCCACTTGGGACATCACAGGGAACTGGCCTTTGTCATCGGGCTTCTTGCTACGCACCGCCCTGGTCAAGGACAATGAATATTGTTTCTTTATTCCCTGATGGTAGCATATCTGGGACTATGAGCGATGTACAGACAGACATACAATGATGAAACGTGGAGCGAATCAACGTGGGGGTTGTCACGTCCCAATGTACGCAGAATAAATGGAAAAGTTCTGCAGCAATGGTGGCAACAGGCATAGCGTATAGGATGTCAAAACCGCCGAAACTCATCCGGCTCCTGCCATAGGGGGGCGCGTCTCCGCCATGCAGTGACACAGACACGTGCTCTCAAGAACCAATGACAATGGCCGGCTCCTCTGTCGTTAGAGGGTTTCCACCTTGCCAAGTATAACGACACGTGGGAAAAAAATATTTTCAATTCTCCAACGCCTGGTGCAACCAGTCTTGTGTAGCGAATAAGTTACAAGTTATTGGTAACTGTATAACTAGTTACTTTTTTTTACAAAAGTAACTTATAACTGTAACTGTTACCACTTTCGGTTAGAGTAGCTGTAAAATGTGACAACTTACTCAGGTACTTGCAATGTATTTTAAATCATTCGGTGCTTTCACACGTCAATAATAATAACTTAATAATAATAATAATAACATAATAGCACGTTAATAACTTAACCATGACGTGCGACCGGTGTGCGCGTGCATCCCCGCGCAGACTAAAGTGCAACACGAAGCCACCTTTTCAGGAATTTTGAGTCCGTAAATGAAATATTTTTAGTCGTTATCGCCACTAAGAGACTGTAGTTATGGGCAGCGTACTCCGAAGAGGTGAAAAGATCATATCGTGAAGGAGCGGAAACGGGTAATTAGTGTAATTAGTTAATTAGTTGTATTAGTATTAGTTGTATTAGTTACTTAGTTAAGTGTAATTAAACGGGTAATTAGTTAGTGTAAAAAGTAATTAGTGTTCGGTATCGGCCGAAGATCCAGTTGGCTAATTAAATAAAGCAATTTTAAAGATCAGCTGTAGAGTCTCTGGTGGCGTGACGTCATCCCCTTAGAGGAGGAGTGAGAGGAGGATAAAGGCGACGTCCAGACGGCCATGGCATTCCTTTTCTCAAGGCCGCGCTCTGATTGGTGGTGTAGGGAATGACGTTTTCGCCTTTTTCCAGAGAGGGAATCGCGGCATACTCTCAACATCCGGCGTCTTCCTCGTAATGTAATGACAGTCAAGCTAACGCCACCATTTCTCGTGGGAGTTTGGACAACGTGGTCACTGGTGCACGAGGAATAAAATGACACTATACAGTTTCGAAATCGGCTGGAACGGATGTTACCGTCCCCTTAACGGGACGTCACTGCTACCACCAACGCGCGAACGTTGTAACCATCAGGTTGCGCCCCAAGTTGCGCAAAGAGAAAAATCCTAAAGCAAGATTGTCGCCAGACAAACCCTCTTTTCTGCTTCTCTTTCTCGAATTGCACACTGAATTTGTCCACGATGACTTCGGTCTGGTTATGCTTCTGTAACTTCCACATGAACTCCATGCGGAGGGGACGCATAAAGCCCAGAATAGCCATGCTGGAAATGAAAATAAGCAGGCGTCAAGTTATTAGCTAGCTGAGCATGAGTGGGTTCTGGGACAACAACGAAAAACTACTCTCTCTCTCTTAAACACTGCATTACCCTCCTCGCTGCTGGCTTGTATGACACGCGAGAAGGAAATAGATACTGATCCCTGCAGACCGTTTATTTTTATTTTAAATTTTATTCGTATTTTTTTTCGCGGTTGTTTGGTGGCGGTTGTAGATTGAGAAACCACATGCAACCGACCAAATGTATGGCTCCGTTTCCATCGTTGTAGTCCACGAATTCGACACGCAAAGTCCCACATTCCTAATTTGAACGGTTTTCCGGCTATCGAGTTTTTAAAACTGCGATTTTTTTCGAGCCACCTCCGACGGTGGCGCCGAACTGCGCCGCAAAACGCCGACGGGCAAACGGGAAGTGACGTTTTACCCGTGCCCGCTTGCTCGAAGTAGGCAGTTCTCCGGTGACCCGCTCCCTCTTTAGAACCGCCTACGTCGTCATGGAAACCGAAGGAAGATGTGCGCTTCCTTTCTCCGCGATAAAACGTCACTCGAAAAACGGGGAAAGAGGTGATGAGTTGAGGGCGAGGGAAGGAGGGAATCGTCCAGCGAGCGACCTTCGGAGTGCAGTAGCTTCGTAAGGGGGGACCGCAGAAACCTAGCGTTTTGATGTGCGTGTTTAGTGCACATAAATCAATGTTTACATAGTAATTACTTTAAAGGTAATGGACGAACTCTGATATGACACTTTTCCATCATCATCCGTTTCTCATCCCTTCCACAAGAGCAATGGGACAGTGTACCGCCATAACGGTGGTGAGTCACCCGCCACATCATCATCCCATTTATTTGTGCGTGTGTCTTTAAAAGTTTCGAAATGGGTTCAGAGCCCATTTAATGGGCATGATATTGTGGCAGACGCCATAGAAGTTGTCCGTCTGAAGAACAAAGACCGGAAAAATATCCTCACCCGTTGAACCACCAGAAGAGCAGCTGTGACAAAAATGATGCCGTGGCTTCCGGACAGACGAGCTGAAAGATACCGATTGATTGATTGATTGAGGGATTGTGGGCGCTAACTATCAGTTAAAGAATAAAACAAACGCTGGGATTTTTCGGAGCTCCATCGACGGGGTAACTCGTGTCGGCAAAGCAGCTGAGAAGAAGTTCCCCGGCGATCAAAGGGAAGTAAATCATGGCTAACGTGAAGTAGAAGGCGAAGTGGTCCTCAGATATCGTTTCACCCTAAAGAGGAGACAAATAAACCCGGCGTCATGTCTGAAAAGCTCAGATATACTGGTCATGCGTTCTGGTACCCATAGGATGTCCCGTTGGCTACATAACCCACCTCTAAAAGCCGCATCTCGGTAGCCCTCAATTTTATTGTAAAAATTCTGTATATGATAAAGCAAACGCCCTGTATTATTGAATGGGCTAATTTTAGAAGGTGTTCAGTGGTGACATTGTAAAGGAGCATTGAATACCTACCTTGCCGAAGACTTTGATGAGCATGGAGCGATAATGAACACCCGAAGAAAGAGTCATCAGAAGCCAAAAGATGAACATCACTCCCGAGGTGTGTACCCCACGGCGACGACCTGTGACAACCAGTGCCAGGGCAGCCAACTGCACGTCGTTTCAGTCATGTGTCAGTGAGTCGAGTCGAGTCTTTATCGACATGATTTATCCACCATTGGACGCTACTAAACGAGAGTAACCGTGTTTTCATACGAGCGACATCCTCACGGAATATTCTAGTGGAAGAAAAAGCGAAAACACTGCTCACAGAGCCGAAGTTCCGTCCCTTGTTATGTTGAGCATTCACACGGTGCGGAATATCGGGAGTGGCGAACTGCGCATTTAGCAGACGACACTTAGCAGACGACACCGTCAGCGTGTTATCCTGTCGTCTGCTACGGAATATATCGTGTGGATGTGTAGCGCGATATTCCCCGCGGGATATGATGTTTTTCGCATCTTCCGCTTCTGGGGAAATGTCGCTCGCGTGAATACACTGGAGGGCTTCGGACGAACGAAAACGCGCACGTGATCAATCTGGCTACCGTCAATCGCGTATTGCAGGCGTAATTACTTGAATGTCTGCCACACCGGACATCTGATGACACTCTGATTTCTAATGATAGGTCATTAATGGCAGTTCGAGTATCACCATGCGAATTAACAATGTCACGTACAGAGACTGCGGATGCAGAACCTCCTTTATTATTTTTTTTATTTTTTTTGCGGGGGGGAGGGTCGGTTTCTTTGTCGAACAGCCTTTCTGGTGAGGGGAACCTAATGTTTTACCGAATATGAAGACCCAGTCCCGTACGTCGCTTCGCCGTAAATCCGTGGCACTTTAATAGACAAAGAAATAATAGCAAATAGTATGGCCGTGTCAAGACTGTATACTCACAAAGGTGGCCAGACGGATGAAAGGGGCGTAGTATGTGACGGGGAACACGTCCAGGCCATCCCCGTAGAGGAGCATCGCGTGTACAATTTCCAGGATGGACAGGATGCATAGCAGAAACAGAAGAACCTTGGGGAAAGTCAAATATTACAACGCAAATCACCTGGTGTACACAACAAAGAAAGACATCGTAACTGTAACCGCCGAACCGATATTTGTTTCGGTTCCAGTCCCTGTCATGATCGATACGGTGGATTCGGCATTTCGGCTACAACCTTCCAATCCAATAGTATCCAAATAGTATCCAATCGAATCCACGTCATGATTTCTTCTGCTGACTTCCGTGTGATATACAGAAGGGTCGTTCACTGGGTCAGGTGGTGGTCACCGTTCAGAGGGGGGCGGAGTGCATGCGCCGGTAGCAGCACCAATCCAAACCACTTCACCAGCACATTCGAGCGATACCGAAACTACCGCGACCAGCGAACTGGAACTCAGAATGAATACTGGGGTGGGGCTGGGGTGTCGCGCCTAAAAGAAAATACAAAAAAAAAAGAAAGAAAGAAAGAGAAAGAAAAAACCGCCGAGAAAAAACCGACGTTCAGTTAACTTTTCTTCCAAGCTGTACGCTGAGTTGTTTGACACAGACACGGCGGTTGAATTTTGTCTTGCTGTGCCCTATTTCGTGAGAGCGTTACAACTCAAACACGATAAATGTGTAGCAGACGACGCGCCGCTCCGTGACGCCGGTGTTGGCTTCGTCTGCGTCACAAAGACTTGCGTCACGGAGCGGCGTGTCGTCTGCTACAAATGATTTTCTTCACACATCCGTTATGGCGGACCAGCACAGAAAAGAGATCTTACCACTTTCAGGGCGTTCAGGAAAGTCCACGGCACAAAGCGGTCCTTACGAGAATTGTAGTAGTGGATCTCAAAAGGCAAAAGAAGCCAGAGGAATCCACAGGGAATCCATAGCAGCACAGTTTCCTGGAAGCAGGTGGTGAAGTCTGGACTGCTCCCAACCTCCCAAGCTAGTTGCGGATCCTAAAACATTTCCGCCGTCAAGAAATCGAAAGCAAACCCTTTTTCCAGTAGTCGGAAGAAAACTCCAAACTCCAGAGAAAATTTTCATATATTTTTAATTCACAGACCATATCACAGATTCATAAATTCGCATATCAGGCTTAAAGGTCACCGTTCTGAGTGTCTCGGCAAGAGGTAGAAAGCGGACCACACAGATAACCCACTTATCCTTCTGTAGCGGTACAGTAAGTTGCAATGATACGGTCCTAAATCTTCTTTGACGGGTACGTACTGGTATGTAGATGTTATTGGAACAAAAATACTCAAGATGGGATAAGTCGACTTATTATCTCCTTCTTGCATACGGGAGGCTGAATTGTTTCGATTATATACAACTGGTATACGGTAGTTTTATTATTCCCACGTACAATCGCTTTCGCGCGTCCCCAGAGATAAAAATTAGATAATGTTTTCGCAACAATATATTATAGAGGCACTCAGCTATAGAAGGAACAGCCCTGTCTCTCCAGAGCGCTCGTCGTTTTAGACGTTTTTTTTTTCTTCTTTTCTTCTTCTTTCTCTATTAGATCTGGAGTATCTTGTTCCGCGGGGAGTGGGCCCACATCTCCATTTTTTGCTCCTATCATAATCATCATCATCAGGCCCACTGTTAAACCACTTTATTACAAGATGATGTGGGGCATCAAGTAAATGGGTTGCGAGACAGAAAGGCAACTCACCCAAAATGTGGACCCGCAAAAGGAATCCATTGTCGTCACTGTTCTTCGGGCTTTCGGAAGACGCAATGTATACCCAGCCGCACAACACCGGCGACCAACAAAGATAATGTGTGCAGTATGTCACGCCTTTGAAGTGAAGCTTATCTGCCGCACTTGATACTCTCCGCTCAGCTCTTCAAATTTCGTTCTCAATTTCGTGACCTCATTAAGGGCTGATTCCGGATGCATGCCCGTTGTGAATGCTTTATTAGTGTTTCATTGGGTTCTTCGTTCTTGTGTGAATCAAGGTCAACTTTATGGTCTTGACTCTTGATTGACCTTTTTCTGCGTTCACTGCAGCCTTCTCAACCGCTGTCAGACATTGGCCATTTGAGATGGTTCGCTAGTTTAGAAATTTCAAAAATAATAATAAAAAAAGAGGCGGTAGGTGCCTTTTTTTTTTTCTGTACGTACGCCTATGTCCAGTGTTGAGAACCAAGGTCCGGCGATGAGCAATAAAAACGAGCGTTTTCGGCGTTGGCGCATAGTTGGCCCGTCAAACTCGCTAGGGAGCGCGTGCATACGGGAGTTCAAGGGAGTTCAAGTGCATAGGGCGTCCGTGTGATGTGTCGCCGACTCCATCCTCATTTGTTTCATCAGAATGCCGAAAATGTGAACGCGACCGCCTTCGCTACCAGCTCCGGTGGCGCAGCGGTAACGCGTGCGCTTGGAGACTGGGAGGTCCGCGGTTCGAATCCGCGGGCCGGCTGTGCCGTCTGGGGTTTTTCCTGGGTTTCCCTCAGATGTGTAATAGGCGTATGCCGGCACAGTTCCCCTGAAGTCGGCCCATGGACGCAGCTATCCTCCCCCCGAGCAGATTCCGCTCGGTCTTCCACTTCACCCTTTCCTCTCCACCACCTTTCCCTTCCCGAGAAACATGCCGCCTAATCAGGCAAGCAGACCTCTCGGGTTCCTCCCAACGACACTCCTCCTCCTCCTCCACCGCCTTCGCGTTGAGATAACGGCATCGCATCCACGTGATATCGGCCAGCAACATAATGCCGCGAACCCAAACAAACGTTGTGATGATAACCACAACTCAGTCAAGATTGCTCGTGGCGAAGCGGACACCCCCGCAGCACAAGTGGGACCGTCGAAACGCTCTTTCCCTCTATTTCTCCTAAGCGTCGCTAGGCCACGACGCATGCCGTTCAAGTTAACTCTGCTTCAAGCTGTACACACGCAGAAAATGGCCTCAGGTTGGGCGCAGCCGATAGCCTGTGCTTCTTCTTGGCATCCTTCTGATTGCTGGCGACATATTTAAAAGGAACGATCTCAAATGGGATAGCCGTAAGTGCGCGAAAGCCACTCGAAGTCTGTGGATGCTAGGATGGAAATTTCGCCGTGGTAAAATGAAAGTTATTAAATTAACAGCCTTATTTCTACCTTGTTTAGAGTATGCATCTGCAGTCTGAGATCCCTACACAAGCACGCTATCGAAAAAAAAAATAAAAGTAAAAGTACAACGATCTGCTCCCCGACTTATCTTGTCCGGGTTTCGAAGGACTTATTCGGTTACATGTATGCGCAAGCAAGAACTAAATTTAGATTCATTTGCACATAGGCGCAAAGTAAGTAAGCGAAAACTGTTCTATCTCCTATCCGCTCCTTGTACCGTGCAGGTGGAGCCAGCGTCGTACGTCCCCTAGCGGCGCTGTGCAAAATTTTGGGTAGTGTGGTGCGCATCCTCGCATGCTTTGACGTTGCGGCTGTTCCTGCTCCATTTGGCCTTGAAAATATCAACCTAAAGTTGCTGATAGTTGTTATGGCACGGTTTCTGGCCCGTGAACCTCCTGGTTGACCTCCCTCACTGGTTGACAGTTTGTTGAATTGTTATGGTCACTGGGGGGTCACAGCTAGTTTAGTCGTTGGGTTTGCATAAACTATATTCACAAACGGGTCAGGTTTCGTCGGGCTGCTGGCTGGCATCAACAAAATTATTGGCGCATTCCATTGGCAGAGCTGGGTCAAGGTTTTACTCCGGGATGGGACAAAAAGTGTTCCATTGGCAGTGCGGGGCATGCGTTGAATGTTCCATTGGTAGATCAGGTGCAATACAGCAGCGATTACTTGGGCAGAACATGACAAAGAAAATGAAGCATGCGCAGGTGGTCGTGCGTCTCTTGAACAGCGGAACTAACGGTGCGTCCCGAAGCTGATTACTGAACCCCAAGTGACCAAAGCAAACCCGAGAAATTACGTGGGTCACGCGCTATTCACGAGGGCGCATCAAACTCGCTAGGGATCGCGTGCATAGTGGTATAGGAATAATGTAGTTCTCTCCAATGCAAACGCCGGCAGTGCAAACACCGAAGATAATCATCTTCAGTAATGAGTAATGTGTCATTTCTAGGCTAGGTGGCGCAAGCTACCGTCCGCTCCAATGGGGAAAAGCCAAGTATCCATCCAAGATGGCGGCCTCCATGGAATAGTTTACATTCGCAGCAGAAGCAGATTTGCAGCATGGCCAGATATTCGAGAAAAAAGACTCACAAAGGGTACACAGCAGCACACAAAAATGACAAAACGAAGCGGAGAACGAAGGACCTCGACCAAGTGCACGACGATATGAAGCCGGAAAACGCGGACAAATTGCTGAATCAAGACGTGGACTACGATTTGCCCGGTGCAGCTCAGTACTACTGCTTACACTGCGCGTAAGTCAGCCCCTTCTGCTAACTTCGGTAACAGAACAAAAGATAGCTTGTGACGTACTTTTGTCGTCTGCTTACGACTAAGCGCCCTTTTAATTGGTTTCAGACGGTATTTTATCGACAACAACTCGTTGAACGATCATATGAAAAGCAAGAACCACAAACGAAGGTGAGGACTGGGGAGGGCTTTACAAAAGAAAAACGGAATCTGGCAGGGTACTAATTTCGAAAGAAAAAGATATAAAAATAAAGACATTGCCATTTTGATACATTGTCCCTTGGGGGTCCATACTACACTGGATTCCCCACAAATATTTATTCGTGCTGCATCGTCTGATTAGATTGTCGGATAATTGGCACGAAAAATCATTCTGCAGTAAGATGAACTGATGCATGTTGGATAAAGAAGGTGCCCGAGTACCCTGTTGAAACGATGTACAGATGTATTTCACTAAATCTTTTCAGGTTGAGAGCATTAGAAGAAGACCCATACACCCAAGAGGAAGCAGAAGCTGCTGCTGGTATGGGAAACTACAGTGCACCCAAGAGGAAGAGAGTGGAAACGCAACCACGCAAGGTGGAAACTTAAACAGACACTTTGGTGTGAATAAAATTCCATTCAGTAAAATTGCCATTGTATAGGGTGTTTTCACATGACTTCAAACGAACGCGTTTGGTGGTCATAGTGGTGGTCACTGTGCCGAGATTATCTAGCATTTGCTCGAAAACGAAGCCTCGAACGGCGTTTTTGAAATCCGGTTGCGTCCGTACACTTCTTTTATACCCCTGTCACGGGCAGTCTTCAATTATAATTGAAAATGTGTGTAGTCACACCAAGTGTGTGACGTGTCAACCTCCCAAAGAGTATTGGATGCAATGTTCCCCGACAGGTTGACACGTTACACGCTAGGTGGCGCTACACGCAGTTTCAATGACGATTGGTTTCAATGACCATTGAAGACTGCCTGTGTGACAGGTGTATTATCCCCATGACACTTGGTCATTGTCGTTTTATGAAAACTATGGCTGTCGCTATGATGAAACCTAACTGTGAAAAATAGCGCAGTTTGTCATCTTTCAATGCCGCTAGCACGAAAAGTGACCACCAGGGGGAGGAGCTTATGAGCATGCCACGTCACAATGTGACGTAGGTGAATAGTTCCTTGAGTGACAATATCATGACCACTACAAAGTCCTCCATGCATCATTTGCAGTGTGATCATAGAACGTCGGCGTAGTCTGCTTCAGCCCGTGGCATAAAGCGGACCGTTTCTGTGGCCTCGCCAACTACAAAATGCTTGCGATTCCAGTACATAGTGTTAGAGTAGAGACCCGGGCTTGTTTTACACTAATGGCTGCAGAATACCTTAGCCCACCCACCTCACCTGGAAGTAGGGTTGCCACCAGGCCGGTATTATACCGGCACGGCCGGTTATTTGCTTCCTCTGCCGGTAGGAAGATGATACCGGCAGCCTTTTGCCGGTATTTGTGGCTCGAGACCTTTCATAAGGGCTTTTACGGGGTTTTTCCTTCAACATTCCACTACAGCTTGAATAAATCTGGAGCACAGACCAAACTCCGCAGTCACCAGTCGTTTTCTTAGTTATCCATTCTTCTTCTTCTTATTATTATTCATTCATTGTTATTCATTAAGTCTTGTGTTCGGAGGGGACAAGAGCAGTGGTTGTGCAAAGCTGTTGGTGGTCGTGTCGAGCCAGCTAGAACGTTCCTCACCCACTTCCCCTTTCCCATGAGCCTTTCCTCCTTTCCATCTATTCCACCTCCTCTCCCTCAGCCGGTATTTTTCACTCCGAAAGGTGGCAACCCTGCCTGGAAGCTCATGCCTGTGGTTTCTTTGGATACGTCCACACCTCTTCCACCTTGAGACTGGGCTGCCATGCACTTCCATGACACTACAGAAGGGTGTAATCACAAATGGACAAAGTTATGACCCCCACCCTTTAATGACTTACACACGACAAGCTATCTTATCAATTTTATTGCACCTTTTTTTTTTTTTCTTAACATAGATGGCACAATGACAAACTCCTTGCTCTTTACCAGTTCTTAGTGAGACGTTCAATCAGATCGTTGTTAGTACATACACACAACTCCTTTTTACACTCAATGGTAACTGTGTAGTTATTTGTGGGGGTACAAAAACTATGTACAGGAAGGGGTGCCACACACACATACATAGAATAGAAGTGACTTAGATTAAGTTGGAGCCTCAACCGTTGACAGTTCTTCATTAAGTGGCTTCTAACTTTCAGGTGGTTAAAGCCTTCCAATCGCAAAGCTGACTAGAGGGCGAGAAATGCACAGCCCGAGTGCCGAGGAATAGATTAAGAGGATGCCGCTGTTGTGACAACACTTCGCTGTCAAGAGGTCTCTTCGGTTTGGCTGAACTCGCGGCACCAGTTGAAGCGGTGCAGCGCTTATGTGTTTGGCTTTTCCAATGCCACACGTACCCTCTGCCAATTTCCTATTTGTTTTGTAAAAGTGTGCTCCTAGTTGTGGATGAGTTCGTATTCATAACCATCCTGCACGACGGCTAGAAAGTGCAGGAAGAGTGGAACTACATCAACTACATCCGCGTTGGCAGCGTAGATGATGACTTCACTTCAACTGTTCGAACTGGTGCAGTGCGCTCACAACACTTTTGCGGAACTTTCTAGCACTAGAGCAACGAGCGCAACATAAAATGAAGAGACCCGACATGTGAGCATGGCAATGATGGTGACATAGTTCAACATAGTTCCTCCTCTTATATGCGACTCGTTGATGTCACTCAGCGGCGGATGTGTCACAGACTGAGTGATTTGAGAGATAAAGCGCACCTTAGGACCGTGAATAATTTCCACTTTCACCGGGGTTTTGGAGTTCAAACGTGTCCCCTACACTAGTGTTCACCAAAAACACTTCTAATGTCCCACCTGCCTGCAATGTTGCATATGCTACGAAGGTGACCAATCAAAAGGGAAAGTTATATATTTGTATATATAAGAAAATATTTGTGTTTTCGAGCAGATTTGCTTAGATTTGCATGAACTTAAATCCACAAAGCATGTTTGAGGCACCGTTCTAATCCAAGCCAAGCCGAGCCAAGCGTGAGTGAATGCAGTTCTAAGTAAAGCTGTACAAATTCGGTATTTGCACGTAGTTACTGTCCCGTGGAAAAGATTCCCGGCACACTATAGGTCAAAAACTGTGTCCACGTTGAGCGGTTGATGCGGAACAAGAAAGGTTTCCGCCAAATGAATAGACATATCCGTGGGAAGTTAATTTTACGATCTTGGAGGGCACGTGCAAAACAGTTCCACACCGGATAAAAGGACTTCTACAATACACTGCTGAAAGATCGCGTCTCATGCACACCTTGGTGAGGCGAATGGTGAGAAACTAATCTTGAATCTTGTTATGTCCTGTGTCTGTCAAGCTGCTCAAACACTGTACTTTGGCATGACATTGTGTGACATCGGGCAACACATAGACAACATCATTACTGCTTGTCCCATGTCTGGTCATTAGAGAACTAGTCTTCAGAAGCAACCATGATATGTCAGTGGCAGGATTTTTTTTAGAAACTGAATTAACCAGTCAGACTGCAGCGAGACAATTATATACGCTGTACATAATCACAATTCTCTTCAGTTTTGCATTACACTGGTACGAGTCAGATCTCAATTTCTTTCAGTCTCTGCAAAGTTCCCATGCAGCCAAAATACGTTTCCAAATGGAAGAAAACACATTCTTAATTTATGTACGAGTTTAAGTATTACAGGGAAGCATATGTGCCGAGAACTGTGCTCCGAAGATCTTCTGGACAACGAGAAGGACCATTTCTGGACGTCCGAGGGACGTTGTCGTACAAATCTGCCATTGCACGCACATTAATGTCCTAAAATGTGTAGTAGTAGGTTATTTACAAACTCTTATGTACAAGGCTTTGTGCGGAATTGCTCTTTGGCTTTCGCATGCTCTGTCGCGAGCTCAATCGGACGTATGTTTGAAATATCTGGCTGTTGCCGTTGTCTCGGGAGTGCATGACACGCAGCTTGTCACCGTGGCGACGGGCTGCACTTAGCACGTGCCTGTGATTTGCAGAAGGCTGTCGACCTCTCCTATATCTATCGGAAGTGCCAAGGTTCTTGAGGCTATAGAGTGGAATGCAAAACTATTCAGAGTCTGCAGAAGGGCACCAGAAACTGGATGGACGGGTCTAAGGCAAACATTTGAGAAGCCAAGGAATGATCCATCATAACCTGTTAGGTTCTGGCGCTTCAGAGCATGTTTTGATACATCACGATGACGTGACTTTGTTTCACAGAATGAAGCAAAAAGGACCCAAACGAGGATCGAATGCTGGTCAATTAACAGATGCCTACCAGATTCCTTTTACAGTCCACATGTAACATGCAGACGCAAGGAATGGTAGCTGTTTTAACATAAACTACTCAATTAACTTTAACTGTAACTGGCCATTTAACTCGATGATTACTAGAAGTCAAAAACCTAAATCACGGAGATGAACCTGTGAACCGCGATTCTGCAAAAGCAACAGCTTCAAAAGGAATATTCTACGTGCCACCCTCTGGCAGATGCTGCCACTGACAATCTCCACCCGCACAGTTTACATCTACCCGTAGGCATAAAACAATAAGATTGTCTGTTCCCTCTCGGCCTTAAATGCTGCATCATTCGTGTGTCAGATCGGACTCATTTGGTGAAGAGCAGCTGGTGGTTCCTGAGCAGGTATTCCGTGAACTGGTTGATGTGCGTTATGGAACTCAAGGAAGCCCCTTCTTCCCGAGACCAGAGCAGGTTGGGACCGAACACTATTGCCAAGTTGGACGCAGTCATCTTGTTGAGGTCACTGCGGTCGATGACCTGCAATCCAAAGTGTACCTTAGCCATACTTAAATCGCCCGGCTTTTTACGAATCCGCGGTACAGCCAAATTTTGCGATATTGGTCGTGGCTCGTGGAACCTCCCCCTTTCCCTCAGAATCGTCCAGTTTTTGCGGAATATTGACTACTATTATTGAATATGACTACTGAAATATTGACTACTATTGCGGAATATAACTACTGGAAAGAGATTGACAGGGTTGAGTGTAGCTTTCTTTGTGCACTGAAAAAGGCACAGGCTGGAAAAGCACGCGGGATGAGTCGGTGCGCAATCTCGGGAGAATATTGCACCTTTTTTTTTTGCTTGTTTTCTGTTGTCCATGGAATCCTGCGGATTTGGAAAGCCCACTTCGCAGAAAAGTAAATTTTCCACCGCAGAAAGCCTTAGGGGCCTTAGCCATACTTTAGCTCGAGTACCCTAGGGTACCGTACCTTGGCGAGGAACTCCACTATGTACTTGAGCAGCTGGTAGTTGCTGTGAGGCATACGCTCCAGGAGCAGGTGTTGCGCTTGGGATACCTTCTCGGACTGGTCAAGTTCTGAAGGCACAAAAAGACATAACTGGACGTTTCTCTTAATGGTTGGAAAATCAGCAAGCCAGGGGGAAACATGAGACTAGCGTGTATTTTATATTGATACACAGAGTGATACTGTGGCTCATACACTGGCGAATCTGTGTGCTCATTCTGTATGTGTGTCTGTATTGATATGTTTGTGTGCCATTAGCTAAAAAAATGATTATTTCTTAGCTACGTCTGCAGGATTTGAACCCATGCCAGGTAGCGTACGGCATGAACGAAATCACATCACACCATCAGAAGTCACGTGCCAGTGCTCCTCTTTGTGACTGGCTGGAACACCACCAACTTTCTGGACTGATTCGGAGCAACTCGAGTTGGTCGTAGTCGGTGGTGTCGACCAACCCCAAAGTTGGTCATAGTTGGTGGAGAAGGTTGGCCCGTGTGAACGCAGTCTTACGCTGCTGTCCGATGAGGTTGTCAGAGGTAATCTTTTGGTTAAGGAGCCGTTAATTTCTCCCTTTCCTAGTTTTCCTTCAGCCTCCCTCCCTACAATTTCTTCTGTGCTCTATGAAATACTCTGCAATGCAGTGACGTAACAAAATTCAAAGTGCCGACCTTGAAAATGCATGACATCGTCGTAGAGGTCAAACGTAAGAAGGGGCTCTTGAAGTTCTCGTAGGAATGTCTTGAGGATGACTGCAGCAACGTGTACGCTTTCGTACTGTCCAAAGTCCACTTCTTGTCCTAAGAAGGGCCGACGTTACCTTTGCGCAGCGCGTAGGAGACAAAAGACATACCTCGGTCGAAGAGCTGCTGGACCGTCTTGACGACCTGCGTGTTGGCGGACCGGCGAAATATTCCTTCGGTCTCCAGGGCTGCAAGGGCGCAGGAGTGAGGGCGAGCGGACAAACGGACAGAGCACTTACCGTTGTCATTGTCCAGAAAAGTGATACACTCCTCGACCACCCGGGGAATGGGGTTGCCTCTGTTCTGTTGAAGGATGCTGCAACAACGTATCCGTATGTTTCTGGACCTAACCCTCGACACCGCTGGCACTTGAAGCTCGCATTAAGGATTGATCGTCCAATACTTCACACTTTGTGTCTTTTTAGGTACTTCACACAGGAAAACCTTAAATGTCCCATGGTCGTCCCATGGCTCTATGAGCAAGTCCCAGGGATATCCAAATATTCACTTTAAACATTCTGTGGACATCCCTGGGACGTCTATGGCTTACTGGGATGTGTGCAAGGCTTCACAATAGTGAACGGGCTATGCTTGCAGTTCCTAGTATGCTACTTATAGTAGCAGTCACCGACACAACCACATCCGATCAAAGGGGTACTATGGTGAGGGTAAAACTGTGTCCCACAAAGCAAACCCTGTACAAAGCAAAGCACAAAACGCGCTCAAGGTTCTACAACGGAGTGAAGAAGCAACTTCATGTTGTCTTAGTAATATCGTCCTCATCGACGTCGCTGTTTTCTCAACACCACTAACAGCAAACACTGATACAGTCGACCCTCATTCATCTGAACTTCATTAATCTTCATTAATCCGTCGCTGCACAGAAAAGAAACATGGGGCCAGATTTCATATATCCGGGCTCTAGTTTTAGGAGTGCCAGGGTAAAATCTCTAGAGGCACCCTGGAGATTACACAGCATTCAGACTGTCACCCTCAATCCACCCTTGACAAAAAGAAGAAGAAGAACTCACTGTTCCAGGCTGACCCTGAACTGCTGGCATGGCTCAGGCGGCTGTGCCACACGCTGACCTCCTCCGCTCTGCTGGGCCGGCGGACCCCTCAACTTGGCCACAAGTTTCTTGTCATGCCTTTTTTAGTGCGGAAGAGTACCCCTTTAATCCCTGGGTACTACTACGTACGTTGCTATGGAGTCGCACTCACTCGAGCACCTCTTCGGGAATCCTCAGCTGGTCGTAGTGCAGGTGCTGCCTCAGCTCATGCAGGTAATTCATGTAGGATATTTTGCGACCAAACTTTACGCTGTAAAATACGAGGACAACATTTACAAAAAAAAGCGGTCCAACGATTCGCAACAAACTATATGTTCCATAGTGCTCCTAGAAGCACCGAAAAGGTAACAGAATATTTTTCGTTTCCGTTACCGCCTCCGTTACCTTTCCCTGCTCAGAAGGTACAGTCGCATCTCACCTGATGTACGGCTTAAACAGCTGGTACAGTATCTTGAGAAAGCCAGTGGGATGAACGAGGTAGAGGGCCTTGAGGTTTTTTTTGTACCTATGACGAAACAAAGGTTTGTCGAACAGAGGAGTAGAGAGAGAGAGAGAGAGACGCACTTTCTGTCAAATGTCCGATAGGCTGTCCAGAGCCACGAGAGGGAAGGTTTGTTCTTGCTGTTCAGGCCATGGTGGAAGTAGACCAGCGTGTAGTCGTTCTCCACAAACTGGTCCAACGTGTACATCAGATACCTGCACTCAGAACCCATGTTTCAATTACACGGTGCTTTAAGAACCAACATCTTGTTCAGTGGACAAAGCCAAGGACAAACAAATCTTTCCTGGATCTCCCATAGATATCCCTAGGATCTGCAGGCTGCCTGTCATGGGACATTCAAACATCCAGGGCGCGATATCCTTCCAACGTACCAGGGACATCTGTTGTTTCCTGGAGTAAGCCCAACACGCACTGAAATTGTGCGATATCCCATTGATATCCTACGGGTGTCGAGATATTCAGGACGTTCGCGACCTTGTAGGGATGTTCCAAGGATATTAATGGTTTGCTGGGAGATCGCTGCTCGAGTCCGAGCTGTCGCTTCAGTCACGGACCTCTAGCAACCGTAACCACGGCAACTCATTAGTAGCTACAGACTTTGTGATTGAAATTGTCCGCAATGATAAGCATAAATAAAAAAGAAATAAAAAATAAAAAACTTTAGCAACGGCCAGGGGGTGCTGCAATTTGGCTAGGCAACCGGACCCGACTGTTTCCGATCATTTCCAGCACTGAAGTCCGTATTTCTCAAATATAACACAGGGTTGCCAAGCAGCACCACGGTGAAGCAGGTTCGAACCCGCGTCACTTACTAGTCTCGTCGCGGAAAGCTGTCATCTTATCATGTTAACCACTATGCCACCCCCAACAACACCGAATATCCTCTGGATGTACGAATAATGTCCTAACGAATTCATACGTCCGATGGATATCCTCAGAATATCCGTCGGACGTACGAATCCGTTGGGACATTATTCGTACATCCAGAGGATATTCGGAGCTGTTGGGGATAGGAGTTGGTCTCTGGTTAGTGCGTCACGAATAATGAATATAATACCTGAGGAACTTTGGATGATTGAGCTGCTTGTTGGAAGGTAGTCGGCAGGCCGAGATGACGATGACGTTTCTGCCGTACGCGTCGTCACCTGCGACGGGAATCCTCGATTAAATACTCGCGTTGATGTGTCCGGGTTCACAGAGAAGCTGAGCAAATACTGTCACACGCTTTCTTATGACGCTCACAGCGAAAATATGTTTGTTCAATTAAAACAAAGTCTTTATATAATTGCATTTTATAGCCAGTGCTTCCGGTAATGCGATATCGCTGTCGGTCACACGACCTACTGTAAACGTATTAATTTTCGCGAATCGCGCATTCAGTCATTCGTGAAGTTATTCGCGAGTATTTAATTTCGCGATTCCGGGGCTGTTTCCTTTCACGGGTGGACGTCAAGCTTGTTCGCGAGCAAAATCTTTCTCGATTTTTTAGCGGCCGCAAAATTTGCAGTAGTTAATAAATCGCAAATAAAAATATGTTTAGAGTGTATTCGGAACAAAACTTGTCGATCACCTTTTACCATATCCCAAAATAGTCTTCAATGACCTTTATCTCGGGGCCCTACACCCTTTGTGTGTTCCCAGACGGGGTTCTGTAGCTCATGTTCATGTCAATGTAAAACCGAAACCCTATGCACCACTTGGTTTTCTCGTTTGTTGCAAAAACTATGACGCCCTGCCGAAGGAAATTTTGCACATGGCACGTACACGTAACTCTTATCTCAGAAATCTGCCATAAGCTCGAGACTGTCCCTCTAAAGGGAAGGTCGCAACCGTTCCAGTCAGTTTCGAAACTATAGTGTTCTATAGTTTAGTAAACTAAGTAACTTAATAAGCTTAGTAAGTAGTTTAGTAAACTATTTAATACTATAGTAAACTATAGTGTAATTATAGCTTTATTCTTCGTGGACCACTGACCACGGCATCGAAAATCCCGTGCACTAAGTAGTGCTGTGGTTTGACTGCTGTTAGCCAAGTAGCCAAAAAATTAGCCAAGCAGATTATCGGCCGACGCTGAACAAAGTGGTGTCTGTTTCATAGGTGGGTTTCCACGATGCGACCGTCCCTTTTTAAGCTTCCGGACCTTCTTGGGGCAAACGCGATGATGTTTATACAGCACGTTAGGGCTACCGTAACCATTGTAGCTTACAAGTCGTTTCAGTTACAGAGACGTTCGTTTTTTTTTTTTTTGCTACCTCACATTCTGACTGTTACGAGAGTGCTACAATAGGACATGTTCCAGCGTACCAGCGATTTCCACAATGCCGTAACGGGCGACGTCCTCAAAGTCCTCCTCCGGACGAAGGTCGAACTCCGCCTCTACTCCGTCCAGGTCCAGCCCCAGGACGGCTTCGTAGTTGTCGTCCAGAATGCCCTCCGAGAGCGAGGAGGGGGAGTCCAGGTACGGGGTGGTGGTGGTGCCGCTGTCAGCATCTTCACCACTTCCGACGGCACACACGTCCCCTTCTGCATGTAGCACGTCAAACTCTACCACACGGTGTCACAAACTACCACACGGCGTCACAAACTACCACACTGCGTCACAAACTACCAAACGCGTTACTGCTGCATGAACATTCATATTTTTGTAATACCAAGGAGCAGTGATGGCCAGTAGTTAAAGTACATGTAGTTAAACTACTAGTTATCAACTACCTGATTGTAATTAAAAAGTAGTTAACTACTTGTTGAAATGTAGTGTGCAACTACTAGTTAAACTACTATTTCGAGTAGTTAACTACGGTAGTTAGGTTACAACTGCCAAGACAATGTTTTTTTGAGAGTTTTTTTTTGAATGCCACTGTACAGTGACTAAGTTACTTCAATGGGCTATAACTGTAGCTATAACTAGTTACATTTCAAACAGAGTAACTAACTTCCTTACTTTTGTACTTTGTTACTTACCCATAACTGCTTCAGATATATAACTATTCACTTCATTTAAAACAAAAGCTATTCATTTTTCGTTTTCAAATTATTAGTTGCTACATCCCCAATTATCGCTGCCACCTCAGTCAGCTCGCTCGGGTAAAGGGCACTTCACAAAAATTACTTTCAAGTTGTCATATATATATATATATATAAAGAACTGAACAATAAAAATAAGAACTATCAACCTATATCTCCCACTGAGGTATTCTTTAAGGAAAAGAACAGGACGGCTTACCTTTGGTTGCAACGTTTCCATGTGTCCCTGTACATAAATAGTCATAAACAGTTAGTTCCTTCACAGACCGTCTGCACAAATCTTATAGTCTGGACTAGGTGGTAAAATTCCGGGCATTGCCAAGTCAGCAAGTGATCGTATATCTGTCCCAAATTATGACAAATATTCACGCTGAATCTATCATCTATAGTGAACTCCTTTAAAAAGTTTGCCCAAATCTTTTCTCGTTTAAATGTTAGAACGTCGGTAAACACCAGGCTAATACTGGTTTCAGGAAAAATATGCAGCCCTCTCACAGAGTGTAATGCTGCAGTGGTTATATCTGGCTATTCTTACAAGGAAACACGACTGGTTGCACATCTCCAATGTGGTGACATGCGTGATATAATATCAAAAGTCCGACTGGCAAACACAGACCCTGGGATTCCATGACAGTCCACTCTTGCATGTTTTGTCTGCTCACAAAACTGAACTTATCTGACACGGGCATTATGCATAGAGCTCCAGAAAAGAGATAAGGCATGCAAACAAAGAGATGACTTCATCCTAGGATTACAATTGTTGACAGTGGACAACAGAGGGTGGAGGGAATAAGGCTGAGAGAGAAGGAAACTGGTTCACCAAAAACAGCATGTGTTCCACATGAGCATTTGCGGAATTCGTATATTGCGCGGTCTAAGTCCGTGCTTAAAAAAAGAAAAAAGAAAGACGGGCAGGCAACAATTAATGTTATTTCCACCTTCAGGAAACCTGAAACAATCTCTCTTCTCTCTCTTTTCTTATATTCCTGGCATTTCTTTCCAAGAAATCAAGATGAGGGCACTGACCGAGGGTGCTCTGCACAAGTTCCGTATCGTCAAACTCCAGCGCGGGCTCGAAATCACAGTCGTGGTTGTCTTTCATGCTGTCGCTGTTGGTCGAGTCCCCTGAAATATTTTGGCAGTTGGCTTTCAGAACCAGACCGTAGATAACGTGGTCCACGCGGAGTACCCTGCTGTCTACCACACCCAATCAACTGATAATGATTCTGAGTCATGCACGCTATTATTGGTTCCGGAAGAACCTGTAGCTTCACCGTGACGTTATCAACGTTATCAGTCTCTATTACTCCCCTTCCCCACATGCCCCGAGACCGCTCGTCACAGGCCTTTTTTGGAAGCAGATTCCCTTATCGACTCCACTAGGATAAGATAAGATAATTTCGTGCTTCTGATTCGCGAGGAATGCTCGCTGACAGATGCACCGTTCCGCCCACAGTAGCCAATACGTGGAGTTCCTGCATATGTGTGTTTCTCTCGGCTATATCCTTCAGGGTCGCACAAGAAATGCTCATTTCGAGCCATGCACGATATGAATGTACAGAAAAACAAAAGACGGCCAAGTTAACGAAGCGAAGCGCATATTCAAGGCCTCGAATGCTCCACTGGCTTTGATTAAACGGATGCGACACATTAAGCACGCAGCGTTCTCGTGACTTTTGAAAAGTAGGTACCACTGAACAGCGGATAAGCGGAATCTACCAGTAAAAAAATAAAGGATTACAAAATGATGGGCAAAAGCCGTAACCAGTACCGGAGATCCCCACCTGACAGCCTCCGATCTTTCCCGTTCAGACCATGGTGTCGCGATACCGGAGGAGTGTTCATTTTAAACGGGTAATTTTATGTGAACATGATGAGAGCATCTGGCTTGCGCCTTGAACGAATGTTGGTGTAGAAATGTTGATTCATTGGCCCATTCACATCAGTTCACATATCCACGGCACTACTACGAAAGACGAAAGCCAGAGAGCAGAAAATCGCAGAGGCGTTGCAACTTCCGGAGACACTGCTTCCGCCCGGAGACAAGCCGGAGAGCGGACAGGAGAAAATGTATTCATTCAAGCTCCAACAAACGAATCAGGTAACCTAAATAGCGAATATAAAATCAAACACCAAATAAAAATGTGAAATCTTAAGAAGTCTTCGCAAGCTCCATTTTTGACACAACTTTGCTTTTATAGCAGACGATATCGCGTATACAGATTTGGTTTCGATTTCGGTGTCACTAATTTCCGTTAATTCAACTTCTGTTACTACTCACTCACACGTAATGACGAAAGCACCTATGGAGCCCATCACATGTGGTACGAGGAATGGCTATGCGGAAGGTGAACTAACCACGCACGCATATTCACGGGCGTGCCTTTTTGTCAACACAGGAATGTCGCGCGTAGGTATATGCCGTGTATGCTCCCTTTCACGCTTTCACGTGTGGGCAACATGGAAAAGTACTGATACAGCCGACGCCCTATTATTTCTGTCATTCAGACTACGGGACTTCTTCTGAATATAATACAGGCAGCATTCCTAGTGAACAAAACTCCAAGAGAGGAATAGGCAATTTTTAATGAACGTCCCCGTTTGGGACAATCTGCAGATAGGTCATCTCGGTCCAAATTCTACGTGATCAGCGGCTGTACAGTACAAGTACAACGTTAGTTGCTTCGTGACACAAAGCGAAAGCCACAAATTATACGTATTTTTATTTATTTTTTTGCCTATCCTAGTTCATCCAGAACGGCCGTCAGCCGAATGTGCTCGAGCTCGAAGGCTACAATGGGTCCTGTGACGTCACCATCAAGATGGCCGCCGCCACCACAAAAGCGCATTGAAAAGTAATGGCAGGCGACGAAAACGTAGGATCGCTCGAAGAACAAGCTTTGAAACGAAAAGAACGACTTCGTGCTCTGCGCGAAAAGAAGAACAAAGGCGAGGAGACAACCAGCGATCGAGAGACGTTGCCTAAACCCGTTTTCAGGTCGTACAAACCAGAGGACGAAGGGCTTCAAGAATCGGTTCTGCCTCCAGCAGCTCCGGAGTCCATCGAAGAGCAGATTAAAGACCGCACGACCGTTCAGGCCGACGACCTCGTCAAAGACATCGATCTTTCATCTCTGGCCCCTCGTAAGCCAGATTGGGATCTCAAGAGAGACGTCGCCAAGAAACTGGAGAAGTTGGATAAGCGTACAAAGCGTGCCATTGCCGAGTTGATCAGAGAACGCCTGGCTCGTGGCACGGAGACTGATCTGGCCCAGGCTGTGAATACCGCCAGTGGACCACAGACTGTAGACTCGGATGAGGACTAATACTACTACATGGTACTGCTATGGCATAATTTGCGGCTGCAATTAGTTCACTGCTGTCCACACAAAATCGGTTTTATGTCCTTATGTTTGAAAGGATGGCGTCCTAAATCTTAATTGAAATACCGTCGTAGACAGATTTTTCTCGTGCTCACGAACTGTGCTCCAGCAATTCAGGGAGCATTTTTAGATACGTACTGTTCTTGCATAGGTGAAAACTATGCGTGACTTGAACACGTCCTGTTCGTGAAATTGTCCCTCGTGTGAGGTTAATTAGGGGTAGCCAGCCTAGTGAGTGGGCTGGCAGACCAATTAACGAAGCTGCTAACTAACTGCATGTTGACAAAGCTACAGACACACACACACAGGAACCAGTACACAAAAACCACAATTTGTGCCATATTAGACGTACAGTACAAATATATATGCACACACAAACAAATTCACGCACAAAAAACCGTCTAGAAAAGGTTGTGTTAGACATAAATATGAAGCTTAACTAAACGTAGTAAACTTTCGCTTCAATTCTTCCCCGGTGGATTACAGGGACCTTGCCTGCCTTTTAAGCAGTTCTTTCATCGTTAAATACGTTGCAGCTCAGGAGACTGCTGCTGCTTGCTTCCTTGAAAGTGAAGATGGGCGATCCTGCATTCTCTGCCATCTGCCCACCTGCAACGGTCAAGGGGATGACCCAGCTGGACAGGGATGCCTTTAGGACTGTGGTCAAAGTGCCCTGTTTCGAGGTGGCTACGGAAAGTAGCAACACTGCGTTGTGCGCCGTCCGGAAGTACCTCCTAAAGCTGCCCCGGTTCAAGCCCGTTCAGGATGGCTGCAGCAGCAAAATATTTGTCCTTAATCCTGACATGGTGAGGTGGCTTTATCTTGCAGTACAAGATTGTTGAGGAGCAAATCTTCTCGTGGTCTTTCTTGTCTTGACTTCTAGCATCATGTGTTGGTTGCCAACACAGAAATATGTACTCGCCTTAGCTTGTCCTTGCTTCTATCTTTGCTTAAACAAAAAAACATACATTTTTGGATTCTGTGGCAAATATTATCACAGTGTTGCTGCAGGAAAACCTCACAGCAAAAGACAGAGATGTCATATCCCATAAAGTCAGTTAGCGTTTCTCTAAAGAAAAGCTGCTGTGCACAAAAACTTCGTAAATGTCATAACATCTCTCGTGGCATAGTTTGCTGGGCTCCTTATACAATGAAACCCTTGAAAGTTTGTGTCCTGTAACAAGAGGAGAGGATGGCTCATTTTGGAAAGTGTGCCCCCGTAGGTGCAGCGGATAGAAGACATGACTCAGAACGTCCGCAACACTTTGGAACATTGCGGAGTGACGAGCCTGGGGGTGAGGGATGTGCCTTTGCACTATGACAACTGGACTGCGGAGGTGGTCCTTCGTGCCGTCTTGGGGCAGCCAGATGCAGTGGGGCACAGCATAGTGGGACACATTGTCCATCTGAACCTACGTCCTCACCTGGAGCCGTTTAAGCATCTCATTGGTCAGGTTGGTATATTACTAACGCTTTATTGGTGTGGCTAGAGGTTAGCGTGGACAACACTGATGGTATCTGCGCTTGTAACATCTGCGGCGTTGCTACTTCAAGTGACTGATTGTGTTCACATTCACAACCATTGCGTTAGCCGAGATAAACTCTTTGTGACAAAAATGTTTCGTGACAGAACTTTTTACTTCTGAGCATGCGGTCTGTTTGGAAGCATTGTGTCATCCGCAGTCGTCCAATAATGGCAGGTCGCTGCACGGCAATGCCACAGATGACACACTTAGACGCACCAGCTTGAATTTACTGAGTACTGCCCAAATTGTGGGCTCCACCTTTGGGATATCGGCAGAGATTCGAATGCTTTCTCGCAGCTTGCGGGTGTATTCGCATTTTATCCACAAGCGTTTCAGAACGTTCAATTTCCATCCGCGAATCAGGATGTCGCGCAACTGCGCACACCTCTAAATATAACTGCTTTGGATCATTGTCTGGTGTTATGGTGGACTGCAGTGATGCTACTCCTAAAACGTCATTTGGAGCACTCTTGGAGCAGCAAAATATGGATTTTTGGAGCACGCACATATCAATTTTTCAGAGTACTACCAAGCCTTGGCTTGGCTTGGCTTGGCTTCGTGTAACCATATATCCAATTTTTTTTGCAACTCATTTTTCTAGTGCTCTACCATCGCTGCCTGCGGTCTGCAATTCCTAGCAGCTCCTTTTGTAGCAGTTTTGCACAACGTTGAAAATTTCTATCAGGGTGGCGCAGGAAATCTCATTTGGTGCAAAATGGCGCATTTGATGCAAGAGTGGAATCGCAACGGACCTTTTTGTTTGATGGATTCAATTAGCATGCTTATGTCGATCGAATTATGGAATATAAACCCATGACACTCTTGAAAACAAAGACTATCACCTCTAGCAGATGTTGTTGTGTTCTGTGCAGGTGTACTTGGACAAGGTGAAAAATGTCGGCTGTGTGATGAACAAGGTGAACACCATAGAGAACGAATTCCGCACTTTCCACATGGAACTGCTGGCAGGGGAAGCAAAGACGGAGGTTTCTGTGAAGGAGAACGGGGCACGGTTGGTGTTTCTTTGCTTACTTGGGTTCGTCTCAGAATTAACTCTGGATGGACTCGTGGTTTTTCTGTTTGTAGCTTGTACGACCTAACTTAAAGAAGCAATGAAATGACACTCAGTGTTGCTCGAAAACCATCCATCATTCATTGAGCAATCTATCAGGTGTCACGACGCAAAATATTTTTGCCGAAGGGTGTCTCGCCACCGAGGGGTTTAATTTTTAAAAAATGTTGGTGTGCAGTACAGTGTGACGATGGAGCCCCTACCTGATATCCTGGCGTAACGCTATCAGACTATCTTGAGGTAAAAAATATGCAGGCACCTTCCAGCCCCACACCTTTCCATTCTTCCAGCAAGAAAAAAAGACTGTTACATAAGCAGTGCAGGACATTGGCAGGACTTTTGTCCTGCATTTAACCAGTGCAGGATTTCACAGAGCCATAATGACGTTTCCAGGTTCGAGTTTGACTTTGCTGAGGTGTACTGGAATCCCCGTCTGTCAACGGAGCACTGTCGCATCGTCTCTTGCCTGGGTGCAGGCGACGTCCTTTACGACGTGTTTGCAGGAGTCGGCCCTTTCGCCATCCCTGCTGCCCGGCGCAAGTGCACGGTCTTTGCAAACGACCTCAACCCAGTGTCCTACAAGTGGCTCAGTCACAATGTGGCTCTCAATAAGGTCTCTAAGCAGGTACAGTTCCCACGACGCAGCCCAAAAAGCCTTTCAGTGTTTTCCGTTCACGCGAGGGCAGCACCGTCGACAGGGTTGCCAGGTCGGAATCCTGAAAAGTTGCTGACGTGCCGTGAGAAAGTAGCCAAAAGAAGCTAATTTCCAGTGATGGCCAGTAGTTAACTACATGTAGTTAAACTACATACGACATAAGCATAATACACCTGATTGTAGTTAAAAAGTAGTTATCAACTACTCGTAGAAATGGAGTGGCAACTACTAGTTAAACTACTATTTTGTGTAGTTTACCAAGTTTGCCGCAAGCTTTACGGCACGATTGTGCTTCCGACTTTTACCGCGAGCTACTTGTTTGTTGAGAACGGAGGTGCAGAGCAATTGTGCATTGCATGCGTACTAAATCTTCACTTTTATCGCTGCTTGTGACTCATATTTAGGTGTCCAAGAACACTATAGAATGGGATTGGTGTTGATGGACAACGTTAAGTAGTTATAGATGTAGTTAAAATACATTGCGGTAGTTAAAGAAGTAGTTTTAAAAGTAGTTGAACTACTAGTTAAACTACTCCATTGCAAAGTAGTTAGTAGTTATAGTTAAACTACTGTAGAAGTAGTTAGTGGCCATCACTGTTAATTTCTCTCGTATATAGCCAATTCTATAGCCAGTGGTGTGCAAGCATCACATATTGAATGAAGGACTCTTTCCTTTTTCTTTTTTTTTGTTATGTGTACATGTCTGCAGGAGGCATGCTATCCTGGTTTGGGGCCAAATGAACATCATTTTGAGTGTCCACATTGGCTGCATATTCGGGTTAAAAGACGAGACATGGGCTGTCGTTGCAGGTGTCAACCTTCAACTTGGACGGGCGCGAGTTCATCCGTACGGTGTTCGGTTCCAGAGTTCCGGAGCAGCTGGAGCAGGGCAAGTGCATCCACGTCGTCATGAACCTTCCCTCCAATGCCACCGAATTCCTGGATGCGTTCGTTGGAGTCCTGGAACGGGAACCCGCCATATCCTCCGACACACGTCCTCCGATCGTCCATTGCTACTATTTTGAGAAACAGGACAAGGAGGACAAGAGTGCCAGAGCCCTGCAGCTGGTACAGGAGGCTGTCGGCAAAGAAGTAGCCACTGCAGAAATGAAGTTTGTGCGTAGTGTGGCGCCCAACAAGGACATGATGCGCGTCACTTTCGAGCTGCCCCTCAGCATCATGGCAAACTGTCCGCCGGCAAAGAGGTGCAAACTGCAAGAAGTGTCCGTTTCACAGTAAAGGCTTTTTCTTCACTACCAGATTGGCTCGACTGAATTTTTTATGAAAGTGCGCATTATTACGATATGCATGTAACGAGTGGGGCTCACGAAAATGCGCATAAATAAAAAATATCGGACAGCACTTATCAATATTTATCTTCGTGAACTGGCTTCATGATTTATTTTTAATACTTACGGCATATGGTCATAGAATGAGGGGCGAAAGATGAAGAAGGAACAAAAACAAATGCAAAAATGCACGGCAAGCCGTCACGGAAACGTCACTGGTGAGACCATTCGGTTTCAATACAAGTGAGAAAAGAACGCACAGAGTCACATTCGATCATGTTCTTCGAATCATATATTTCACTGAATCATATATTCATCGAATCATATATTTCACTGAATCATATATTCATCGAATCATATATTTCACTGAATCATATATTCATCGAATCATATATTTCACTGAATCATATATTCATCGAATCATATATTTCACTGAATCATATATTCATCGAATCATATATCATATTCTTCGAACAATTAGTGTGACACTAGTGCTGTTCGATAAGTTGTGAGTGCTTGTTATGAGAAGATTCCAGTTTGGACATGCTAAGGTGGTCCGATGGGTTGGTACATGTGCGTGTATTTATAATTAACTGGAATGTTTTCAGACGCTGCAGCCTAACCCCATATACAGACGTGGAGACACCGGCCACCTCTAACGTGTGTTGGAGAATCATACTAAGAATACTCGTTAAAAACGACAAAAAAAAAGTGGCTCATCTTTGAACTTGTTCTATTCGCTCAATCTTTGCAACACTGTCAGGGAACCATACTACAGCATGGAGTGCATGAGTGATCTGTGAACAATTAGCTCGCTTTCAAAGTCTGCATGTTTTAGTGTGTGCCTGAAGAAAAAAGCGGGTTATTAGCCTTATGCAGTAAGCTTCTGACGCAGTCGTCCCAACTAAGATCCTACCTCAACTGAAGTTGTAGGTATACGAATTCCTGCACTCGAGCAAGTGGGGAGATATTATATTATAAACCAAATCTGACAGGGTTTTCTTTTTCTAAGTAAAAGTCACGCAAGAACTTTTGTACTTATTTACAACCACCTGCCATGTACTACACCAACATAACCACTGATACTGAACCACTGAACCAAGAGATAACAGCATAGAGTATTGTAAGCACACGTTGGACAAATTAATTTCTTTCCATGGGACACAATCACCAGCAAATAATTTGATATTTATGTTAACTGCATCAGCTATATCATTAATGTTTTACAAAAACAGTAGTGTCCTTAAGACAGATCCCTGAGGGACATCTGAAAATACTAGCGACGGAGAACAACAACTTTTGTTAAATTCTGCAAAACTGGATTTGACTGGATGTGAGATAAGCAAGCAGTTTGCCATTCTTAAATGTACTCCGCAGTTTAAGCAACAATTTCGATGTGATAGCTTATCAAAAGCTTTCTCTAAATCTAGTCTAGGGGGTTTTTAAATTATGCATCATCTTCACCAGCTCGCTTGCTTCCTAGCCATTTTTTCATAGCACCTATTTGTTTACACTTGTTAATTGACTGATAAATCACGAACGAATTCAATCAACTGAATGTAGTTGAGGACCCTTCAAAAGCGTTAGAAACCTATTGCGGGGGAACATAAAAAAAAGGGGGACACAGCAGAACACTCAAAGGAGGACCCCTTCCTGAACGTATATTAGCACTTGCCAATAACACGGTGCTTATAAAAATCTGTTAATGTGAGAGCATAAAATATGTTCCAAAATTTTACCGCACCTCAGATATATCGGCTGAAAGTTGCTGAGAACATGCGAATGACTCCTTTTTTTTCTTTTTTTTTGCGATTTTTATTTGTTTCCATTAATCGTTTATCAACCCTGACTCAGACACCTGCGAAAAAATGACTTCCAAATATAAGGACAGCCATTCATTGTAGCGTAGTTTCAGTCGCCAGTGAGTCACCCTAATTACAAATGCTGCAAGTCACTTGGCATCGGTACCAACGAGAGACGAAATAATTTTGACGAAAAAATAAGTTGAATGATAAATAGTAGTTGTATTAATGGCTTGGAGCGAACTCGCGGCCGACTGAGGTTCTGCTTCAGAAAACCCAGTAAATCCGAAGGAATCGCAAAAGAACCAAACACAGCGATAATTGTGCAAATGCACATATATCACGTCGCGCTTGGAGAACCTTCACAAGAGGAAAAAAGTCACGGCTCAGTTCACGTTTGAACCTTCGCGTCCGTATTAATCATTTGTCTCCCGGTGAAGAATTGGCTCCTTCGAAGAAGAAGAATTTCACATCCACTCTCACGTTTGCTGAGAGACGGTTATCGGAGGATGCTTCACTTTCCTCGTCACCCAAAAATAAACCACGCTTCGAAAAGACGCGCGACACCGATCCGTCCGCAAGCAGACGAACTCCAAGCCGTTTCGTCATTGGTGCAAAGTTTCTCCCGCCGTCATTTCCTCTCCGCGCTGATTGGAAGATCATCGTTCCAGTTTCTGCTCCCCGAGGAGAGAAATGTCAACTGTGAACATTTGCGTGGCTACTTCGAGTACTTCGTTCCACGTATCCAAAAACACGCAGCGAGGTTCTTCCCCGAAAAGTGTGAATCTACCATGGGTGTGACCGAGGTGTTATCGGTGTTACTGGAATTTCTCATGTTGATGGGACGATGCTTGTGGATCGCCGTACTCGAGCTGGTTCATCGGCCTCCTCCGAAGTCTTTGGCGGGCAAAGTAGTTCTTGTCACGGGTTCGGGTCACGGAGTAGGACGAGAATTGGCCCTGCGATTTGCCAGACTGGGTGCGAAAGTTGTACTGGTCGACATCAACACGGTAAGATACGCACGGTCCAACCTTTCTCGCTAGAGCGGTGTGAATGCCCTTTGGCGGGAAATTTGAACGCCCTCTTTTTTGTTACATCGCGTACGGTCGCCTTAGCATCGGACAAAACATTTCAAAAAGGGGGCTGACACCCCTGGTGAGGGAAAAGAAATAATCACTTTGCTTCTTTTTTTACACCTACTCGTTAGGAATTCAACTTATGTCAGGCAACATGGTCATTTCACAATGCGTGCAGGTGGCAGAAGCTCGGTACCTTTCGGTTTAAATGCCTTTCACAAATCGGTGGATAAAAATCGGAATGAAATGGATATGTGAAGAAAAATATGGAGAAGGTTGTTCCTCAACTGTGTCAAAAGTCAGCTAGGACGCGACAATGTCAGGTGATGTGATGAGCTACAGTGTTCTTCTACGACGTCTTTGAGCTCTGAGAACTTGAAAATTGAGTCAGGCCTTCGATACAGCAGGCAAGGCAATATGAAACATCACACACACACACAAAAAAAAAAAAGAAGAAAATGCTAACAATAATAGTAAATCGTGGTTTGGCTTTTGGTCTGTTCGCAAATTTCGTCCACCTGACCTGAAGCTTTGAGACATTGAGGGAAGAAGGACAACCTCTAGCTGCAAGATAATAAACTCCGACAAAAACGGCGCCATTTTCTGATGAAAGGGGAAGTCACTGAAAAGGTTCGCCAGCTGTAGGACAGCTGGCTAACCTTTTCAGTGACTTCTTTCATCATTAATTTCCTAGGCACTTGAGCCATTGTTTGTATTTCTCCTTTCTATGTGTTCCAGCCTCAGAACATCAATTGCCTGATGGCCTTTTTTCTTTTTTTAGTTAGTTTGCTTTCTGTCCAGGTAATTTTCTATTTTTACCTATCGTTATTAGAGAGTTTTAGTACATCATACGCTCTCGCCTTTGCGTACGTAAAGGATAGCGCTGGTATAGTTCTGCGCACGTCCATGACAGATAGAGAGCTTCGCGCATTGTGCAGAACCACCAACGCTATCCCTTACATACGCAAAGGCGATAGAACTCTCTCCCTCGCATCTTCTACGATGCGTAAGCTTGCGTAACGTAACCCACGTCGAACTAAGCTTGAGTAAGCTCCTGCGTCGCGTCTCTTCCGTAGTGTAAGCGCTGAGGATGAAATGCATAGATACATAATTTTTCCTATAGGATTTTGTGTATCGCGTCATGTACCGGAAAGGGGCTATGGAAACCACTGTTACCCTGTTTCTTACTGCATTTACTTTCTGATCTTCCAGTTTTATTTTTTGAAAGTATCAGTATATTGAGCACGATGTTTTTGGACTCATTTTAATGTTACTAAAAAGCGGTACTGCCTACTGCTGCCCAATAAGGCCGAAACAGCTGTTGCTGTCTTCCTTCATATCCGCGTTCTTTCGTGTTCGCCGGCAGTAAGTGCCTGCTCTTCGTGTTGAGGGTGAGAGCAGCACTATTTTTGCGTGATGTGGGCAAGCTTGAGTATTAAAAGTACTATTTAAGTACTAAAAGCGATGTGGGCAAGCAATGCGCTTGTCCCATCCTACAGTTTGCAATGCAAACACAAGGGAGAGAACAACCCAGGACCGGAGAAAATGCCCCCAGCAGAAAGGTCTCCTGAGAAATGGTCTTCTGGGACAAACACAACAGAAGCCTCACAACCAGCAGTGGGAATTAGAGGGTGTGAGTTCGAACCCCCATTGCTGTTGCCTTTTTTCACCGGCCAGTCCCGGGCGTGGAAAATGATCATCCTAACCACTATATGCAACGGGAGCAAGGTCATTGTGTTAGCAGGGGCTTGTGAACGAAATATATTCATCTATTCACCTGCAGAAGTTTACAGAAGACGATAGATAGAAAAAGAAAATCGCAGACAGCAGCAAAATTCGTAGCAGACGACAGATACCGTGTCTGTCGTCTGCTACGAATTTTGCTGCTGTCTGTGATTTTCTTTTTCTATCTATCGTCTTCTGTAAACTTCTGCCTATAGATACTACGGATAGATAGAAAAAGAAAATCACAGACAGCAGCAAAATTCGTAGCAGACGACAGATACCGTATCTGTCGTCTGCTACTCGGTCGTCGTCTGCTACCGAATCTCGGAGATACGTATCGAAATAAAATGGAAGCGCCCCCTCTGGTGAACGACCTCTCCGGCGGCATTGAAATGTTGCAGCTGGGAATGTGGGTTACGGGAACACTTTCTCTGGTGGCAAAAGTGAATGGACTTTCCGTGAACTCTCTCACATAGTGTAAAGCTATATATAGAGCAGCGTCACTTTTTATTTTCGCCCTCGAGATGAAACCTCACAGAGGCTAGACAGGAATAAAGAGGAGGAAGTCCGCGCAGCCACCTAGTTAAGAGCAGTCATGGCTAAGTTACTAAAAAAAGAAAAAAAACTGCAAAATGTGCAAAAATTTGAGCTATACAGTTGAAATGTAAGGTTACAGTTAGAGTTATAGCATTCAAGTAACTTCGTTACTTGACAGTTACTTAAGAAACATCGAATAAATGTAACAAAAAAACTAGTTTGAGCACTTTTACAGCCCAAGCATACAGCTTTATCATATTATAAATAGGGGATTTCCCGTGAGCCCTCGCGGTGTGAGCTGGTCTGAGGCTCCTGAGGCCATCCTGGCTGATGACAGAACTCCCAGAATTCCTGGTTGGGAAAAATGGCAGGGCATTTGGAGCAGAGACGAAATGGCACTAGAGAACTGACGCGTGGAAAATATTGCAATACTTGAGTAACTTAGTTACAGTAACATTTAACGGTCACTTTAACAAAAACCGGTAACTATTACACTTACAAGAATTACTTTTGTAGAAAAGTATCTAGTTACTGTAACTTGCTACTGCAAAAAGTAACAGTTCGAAGTTACTTGTAACTTACAGTTACTGCCCAAGACTGCATGGTTCAAAGCTCCTGTTGCTACATCTAAACATGAGCTTCAATACAAGCTACCGATACCTCGATAAAGGCGCTGAGAACAGAACACACACAATGAGAGTGCTGTGCTTTCAACGCTCCTTTATTAAACTTGTTGACGTACACCTCTTCATACAGTCCCAGACACTTACGTGGGATCGTGCAGTGGGTCTCGAATATTTCTGCACAAACCAGATCCAATGGACGGGTCCAGACTCTGCGTTTATCCTTCTGCTCCTCGAACGTCATGGCCAGTACGCACTTGGATGTCATCAGATGGAACGTCTTCAGTACGTCCCCGGTGTATATGCTCGACAGTCTCCCATCAAATTGTCGCCCCAGACGGACTTTGGACGGATGGGTCACCTCGGAGGGAAGACAAGGGTGTCTTGTATAATGGGTTTTGAGCACATATGTGCTTCAGAAAAAAAAGAACAAAAATTAGCATGTCCTGTCCGTTCTTTGCATACGTCACATCATAGGGCACTTGACCGCCAATCAAGATGTCTGGGTTCGAAGCGTACCACTGTCTTATTGGTTCCTAGAAGACTGCCTCACTTCAGACTTTCTGCGAAGACAACGCGCCAGGACACAAGCAAGTCCTCCCTCGTCAGTAAACAGTTGATATACGAAGGGCCGACGGTGGTGGTTGGGAGCTTATTTAGTCACCAGTCGGGTGGAAAGATAAGATAAATTGAAGGTGGAAGGCTTTTGAAACTGAATGCCAGGGAGGGCCGAGCCAAATTGAAAGTCAAAACACGGAAGAGAAACGTTTTTTGTTGTTGTTTTTCTTGTTTGTTTGTTTTTTACCAGGACGATATGGTTTGTTTGCCTAGTCTGTGGCACAATGATGACGTGGTCGTCGACACACGAGCCTCGTTTATGGTAAGCTAGGCTGAGCTCCGCGGACCCTGGCTATGGAAAATTTTGGCTATTCTTGTGTTGAATCAATTTTAAATTTATAGTGATTGATTGCTATACCAAATGAATGCTGCACACAGTAATTAAACAAAAAGGCATCTACTTTTGGCAGCACACCCCTCTTCAACTTTCGGCCATAATCCAAGACCAATGCAGACCGCGCGATAGTGAATGAGCTTTCACCTTTCACCATATGAGACGCAGCTAGGCTCTTTTTTTTGGCCCCGCCGCCGCGTACGCGGATTTCAAGCGATACCAGAGCGAGCATATAATGAAATATGAATGGTTGGAGTACGTTCATCAAGTGTATCGTGGCGTATCACGTTTGCAACGGTGACAACGTCTTTGCAGTTAACGTGAGAGTCTGCAAATGATGTCAGCGTGTAGCTGCGAACGTTCCTTACACCCCACCGAGGCAAATATCGTGTTTTTAACTCATGCTATGGTCTATAATGTGATTTCTTGGTAGATAAAGCAGCAAAAACCTACAATTTTTCTCCGTTTGGTTACGTCACGCCACTAAAGGTCACGTGCCCTAAATGTCTCCGAAAAATCCTTTCTTTTTGCATCTATCAGATGTCCCAGGGATACAGAAAGTAAGACACTTTTCGAAGTCCCATTGTGGACGTACAGGTAACGTCGCATACACGTGGCGGACATATGCGACATGTGCGACCTTTGTGGGACGTACCTGGGATATTTCTGGTTTACTGGGTATAGTTACTTCCGAATTCCTGGATAGACCGTCCGTCTTAAAAAGGCCCTCAACTCAAAATGGCGCGTTCAAAGTGCTCTTAGGAAGAATGACACACTTGCAAAGCTCCGAAGAAAACTCCTAAAATCCCGCCCTTATACCCACTTGGCCCACGCAAACACATCTCGTTAAAGTTAGGGGCGGAGCGTGGCAGTAATGATGATGATGGTGATGATTGATTGATTGATTTGTGAACCCATGTTTCCAGGAGAACAACGAGTCCGTGGCGCTGGAAGTGAAGCAAGAGCAAGGCAGTGCATTCGCCTACCAGTGCGACGTCTCAGACGAAGTTCAAGTGCAGAAGTTGGCCCAAAAGGTGACGTCACAATTGGGAGCTGTTTCGGTGTTGGTGAACAACGCGGCTGTCGTCAACTGTCAACCCATGATGCAGCTGAACAGCACCCAAGTGAGACGCACCGTAGACGTCAACTTGCTCGCTCACTTCTGGGTACGGAGTCCTCGTGATTAGCTCAAAGTGTTTGTGCGTCTAGTATAATTCTCTTTGTGGGAACGCCTCTCCCGTGCAGCTGATCCGAGAGTTCCTGCCAGGGATGCTGGCCCAAAAGGAAGGCCACATCGTCGCACTGTCCTCCATTGCGGGATTTATCGGCACAGGGTACTTGACCGACTACTGGTAAGGGGCCGGAGGAAACACCGGCAATCATTTAAAAATCAGCTCCTTGATGTGTGTGATAAAGATGGTGAACAGAAAACGTAGCTATTCCTATTTAAAGGAAAGGACAAATACAAGTTCCAGGAATAAGGAGTCGCCACCGCGCTTTGCAGAAACATGTCTGCGTGCGTTCCATCGCCGACTTTGGAGAAACGTCACCGTTCGTTCGTTCACCTACTTTGCAGAAAATGCAAACTCATCTGCGTGCGTTCCCTCGCCCGCTTTGCAGCAACACGTCTGCGTCCATCCCCTACCGACGTTGCAGAAACTCGTCTGCGCTGTTCCCTCGCCCACTTTGCAGAAACGTCTGCGCGCGTTCCCTCACCCACATCGCAGAAACTCGTCTGCGTTCGTTCCCTCACCCACTTTGCAGAAACGTCTGCACGCGTTCCCTCACCCACATCGCAGAAACTCGTCTGCGTTCGTTCCCTCACCCACTTTGCAGAAACGTCTGCGCGCGTTCCCTCGCCCAGTTCGCAGACACCCGTTCCCTCACCTAGATCGCAAAAACTCGTCTGCGTTCGTTTCCTCACCCACTTCGCAGAAACTCGTCTGCGTTCGTCCCCTCACCCACTTCGCAGAAACTCGTCTGCGTTCGTTCTCTCGCCCACTTTGCACAAACGCTGCGTGCGTTCCTCACCCAGTTCGCAGAAATTAGTCTGCGTCCGTTCCCTCACCCACATCGCAGAAACTCCTCTGCGTTCGTTTCCTCACCCACTTCGCAGAAACTCGTCGGCGTTCGTTCTCTCGCACACTTTGCAGAAACGTCTGAGCGCGTTCCCTCACCCAGTTCGCAGAAACTCGTCTGCGTCCGTTCCCTCATCCACATCGCAGAAACTCGTCTGTGGTCGTTTCTTCACCCACTTCGCAGAAACTCGTCTGCGTTCGTTTCTTCACCCATTTCGCAGAAATTCGTCTGCGCGCTTTCCTCACCCAGTTCGCAGAAATTAGTCTGCGTCCGTCCCCTCACCCACATCGCAGAAACTCGTCTGCGTTCGTTTCCTCACCCACTTCGCAGAAACTCGTCTGCGTTCGTTCCCTCACCCACTTCGCAGAAACTCGTCGCCGTTCGTTCTCTCGCACACTTGGCAGAAATGTCTGAGCGCGTTCCCTCACCCAGTTCGCAGAAACTCGTCTGCGTCCGTTCCCTCATCCACATCGCAGAAACTCGTCTGCGTTCGTTTCCTCACCAACTTCGCAGAAACTCGTCTGTGTTCGTTTCTCCACCCACTTCGCAGAAATTCGTCTGCGCGCTTTCCTCACCCAGTTCGCAGAAATTAGTCTGCGTCCGTCCCCTCACCCACATCGCAGAAACTCGTCTGCGTTCGTTTCCTCACCCACTTCGCAGAAACTCGTCTGCGTTCGTTTCCTCACCCACTTCGCAGAAACTCGTCTGCGTTCGTTCCCTCACCCACTTCGCAGAAACTCGTCTGCGTTCGTTCCCTCACCCACTTCGCAGAAACTCGTCGGCGTTCGTTCTCTCGCACACTTTGCAGAAACATCTGTGCGCGTTCCCTCACCCACTTCGCAGAAACTCGTCTGCATTCGTTCTCTCGCCCACGTTGCAGAAACGTCTGCGCGCGTTCCCTCACCCAGTTCGCAGAAACTCGTCTGCGTCCGTTCCCTCATCCACATCGCAGAAACTTGTCTGCGTTCGTTCCCTCACCCAGTTCGCAAAAACTCGTCTGCGTCTGTTCCCTCACCCACATCGCAGAAACTCGTCTGCGTTCGTTCTCTCGCCCACTTTGCAGGAACTTCTGCACGGGTTCCCTCACCCACATCGGAGAAACTCGTCTGCGTTCGTTCTCTCGCTCACTTTGCAAATACGTCTGGGCGTTCCCTCACCCACATCGCAGAAACTCGTCTGCGTTCGTTCTCTCGCTCACTTTGCAAATACGTCTGGGCGTTCCCTCACCCACATCGCAGAAACTCGTCTGCGTTCGTTCTCCCGCCCACTTTGCAGAAACGTCTGCTCGCGTTCCCTCACCCAGTTCGCAGAAACTCATCCGCGTCCGTTCCCTCACCCACATCGCAGAAACGTTTGCGCGCGTTCCCTCACTTGGTTCGCAGAAACTCGTCTGCGTTCGTTCCCTCACCCACATCGCAGAAATTCGTATGCGTTCGTTCTCTCGCCAACTTTGCAGAAACGTCTGCGCGTTCCCTAGCCCACTTTGCAGAAACTCGTCTGCGTTCGTTCTCTCGTCCACTTTGCAGATACGTCTGCGCGCATTTCCTAGCCCACTGTGCAGAAACGTCTGCGCATGTTCCCTAGCCCACTTTGCAGAAACGTCTGCGCGCGTTCCCTCACCCAGTTCGCAGAAACTCATCTGCGCCCCTTCCCTCACCCACATCGCAGAAATTCGTATGCGCTCGTTCTCTCGCCAACTTTGCAGAAACGTATGCGCGCGTTCCCTAGCCCTGCACTTTGCAAAAACTCGTCTGCGTCCGTTCCCTAACCCACTTTGCAGAAACGTTTGCGCGCGTTCCCTCACGCAGTTCGCAGAAACTCGTCGGTGATCGTTCTCTCGCACACTTTGCAGAAACATCTGTGCGCGTTCCCTCACCCAGTTCGCAAAAACTCGTCTGCGTCTGTTCCCTCACCCACATCGCAGAAACTCGTCTGCGTTCGTTCTCTCGCCCACTTTGCAGGTACTTCTGCACGGGTTCCCTCACCCACATCGGAGAAACTCGTCTGCGTTCGTTCTCTCGCTCACTTTGCAAATACGTCTGGGCGTTCCCTCACCCACATCGCAGAAACTCGTCTGCGTTCGTTCTCTCGCTCACTTTGCAAATACGTCTGCGCGTTCCCTCACCCACATCGCAGAAATTCGTCTGCGTTCGTTCTCTCGCCCACTTTGCAGAAACGTCTGCGCGCGTTCCCTCACCCAGTTCGCAGAAACTCATCCGCGTCCGTTCCCTCACCCACATCGCAGAAACGTTTGCGCGCGTTCCCTCACTTGGTTCGCAGAAACTCGTCTGCGTTCGTTCCCTCACCCACATGGCAGAAATTCGTATGCGTTCGTTCTCGCGCCAACTTTGCAGAAACGTCTGCGCGTTCCCTAGCCCACTTTGCAGAAACTCGTCTGCGTTCGTTCTCTCGTCCACTTTGCAGATACGTCTGCGCGCATTCCCTAGCCCACTTTGCAGAAACGTCTGCGCGCGTTCTCTCACCCAGTTCGCAGAAACTCATCTGCGCCCCTTCCCTCACCCACATCGCAGAAATTCGTATGCGTTCGTTCTCTCGCCAACTTTGCAGAAACGTCTGCGCGCGTTCCCTAGCCCACTTTGCAGAAACTCGTCTGCGTTCGTTTTCTCGTCCACTTTGCAGATACGTCTGCGCGCATTCCCTAGCCCACTTTGCAGAAACGTCTGTGTCCGTTCCCACACCCCCTTTGCATTAACGCACTTGTGCAGCGATACCGAAACCTGTGAAGGTACCCTTGCGACTTGTCCCAGGTAGGAAAACAAGGTACCCTCTTCGTTATCCTTGCTCTGTATGGCGTCGTCAGCTTTTGGCAGCAGTACTCGTAATCACGTTCTTTCCTTCTGCAGTGCATCCAAGTTCGCAGTGCGTGGCCTGATGTACGCGCTTGAAGAGGAGCTCTACCAGATGGACCAGTTGGACAACATCAAGTTGACAATCGTCTGTCCCATGGCTATTAACACGGGAATGTTCAAGCAGCCAAAGTCTAGGTATTATTATCGTTACCTCGCAGTAAAGATTTTCAACCTGATCTTGTGGTCAGATTTCCTTTTCTGGCTCCGATCCTGGAGACGAAGGAAGTGGCCGAACGGACTCTGGAGGCGGTGCTTCGCGAAGACAAAGAAGTTGTCATCCCGCATCATCTCATGGTCATGCAAAAGTTCATGTTGTGAGTGGCAGTCGTTTATTTTGAAGTGTCAATGTACAATGCGCCTAGAAACGGTATTGCTTGTTGCATTCCCGAGCGTAATTAGACGCAACGCACTTGGCACGTCATTCTGAAGCTTCTTTAACCCTTGAAGAAGAAGAAAAAAAAAAAGAAATCCTACGTCTACTCTTTGAAATATGCTTCGTCTGCTTCTATCACCTCCGTGAACCTCTTCCCTTCAAACTCTTTTTCAGGTTAGGACACAAAAAATAGTCAGATTGGGTAAGATCCGGCGAGACGGTGGATGTTCACTGCATTCAAATCTTAAGTCCTTCATAACCTCCATTGTCCTGCAAAAGGAGCTTTTCACCTTTCCGTAGGTTCCGCCCCCACCGTTGTTTTTTCAAAGTCTCGGCAGTGCAAGCTACAGTAGTAAGCTGCACGAACTGTTTCAGCCTTCTGGAGAAAGTCAGTCATCAAAACAGATTTCTTGTCTCGGAAAAAACCGTGGCCATGACCTTTCCCGGTGATAGTCTTTAATTTTCGGCCTCAGAGAACTCGAGTACCACCATTCCATGGACTGTTATTTTGTCTCAGGATTAAAGTGATGAAACCATGTTTCATCAACTACAACAAGTTGATCGAGAAAAGTGTCACTAGAACGCTCAAAATGCTGCGAAATCAACTTCAAGGTATCCGATTGGTGGTGTTTCTCGTCGGCATTGAAACATTTCGGCGCACACTTGGCTGGCTGCTTCGGCGTGGCAAACTCTTTATGAATTACAAACCCAATGCGTTCTCTAGATAAGTATGCCTAAGGTCTCCACAACTGTTTTCGCTGAGATTCGCCGATCCGCCAAAATGAGGTCATGGGCACGATCAACAATTTCGGGTGTCGACACCGTTGGAGGCCTCCTTGATCTTCCGGTGACAAAATCCCCGCGCTGAAAGTTAGCATACCACTTCCTCACGGCTGAGTATGATGAAAATGGTTAAAAATAACCCCCCGCGATAAAACCCCCGTGCCGAGGGTTTTATCGCTTTTAAAGTGAGTATGATGGGCACTCGTCACTTAATGTTTGCATCATGCATTGATAGATTTGCCTTGGAGTTTTCTTCTGCATGAACAGGAACTTCCTGACAGCACGACATTCAACCGTTAAACTTGTTGATTGTTCAATTGCGAAAATTGTTGTATTGATAGCCCGACCAAAAATGAACGCTTCGCGTCGCAAACCTACATTTTTCTTCTTCTTCGTCTCGCTCTTTTGTCTACGATGACGCGGTCGCATTTGTATATAGCTGGAAGTGGATCGGGCCGAGAACGTTTCAGCACGCCCTCGTGCTCACTGCTGAGGTCATTGAAGACTAACATTTTGTCATTCTGCTACGAGCAATAGGTTCATCAGTTGTAGTAAGGACTGAGTCAACACAATTCCAATGGACATGGATATACAATGGACAGTAGAGATTAGAGGGGCATGGGGACAAAACGAATCGGCTGAACTGCTCAATAAACACACAGTTCTTATGTATCGATGCTGTACCCAGACACTGTTTGACGGTAATGTTCTGCTCTTTGTAGCTTGTTCCCAGCCAAGGCCATGAAACTGATGCAGAGGTTCATGGGTTGCACCGTGGAACCTCATTGACTCCTGCCAAAGCTGTACCGCAGGGTGTGCCTTATATGCCCACAGGGTGCATTACTAAGCTAACAACTGAACTCACCCGCACGCTCAGTTCAACCTCCGCATTGTCTTCGTGCCATGGAACACAGAAAACCATGAAGGACGGTCAGTCAGCCCTCAGGGTCTTGCGGAGTTCAGAGTGCCACTGAAGAACCAAGTCATTTCAGTAAAGAACCAAAGGGGCAGCTGAGCTGCTTTCACAAGGTCTATGCCATCATACATCCATTTTGTGTGAACGAAAGGACACGTATACGTCACAAGAATGAACGATATATTAAAACTGTTTAACTGCCTGTGTGACATGTGTGTCCGCTGGGAAGAAGCCAGCCCGACAGGAGTCTCTGAAACATTCTTCCCTGGTGCAGAGCATCGTTGTGGTTAGGCACCTCGAAACCTGTAGCAACGACTATAGACAAATCTTTTTGTTAGTCAATGCAACTATGTTACTCAGTTTTTTTTTTCACACAATTACTATAATTTCTCGATACTTAGCAGTTATTACGGTTCATTATTTTGAAAAGAGCCACCCACGTTTCAAGCAGCACTGCTCCGAAAACTTGCCCACTCAATGTCTACTGTAATCAGTGCAGCCAGCACATGTAGCTCTGACATATGAGTGAAATGCAGTTAGTCATGCGGACTCCGGAAACTCCACTGCATGGTCTGGAAACAAATTACCGAACACAGGAGCAATTTAAAAAAAAATATATGTATACCAACCAATTGTGAAGGGCCATATATAAAAAAAAAAAGCGCTACAGCAAATGAGTTATGACTAGGCTTTGCGGCTTCCGGCATTTATTTTAGCAGACATTCCGAGGTGCTCATATACTGCATTACACAAACGTGGTAATGCAAAAATTACACAAACGGTAACGCCCGCATGGGCCCCTTAAGATATTTTCATAAATATTGAGTAAATAAATAGCATAATAAATAAATAAATATAACGTTACCGTAGCCTTCAGCACCTTCTGCACTTGCAACCAATCTCGAGAAGCGAATCGCTTGTCCTGCGACTGCTACAAAATATTCGTACAGGTTTCAACAGAGGGAAATGACCCAAGGGAGTCGAAGCAGTAAGAAAATGGCAGATAAAACCAGTCCTGTCTGATATTGGTTATCTCTTATCCCCCTCCCCCCCCCAAAAAAAGGGTAAGAGCAAGTCAGGAGCCATGTTCTCAGAATGGAGAATGCACTTGGGATTTTTCTTGTCTGGCCTTTTTAGACAAGCCTCTCGCACACTGTAAACTGAAAAACACCCTTATGGGTGTAAATCGCTTGTCCTATAATTGACTCCTCTTTTTACACCGTATGGTCTGGAACACCCTTTTTAGAGGGTGTATCCCGTGTAAAACGCCCTTTGAAAGGGTGCTTTTCCTTGAAAATGCCGTCTTTTGCACCCTTTGTACACCTTTTTAGGAGGGTGTTTAACGATCTTACACCCTCTTAAAGGGATGTCTAAAGGGTGCAAAAGATGGGATTTCAAAGAAAAGCGCCCTTTCCAGGGGTGATTTACACGGAATACACCCTCTAAAAAGGGTGTTCCAGACCATGTACGGTGTAAAAAGAGCAGTCAGTTATATAGGACAAGCCATTTACACCCATAAGGGTGTTTTCCAGTTTACAGTGCAGACGCTTTCCGGCGGAACCGATATATTCGGAATACAATTCATGTACGTATTAAGATTTTTTTTTAAATATGGAAAATTTAAAAAAAAATGCCTCCGTCAGGTGTTTTTCACAATTTTTTTTTTCGAAACCCCAGTTGTGACAAAGGAAGTGGTATGGCCAGCAAATATATAGCTACAACCAAGGAGCAACGCTGACCAATGAAGAAGTAAATCCCGCAGTAAAGGCAACATGTATGGGAAGTGTGTGTTTGTATACGTAGAAGCCCTATATGAAACACAAGTAAATACATGACACAAAAAGACTGGGAGGTGACACGGGTTCGAATCCTGTTACCGGCTGTGCTGTCTGAGGTTTTCCCTGGGTTTTCCGAAGACTTTCCAGGCGCAGTTCCGCCTGAAGTCTGCCCAGGACGCGTCTGCTGGCCAGATAAACCGCTTTGCGACCCAGGTAAGCTCAAAAGTTAGTTTCGGCTCATTTGCATATAGCAGCAGATTTCGACGATAGATACTTCAGGGCGCGCGATCGTTTGATAATTTTTTTAAAGTATGGAATAGAAGGAGTTGAGAAAATCCCAGAGTGCTTAGCGTCGCTTTGAACTGTGGGAGTTTACTAATACGAAAGAAACGGGTGGCACCGGTCTATTGTCCACGACGTGTTAAGGTCAGTGAAAGCGAAATGTGAAGGATTATTCTTCGTTCCCCCCGCTCAGTAAACACCCAGGATGCAATGCGTGCGCAAAGAGCACTGGGATTTTCTGAACTCGTCTATTTTCCTGTTCTGCTATCCCGCTTTTGACAGAACTTTCCTAACTAAACCGTCTATTAATGAATTTTTTAGGTGCATCTTGCGAATGCATATTCTCTTCGAGAGGATGTTCGCTTAGCCGCATAACAACACCTGCATCTCTGTAGCTTTCATAGATTATTATAGTAAAAAAAAAAATCTTTAACCGACAAAAATGAACGCCCTGTATATCTCCTATATACCTCTATGGATGAAAGGGCTTCTTTCATCATGGAACGTGACGTTTTAGAACAAGTACGAGATGAGGAAATATTGCAATGAGTGTACAATCGATGTTCATTGTGAAAATCCTGTCATTTATATGGCACGTGTGTGCTAAAATACTGGCAGTAAAGCAGCGCACTCTAAGAAAAAATTGTCGAGTTTCCTACCCACAAGCTGGTAGAACGACAGTAATTCTACCATTTCGGAAAAAATTGTTTGAGTAGAAATGTGGATGCAATACAGCTCCACCGAGATGGGTAGAAAATTCTACCTTTTTTTCTTAGAGTGATGGCCCTAGAGTCACTAAATAAGCTACGCTTCAGAGTATCGACACTGAGCCGCCATGTTGTTTCGGATGACCTCCAGCGCCATCCATTTAGCGCTCTTCGAAGTGTTGTCTTCTTCCACTGCTGAACTTCATCTTCATCTATTTCTACTGCCAAAATAGAGGTGGGGCTGGAGGTCATCCGAAACAACATGGCGGCTGTTTTTGCCTCAGTGTCGTTACTCTGAAGCGTAGCTTATTTAGTGACTCTAGATGGCCCCATCGTACTTTCCGTTGTGCGTTTGAGGGAGGTAAAAAAAAAAGAGTACGAAATCTTCTACCTCTGCGTGACGTTCCCATAAAACCCCTCCTGACATGTCTTTCTGGATACTTTCCTGGAGTATACTGCAACAAGTTCACCGATTCCCTTGTGCTCGGACACCGTCTCTTATAGATTTTATTGACGAACGTCAACTCAGATGATGCCCACATTCTTCCAGAAGTCTTGCTTCACGTCGTTCAGCTTCGGAAACTCTGTCTTGCAGGTCGCACACGTGGTCCGCAGCAAGCATATTTCAGGGGCGTTGGCTTCGAAGAAACTTCGCAGCTCCTCACTGTCTGTCTGCACCGCCTTGAGACACTTGCAGTGCAAGAGGAGCTTCTGGAGCGCTGTCACATCGCAAGAACAGCGTGACTTCAAGGCCAGTGTTTCCAAGGAAGTACAGCGAGACTTATCGAAATCATGGCCCAGGAAGTATCCGCACATTTCCGCACCTCCGAGACCCAACTCGACGAAGGCTGACGAGCAAGAAGCCACAACGGTAGACAACATTGTGCCACTTATGGGCTCCGTCAGATACAGCGTCTGCAGATTCGAGAACGCGTATGACGGCAACTGTTCCTCGACCATGGTGCAGTCCTTGAGGACCAGTTCTGACAGCCTGGGGCAGTGCTTGACGATCACGGACAGCCTGACAGCATCGAAGCGGCACAGTGACAGGGAGACAAGAGCCCGTTTTTCCACGAAGGCACCCACGGTGTCGTCGAAGGAACAGCGCTCTTCGCCCGTGAACACGACGTCCAGCGTCGTCATGGCGGAGAAGAGGTCCAGCCGCGACAGGGCGTCCAAGCTCCGAACGGTCATCTTAAGAGAGAGAAGCCGGGGCGACAGGATGGCTGCTGCTGCCACGCACGCAGGGCTGGCCTCGGTCATGACTACCACTTTGCCGGTCTCCAGGTTGAAGCCGTGTATGCCAAGAGTGACGCCGGTGAGGAAAGACGGTTGGTTGAGGTAGATCTGCATCCCACGCAAGTCAGCCGCCACCGCCTGAACCTGCCAGGCGAAGAGCTAGCTGCTTGACGATCCCCGGGCAAAAGGTTAATACAGTCTAGCGCAAAGTGTCATCCTAGTAAGTCATCTGAAAAGTAAACGCGTCACGAATCACAACTAACCTCAGGCGAAAAATAATTATAGCCGAAGCTCGGATTTCACCCAAGATTAGACGGTGGGTATATATAAGGGCGGGGCTGGGATGTAGTTCCGTATCGGGACCACTGGCTTTTTTTAAAGAAAAACGAATAAAAACAAAAATCTAACGCTTTTACATGAAAGAGGAAGTAATTAGTAACGAAATTCAACAGGAATGTCCCTCGTATATTGCGTAAAACGTATAAAAATTAAATTTTATCGCCAGTTTCTTCATGGCGATCCGCCATCTTGGCTGAGGACCTTACTGACCTAACCCGAGGCACAGTCTCGACGCCCGCACCGCCTAGTGCGTGCCTGGGGGGGGGGGGCGCCCCCCCCCCAGACCCCCCAATCTGTAGAACCTAACTTAACCCAACCTCACTAAAGTGAGGTGATTTAGCCCATTTCGACGACCCTATACCTTTCGCAAGACGGCAAGTTTCGAATCCGTTAGGCTTAGCATTCCCGTGTTTCTCCTGCGCTAAAAGTGAATCAGATGGGGTTGTTTAAATGCATATAAAAAAAACTTCTAGTCCACACAATTTTATAATTCTTACATTTTTAGATTCTGTATATGATCTTCTTCCACTTCTATGCAATATTTACTTTCCTAACCGTTTCAGTAATTTTTAAAAACGAGTGGTCCCGATACGGAACTACACCCCGAATTTGAAAGGACTACACCAAAGAATTCCTCTTACGTTTCGAAATATGACACGGACTGACCTGCTGACAACGCAAAATGAGCTGCAGGCTCATCCTGGTGCTGAGCATAAGACTGTTGCTGATACCGATGCAACTTCCGCACAGCTCTCTCAGCCGCGATATCTTTCTGCTATCTCCTTCAACGGGAAGAACTAAGTTGTGAGGCAGCAGCATCTCGCGGGCATGAGGGAACATGTCCAGCAGGTCACTCAGCTGGTCCCTGTTGTGGTAGATGGCGACGGCTTCCCAATTTCTGGCCACTCGAGCCGCTGCCATTGCCAGTTCTTGCGAGGACTTGAGAGGAGGACAGCTGACGAAGATCCCACCCTGGATTGGGAGCTTCCTTATTTCTGTTTCGGATTCCACGAATGTCTTCGTATCCATGCGCAGGATACCGCTGTCGAAAGTCCATCCTGGTTGCGAGACGGCGGGTGCCTCGCTGCAGTCGAGGAGCACCAGGTCCTTGCCTTCGTCGATGGCTCGGATAATAATAGAGCTGTCCATGCGTCACCCCCTTCCCCACTTCTTCTTCCTCCTCCTCCTATCCTTGTGGAAATCACGCCACCATACGATGCTGAAGAAACATCTTCGTGAGATGTGTTTCCTTCTCTCATGACATAGATCGTCAAGAACTATTTGGGCAACGATACCAGACCCATAAAATATGCAAGACAGAACCGTCAATCACCGAGTCATCCGTGACATGGAAATTTTCGTCGGAACCACGTGTTCTCAGGTAGACGAAATGACGTGTACGTAGGTCATCACCATGGTCACCGTCGTCCATCAGTTAACAGCTATTATCTGAGCCTTTCTAGTCTACTATGGTCCTTCTTTCCACCATACCGTACCATAGCTAGCTATGTGGTATACTTGTGTGGTATGGTATGGTATGGTATGGTATGGTACACGATGCTGCGCTTACTATGCACTCTTTATCGTCGTTCACACTTTGCCGGAAGATCACCTGACGATAAGTAGTGCCTATACTAGTGAAACGACAACCGCAGAAATCACGGTGCCGGGAGCTCCGCGGTTATCTCTATTTAATAGTACAGGACATGAAGCTCTCAGCGCAACTCTCAGGTGGGAAAAGCCACGGATCAACCACCGCTCATCATGTCTCAATACCCCGAACTATTATTATCAGTCTTGGAATCAAACCAGAGTAGTACCAAAGTTACAAGCAACCTATAGCTATAGGGAGTGACTTTTTCGGGTTAAATGCCTTTCTGAGATTCGGGGGGTAAAAATCTGTGCTATTTTTAAATCTGTAATTCGTGGAGAAATCCGGCGATAATTGTGCCTTCGCGTGTTATCGGGTGTTTTTGTTTCTCATCTCCTAATCTCTCTTTTTTGTTATTTTGTTGTTATTGTTGTTGTTTTTGTTTTTTTGCGAGATCGTGACCTTCCAGCGGTAATCCCCGAAGGCATAGACAGTGTTGACACACCTGGGTGTATTGCTTGGAAAGTATAAGTGACCCATTCTTAGGTGTGTTAACGTGGCGACCTTTATTCGTCTTCGGTGGAAACGTCACTTGAGGATTTCATAGTGACTGGAATTCGGGGAGAAATCGCGTTTAAACCGAATTGGTCGGAGGTCAGTTCGGGGGGGCATAACCGGGCAGAATCGGGTTTAACCCGAAAAAGTCACTCCCTACCTAGAACTAACTCGTTACCTTTTCATAACTATATTATAATAATGAGTAAGATTTTTTTGGAAAATCTCTCGCAGTGTAACTAGTTACGATTTTTTTAAATGTAACTTTAAAGTTAAGTAAGTTACTCACTTGCTCTTCTGTACGCACAAATTTCCAGACACGGTCCTGTGGTTCTTTAGAGCATTATATCGGGAAAGTTGACCTGAATACGACTCTTTTAGTCTGGGAAAAGATGTGTCTGGACCGTGTGGGAGCTTAAAAACAAGTACTATGTAACAAGCACGTGATATAATGGCGGTTGGACAGCACGAGTGCTAAAAATAAAGTTTTTCAGAGTTGCACTTACTCGGCTTATGTTTTTTAAAAAGTAGGCGTAAATGAATTAAGCATCGTAGCTTTACATTTCGGAAGGCTAACTCAGAAATATTTTCACAAACTGCTTGCAAGTGTAGTAATCTAGCTACACTTTCTCAAGGTAGCTCATTTAGTAGCTTAGAGACCAGCTCGCGTGGAGTAGTGGCTAGGATGATCGCTTTCCACGCCGAGACTGGGAGGTGTGACACGGGTTCGAACCCCGACACCCCGGCTGTACTGTCTGAAGTTTTCCTTGAGTTTTCCGGCAGAATTTCCAGACGATCGAATGTCGGCGCAGTTCCCCCTGAATTTAGCAGACGACAATTTAGCAAGCAATTTAGCAGACGACACTTAGCAGACGACGCCGTCAGCGTGTTTTCCTGTCGTCTGCTACGGAATATCTCGTGGCTGTTTAGCAGGATATTCCCCACGGTTAGCAGTGTACGTGAAGACACGACGTTGTGCGATTGTGCTCACGTGACAGCAGAAAGGTATGAGGCTTTTCGCATCTTCCGCTTCTGGGGCAATGTTGCTCGTGCGAATACACGGTCAAAATGGAACTTCCATTCAACGCAAAAATATTGATCAAAGTACCATGACAACTGTGAGCCATGACAGCTTCCAGATATAATTTTACGTGCTTGGACTAAAAATACCGTTCGATGTAAGCTTCAGGTAGTAATCAGTATACAGCCGTTTGTATACCATATGGTTTGTATACACCCCCACTAGGACGGTGCCAGTCCGTACTTCCGGTCTGCATGGGAAACTCACACGTGCACGAAACGTTTTCCTCTTCCATGTGTGACTAATTGCTCGTTACACGAACTTACTTGCAACAGAATTGGATTCATATGTGATCTCGTTCGAGGACGTCCTAACTGCTGTGGGGTGCATCTTGTCTACCTTGCCGTTGCCGATGGAGGCCTACGTTGATTTAAAAAAAGAAAGAAAGAAAAAGAAACACTTATTTCAGCGATTAAAATGGGCGTCTTTGCGAATAAACACCTTTTTTTTATTCCGCGGACTAAACTGGACTAAACTAAACCCAAGGGGGCACGTCTGCTTCCATTTTGGTTGCCCCTGATGGCCCATTTGCTAGCAGCTAACAATGCTGTTTTCAATGCAGTAGAGGGCCAACCTTATTGCGTAACCTTATTTACATACATATAATCACCGACACGCCACAATCTGAAATAGTATTCAAAACAGAAGAGTGAGAAACTTGTGTTCGGGGGAACGATAGTAAAAAAACCGGTACTGGTGTACTCGAAAGGGAAAAAAACGAGCTAAAAAAACCGGGACTGGAGTACTCGAAAGGAAAAAAAAAACGTGGTAGTCCATTTGATCTTCTAAGCAGAACCCTTCTGGGTGTTTGATGTAGAATCCGCCGTTTAGAAGAAGGTTACTGCGTTCTGCGTATGTGGTGTGAAACATATTACTACATCATAAGGGTGGGTGCCATAGGAATATAGGGCAAGTCATGTACTCCCGAAAGGTGCGTTAAAAGATAGGACTTCTTTTATCGGTCAATATTGTATTTAGGTGAGGGGCCTTTTGTTAACACCGCCAAGAAACTGTGACCACGAGCGCTGGAAATGGAGGGTGCCCCTGGGTCACGTCCTGGGTTAGACTGCCCTGGCACATGTCTTTAGCACGACTTTGGCATCAACTATAGCGGACGTTCTAGTCACTCGGCCACGGCGCTCATATATAGGAAGGATGGCCCCCGTTATAAGTGCAGCTGTTCTGTATCTGGCAATTTTCGAAAGATGATTACTAAACGGACAAACACCTTACCGGATGATCTTCTATATACTCATGATCAGAGTTATCTCACGACGTGTAAGTCCCCGGATTATTACTAGAATCTTCACAGTGTTGTTGAACTGCAGGATTTCCGGAACGGCGATCGACGACTCTATTAGCCTGATCCACTGAAAACGGTGCGGGAGAAACATCTGCTTTCGTTTATGGCCTTCCCAACGGGTCATTAGGAAGCCGAGCTCCGTAGACGTGCGGCCCTACGCGCGTGCCGTGCGAGAGGAACTCCCCTGCGCCTTCACGAAAGGAAGGTGATCAGCCCGGATATATGCTTTTCCTCTGACACACGCAGTGTTTCGGAAGACCACGTGTTTGTCTGCACGAAGAACGCTAACAGTGGCCCAGAATGTGTATACCTTGAGAACGTTACCGAGACAGACGGCAGTTAATGTCAGCAAGTGCAGGGAGCACACCTATATCTGATTGCAGAACAGGTGCCGAACAGATCAGCCTTCGTCGAGTTGAGTCTCGGAGGGGCGCAACTGTGCAGATATTTCCTCGGCCATAATTTCGATAGGTCTCGCTGTACTTCCTCGAAGTCGCGCTGTTCTTATGGGAACGCTCTAGAAGCTCCTCTTGCCCTGCAAGTGTTCCAAGGCGGTACAGACAGACAGTGAGGAGCTACGAAATTTCTTCGAAGCCAACGCCCATGAGGTATATATACATGCCTGCTGTGGACCACGTGTAAAATCTGCAAGACAGAGTTTCCGAAGCTAAGCGACGTAAAACGAGTCTTCCGGAAGAATATACGGGCGTCATATCTGAGCTGACGTTCGTCAATAAAACCTATAAGCGACGGAGTTCGCGAGCACAAGTGACTTAGTGAGCGTAACTTATTGCAGGAACGTAGCGAGAAGAACATTTTGGGATGGGTTTCTATGGGTGACGTCACGGTGAGGTAGAGGATTTCACACTCGTTTTCCCTCACTGAAACTCACTACAAAAGGTACGATGGGGATACCTTATTTTGTGTCAAAGATGACAACATTTTCACACTGAACATCGATTGTACCCTCATTCGAATATTTTCTCCTTTCGTACTTGTTCTGAAACTATCAAACGTCAAGTTCAAAGATGAAAGAAGCCCTTTCGTCCATAGAGGTATATAGGAGATATACAGGGTGTTAATTTTTATCCGTTACAAATTTGTTTATAGAAAATCTATGAAAGAAACAGAGGTTTCCGCTGGGGCGTCTGCTTCGCGAGGGCCGCGGCATACATTTTCTCGAGGCCATGCTCTGGTGTAAGACCTTGGTGTAGAGAGTGACGTTTTCGCCTTTTTCCAGAGAGGGAATTCCGGCATATACTCTCAACACCCCAGTGTCCGCTCTCGTCATGTATTCCATCGAATAGCGGTCGAACGACGCCACTACGTGGAATTTTCCACACCGTGGTCAGTGGTCGACGAGGAAGAAAATGACGCCATAGTTTCGGAATCGACTGGAACGGAAGAAACGCAACCATTCTTGGGCTTTCTCTTTCTCTATCTCTTCTCCTCATACATCCCCTTCCTCTTTCCAGGGTGTAACATGCCGCCCATCCTGAGCAGGCTGACCCCCCCCCCTCCCCATACGCTATTGCCCATAGGTATACATGTAAGTTGCTGTATCCGACAACGTTTTTTTTTTTTCTTCTTCTTCTTTAAGCACCAAAGAAAGAGAATCATCAATGTGATTACCTCGTGCAAGAAGTCGTCACACTGGCCACTGAAGTGGCACGACAATAACACCACCGTTACCAGGTACCCGGGTTCGAATCCCGGTGCCGGCTGTGCTGTCTGGGGTTTTTCCTGGGTTTTCCTCAGACGCTTTCAGACATATGTCGGCACAGTTCCCTTAGAAGTCGGCCCAGGACGCACATTCCCCAGGGCGTCAGTCGTGACGTTGCCCACATACGTGAGGCCGACAACGGCAAGCCCTATCACCACCACCACCACCCATACCGTTACCTTTCTTTTAGTGCGTGGAATAACGAGAATATACCGTCACAAATGTCAGTTGGCTGCAACGACCATTGGAGTAGCCAGTAACGTCGGGACTATAACATCTCCGTCTTTTCGTTTCTATCTAATCCAAATCATGTGGCCAATATGGTACGTTCTCTTATCACAACGTATATAGGCATGGAAGAACTATATGGAGTGACTCTAGGAAGAACGTCACCAAGCCATAAAACCTAGAGCTAGGTATTTTACGCTGAACCAGTTGTGAAAAGAGCCATCTACGCGGTGTCCCCGTGAGGGGGGTTCCACCGTATGGGAGACTCGAGCCTGCATGAATGGGGGAACATCTGTTCCTCCCTACGCGGATCACTCGAACGAATTTCTCCACTTGTCCACCAGGGGGCATTGGCCTCCGGCACTGCAACGAGACATTTTTATGGAATGCGTCGAATCGCGACCTCATATACATACTGGGTAGTAATGTCATTACTGTAATGAAATTACAGTAACGAATTACTTTTTTGGTAATTTGTAGTGTATTGCATTACTTTTGACACTACGTAATTTGTAATGTAATGTAATTACATTTAGGCAGTAATTTTAATGACATTACTCGTTACTTTTTGCGAAAGAATCCGAGTCTGAGTTCTGTGTTGGCACTTGGCAGAAAGAGAGTTGGTGACTGGCGAGTTAAAAGAATTCCAACGCCCACAATGAATTTCCACATTCTCAACGTCGTTGCGATTGAGCTCGCCGTAATGGCTTTGGAATGTCATTACTTTTTCGCAGTAATTGTAATGTAATTTCGTTACATTTCCATTGCAGTAATGAGTAACGTAATTTAATTAAATTCTAGCTGGAGTAATGAGTAATGTAATTTAATTACTTTTTAGAAGTAACTTGCCCAGGTATGCAGTCATATATGCGTGATGACTGGATCCTCGACGAGTGTCTTGGAAATCAAGTACATATATGAGATGGAACGCGTTTCTCGTTGGACGGGTGCTTTATTCGGAATCGGCTAGTTGGATTATGATGATGATGATGATGATGATTTACTTCCGCTAGCACAACTAGCACAATAGGAACAATCCGGGGTCAGGGGGCTGAGTCATTGACCTTGATGCTTGCGTTTAAGATGCTGTTTTCTTTGATTAAACCTCAGTTGAGTGTCTGCAGTTGTCCTGTCTACTTCTACCTATGTCCTTGTCTTCTTGCTGGCTATGCGCCATCATAAACACAACTAGGCCTTCATGCGCCAAACTATGGTGAAGGAATCCACGAATCAGGTGCGGTTGATGCTCTGTATATCGGGCGCGCTATGTGTTGTACATGGTAGAGAGAAGTTTCATAAATAAGTACTTCCTTTTCATCAAAGGGTTCTATGGTCCTGTCCGATGGACGGACGTTGTGAGTGAGTTGACGACAAGCGTGGACACTTTAGCCTCCATTTGCCCAGACAACGACTATGCCGTTCACAAAAAGTACACTTCTATATGGAATCGCCCTCGGTGAATGCAACGGGACGCCGCGTGAACAGCCCGGCTATTTTCCGCAATAAACAGAAGGGATAACAGTCGTCCAATAGGGGACCATCTGTCAGGGGGTAACGACCGCGTTGTCGTCCACCACGACTTCATCTCGCTTTCACAAATTCGAGGGGTAACTACCAGGAGGTTTAACAATACCTGTTTGGGTAGAAAAGTGCGATGTACGGTATACGCGCTCAAAGTGCTATACCTGAAGCGTTTTTTTTTTTAGTTCCGTGTACTTCAAAGAACAGAAGGAACAAACAACGACACGTTTGTTCCTTCTGTTCCTTTCACGGAACACTCTTCCTGCTTCCATCGTATACCAGCTCGATCGCGCCCTAACCCTTTCGTTACTTAAGCTACTTAAGTTACTTAAGTTAGTTACTTAAGTTACTTAAGTTAGTTAAGCCTTTCGTTACTTTTTTTAAATTCTAAAAGAAAGTCGTTGCGCATGAGATTCGCAACACTTGGGAGCAGGTAAGAAAATTTCGAATTTCGTATTAGTAATGCCACACGTACGGACACGAAAAATGACATTAAGTGCTTAATCCCTTACGTCCTAATGTCTTTCGTGCGATGCCACACGGAGAGATTTAATGACATTTGCCTGAATGGCAGTTTCTGCTTAAGGGCGCCACAACTCCATTCGCCGAAGAAATACTTACTCTCGCTCCCGTTGTCTGAGCACAGTAACAATTTTATTCTCGCATAAAGCCACCTTGTACCGTGCAAGACAAGATAATTTCATAATGTCATGCATGTGATCCATGCATGCAAATGACGACGATGGTAATGTCGATGATCGACTAGGATCGATGCAACAGATATCGTATTGTTTGTTTCGAATTAGGTAGGTGCCAGTTCGCAAATAGCTTTTACGTGACCACGTTAGTAAGGCATATTACAGCTTATCGGCATGAAAATAAAGTTATTATGGTTATATTTTAGAATATTACATACTCTTGCGAACTGTTTAATAGCCTTTAAGATTTTAAACGGGCATCAGTTTTAAGTTGACTATAGTGAGCGAGCGGTCTAATGTCATTACAAACTGACGTATGGCACGACCCTCGTGGATAATGCTCTTCGGGAATCGGAACCCGAGTGGCATCAGACATTAGTGTCACTTGTTCTGTCCGTGTGGCACCGGTATAGGAGAGTGAAACCTACAAGAATAGAATAAAAGAAGAGGAACGGTTTCTGAGGGAGAAAGACAAACTGGATCTGGAAAGACGGTATATGCTCTCCTCCTCTTTTACATGCAAGGAATCCCTCGAGATGTCGCTAGCTGTATCTTGCGCGGAATATCCACCGGACAAGAGCAGACCAAGCAGGGAAGCACGAAGAAATATGTGCAAGAAGTGTGTGCGCAAAAATCTGCACATAACGACGGCCGAATGAAATGGCACACGTTTATTATCTCATCAACATAACATGACAAGTATCATATGTATAATTATATCACAGGGCTCTGCCAAAGACACGATATTTACACGGGGGGAAAAAATCGAAAACGGCATCGGCAGTCGTTTGGCTTTACACGTTGAACAATGATCATAACAGCGGTTGTGGCCACTACAGATAATACTGGGTACGGCAGCTCGTCCATGCTGCAACAACGCATGATTTGCACCTCGAAGGGAGTAAAACCATAAGAGAGAAAAAAAGAGAGAAAGAAAGAAATCTGAAAGAAGTGGGAAAGCATGGGGCAAGCGACATATGGACTGGGGATAGCTCTTGGAGCCTTGTAAGTGTCAATAAGCGGGGTTTATAAACACTGCTCTGGGAGCAATTTTGTCATGCTACGATGACATCTAAAGCCGGGTAATTCCGAACTACATTTTAAACGGTTGTGGAAACAACTGCAAGAACCGAAAGCGGTGACATCACACGGCTTCTCCTTACTATGTATTCACACAAGCGGAATCCTCGCGGAATATTCTAGCGGAAGAAAAAGCGAAAACACTGCTCACGGAGCCGAAGTACGTTGAGCATTCACACGGTGCCGAAATATCGGGGGTGCCGTACTGCGCCCTTAGCAGACGACACTTAGCAGATGATATCGCCAGCGTGTTTTCCTGTCGTCTGCTACGGAATATATTGTGGCTCTGTCGCAGGTATATTCCCCACGGTTAGCACTGTACGTGAAGACACGACGTTCAGCGGTCGCGCTCAAGTGACAGCAGAAAATGATGACGTTTCGCGAGTCTTCCGCCGGAGTATTCTGGGGAATGTCGGTATTGTGAATACACGGTTAGTGGAATAACTTATGTCTTTCTGGTTTAATACCGAAATGGGATCAGCTGCTCAAACATGTTACAAGTAGAAGCCCAAGTGACGGTTGTTTTGGTGATAAGACTTGGTTTTGTGCAGGAAAAGACTGCTTTCACGAACTTTGGCCTCGAACAGGGGGCGCCACTGGGCGACAACCAGGACCTCAACGCCTTTGTTAGAGAGAACCGCAACGCCTTATATAGAGGTTCCGAACCTTTGCAGATCTCTGGATACGCTCACATTTCAACGAATGGGGGAACAAAATGAAGCTCGACCACAGTAACGATGCAATAACAATATTCTTTGAACAGCAGAAGGAGATATTGTGCAGAAGAAAACTGGAAAGTACAGAATTTTGTTCCTCCTTCAATATCGCGGCAAAGTCTCGTGCTATGCGAGTCTGGCCACGTGCTGTCCATTCCAAGAAGGATCCTGGTGTGGCTTCCACAGAACTGTCGATAGCGTCCCAACAGTCAACACACACATATCCGTATAGACACTTGGAAGAAGGCATCGCGGTTTGGGCGGCAAAGGGGTTTGGCGTGTCACCTGTAAAGAGAAGGTCATTCAAATGTTTATCGTTATATAAATACGTTATGAAAGTTTTTTTTTCCTCTAGAATAATTAACGTTAAGAGATGCGAAGGCCTCAAAATATGAAAATTACGGTAGCGTCACTTTGTGAAACTCGCATGCGCGTAATTTGCAGTACAAGCGCTTTCTCGGCAAACTGCTGAAGCAAATGCGTTCAGCAATATGTGCTGGCTTACTTTGATTTTGTTGCGATCAATTTATTGCTTTTATGTTGATACGCAAAATATGTGAAAAAAAAAAAAAGATTTTCCAGAGCAGTATAAGGACTTTCGTTTTTCGGATCGTCGTGTAAGACAACAACGGATGCGAAGCTTGATGCATGTCCTCGTGTCCCTATACACCCCTCTAGTTTTTTGCAACCACCCCCTCCCGAAGGCTCGACACCCCCCTCCCCCCTATCAAAGGTCGACTTCTGGGGAAATTACTGTCTTGGCCGACTTCGGTAGAAACTGTCAACGTCATAATCCTCGACTGCAATCGCAGGATCTTCGGCGACAAAAATGGACCGGAAGCTGCAAGCATTTCTGCCATCATATACATTGCCTAGTTGGCTTTTTTTTTTTATCTTCCAGTATTTCGGGTGCACTCTCAATTAATGCCCGCAACACTGCATTGGCCGGAAGACAAAAAGCGGAAGCTGGCTCCGGAAACGGGCGGGGCCTCCACCGTGGGAAAGATGGTCACTTGGCTCTCCGAGCACGCACACTTTTCTCTTCAGGTCCAGCCTTTGCTTTTCGTATATCGGGTCCAAGCAAGAGAACGACCCGCTCCAAGAGACTTAATTTCGTATAGGTGAGCTTTATTTGCCAGCCACGGATATAGTATGTGTTCCAATAGGAATTTGCTGGGGTGCCTTCTCGTTATTTTGTCGCCCTTCGTGCGAAATTTCCTCGTTCGTTGGTTGTTGCCGAGTGATCTGCCCGCCGGTGCGGCGGAACTCGGGTGGATTGTGGGCCGACTTCGCGAGAGCAGACATTTGCCGCCGGAGAAAAAGCCGGGAAAAAACACCCGGACAGCAGAGGCGGTACAAAATATGTTCGAAACCATGCATGAAGGTGCAATATCGTTAGACCCTGATGTTTTAGGGTTAAACCCGATTTTCCCCCGAATTTTCACCCCGAATTGAGGTTCACCTATCTAGGGTTAAGCCCGATTTCTACCTGCAAAACTGCACCTATAGGCTAGGCACCTCAAGGCATCGACATACTAGTTTCTCACAAAATATGAGACTGCCCCTTACTTCTGGCACTCTGGATAAACGGTACCGTGAACGTTTATTCTACAATAATGCCAGATTTCTTCCCGAACTTAGTCTGATGGTAATTTTTCTGCCCGAATTTGCGTGAATTTTCAACATCAATTTATCGACCCGATTTCTACCCCCCGAATTTGGAAAAATATAAAACCCGAAAACTTCAGGGTCTAAATATGGTGCATGTTGTGAGTGACGGCGGAAATATCGACGTCACTGGTCGCTCTCTCGCAGATCATTTGCGCGCTTTGCAGCAGATGACAGAGCTGCAATTGTCAGGTCTGTGGCGCGCGCTGCGATTACATTTTTTTTTGCTGCGTCAGTGGTTCGAGCGGATCATGTGGAGATCAGGCTTTAATATCGCAATTGCAATGTGCTCCCTAAAGTAATTAATTAAAAAGTTGATGAAGGTATCTCAGTTAATTAGTCCCCTAATTGGGGAAAAATACGATTTCTTAGTAGCGTCGAGTAATCCAATGACTTAAGTAAGAGCGTCCTAAGACAACTCACCTTTTTATGAAAATTTGTTGTAGATAAAAAGAAACACCCCGTATTTTTCTCGCGTCCATCCGTACCAAGTTCTCGGTACATAGAAATTTATATTAAATATAATATATGTTATAAATGTAAAAATAATATATAATAAATAATAAATAAATTATAAACTACTACACAAAATATTGCAGATCTTCCTCCCTTTTGTGTCCTTTTCGTCAGCGCATCAATACATAAATGATAATAATTGGGAGTAGATAGCATCAATACCTTGCTATTTGCAATAGTGGGCAAGTGGGTACTGTCCTATACAACCACGTGGGGACAGTGGGACAAAAATCCCGTCCCGGGACCCGGACTTATAAATAATCGAGTCCCGGGATTCGGGATTTCGACCTTTGCCTTTAGGGACTTTGCATCCGTGAAGCCTTCTCCCGCATTACTCAATAGATACTACAGTCCATGGATACTATAGTCTATAGGACTAGGATACTATAGTATATAGGATGGATACTATAGTCTATAGGACTAGGATACTATAGTATATAGGATGGATACTATAGTCTATAGGACTAGGATACTATAGTATATAGGATGGATACTATAGTCCATGGCGGCTCGATGCGTTCAACCAAGTTTTTTCGTCGTTCATTCCGTAGTCCCGGAGAGCATGCGGTGCCAGCAGAACCATGACGTGATGTCGACGACTGTCTGATGCACTGAGGAATTTTTATAGGTTCTCCCACGCAAAGGCATCCTCCGTGCCCAGTGCGATTGCTGAATACCGTGCATTCACACGAGCGACATCCTCACGGAATATTCTAGTGGAAGAAAAACCGAAAACACTGCTCACAGAGCCGAAGTTCCGTCCCGTGTTATGTTGAGCATTCACACGGCGCGGAATATCGGGAGTGGCGTACTGCGCACTTAGCAGAAGACACTTAGCAGACGACACCATCGGCGTGTTTTCCTGTCGTCTGCTACGGAATATCTTGTGGCTGTTGAGCGCTCGCGCTCACGTGACAGCAGAAAGCTATGACGCTTTTCGCATCTTCCGCTTCTGCATGGGGGAATATCGCTCGTGTGAATACACGGATATAGGGTCGTCTTCCGCGTAGCAGTTTGCGCAACGCAGTTGCCACGAAATAGCGAAGCCTTTCCTTTCCAAACGCACCTTCACCGGTAGCGTTTCAGTGTGAAATATCAGGTTGTTGCTTGCAGAGCCAATCGGTTGATGATTGACTAGAGTCAAGTGTGCTATGCCATTACACGATACGCCGCTGAGGTGACCCGGGTTCGTTTTGAATCAGGGCGCCGGTGTTTCCCCTGGAGTTTCTTCATACATTTTAAGACAAATGTTGGCACAGTTTTCTGTGAAGTCGGCCCACGACGCATAGCAGTGACGTTGCCCGCCTGAGCGTATCCAGCCGTCGGCAAGCAGTTCCAACGTGACGCTATACGCCGCGTTCGCTTCCACGTACCGAGGCCTCGTCCAGAAAGACTCTCTCGACGCATTCTCTCTTATACCCCTGCCACACGTGCACTCTTCAATGATCATTGAAACCAATCGTCATTGAACACGCGCGTAGCGCCATCTAGGGTGTAACGAGTCAACCTTTCAGGGAGCATTGGATCCAATGCTTTTTGCGAAGTTGGCACGTTACACGCTTGGTGGCGCCACATGCGTGTTCAATGACCATTGAATTCAACGATCATTGAAAACTGCCCGTGTGGCAGGGGTATTGTCAGAGAAAGATGGAGGGTATCACATGTATGTAACGCAGTAATAAGAATGTAATAGCATAGGAGGTTTATAGTGGAAGACACACATAATAATAATAATAATAATAATAGTTATAAATAATAATAATAATAATAATAATAATAATAATAATAATAATAATAAATTTATTTTGCCATTCGAAACACTCAAGCAAAGTACAGGAGGCCCGCCTAAGCCGAAAGGCTCAGTAATAATAATAATAAAATAAATATAAATAAATGAAAGATAAATAAACCGTATAAGAATTTGGAGTGGGTTAACACTTAACAAGTATGTTACGTACATCTGTTACTGAACAGAGAGAGCAATCATTAGCTAGTTAATTACGAGTACAATAAACGATCAAATGTTTACGATGCACCGCAGTTATAATTTGATAAAACCCTCATTGGGGTAAAATTGTTCTACAGATCGGCCACCCTTCGTGATCATAGTTGTCTCGCAAAATAAGACAACAAATTATTATCATTATTATTATTATTATTATTAAACTTATCTATTGAAAATAATGCTCGAGCGTGCGGGGATGAACTTGATATTCATCGCCGGGTATTCATTCATTCAACGTTGACACGAACGAGGGGAATGACTCTGAGTAATGACTATCAATGTTGCGAAAAAAAAAAAAAGAAAAAGAAAAGAAAAATGGCGTCGGACGAATCTGTTCTTCAAGTCGTGTTCACACTCGAATGAAAGAGAGAGTTGGTTGTGTTATTGTAGAGCTGCCAATGGATATTTTGTCCCAAGGCGGCAACGGATGAGGTTGCCAGCAACAAAAGGATACGACCTCCAAATGTAGCGCAGAAAAAAAAAGTGAGCATCAGCGACTCCCCACAAAACCGCAGCCAAGAATCAAATCCTCTCTCTTTTATTCTACACCGCGCATATATAGCGATAGTTGCTACCTTGGATTGGAGTAACACCCATATGGCATCGGAAGAATACGAGTTCTCCTACAAAAAAAAAAAAATACCCTCAATGGAAAGCGATACGAAACGGAAAGCGAGAAAAAGAAACTGGGATTTGAATCCTTCCAAGGTTGCCAACCACTGCTCGGGGGAACGCCGGTGTGGGGAAAATAAAAAGAGATACGAACTGATCAGGGAGAATCATTGTAGCCGAACCGCTCACAAACAGTGGTCGAGGAAGAGGAATGGAAAAAAAAAAAAAGAAAAAGAAAAAATTCTTCCCGCGCGTCCTTGTGGACAAACGCTTTTACAGGGACGCGAGTGCTTCTACATAGAACTGCGACGGACGGACGGACAGACAGACGCGACGGAATTGCAACGTTGGAGCACGCGAGGGCAAGAGATATTCCTTGGTATATGGGTCAGCCTAATGGTGCCAAGTATTTTTCATTGTTGCCAGTAATTTGCGGTAGAATTTCATAGCCGGTTTTTGTTCTGAAAAAAACATTATAGAATGCATCGTCTCTAATGCCCTAACACAACTTCAGCAATGGTGTCCGAACTGTAATATCGGCGTCATTATCGTTAAAACCGATGTCGGATTCGTTTAAATGTGCTCTGTCTCGCAAACCAGGCATTATCGTTGCGTCAAATTTTCGTTGAGACCTTCCGAGGTTCTATCTCCCATTAGACGCGGTGACTTTCAGAAGTAGCAATAAGGTCCTGGGTTCGACGTGCCCGAGAAAGCTGACAACCGAACGGGGGTTAAAAATCGCGTATTATTCCCCGCTCTTAGTCAATAAAAAAGCCAATTATTTAACGGGGTTAATCGATCATATATATATAGCTGATGAACAGAGGGGAAAGACGCCACACACAAACACCTACCTGCACGTGACGCTACGTTGCACACTGTCCGAACCACTTGGCCGCCAACTCCATGAGGTGTTGTTCCTGGTCCATAACAACCATCTCCTGCGGAGCGCTGTTTTCCCTGGGGACGTCGTCCAAGTGTCCGAGCATCTCTTTGAGCCTCCCGATGTACTCGACGGCCGACCTGAGGGTCTCCACCTTGCTCATCTTCTTGGCTTCGCTCTCCGGAAGATGAGATCGGAGGGAGGCGAAGCCCATGTTGACCAGATGGACTCGTTTACGTTCCCGCTCGTTCCGGCGAGCCACGGAAGTGGATGAAGAGCAGATGTTACGCTTGCAGCGGAGCGGGCCGACACCACCACCAGCCGCGGCTGTTGCTTCCATGACGGCCCCCCAGCGCTCTCCTGGTGGTGAATGACTGGCGCGCGCCACACAGCCACAGCTGCTGCTCCTCCGAGATTTCGGGGAGAGGGGGAGAACCACTTTTGATCCAGTTGGCTTTTTTTTCTTTCTACCTTTTATTAGGCGGCAACGACGCTCTGGAGAGTCCGTCCAATGTACCGGAGGCTCTCTTCGTGACAGAGTACACACATGCGGTTCTTTTAGGGCAAATTTAGGTTGTACGGTAGAAATGGTGACCTTCGAAGATGTTGACGAATTCAGTCGCGTGCTGTCTGCTTCTTTCATTCTTATTTTAAATTATTATTCGCGCGTGGTAGTTATTCTAGTGGTGCTGTATATGGATGTGAAGCGTTATTCAGTATGTATGCGCTTTCTCGTATTTTCGAGTAAGTGATAATAAATCCTCAATATATATGCTTTTTTTTTTTTCTTGTTCTTGGTACGAAAGGAATCCACCGAAACCAGCAAAATCATGAATAAAAAAAAACAAAAAAAAAGAAGACGAAGTAAGCTCTCGCACATGAAAATATAGCTAAATACTGCACTATTCATGCACTTTCATGCGAAATATGCCACAGCGTGCGAAACATGCATTTATATGCACCATAGAGCCCGTCTGATCGGTCTCAAACCAAGACCAAAAGTGTTTTTTCATCGTCCACATACGAAACCGTATCGAGAAAAAAACTATGCATTTGCATGACAATCCGCGCTCGATAAGCGGAACCACATTTACAAAGAAATAAAAAGAACCCATAGTAGACAAACAACGAAAAATTATTTTATGACATACACTAAAAGATAGGGTAAACTACGCAAACCCAAATGTGCTCTGCACAGAGCGCCTTTATTTATTTACTGCTTTCGTAATTTTTTTCAATGCTTCGTTGCACGGTATAATTGCCACCGGTAACAGAGCTTTCCCTTTCTTTCTTTTTCCTTCTTTTTTTCTTTTTTGTTGTTGTTGTTGTTTTATGCCCACTTGAAAGAATAACTGTCGAAGATCATGACTCGGTGGAGACCCCGGGAACGGCTATCGCACATCGGTTCTCACAATCGGAACTTTTTGATGGTTGCCCGATATAGGAGAGCTTCGTGCTGGGAGACTATATGCAGGTGGGAACCATCCTGTATCGGCACTTGCCATCGGAAGCCCATTTGTCAGGGCACACAAACAAGGCCCTTCCTTTTCCTTCGAGATACAAATATCCCGCAGCCATCACACGTTGGACTCGATCCATCCCAGTCACGTGGTCGCAGTTGACGAAATGGCGGGAATTGGTCGCGGGTGCACTCTACACTGTAAACTGAAAAACACCCTTATGGGTGTAAATGGCTTGTCCTATAACTGACACCTCTTTTTACACCATATGGTCTTAGAACACCCTTTTCAGAGGGTGTATTCTGTGTAAGACACCCTTTGAAAGGGTGCTTTTCCTTGAAAATGCCTTCTTTTGCACCCTTTAAACACCCTTTTAGGAGGGTGCTTAACAACTTTACACCCTCCTAGAAGGGTGTTTAAAGGGTGCAAAAGAAAGCATTTTCAAGGAAAAGCACCCTTTCAAAGGGTGTCTTACAAAGAATACACCCTCTGAAAAGGGTGTTCTAAGACCATATGGTGTAAAAAGAGGTGTCAGTTATAGGACAAGCCATTTACACCCATAAGGGTGTTTTTCAGTTTACAGTGTACGCAAACATCGCGCTTCTCGTGCCATTTTGGTGTGCTGCTAACCGGAAATCGGAGAGTTTTTTTTTCTTTTTTTAAAATTCCGTGTTAGAGCCGCGAAGCAACTGTGGCTATGAGCTGCGTACAGACGTGAACAGATGGAGAGAGGACAGCAGGAAAGGGGTGGGGGTTAGTGTGCGTGCTGGGCCGACTTCAGGGGGAACTGTGCCGACATTCGCCTGGAAAGACTGCCGGAAAACCCAGGGGAGACCTCGGACATGCACAGCTATGGTGCAGGGATTCGAACCTACCACCTCCCAGTCTTGAGCACGACGACGTCGGCTACCACAAAACGAGCGGTCGGTCATGCCGCTGGTCTTCGTATGTGGTTTCCTCTGCAGGTTCTCCGTGTTTCGATTAACGGTGACGCCGCCAACAGATCACCTTGGTCCTTCACTGTAAACTGGAAAACACCCTTATGGGTGTAAATGGCTTGTCCTATAACTGACACCTCTTTTTGCACCGTACATGGTCTGGAACACCCTTTTTAGAGGGTGTATTCCGTGTAAATCACCCCTGGAAAGGGCGCTTTTCTTTGAAAATGCCCTCTTTTGCACCCTTTAAACACCCTTTTAGGAGGGTGTAAGATCGTTAAACACCTCATAAAAAGGTGTGTAAAGGGTGCAAAAGACGGCATTTTCAAGGAAAAGCACCCTTTCAAAGGGCGTTTTACACGGGATACACCCTCTAAAAAGGGTGTTCCAGACCATACGGTGTAAAAAGAGGAGTCAATTATAGGACAAGCGATTTACACCCATAAGGGTGTTTTTCAGTTTACAGTGTTCTTAGTTCTTATACCCACGAGGCTCAGCTTTTCATAGACACGAATATACCCTCCGCGTCTTCAACGTCTATATATGATCGCTTCGTCGTCTGGGCCCGAGGCTATATACGCGCTACGCGGGCAACCGAAATCGATGTTTACCGCGAGTGGAGCAAACAAGAAAAGAAGAGGTCTTTTTCTCTGTCATCCTGGAGTGTCACCCACTCCAGGTTGTCACCCATCCCCATAAATCACGCGCTTCTCAAAGGCGATTAAACCGCCATCTATCCCGCGAGAAACGATTAATTTCTGCCATCATATTCTCACTCTTAAACTTCGACCTTGGTCTGCCGTCTGTTCGAGCAAAAAGTGTATACCGTACTTGACTTGTGCTCCTGATGGTGGTCAGAAAAGAAAAAAAAAAAGAAGAAAAAAAAAGAACGGCAGCTGTTCGAAAGAGATCTCCATCTTGAACTCCTCGCGGCCACTCTATGTACGGTTGTCTCTCAATCTCAAATATTGCCTTTGTGGTCCGTTGTTGTGTGTTGTGGTCAATTAGGGAACTTCCGGCAATGTGTTCACCCTCCTCGTCATAAGAACCCGCGTTTGTCTTTAATCGATATACGAAAGGAAAGTTCTTGTTCGGTGATTGCAGGAGGCGTTGCGTGCATGCTTGTTTCTATATATCTCTGCTTGCCTATATAACGGCAACTTTGGTTCGGCTGTCGAGCGAGATAAACCTCGCACACCTGCACGGAGATAAGGGAGCACGTGTGCTCTCCTGTCTACACACACATGTATATACCGTTGCTATTTCTTCTGGCTATCAATCACGATAAGACGAAACGCCACCAACAGCTGAAGATGTGGGAAACGTGGTGAAGAACAAGGTGTGGTGCCGACTTTGTCGGGTCTCATGTCTCCGTATTTTTTCCCAAGCAGCACAATGTACTGAAAGCCGAGTGCAATAGGGGTGGACGGGTAGGTGGAAGGTCTTGAACAGATTCGTGAAACTAAAGAACATTGATAAGACACAGACCGTCCACCCCTATTGCACTCGACTTTCAGTACATCCTGCTGCTTGGGTTATTTTTCAATAAATCAATCAATCAATCAGCCACAAAGTGTGTGTGGTATTCTCTCGCTTGCCTTCACTCTTAACTCGTCCATTTAATACTGTGATGACTTTTGCGCCCTCCATAAGTCTTTAGGTGGAGCACACTGAATGTCCTGATCTTAAATTCTTACGCATACAACACTCCAAGAAAAAAAAAAGAGTAAATTTACTCCTTTTGGGGACTAAATGTATTGCCACAAAAAATAGTCCCTTTCGGGTGTAAATGCGCGGGAGTAAACGAATGTCACAGAGCGGAGACTGCATGTTACGCACTGTTTCTAACAATTTCAGGTATACATAATTCGAGTGCATGCATGAAAATACTTTGAACCAAACCGTCAACCGTGATATATATCGAGTGATATAAAATCTTGCGACATACATATAGGGCACAATTTTAGACGAAAGAAGCGTAAACTGTGTCTTTCTCTGTGTGGGTGGAAAATTTCTAAGTTTGCTGTGTTATACAAGCCTTATGCCATCAACTTGACAAAGAGCACATATTTACGTAGACTGTTGCATTCGGAAGGCCATTGGCGAAGTTCAGTGACTATTTGTAGTCTTGTGAAATAAATGTCGCGGTTAGGGGACTAAAATAGGCAGTACTTGCAGTCGAGGGGACTAGAAGCTGCAATTACTCCCTATTTTACTCATTTTCTTTTTCCTTAGAGTGCAGGGGAAACAAAGTACTTTGACTCTTTGCATTTGGGTTCGTTTTTTTTCTAAAGTACTTGGACTATTTTTTTGTTTTCGGTACCTGCGCTGATTAAAAGTCCTATCACATACGTGTTTCTTTCTTCATTTGTTTTTACTACTAGTTTTCTCTTCTGTTTACTCGTATATATACTTACTTTAGCATGCAGCTTCAGCCGGTACGGAGTAGACGGCGTTCCATGTTGATTATATTTTCCGTCTGTCGGCCATATTTTCTCTCAGAGGTTTTATCAGCATTCGGAACCCTCAGGTGGACGAAATTAATCCACATCGCTCATAATCATACGTAGTTGTATCGCGACGTGAAGCCACCAATTATTACTACTACACCCTACGTGATGACATGCTCGGGAACCACAGTGATTTATTTGAAAATGATACGAAAATGATAAAATGAAATTATGCCCCTTAGGCGTCAGAAGAAAGACTCAGACTCTCAATATGTTTTCATATCAGTAGAGCCCCGCGACTATATAGGGACTACGAAAACAGACAGACACGGACAAAGTCTCAAACACAGCTTTTAAACACATTCAAACACATTTTAGTAACATGAATTCCAGCTCGCTCGCTTTTTTAACAATTCTTTCATCGTCTCAATACATTACTTCTTACTTACTTCTCAATACTTCGTCAAGTTCCACTATTAGACAAGGAAATGACCGGTGACCGATTCTTGGCTGCGCTCGTCTGGGTGTTTCTCCTGGGTTTTCCTCTGCGTCGAATGTCGGCACAGTTCCCTGTGAAGTCGCCCAGCTAAAAACACGCCACCATCAAACCCAACCAATTCGGCCATGGACGTTTGTTTTTAGGTTTGTACTATAGTATATACGTATAGTTTGCTAACCCCTCATTTCTTCGTAAATTTGAAACAGCGACGAACTATTTGCTTTTTCGGGTTTGCTCGCGCCAGTAGCGCAAACAGAAAATATTTTCGGTGCACTGTAAACTGAAAAGCACCCTTATGGGTCAAGTGGCTTGTCCTATAACTCACACCACTTTTTACACCGTATGGTCTGGAACACCCTTTTTAGAGGGTGTATTCTGTGTAAAACACCCTTCGAAAGGGTGTTTTTCTTTGAAAATGCCTTCTTTTGCACCCTTTAAACGCCCTTTCAGGGCGGTGTAAGATTGTTAAACACCCTCCTGAACGGGTGTATAAAGGGTGCAAAAGACGGCATTTTCAAGGAAAAGCACCCTTTCGAAGGGTGTTTTACACAGAATACACCCTCTAAAAAGGGTGTTCCAGACCATACCATGTAAAAAGTGGTGTGAGTTATAGGACAAGCCATTTACACCCATAAAGGTGTTTTTCAGTTTACACTGTGGGGTTCTATGGGAGCTTTACATGTGATGAAGGAAAATTTCACCCTATTTTCCCTTTCCCAAATGCACTACCAAATTGTACGCGTTCGTGGGCTTGAACACATGTATTGGCATCGGAGCGGAACACGCGAAACCGCCTCGTGGCTAAACACCTGGCTGGCTCAGTGTATGAACTCGAAAAAGGTGAGCCAAACTTACAGGTACTCATGAAAGACGAATGCCTCGGTGATCCTTATCGAATTTTTGAGCTCGTACACTACGAACGCAACCATGCCATCGCCTGACACGGCACCATCAGTATATACATGTCGCGTCTGGTATAGGGTTCTCATCGTGAAGAACCATTCGCAAAAATTATATTCCACAAAAACGACGTTCCAAATTCCCTCGGGCGTCTCATGCATACTTATTAGTATTTTACTTACCTACTTACTTACTTACTTAGTATTTTATGGTCCGACTGGCAGAAAGTTGACGACTTCATCCCTGTGCAGCCTATTTGTTGGGATCATTAGGAGGATTTCACACCTTTCGTGGCGGGCCTCACTTTGAGAGCAAAGAACAAGGCCAGATCTTATCGGGGGCACGAAAGCCACGCCCACAGGAAGAAGTGAGGACCAAGAGAGGCTCTGTTCTGGAATGGAAGTCCTACCAGCGTTACTTTGGCGACTGTTTCTTTCTCGCCAGAAGATCCTATAATAGACCTCTGATCCTAATAGACCTCTGAATAATAGATTCGTCATTGAATGATCGCTCTTGTTGACGGTTCAACCGTAAAAACACTACTAAAATATCTCCATAGCATACGGCTACACTGTAAACTGGAAAACACCCTTATGGGTGTAAATGGCTTGTCCTATAACTGACACCTATTTTTACACCGTATATGGTCTGGAACACCCTTTTTAGAGGGTGTATCCCGTGTAAAACGCCCTTTGAAAGGGTGCTTTTCCTTGAAAATGCCGTCTTTTGCACCCTTTATACACCTTTTTAGGAGGGTGTTTAACGATCTTACACCCTCCTAAAAGGGTGTTTAAAGGGTGCAAAAGAGGGCATATTCAAAGAAAAGCGCCCTTTCCAGGGGTGATTTACACGGAATACACCCTCTAAAAAGGGTGTTCCAGACCATATACGGTGTAAAAATAGGTGTCAGTTATAGGACAAGCCATTTACACCCATAAGGGTGTTTTCCAGTTTACAGTGTACGGCTATAACTCCAGTTGCTATAGGCGTAAAGTGTAATCATGGTGATAATCAGGGAGTGACTTTTTCGGGTTAAATACCTTTCTCAGATTCGGGTGGTAAAAATCGGGCGCTATTTCTAAATCTGTAATTCGGGGAGAAATCGGGCGATAATTGCGCCTTCGGGTGTTATCGGGTGTTTTTGTTTCTCCTCTTGTCTATCAAGTCCTTTCCTAATCACTCTCCTTGTTTTTTCTTGTTTTTTTGTTTGTTTTTTTGTTTTTTTGCGGGATCGTGACCTTCCAGCGGTAATCCCCGAAGGCATAGACAGTGTTGACACACATGGGTGTATTGCTTGGAACGCAAGTGACCCGTTCTTACACGTGTTACAAGTGGCGACCTTTGTTCGTCTTCATTGGAAACGTCACTTGAGAATTTCATACTCATTCATAGTGACAGGGATTCGTGGAGAAATCGGGTTTAACCCGAATCGGTCGGAGGTCAGTCCGGGTATAGAGAATAACCGGGCGAAATCGGGTTTAACCCGAAAAAGTCACTCCCTAAATGATAATTGATGACTTTACACGTCGCGACAACTGTTATAAGGGCGACGTCGCAGTGGACGGTCCCACCAACGTGCGCTGAGCACGATCGCACCACGTCGCAACCTGCTTTTAACGTGCCAAAGCCAGGGAGTTGTACTGGTGTCATCGGTAGAGTTCGAACTCCCTCCAACAAGGAATGCGTCCATATAGGAAATGCCATTGCGGAGTCTTGCGCTGTCGTGTGGGGCTTGGGTCGCTCCTCCAGTATCAGTAGGGAGTGACTTTTTCGGGTTAAACCCGATTCCGCCCGATTATTCCCCCCCGAACTGACCTCCGACCAATTCGGGTTAAACCCGATTTCTCCCCGAATTCCTGTCACTATATGAAATCCTCCAGTAACGTTTCCACTGAAGACGAACAACGGTCGAATGGGTCACTTGTCTATGCTTTCGGTGATTACCGCTGGAAGGTCACGATCCCGCAAAAAACAACAAAAAAACAAACAAACAAAAAGAGATTAGGAAAGGACTTAATAGACAAGAGGAGAAACAAAAACACCCGATAACACCCGCGAATACATAATTATCGCCCGATTTCTCCCCGAAATACAGATTTAAAAATAGCGCCCGATTTTTACCCACCGAATCTGAGAAAGGCATTTAAACCGAAAAAAGTCACTCCCTAAGTATCAGGGACAAAACTAGAAACGGACGCGTTTTAACCGGTTGCACCCGTCCGTCAATCCCCCTGCAGGCAGGTCCGCCTTCGTAACGGGAATGTCCATTCGGAGAAAATGGCTATATAGGCATAATGAGCCCAGGTGGACGGACGGAACTGTCTTCGCTTGGGTAATCAAGGGCGGACAAAAACTTTCTCCCACTGCTTTGCACGTGTGTTATGTCTTCTGCGGTTCACCAACTTGCACTTATATCTTCGTGTTTCTGTGCTTGCAGCCTCTTTCGCAAAGAAAATCACGGGGGAGGTGGGCCAAAATTCAGTCTTGGGTAAGTTACTTCTAAAATGTAACTGACTTGCAGTTATATCGAAAATGGTTAAAAATTGGGCTGTTCGGTACAGCATACTTTAAAAGCGATAAACTGGGCGATACTGGGCGATACTGGGCGATAAAAGCGATAAAATGTACTGGGAACTTGCTGAAGAGGGCGTTGTTGGTTAGGTTAGAGGATATAAACCAAGTTTGATAATAAATCCTTGTTCGTCAGTCTGTGCCTGTGTGTTGTGTCGTCTGTTGACTTGTTCCCCGGCACGGGGGTTTTATCGCTTTTAAAGTATGCAGTTATAGTTACTTTCTTGGTTGAGTAACTAAGTTACAGTTATAGCTACTTTCTTGGTTAAGTAACTAAGTTACAGTTATAGCTACTTTCTTGGTTAAGTAACTAAGTTACAGTTATAGCTACTTTCTTGGTTAAGTAACTAAGTTACAGTTATAGCTACTTTCTTGGTTAAGTAACTAAGTTCCAGTTATAGCTACTTTCTTGGTTAAGTAACTAAGTTACAGTTATAGCTACTTTCTTGGTTAAGTAACTAAGTTACAGTTATAGTTACTTTCTTGGTTAAGTAACTAAGTTACAGTTACAGTGACTGAGAGAAAGTAACTTAGTTACATTACAGTTACTTTTTATAAAAATGACCATGAGAGGGTGATACAATCGTTGAAAACGTACATTTATTTACTTTTACTTAAGTGCGATAACACTAGTATTGCACTTAACCAGAAGCTGTATAAGTCAATATGTGGCTCTCCCACAGGGAAAAATACGACGTGTGTACGTACGTAAAAAAAGATCGACATTTATTCGAGTAACTAGTTACATTTTGCAGTTACATTCACAGAAACAGTAACTAGTTACAGTTAAAAGCTACTTTTCTGGAAATGTAACTAGTTAACCCCAAAAGTAACTAGTTACAGTTACAAGTTAGAAGTAACTTAGTTACTACCCAAGACTGGGCCAAATGAAGATCTTCACAGTTGATGCTTGTGGGAGGTTGAAGTATGGAAGAACGGTGCGCCTGCCGACATTTTTCATCTACAGGGTTAGACTAGCAAACGTTACATATTTTGATCACATCGTAAAAATAGAAGACGGGTTTTTATCCAACACCAAACTTTGCAGACTGGTAGCCATTTGTCTGAAGTTTTGTTGGAAATTTTTGTGAGCATTATGGTCCTGGAGAAGAAAAATTAAAAATCGAGCAAAATTTCACTCTATATGCATTTTCTATGGCCTATCTAACTCAAAAGTCGCCATTTTCTGCTGTGTGCGCTTCATTTTCATTTCACCACACACAGGTGGCACCAGCATACAGAACAAGACTGGAACAAGAGGATTGGTGCCTAACGTCAGAATCGGCATGTCACATCGTTGTAGGCAGCGCTACCTGCGTTAAGTGATGTGAATATGAAGCAGGCACAAGAAAAAAATGCCGGTGTTTGTGTGGGATAGGCCATTGAAAATGCATGGGGCGAGATTTTGCTTTATTTTTAATTTTCTTTCTAATTTTAATTATTAATTTCTTAATTTTCTAATTAACACGGACAGACTCTGTCCGTGTATCGTTCCTGACTGAGTCGTAAAGATACGTAACCAACTACCCCGCACCGCAACCCTCGAGAAATACGATTCCTTTTATTTATTTTTTCCTTTCGTGTTAGCGCCGCGAAGCAACAGTGGCTATATGAGCGGCGTACAGAGGCGCACGGACAGGGACAGCAGAAAGGAGAGGGGGACAGGGGGGGAGGGGGAGGATATGTTTATTAAGAAAAAAGAAAGGAAAGGTTAGCAAGCCAAAGAGCCGGCTTGCTATTCCGAAAAAAAAAAGAAACAAGGGGAAGGGGAAAACGAAAAAGAAAAGGAAGGAAAAAGAAAAAGGGGAATCGAAACAAAGGAAGAAAAGAAAGGAAGGAGGAAGGAAGGAAAGAAAAAAGAAACACGGGGAATCAATAAAAAAAAAAAGAGGATGGAAAGAAAAACAAAAAGCAACAAAAAGAAAGGAAAGGGAAAGAAAACAAGAAACAAAAAGAAAGGAAAAGAAAAGAGAAAAAGAAAGGAAAAGAAAAGAGAAACAAAAAGAAACAAAAGGAAAGAAAGAAAGGAGAGAATAAACACTAGCACAACGTTACATGCAGGGGGATATTATGCGTCCTAGGACGACTTCAGAGGGGAAACTGTGCCGACATTCGTTTGGAAAGTCTGCCGGAAAACCTCAAACAGCACAGCTTGTGCCGAGATTCGAACGCGCGTCGCTTCCCAGTCTCGGCTTGGAAGGCAGACATCCTAACCATTGCCCCACGCGAACTGGTGACGCTGCTTATGAACTCGTTTTTAATGTATCAAAATATCAAGCTCCTAACAGGTATCTTGCTGTTATGATACGTTGCTGATATATGTTGCATGTTCGGGGCATCAACTTGGTGGCGCTAGTAACATCTTCCTCCAAATTCTATGCTAGGTGTCGCAAGCTACCGCTCGTTCCAAAGGGTAAAACCGCGGGATCCACCTATCCATCATCCATCCGTGAGAACGGCTGGACTGCTGGGTGCCAAGACTTGGCTGAAGAACTCTCAGGTGGGAAAAATTAATTGACGGACGAAACGAACCGTTCACGTCATAATTGTCTGACTATATAGGTAAAAGACCGCGTTATCATTATCGTTCTATCTGTGATAAGTGCATTCTCCATGCTGCCATCACTGTAGTGAAAAAAAAAAAAAAAAAGAAAGAAAGAAAATCCTGACTTCACTGCCCGCACCTTTCAGAACTACGCTATAAATGAGCTATATACTTTCGCCCTGCGAGCATATGACGAAATTCCTTACTCCATGGGTAAAACATTGTTACGCTCCGAACTGCTAATAAATAACGAACGGCTGATTGTCAGGCTTTTTCATTCCTATAATGATGGGTCCCTTATGGGTGCCGAAACTTCATGCGTTTTTTAACTGCGTGTCTCTATAAACTGTTTTATTTGTTGCGCTGCCCGTGTACCTCTTGTTTTCGGAATAAAGAATATCCACAATGCATAAACAATCCAGGCCCGGAGCCGGACAGGTAAGGGTGGCCCGAGCCCGGCCCGCTGGCCGTGCCGAGACGGAGTGCCCTCGGGCACGCCCGGCACTGTGAAGTTGACCACCATAGCTTCACCCAGTCTTGGGTAGTAACTACGTTGCTAACTTGTAATCAGTCAGTAACTATAGTTACAGTAACTAGTTACTTTTCTGTAAAATTCACTTTTAAATGGAACTATAGTTACCGCATTTGGTTACAGTAACTGTAAAATACAACCCTAAATACGTTACTTATCGGTATGGCAATATTTTCCACGCGTCAGTTCCCTGGTGTCATTTTGTCGACGAACAACAACAACAACTTAGGATTCATGTACGCTGCCGTTTTTCCTAATCAGGAATTCTCATGCACAGAGGGACTAACTCCCATGGAAAATAGTCTGTTTATAACATGGTATAACTATAACTACGCTTAGGACAGCAGAAGTGGAAAAAGGATTCTTGAGAGTGTCATTAATTTGCTGCTTTTTTTGTTTTTGTTTTTGCCGACGCTAACTGTAAAGTAGTTGCTTTAACGTATACTGTAAGAGTAACTGTAACTCAGTTATTATTTTTGCAGGCTACCGTAACTTACCCACGACTGGTTTCACCAAATGACACAAGCAAAGGGGATTGTCTCTCGCGATGAAACACCTCACTCATCGTCATCAAAATAAAGTGTCGTTGCCAATACAGTCACTAAATAAGCTACTAAATAGCTTATTTAGTGACTCTAGTTGCCAACAGTGATGCACTCGCAATTTCAATGCAAACTATCCGGTGTGAATTTCCGCTCGCCAAAAGACGTCGGGTGGAGATGGGATAAAAAAAAAAAAGGACATCCTCCTCTGACGAACGAAATCCCCTATCGTGGATCTCTTAGTGGTTCCCCCCTCTCCGATACATGATAAATGGATGGTCTCATTTCGAGCGGTATTCTTTCCTTTCGGGGAACATGATACCCCGCGGGACAAGCGATGGGAACAACATGGGCGGCCATCAAATATTGACGGAATCTCCACAGTCAATTGGAAAACATTTATTTCGATGCCGTTTTCGACTTTTCAATAGAGTTCCTGTCAGTGTTGCGGCTTTAGTCTCAGATACAAAATTACAGCGAGTGGGTCACTAATACTTGTGATACACGTGCACGCTCTAAGAGAAGAGGTGTACCTTAGTTACTCCTTTTGGGGACTAAATGCATTGCCACACACACAAAAAAAAAGTCCCTTTCGGGAGTAGATGCACGGGTGTAAATGAATGTCACAGAGTGAAGACCGCATTTCACGCGCTGTTGTAAGAGTCCAAGGTACATATAATTCGTGTGCATGCATGAAAATACTTTGAAGCAATAAATCGTCAAGCGTGATATATCGAGTTATATAAAATCTTGCGCCATGCGTATATAGGGCACAATTTGCGAAGAAAGATACGCTGACTGTTTCTTGCTCTGTGTGGCTGGAAAATTGCTACGTCGGCTGAGTTATACAGCCCTATGCCGTTCAAATTGACCAAGGGCACATATTTACGTAGACTGTTGCATTCAGGAGACCATTCGCGAAGTTCAGTGACAATTTGCAGTCCTGGGGAGTAAATGTCGGGGTTAGGGGACTAAAATGGGGAGTAATTGCAGTCTAGGGGAGTAGAAGCTGCAATTACTCCCCGTTTTACTCGTTTTTTTTTCCTTTGTAGTGCAAAACAAATGACATTACCGTCTAATGCCGTTAGGGTCCCGAATGGCGTTATCCACAAAAATCGTGCCACACCTGAGTTTGCATTCTGTAATGACACGCCGCCGTCATGCTTTCTGTTGATTCCGTCTGTAAAAATGTCAAACAACTCCAGCTTTTAAGAATGCTCGTGTAACCCCAAATTATGAAATAATCTTGTCCTGCGCGGTATACAAGGTGGTTTTATGCGAGAATCAAATTTTTACTCCGCGCAGACAACGGGAGCGAGAGTATAGGCATTTCATCGGCGAATGAGTTGTGGCTATCTAATTAAGTAGAAAGTGTAAATCGGACAAATGTAATTAAACATCTCCGTGTGGCACGGCACGAATCACATTAAGACTGAAGCGAGTAATAATGTTTTTTTTTTTTTTTTTTCCTGCCCCTATGTGGAAGGGATAGACAAAGTCCAAAGGTAGACACAAGAACTTTCCCGTCTCCACCTTTGCATTTTGTCGTCATCGTGTTATCCCTCGAACTCAAAATAGAGCTACTTTCGTCGTATCAACAATGTACTTGTTCCCTTCTTCTATGTACTGAACTATAGAGTCGTGTTCAACCTAATGCGACTTCATATACTAAGGAATGCCGTTTCGTCTACATAGTGCTCCACCTGTACTGTCGGATGGTCCGAACCAGAGGCCGAGGACGCTAGGAACTAAGGACGCTAGGAGGCACGACACATCAGAAGCCGATCTAGGGGGGGGGGGGTCCGGATGTCCTGATCCCCCTCAGTTTCTACCGTTACATATAGAGTTTCAGTTGATCTTAGGTGGTGCAGTAGGATGCTGTCTGAGGCAGGACCCCCTCCCCCCCCCCCCCACTCCAAATAAAAATCCTAGCTCCGCCTCTGATTATACAGCTTCTGCGCAAAAAGAAACAAACAAAAATCAATCAATCAATCAATCAATCCGTCAATCAATCAAAAGCCTCTTATTCGAATTGCATTTCTAAAACCCCGAGACTAGCGAACTATACGAAAACAGACACACACGGTCAAGACGTACGTTCAAGAACCCTCAGGTGGGAAATATCGATTCAGGGGCCGCCACTGTGGCGTTTGTCCTGGGCTGACTTCGTAGGGAACTATGCAGCCACTTGCCTCGCAGCGAGGCGAGCGTCTGAGGAAAAGTCAAAACACTCACACAAAACAGCAGTGATTAGAACCGGTATCTTTTGTGGCCATAAACGATCAGGTGCCTGGTTTCTTCTGTTACGAGTCTCGCGTTCAATTTAAACTGCGAAACAACATCGAAACACACCATATCTATAACTGCGCGCAATATAAATGAAATTTAACTTGAAGATCGTCGTAGCTCCCCCCTTCCTCCTCTCCCCTCCCGCACACACCTTATGTTCGGGTTCAACAGCCCGAGCGTGGAAGCCTTATTCCCGTATCTTCCGGGATAAGCGGAGCTATTTATCGGATGGGGGGAGGATGTAATGAATGTCGCGCCCCCGCGATCTCAAGGTCCATCGAAAGGGAAAGCTCCATTGTTGAGCTACATCGCTTTCAAGCTCTTGCTTTCCGCTCAAAGAAAGATTCTCTTTAGGGGGGTTGTACTGGCGCCATCTGTCGGTAGAAACGCGTGCGGGGGAGTCGCCCTTCTTAGTCCCATACCAACGGATCCGATACATTTGGCTGATGGCGGTGGTGGTGCTGGTGGTGATGGAACTGTATGCCGTAGTCGCGGCCACGCTCAGACGGACAACGTCACGGCTATAGCGCTCGGGGGGGATCGTGTGTCCTGGGCCGACTTCACAGGGAACTGTTCCGACAGCGTCTGAGGAAAGCCCAGGGAAAACACCCAGGCAGCACCCAGATGGTGATGATGGAACTGCGTGCCGTACGTAATGTACATCCACGTGGGCGCGACCACGGACTTGGCGCATTATGTCCTTTGTTGTTGTTGGGCCAGATAACATCAAATCAAATCAATCAATCAATCAACCAGATGGGGGCGAAAGATGGGTCAGTAATAAGCGAGAGACGTGGTTTCCAGGACAACCGAAAGCGGCGATACACATGTACGATTATCGCGTGGTTATCGTTATGGAATTCTCCCACACACTATATACCTCTTTCCTGTTTCCTGTTTTTGTTTGTTGATTTGTTCTTCTCTTTTTTCTGGCTCTTTCTTTTTTTTTTTTTCACCCACAAACGCGTTTTGGAGTAGCCAGTTCTGAGTGGGTCGGGACTAACCTCTCCATAATTTTCTTTCTGTTCCACAATTCCAATGGAATTCTCCCGCGCACATTGTTGAAGAAAATGACATCTGATTATTGATCCGCTAAAAAAAAGAAAACCTGTTTTTCTTTTTCTTTTATTAACGAACCAGAAAGACATGGCATTCGTGCATTGCGATCAAGGCAATTCGGTGGAGCCACTCTCCATTGCTTGGGGCTCCGGCCAGGGTTCGTGTGGATGCAGGGGTTCTTACATGATTCGTTGAAAAGCGATAACAGTGCTGGCTAAAACGGACTAAGGCATCGCTTCGTCCCTGTTTTTATAAGCGCTAGAGGTTTCATTGCTTTCAAGCGAACGGTATTTGTTCGGTTTGGCTCGGTCGAAGAAAAAGTAAAATCGACATCGTGGCTAGAAAGTTGCGCCGAAAACGTCAGCGCCCACGAAATGTTCTCGTTTTATACTTTCACGCCGGCAATTTTCGAAAACATAGCCTAGCCCTACAACAAGAGGAAACTTAGTTAGGAGCCATCCTAAAATGGCACTCCTGCGCAGACGACAGCACCTGAGCGCACGAGACGTGTTTTTCTCGTCTGCTATAATAGGTAGGCCTTTTCTGTCTGGGAAGAGACAGATATTCCATGGGAAACAGGAGTGTTTTCGTGCTGCCTGATGAGTGGTTGGGTGCCCACAAGAGATGTCAATCGTTGGGCGCTAATGAGGGGTCTCCCCCTGAGGGGCGGCAGGGGTGTTCGCACGGAAGTTTCTCTCCTGCACGCAAGCGCCTTCTTTTCTGAAAACTCTCGCTCGAAAACATGGAAAGAATGCGTATAATTTCGGAAGTAACGACTCGAGATACTGCGTAACGGGTTTCAAGTAGATTCCAAGGTTAGACGCACTGTGAATTGGGTCTCGCTGTTACCGTATAGACATGCCTTGTACGAATTTCATGAAAACAACATGCGAAGAGGGGCTTATACAGATGTGCAGTCTTGGGTAGTAACTTGTAACTGTAACTAGTTACCTTTGGGGTTAACTAGTTACAGTAACTAGTTACATTTCCAGAAAAGTAGCTTTTAACTGTAACTAGTTACTATTTCCGTGAATGTAACTGCAAAATGTAACTAGTTACTCGAGCAAATGTCGATCCTTTTTTTACGTACCTACACACGTCGTATTTTTCCCTGTGGGAGAGCCACATATTGACTTATACAGCTTCTGCATGGTTAAGTGCAATAATACTTTTATAATAGCACTTAAGTAAATGTAAATAAATGTACGTTTTTAACGATTGTATCACCCTCTCATGGTCACATTTATAAAAAAAGTAACTAAGTTACTTTCTCTCAGTCACTGTAACTGTAGCTATAGTTACTTGACCAAGAAAGTAACTATAACTGCAACTCAGTTACTTTTTAGAAGTAACTTACCCAAGACTGCAGATGTGGAGAGATCGGGTGAGGAGCAACAGAAGTGGGAGAGAGGGGCTTGGTATACGGCGTCATATGTATACTCATAAATATATCCCCCAGAAGCGTGCCACTCGTCCAGTGGTCGATTTCTGGGGAAATCACTGGTCCTGGGCCGACTTCAGGTGTAACAGTGCTGACACATTGATTGATTGATTGATTGATTGATTGATTTGAGCAAGGAAAGTGTGCCGAAAAATATCCGGAGCGAGCGCCTGAGAGACCACAGCTGATGGTAGGATACAAGCCCACTATACCTCCCAGTCTTTTATGTTTTGTTTTTGTTTTTATTCCGTGTTTAGCGCCGCGAAGCAACTGTGGCTATGAGCGTCGTACAGACGTGGACACATGGAGAGAGGACAGCAGGAATGAGTGGGGAATACACGGGGGTTGGTACGCGTCCTTTGCCGACCTCATGCCGACATATCGTCTGGAAAGTATACCCAAGCAGCACAACATCTTGGCTCAATATTGGCCCGATATTGGTCCAATATTGAACCAATATTATGCCGGTATTGCCGATATTGGTTCGATATATTGGGACACGATGTTGTGCTGCTTGGGCATTCGGGAAACCCAGGGAAAACCTCATACAGCACAGCCGGTGGTACAGAACCTCCCAGTTTTTCCATTGACCTCGTTGTAACTATATACCAATGACGTATACAGGCGTCCTTCTGGAACCAGCGTGTCTAAGCTTTTACGACGACATGTCATCCCCCATCCTGCGGCATGGAAATTGCTGTCTTTCGAACCGTAAAGTAAATTTTTGAACATGTACTTTCGTCAGCGACACGAAGCTCGCGGTGTATACATGGTTGTCTTTTTAGTGCAGTAAAACTTTTTTTTAAAAACCACGATATATCGCAGCCAAGGTTCGTAGCCTTACCATTATTCGTACCATAAAGATGACGACGCCGTCGCCGAAGAAAAACACGCGTAAGAGCCCCCTGGGGGCAAACACCACAAACACGGTTGGTCACTGTGTTTAGAAACGACAAAACATCGAGAGACAAGGGATATTGTTATTACCGTAATTTGCCTCGACACTGACGGGATAATACTTCGGAACCTTTAAATTAACAACCACTAGCTTTACGGTAACTTTTATTAAGTTATTTCGCAAACTCAGACCACACGAAAATAACAATAATGGGAATAAAAAAAAAAGGAATGCGGACCACATTTGGCCTTGCCTGTTTTCTTCTTTCAGTTTGTTATTGATATGCTCCCGTCTTTTCTTTCTAGGAATGTACTTTCTTCTTACGAAGTTAAACATGAACACATGAACGAACATAACCCGTGGGGGGTATGTCCGTCCATACCGCATATTTCATCGAACGCCGTTTGATCGAAAGTTGTTTCGTAGAAACGCCGTTTTCTTGAAATTGTTTATTCTCCATTGTTTATCGTGCTCTCCACCGAATGCGTGAGCATGTGAAACATCCCATGTCATCATCACTTCTTCATTTATTGTTGTTGTTGTTGTTGTGAGCATGCGCTTGTAGAAGACGCGCAAATATATTTTCGATGCCCTTTAGAAAGATGGAAGTGTTCGTGTTTCCGCGAAGTAACTTTGATATTTGACAGTCTATTGAATTGAAGGATGTCATATTTTTACCGTGTTCATATAGTCCCATTACTGTGTGACTGTTTACAGATTACTGTCTGATTCACTTGTCATCGGTTTCTAAAAAAAATCGGTTTCTAACAAAAAAAGAAAAGAAATGGGCATAACATAAAAGCAGTGGTGCCTATAGAATGGTAGGAGGTAGTTAATTCTAAAAAAAAACTGTGAGTAGTCAATTGTTGTCGGTTGTCTGTTTCACTTGCCATCGGTCACTGATGGATGCATTGGCGCTCGATGAAACGTCAATCTTTCGACGAAACGGCTTTCGCGATTTTTCGCGGATGCGCGCGGAAAAACGTGAAAAATGGTTCCGACGAAAAAAAAGAATGTTCTGCCGTATATCCTTTGAAACTTTCATTTTTCTTTTTATTTATTTGTTATTTTTAATTTTATTAATTTATTTATTTATTTATTTCTGGAATAGCAAGCCGACGTCTCGTTTGGCTGACGTTTCCCTCGTTTTCTTTTTTCTCCTTTTCGTCTAATAAATATATCCCCCCCCCCCACCTTTGAAACTCGCGACACATTTCTTTCTATCACATATTTTATATACAGTGAACCCTCGTTAATATGACCCCCGATGATCTGACATTCGCGCTTTATGACCATACTCTTGGGGACAATGCTGCGGAACCTCTGCAAATCTGCCCCGTTAATATGACACATTCCGCATTATGACAAAAACTTTTGGGAACGACCATGGTCATAATAACGAGGGTTCACTGTATATATATATATATATAAAAAGGGGGGGAAAAGCCATTAAAAAAATAATAAGTAAATGATGCTAGACGTGTTTGAAATTCAAACTTACAGATTAAAATGGCTTCTATGGCTGCACGTAGAGAAACAGATACTCATTGAACGATGCGACAGCACCAGAGGACACGTGTTTCGCCGTGTTTGCGGCTCGTCGGCCCTGGGTAGCTGCGCATCGTTCGGACGATGCGCAGCTACCCAGGGCCGACGAGCCGCAAACACGGCGAAACACGTGTCCTCTGGTGCTGTCGCATCGTTCAATGAGTATCTATATATATATATATATATATATATATATATAGATACTCATGGAACGATGCGACAGCACCAGAGGATATATATATATATATATATATATATATCTGACACATATTTTCTATCGAACATTTCTTTCGCAGCTCGTATCCAAAGTTGAAACGTTTTCAAACATTCAACCGCTGCCCTTTAAAGTCGCCCTTTAAATCACCCTTTCGAGACTTTTAAGTCCAGTCCTGTGTCATCCCCCCCTTCTGTCACGGATGAAGTAGCACCGTGCCCCCCAAAAAGAGACCTTAATGAAAGCGCACGCCACACTCTTGGCTGGACGAGCGGAAGGCGTGGGTCAAGGCCACGACGCTTGTTTATTCGCTGCCCCAGCTTCCGGACACGCTTGGCCAGACAGCATTGTTGAGGAGGGCATCGCCGAGACTCTTTCGCGGCACAACGAGACGAACAACCCGTCAACACTCCCCTAATTTCTACGAGGTTTTGAATTTTTGAAGTATACTAACGGGATGGCAAGGGGGCAAACAACGATAGGCGGGATCTCTCGTCCAGGTGTCCTGCATGCACTGTATTTCACTGCTGCCCCGCGGCGGCAAATGGAAGCTTTCTTTCTTTCTTTCTTTGCTCGCACTTGGTCACTCGCGGACTTCTTTATTTTCTTTTTTCTTCTTCTGTTAGCTGTAAAGCAGTATAGAGCTGCAATCTCAGAAAACTGCGATATCTATTCGATAGCCTGAGGCATCATTGTCTTACATCACGATTTTCGTCCCAATTGCGCTCACGTTTTTGTTTTTAATAAATTAAAATTTAAAATTACGGGTAACACCGTGTCGAAGTTGTCATCAACAGTGCATATTGCTCGTCGATCACAGCCGCAAAACTACATTGCGTGCGCATAACGCTGGGTCTAAAACGAAAGACGTTGGTTACGTGTCGACTACGTATAGTCATCATGGGCAGCAAGCGAGTCGGGAACATCGGATCACCGTTGCTCGACAAATTGTACGATTATTTCCCACCAGACGTCGCCCTGAGCCATTTTACCGCAATTTTACTTGCAAATAAAAACTATTTAGCTGTTTGTTTGTTTGTTTGTAAGAAAAAATATTAGCTTTCCATGCCCCGTAAACCTGTCTTATTGTGCTGGGTTTACAAGCAACCAGCTGTTAAACTACGCCGCCAACGTAACCAACAGAACCTGTCTGTTGTTGCTTTATACGGTGCCTTTAAAGGGTTCAAATACATTCATACACGCGGGTCATTACATCATGGACGCATTGTATTGTACGCCAGGATACTGAGGAAAAAGAACTATATTCTTCTAGGTGTCGTAGTGAGCGAGATCTACGACGAGATATAGCGAGATACCGAACGCACTCCCGAGCAATCGCAGACGTCAATAAAATAACTCCTGTTACGCACAAATCCTTTGATCCCTGCCCTCGCAGTACCACATTTAACTATGTGTGCTTGGAATGTGTAATAAAGTATTTTGATTGATCGATTGATTGATTGAGTGGCGAAGCAGAGCCATCGCGAAGCCAGCTTGCGCCCGGGCCAGGGTAAAACGTGAAGCGCCTCCCCTCCACCTCTTTTTCTTTCTCTCTCTCTCTTTCTCACTGTCGAGATCGTAAATTCAGATTTTCTTTCCTCCCGCTCTATCCTGTACAAACAACCGCAAGGGCCTGCCGTTAGGCGCGCCCTCTCTGGCGAGGGCGCCCGGGGCGGCCGCCCCACTCGCCCCCCCTCCCCCCATCGCTACGGCTCTGGTGCGAAGTGAAACTGGTCATTGCTGAAACGTCTTTTTTTTTCTTTTTTTACGAACGTACAACTGTAATAAAAATAGTAAATTGGGGAGGAATGATAGCTTCGATTACTCTCCACAACAACAACAACTTTATTTTCGGTCTTGGAGAGTGGGGAGTTTCATCGCAACAGGCGATACTCTACCCCAGTGCTTGGTGGAGTGGGGGGAATAAAATAACCAGCCCCTTTACAAGAACGATACCTTGTTCCCTGACAGTGAAATCTAGTGATTTATCCAGACCACCCCCCTACACTCGCCAAATACTTTTACCTGTTCACCCATTACAGGGGGGTGGGGGTGGGGTCTTCCTGGTCCAGCATTAGACACATGTCGGTAATGGTACGATAAGCTGTTATGACGTAACTGCAATAATGACCCCCATTTTTTTACACCCCTCCCCCTCCCCCGTGCTTGAGATCCTGGATAAATCACTGATAGCCACAGCGCACTCGAGGCAGTGGCATATGTAATCAGGTGGAGCGTATCTTCGGTAGGGCATCTGAGAGAGGGGAAACGTTGAGACGGTAAAATCCTCTTCCCCCGTGTAAAGTTCCCGTATACGACCCCTCTCAAAAGTATTTTTTTCTGGCTACGTTACTGACTCGATGGTCGACAGTCGAAAAGTTGCCAAGTTGTCATCAGCTTATAGCTGGTTTGGACGGCCCGGCGCTGTTATATTATTGGACGGAGTAGACCCCGAGAGCAAAACAATTCGGGCAGGTGATTTCCAGATAGGGTTGCCACCAGGCCGGTATTATACCGGCACGGCCGGTTACTTGCACGCTCTGCCGGTTGCCGGTAAGAAGGTGATACCGGCAGCCTTACGCCGGTATTTGTGGCTCAAGACCTTTCCTAAGGGCTTTTACGGCGTTTTCCCTTCAACATTCCACTACAGCTTGAATAAATCTGGAGCACAGACCTAACTCCGCAGTCTCCAGTCGTTTTCTTAGTTATTCATTATTACGATTATTCATTGTTAATATTATTATCATTGTTATTCATTACGTCTTGTGTTCGGAGGGGACAAGAGCAGTGGTTGTGCAAAGCTGTTGGTGGTTGTGTCGAGCCAGCTAGAACGTTCCTCACCCACTTTTTCCTTCCCACGAGCCTTTCCTCCTTTCCCTTTATCCACCTCCTCTCCCTCGGCCGGTATTTTTCACTCCGAAAGGTGGCAACCCTATTTCCAGAGCATTGCACAGAAACGCAGCGGACACGTAAAAGTATAATACAATTTATTCGCCCCTTTAGGGTCAATAATACTGCAAAAGACGCAATCGTCACAAAAACCTCGTCGTCGTGGAAGACCTTATAAACACCCTTGATTTCTTCATCGGCAGAGAAGGGAGCTATACTTTCAGTCCTTTATTGTTTTTCACAACCAATTCAGTAGAACGTAAGACAGGTCCCCATAGAGGGACGCGTTGCAGAAGACACTGTCTTCTGCTTCGAGTACGTCGTCTTCTGGACGACGACATCACCGTAAAATTGAGGTAGTCAACAAGCACGACATATGGCACTGGGTCGATGTAGATGAATCCTTTTATGTACAGCATTGAGCAAGCTCTTCCTCGGAGCGTTTCCATAAATTAGTCACACCCGTGTGTCTTGTATTATGTACATGGACCATGAAATCCTGCGAAGGGTAGATACAGAGAGTTAGAATCCACACTCAACAGAGAGAGAGGAAAAAACAAAAACAAAAAAACTACAAATGATTAACCCTTTCTCCATCTATATGCCGTTCACAGCCACACTTACTTCTTGGGTTAACGCAGAATTTAGTAAAAAAAATCAAATTAAGAATTTTTCTAAGTAGCAGGTACACAGCAGTTATATACGCACCATGTGCACAAGAGATCGTTCGCAATGCTGAATATGTAAATTAATAATGTGCAGAATAAATAAAGATAAATTAACGACAAGGTCTGCAGAATGACCTGCAGAGGTCGGAATCATTTTCACTATCCTTTTCTTTCTCTTTATACTATATCACTATAACTTGTTGAGCAGTGTCACGATCAATTTTCTTCTGGTTGTTGCCTTCTCAGGGGAAATAGAGAACCTTACCTTACGTATAAATTACATTACGTGTTACCTTACGTGTAAATCTGCTCCCAGTTCATTTCTGCCAGACACCAAGCCTATACCGATCGGAGCGTATGTACTCCAAATAAACACCTCTGCCACTCTGCAATGACCGACAAAATCGACGAAGACGACAAGAACGACGCACTGTGCATGACATTTGCTCTTGGAACTTTAAAATATTCTATCTAAAAATCACTAAGAGCCGTGTGCCACGAACCATTAACAGGTTAACGTGTCACCTGGAAGAAATAATAGTTTAGAATTTCATGTCGGCAGACATGTTCATGTACGCACCGTGACCAATCCGTTTAACGTCGTCTGCGGAGGGTGGCGCGCCTATAGGGGGAGCTCCCTATCATGCCACAAAGCTGTTGTCGTCCTCACAGCTGGGGGCACGAACCCGCAACGTTAGAATCAGTGAGTGGACCAACAGACTCGTAGACGACGCCCATCTTTTTTGATACATCACCCGCGACCACTATACCCGTGTTGACAGTGTATGTACCTTCCCATGTTCGACAATGTCACTACCACCCGCGACCACTACACGTATTCACACTATGTGTATACCTTCCCGTGTTCGACTATATGCTAGAAAGATATGCCAACTCATTTGACTGAGACAATACCCTGAGCCCGGGGTGAAGTCGGACCGGACGACACGAACGAGGAGACAGGACGAAAACTCAGACAAGTTCCTGAACATTCGTCCTGCCTCCTTGTTCGTATCGTCCGGTCCGATCTCACCCCGGTACTCAGGGCTGGTTACTTACATTAGTTCACACCAGTTCGCTCGCATTCTTTGCCAATGTTCTACACGCTAACTCACCTGGTCAGCTTTCTCCAGAGGGCCACCAGCTTTCCCAGAAGTCCTTGTGGTCCTCCGCTACCGCTGCAGGATACTGATTCTCCTTGGCCACAATCTGGTCCTGATGCCCGAGGAGTTCCTGGAGTTCTCGAATGTATTCCACTGCAGAACGCAGGGTCTCCACTTTACTCATCTTCTTGGTCCCCGCGGGTACGTGCTGCCTCAGGGTATTGAAGCCGTGATTGACGAGTCGAACCCTGTTCCTCTCGCGCTCGTTCCTCCGTGCGACTGACGCCGTGTATCCCGGAGGTCCTCCCAGGCTGCCAGCCTTCATCGCTACGGTACACGCGGCTCTGGGGCCGAACAGGGAGTGACGAGTGACTGACTTGGGAGCGCGAAAGGCGTTTCAAGCGGAGGGAGAGGGATAGATGGCAGCACCGGCACTTTCGTTTCACCACTGCGAGATCCCGTCGCGAGGAGGGCCACCGAGGGAACTCCTCCGTCAGAGTTTGTAGGAGCGCTCTCCCTGGACCATCGGGGCCCCGCCCACGTTTGAAGTGAATCGTGTGTGACTGTCAGAGTAAAGTCGTTTTTCGATCTGAGAGAATTCAAAGACAATTGTCGCACTGCGGCGATACAAAACGCATGCTGGTAGAGACGTTTGGCTAAAGCGTTATAAGAGAATTATGGAGAGATGCGAGAAGTGATGTAACTTATAGCACAGTATCCATTTTTTTCTTCAGTCCATTTCTTCATTCTAATGCAAGGTCAGTGATTTTTTTCACATTAATGCGTCGTTTTCTTTCCAGTCCAGTGTTCTATATACGATCGATAGCGAAAATGCAATGAACCCCTTCCATCACAAAAGGCCATCATTCATACGACGGCCCAACCGGCGCAATATTTATGGGCAACTCCCAAGCATTTTTCCAAAGCACACACAGACACACATACGCACACACGTACCAATGCATACATACATATGCACACGTACGTACATACATACCTATATACATACGTACGTACGTACAATGTACACATGTATAGTAATATATTAATAAAAACAGCTCATTCAACATCATAGCGACGAAGGTTAAACATTACCATACATTTAGCGGGGGAAATTTCTTCAAATTATCGAGGTGTATTGTCCAAGCTGCACTTTACTGGCCGGAATCTCCGCGTATTCCTATATCCGTTTCTCATAAAGAGGTACGTATCTGAACAAAACATCAGTACTGTATAAAGCATCTAGTGTGGTCGCTGATTGCTACAAGAAACTCGTTCATCCCATAGGACAGTCGGAGTTCCAAGTTGCGGCTCCTGGTAAAGACTGGGTTTCGAAACTATTGCGGCCCTCCAAGCGACTGTCGAGATGTGACGTCGTCCAGGGGGTCGGTCCTGGAAACACCGCTTCGGCTGATGCAGTCTCGCAACTCTAATTTGCCGAGGGAGGCCAAGAGAGCACTCAGGGTAACGGGTTCCTTCTTGCAGCACCTGACGGCGTCGTTGACCACGAGGGACAGGTGGGTTCCGCTCAGCCCCTCCGTCTGCTTGGCTACAATCTGTTTTGGAAAATGACGGTATATGTTAACTCAGAGGGCACGAGGAATTCACTGGTTGAACCATGAACCAACACACGATCAGGGTTGCCGGGTCAAAATCCGCAAAATCGCCAACACGCCATGAGAAAGTAGCCAGAAGTGTAGCAATTTTCCCTTGCATGTAGCCAATTCTGTTACCAGTGGTGTGCAGGCATCATATATTGAATGAAGAACCCTTTAACGAGTGCTAAAACGCCAACACACACTCAAAACAGTCCGAAGGGTATCGTAATGACTGGGTGAAGGTCGACCGACAAGGGGAACAGGAATGAGCGGCATTCTGCGCACTTCGGCGTTATGTGGTGCAAAATGAAAACTATCCCGATTTAGGAGCACAGGAGACTCAAATACGTAGTGCGAAGAAATATCCACAAAAGAAGCCAGAAAATAGTCGAGTCATCATTGCCCAAATTTCAGCGCCACGATCGGCAGCGCCCTGAACACGACGTGTCTCATCAGTCATCAACCATGTGTCACACTTCTGTATGTCTAAAGCTTCCTGGGTATACACGTGGAAGGACATACCTTGAGGTCGCTGTTAGACAAAGTGGAAGGCTCGGTCAACATGTCAAGAATTTTGACCCGCTCCAGCTCTTGCGGAAGGGGAGCGAAAAGGATCCTCTCAAACTGCGCCCTTACATCATCGTCCAGGAGCCAAGGGTTGTTCACGACTCCGAGGACGAGGACGTTGGTTCCTGTGACGATGGCCATGTGGGACAGCCATGCTGCCTTGAGCGTCCTCAGCCTCTCTTCATCTCTCGGGGATTTCGGGGACGAGCACAGAGCGTCCAGGTCGTCGAAACAGATGACGCTGCGCCCGTGCTTCTGGGCGCTGTCGAAGACAGCCTTTACGAGCGTCGTGTCCCCTCTTTGACGGCATCTGTATGCATACACAACAAGTCTTATAACATAGGTCAACAGGTGCAGGTGGGGTGTTTTCCTACGAAAAGGGGTACACGACGGTTTGTACCGTGATATCTAATATCTATGTGGATCTCTGTATCTCTCGCAGTACTAGCTTTTGCAACGAGCTCCAACCACAGAGTAGGATCGACGTCGGACATTAATTAGCATAACCAGGAGTCAACACCATATACGTTTTGTAACGCGATTTCTAAAAAGAAATGGAAGAGCGGTTTCTTGACCCCTTTAAGCCCACGAACACAGAAAGCAGCTGGTGCATTCCTTTCCTTTCTGAGCGTTCCGTAAGCAGCCTTTTCAGCCTGCGACCCAAGATGCAGCGACAGTTATTCTATTAAGCAACAAGCCACACTTCTACACCGTGTCGTAGACCAGTAGACATTTACCTGGCCAGCAGCAACGGCGTCACGACATAGAAGACGGTAGAATTTACAAAGCTGTCAGCCAAAGAGAGCGGGAGACAAGTCTTCCCCGTGGCCGAAGGACCGTAGAGTAGAATTTTTCGTATGTTCTTCGCCTTACGTCTGTCCAAGGGGTCGAGAGAGGCTAAGCTGGTAATTTTGGGGATGAGCAACGCGATGCCTACGTCTGGACACTTGCTTCGAGTGTTGCCGAGAATGACCACACCGTCCAAGTGGCAGACGGGTCGCCCGTCGTCCAAATCGTCGTCTGCATTGTCATCCACATTTATCACGTATGCTCTCAAATCTCGTAGCTTCGCTGTGTACTCGGCACAGAAGGCCCGGATCTTGCGCAGAATGTCCAAGTGAGTTCTGTTGGCGAGCACGTAAAGTCCCAGGGCCTTGCGAAAGTTCTCGTCCACAACTTCGGCTCTGATGGCACGTCGCACTTGCCGCCGGGCCTCTTGCAGCTGAGTCAGGATCCCATTCGACATGACAGTGATAGTGATGCTCATGGGGATAGCCGCGGCAATATGGCCGCGGCAGATCCTAACATTGACATAGAAAACACCTTCAGAGATATAGTTAATAACTTAGAATAACCACAGCCTCGAGCTACAATTCCAGATCCAGAACTAGCCACGCGAGATGTCTATAGAAGAGGTACCTATATACAGCCGCTTACCTCGAAACCGAAACTAGTCATATATCGAAATTTCTGGGCTATAAGTATTAGAAGTGGCTTCCTCCTGGCTTCCCGCCTCTATAGGCATTCAACTTTCCTTTCACATCTACGCTTACAAGAGTTGATGGAAAGCTCGCTTTGCAGATCCCACGAAATATCTCTCGTCAGGACGGTGCATTAATTGATCGGATGCGAGGAAATGTCGCTTTTGCTACACCGTGGTGTTATCCGTTATACGACACGTATAGACTCTGCAAGTTGCCGTCACTGTTGTGACTTGGAAGATCTGGAACACTTGTACTCCTTCACTGCCCGTACTACGAACCTTTCAGGACCACACAAGGATAAAGTCTCGTCCTCTCACTATACTGCAAAATCGCTTCGCTCAGGAGGAACGGAGGGAAAAGATGACATCGGACGAGACACCGACGAGCAGGAGATCACTGGCGAGCAGCGTGGCCAACTATTCTGGACTGGAGATAACCCACCTCTTTTGGAAGCAAGTTTATGGAAGGGGGACACTGACGCACGAGTCCTTCTTTTCCTGGACAACGAAGGGCCTCAAAAATCTCTCTGACAGTCTCTTACTTGCCCAAGTACCGCCTTAACTCAACGGGATGGGGCATCGCCTGTTGCGATAAAACACTCCAACCATCATCATCATCATCATCATCGGATTGTTTTAGAGATATCCTCAAAGGAACCTTGGACAGCGGGATTTTAGGAAAAAAAATCTTCCTGAGAACAGAAAGCACGTGTCCCGAAGGGTGAAGTTTCTCATCCCTCGTATAGATCAGTCCGAGGCGCCGTCCTCCGTGGCGTTCAGATTTTGTGACAGTATCTCGCGAACCGCAATTCACATGAACGCGGCCACTTCTTCTTCTTCGTCTTCTCCCCAGGAAGATGGCCACTCGGTGATCATAATCTTTCCCGTTGCTCCTTTTTTTCTTTCTTTTTTTAGGTGCTTCTAGTGCAAATAAAATGTGCTGTCTATGAGAACAATGTCTCGGTAAGTGATCCTGATATTGCGGATACGAGCCCGGTCGATGAACTGTCGAAGCTTCGGGATTACTATTACTACAATGACCTCCTTGAACTTAATTCACACATTCTGTCCAAGTCATTTCCTATCCGGTTCGTTTACAGTTGATAGGGAGGGACTCCTGTTTAGTGGCACTGTAGAAAAGACCTTCCTGCATAAAGGCACGCTTCGACGCCAAATGATATCTGTCTGAGGTAAGCTGCTGTTTTTTGAACAGTGACCCGTTTCCAGAAGAGCTGCGACAGTGGCTTTGAAACACCAGGACTGTCCACTTGATGTCCCCTATCCGCACCTGTATATGCGTTCCCCTGGTTAGAGGGATTTTCTTTGTACATACTCGATAAGAAGCAATCCAGCAATATTCCGTCTTGCTGTTTATTGTGTTAATTAATGCACGAATGATAAACTGAGCCGTTGCGACGCATTTTCGCAAAGACGTCAGCTGCGTCGCCAACCATCTGCAGGACCTTTACGGAAGCGTGTCAGCACGACGTTAACAGAACATAATCGCAACCTGCGCGACAGTGGCTTTTTTTTTCCCCAGTCTGGTGTGAACTTCATGCACTCAGTTCCTTCGGGCTCTGGGGACGCACGTGTTTTTCTTCGAACTCACGATACGACTGAAAATGTTTGTCGGTTCTCTTGCGTTCCACCTTGACGAAACCCTCGAGTACGTCTTCGTAGCGCAGGGGTTCTCTGACAGCCGACGGCTCGAGGGTGTGCCAGGCCAGTTCTACGGCTCCCTGTGCAGCCGCAGTGCAGGGTTCCCAGAAGCCTTGCACTTTCCGAAAGTGTGTCGCCGACTCAATCCGCTTGAAAGGCCCCAAGTGAGCTTCTTCTATGACGTTGCCTATTTCCGAGTACGTGTATTCCTCCGTCATGCGGGCCAGCTGAACGTAGTTCTTGTTCGCCAGAAGGCTGGGCTTCTCGGCGACGTAGCTCTGGAAGAGTCGAACACGTTCCGTCATGCTAGGAAGACCAACATAGAGCATTTCTTCGAACCTGTCCACGACTTCATCGGGTATGAGCCAAGGCTCTTTGGAAGCGCACGCGACTATGAGCCAGTTGTTGGTAGCTTGTTTGACGTCATTTACCCTTCGTGGAAACTGGGCCTTGAAGATTTCTGCTGCCGTGATTTCGTCTCTCGACAGCGAGCTACCGTAGATGACTTCAATGTTGAAGAAGAAAAGCAGTTTCTTTTTATCACCATTGCGGTTGAAGAGTGACTGAATGAGGTTCTGCACGTCCTTCCCAGAGGCTTTGCTGAGGAAATGGCGGGTGCGGACGTAGTGGACCTCGAAGGCAGGCGTGTGTTTGGCAATGGACTTTGCAATGTAGAGGAATGAAGAACAGGATGGCCCGTAAATGAATAGTGTCTTGCGACCAGATGGGAACCGACTGACGAGTTTGCGAAGCTTCTGGACTTCTGGTTCACACTCTGGTAATGTTATGTCTCCTGGCGTAGTGCTGTTGCCGAGCACAGTGACGGCTTCCATCGAGAACCCGTCCTCCTCCGCCGCTTCTTCTTCTTCCCCTGGTAGCCCACTGTGGAAGCGCGTGTCCAATGATGCGACGGTGCATAGGATAGGTAGCCAACCATAGGGTAGGATAGGATGGAGAAGCACTCGTCAAGACATGTTCTTTTGCGTGTTTCGCTTTGTTCCCTTAATGGTCATTTTTGTAATTGCTTATGGCATGCGCGCGGCTCTTAAAACATTGACGGCGCCTAGGACCATCCTATGCGCACTAAAACAAGGACGCCTTGCGTAGCCGGTCCATGCAGAACAACATTCACCCTGAACAACTAGCAACATTTCCCTTTCATTCCCATTTTCCATTTCCAACGGTTCCGTCATGATTCCACTCGTTACTGAACTCGTTGCAGCATGGTTGCTTTTGTGATTGGACACGTCGTTCCCCGGAAGGGACGTCATGTGGTGCCATCATTACCGAGTTGTTTTGCTACTTCCTATGGCGGCATGCCGTTGGTGCGTCCTAGGACGACTTCCTAGGTAACCGACATTTGCCCTTCTCAGGAAACCCAATGGAAAACTGGTAAACTGCACAGCCAGCATTCCCAGCCAGCAAGGTGTGCATGCGTTAAGAACCCTCAGCCTATTGCCGACTACCGTGCCGTTGGTAACGATAACAGTTGTCTCGCGACGTATAACTCGGATCACCTGTGCGCCATCTATGAGACGAAGAAAAAGCGTCACGTGACCGCTCGCGCGGCATCGCTTGTTCCACAGCGACTGCTGGAGCGATGTCCTCCGAAAAGTACTCAGCCACAACTTATCAAGGCGTCCTCGAAAAAGCCAACGAGCAAGCGACCAAGGCAGAACAACATGACCGCGAGAAGAAACTTCCCGAAGCCTTCCGCATGTACAAACTCACCTTACAGACGTACTTGACCGTCATTGAAGAGATGCTCTTCCAGTGCATCCGTTTCCAGGAGAGGAACGAGGACCTCTTGCGGGCCATCACCTCCTCCGACAAGTACCGCAAGATTCCTAACCAACCTGAAAAAAAGGCGGAACCCGACGCTACGGACTTCGAGCCCACTTCCAACATGCATAGGCTTCCGGGTGTCCTGGCACTGACACCCGATAAGCCCGTCAAGTGGACCGACATCATTGGCCACGAAACACCCAAGTTCATCCTCAAGTTGGCCGTTCTTGATCGGTGTCCTTTAAAGCATCCCATTATGTTTACCGGCAAGAGGAAGACCCTTAAGAGCATGCTCCTTTTTGGACCGAGCGGCTGTGGCAAGACTTACCTCACCAAAGCTCTATGCGGTATGGCCAAGGATTGGGTCACGGTAGACGTCAGCGTTCCGGGCATGGTACGAGACGCTCCTGAAGGTGCAGAGGACGTCTACGTGAAAAGTATCTTCAAGTCTGCGCGACTCTGTAATTGGTGTGTCCTGTGCTTACAAGACGTCCACGAAATCTTTGTGCCATCTACGAAGCCAGAAGACGAGCAGAGGTACCAGAAGATCAAAGATGGCATTATAGGCGAACTCAAGTACATTAACGACACATTCGCTGCTGAGATCACCTTGGTTGTAGCGACTACCAACAACCCAAGTGCGTTGGACTCCATTTTCGTGAACGCATTTCAGAAGAAGATTTACCTTCCATTACCGCGACCCGAAGAAAGGTTGAAGTTGCTGAAACAACACGTCGGAAAGGCGCAAAACAACCTCACGGATGAACAGTGGTTTGAACTGGTGGATAAAACGTCGGGGTTTTGTGGGGAAGACATCCTGGAATTGGTTCTACAGACGCACAAGGATACTGGTGAACTGGCAGCTGCGGATCTGGAGGGAGCCATCGACAAGTTTAAGCCACGAAACGCCCCAGAGGACGTTCAAGCGTGCATGAAGTTTAAAGAGGAGTATGCCAACACTGCACCCTAACGCATTTGATTCCATTAAAGAGTTGCTTTATGACATCAAAGCGGAACTTTTTTTCTCTCTTGTTTTGTCTGTGCGGTTATCGTCACATCTTCTTGTGATTTTCTTTTTACTGAATTTGTGGGCAGCCATAACGCTCATAACTATAGTATACTAACACTCCGCGCTGTCTGTCTGAATATAGCCTGGAAGAATACCTCTTCCAAGACGTGATCTTTCACCATAGGGAATGCGGAAGACGTTAGTGCATGTTGAATTCAATGTGATATGCGACGAAGTATGCACATGAACGGTCCCACGTAACTCTCAAACTAACAAGGGTTAATGAGAAAAAGAATGAAAGTACATTTTATTAGCTATACAAGAGCGTACATTATGTTTCGACGTATATAGTCACCATTTACAGCTAGACGTTCCTACCAACCAGTTTTTATCCCGATCTCATTGCGTCCTTCATTTTATCATCCGTGGTGAATTGAGTGACTTTAAGGTCTCTCTTTAAATTCGGGAAGAAGCGAAAATCGCAGGGGGGGATCCTGTCAGTGTGCTGGAGGGTTTGGATTGGGTTCGAGCTACAACTTCACAAGGGGCATCGGCGCTAGCGGTAGGTGTGTACTCAAGCTTTATCGTGATGCAAGATTATCGGCTCAGTAATGGCTTATTCTTTGGATATGTCTAGCTGAGTGGCGATGCGTTTTGTTGGGTGATATGCAACGGTCGCCTCGAATCAATTCGTTCACCAGCTTTCGGTGCCTCTCAACACTCACGGAAACTACCGCGAGGCTCATCCTCAATATTCGCTTTATCAGCTCCTGATTCACGAAATTTCATTGGCCGCCTGCGCACAGTATACCGATCAATAGTTTCATCACCATAACTGACTTGTAAACGACGATCAATGTCACATAGGATTCACTTTTTTTTTGCCTTTAAAAAAACCCGAGCGCTGTTTTAAACGCGTTGACAAAGCAGACACACTCGACCCCATGGCAACGGCGCTGACAAAGGGTGAGTAAACTGAATTCAACGTTTCTTGGTGCGATTGTAGACGAATGTAGCTACAAGACGGTAGCACTCTCTCGCCCCACTATCTATACAATATTTTGTTCTCGCGTTAGTGCTACTTTTCATCCGCTCATCGTATATCCGTTCGTGTGACTCAACCCAGCATTACTTTGAAAGTACTCGTTACAATAAAGTACAATTTCGAGCTAAACAGAGTTACAAAGCAATATTACGGAAAATTGCGCAAGGATTCCTGAAAGTGGACTTACGCTATGGATGAGTGGGACCTAATGCGATGCCTGCCTCTTACACTCCAAAACTTGATATACCATTATAAAGTAGCCCATTATAACGCACGCGATTGCGTTATTAGTACTCCAAGGTTTGTTACAGTTGTTTGTGCACACACTAACAGTCATTGACATCAGCCGTTCATCATTTGTTTGATCATCGTTCGCAGTTTTGTTTAAATTTTTTGTTTGGTTTTGTTTAAATCGTACTTGGCTAGGACGCGCCTCATCGGCGTTGTCCGCCCGATACAAAGGGCACAGCCGATAGGATCATCATCATCATCATCATTACGATTAAGAAGTTTGTTTCAAAAGACACGACGCTCTACCGGACAAGAGACTGTGACAACAGAGGCAGACTGAGTGGAAGAAACGGTGTATTCTTTATAGTTTTGTGAACTTTTTATTTCTTACTGCATGTCCGCTCCGCCGGAGCTGGACCCCTCGTTACAAGGAGGCCCACCAGGGGTGCCAAACCATTCATCCAACCATTACGCAAGGACGAAGAAGTTCCGGCGGCATCCGTTCGAACGCAGTGCACCATGGTGGTCCCCGTGACCCTCACCAATGACATCAAATCTGCCGTTGACCTCTCCAACCAAGCCAACGATGAGGACGTCAAGAAACAGTTCGCCAACGCTATTCGCTTGTACCGAAAGTCCATGGAGTCCTACCTGAACGCCGCTCTCCTCATTCGCAACACCTGCGCACCTTTCGTTGAAAGAGCGCAGAAGCTGAAGGAATTCGCCAGTGACGTAGACCAGGAAGTGGTCTGTGAGGGCCTGCCGGAACTCAGGCGCTTTCACAACATCCTCCTCATGGCGCCGTTGCTTCCACCGTGGGGCACCAAAGCCACGACAGTGGTAGCGGGCAAGAAGATTTGCTTCAACGAGGACATCGTCGGCATCGACCCTACCAAGCTGGTCTTCAGCCAGATCATTAACGATCCCAAGACCAAGGCCGCGAGCACCATCCTGCTCCATGGACCTCCCGGAACAGCAAAGACCCTGCTCTGCAAAGCCATCACTTCAAAGTGTCCCGAAAAGTCCGTCTTTCTGGTAGACATACCGATGTACCTCAAAGGATGTCTCGCCCACGACCCTGTAAAGATGACCAAGATGCTGATCAGAAATTACCGTAAGCACAACACGGGATGTCTCGTTCTTGACTTCGTGGATGATTTGTTCGTCCAGGACATGTCGGATGTGATGAAGCCGCTGGTGACGGCCGTCAAGGGGGAGATCGTCGCACTACTCAAAGAAATCGCGGAGAAGAAAGAATACAAGGATCTCATAATAGCGACGTCCTCTAAGCCATGGACTATCGAGGAAGACATGAAGGCGACCTTCCAAGCCAAAATAAACATTCCGATGCCCGAAGAACCAGATCGACTGGCCCTGCTCAAAGGGGAACTGGCGAAGGTACGAGCTCCAACGGTGCCCGAAGGGGAGGTGGCGGACTGTGCAAAGAAAACTGAGCGTTACTCTCGCTACCAGGTGATGAGGATAGTGCGACTAGCTGCCGCCAGGAACTTTAGCAACCTGGAAGAAATTGTCATGAAGGAAGATGCCGACAGAGCCGACCATATAACAAAAGCGGACATGGATGCCATGGTTGCCGTTATCAAGCCAGACTTGGCGGAGGAGGACGTCAGCCGACACAAGGAGTTCATTACCGCAAATCCAACTGCCAATTAAGTTACCTTCTCTCTGCCCACGAAGCTGCTTGACAATGAGGCGCCCGCTGTCACCGAGCAAAGCAACGGAAAGTTCAGACGTTAAACTTTGTGGCTAAGCTGTGCGATCACAAAGTGTAAGGATCAACTTCGGTCGTACATATCGGTCTCCTTCAGTGTCTGTAAGCCTTTATTGAAATAAAACCGTGCCGCTCGTTCGAGACGTTAGGCTATGATCATCGTCACAGGCCAGCAGCTCAACGGTGCAGAGGGGCTTTTGTCGTTCTGTTAGTCTCGGCGATCGTTTCATACTATCCCGGCATTGCATGTGTGTGTGTATGGGGGGTCGAAAACTCAAATCTGGTACTGGGAATGATGACAAGGTGATAATGGCTTTGCGTCGCGAGACACCTATAGGATATTAATCAATGGTTTGCGGGTCTTTTTTACCTTTTTTGCCACGAATCCCTGCATCTGGTCCATCTGGTTGTTGATGGTCCCATAGGTTTTGGTTATGCTTCGTCTCCGGGCAGCGTCACCACGTGGTGATGTGCACATGAAGCAAAAAGAGGAAAAAATTGCGATTTGCGGGCGGCATAGGTCATAGGAAATGCAGTGGAAGAGAATTTGCTTTGCTTCAAACTTTTTTCGACAAAGTGATAGCATTTGAAAAAAAAAATATGTGTAAAACTTCAGGAGAATGACTATTAGTCTGCAAAGTTTGAAGCGCCAGAGACGTTACCTTGAATTTTTACGACTCGATCGAAATGTGCAACCTTCGCTAAATTCACCCCGTATACACAGCACCACGCTTGTGAGCAAGCGTTATACAGTCAAACTCCTTTATAGCGAACACCTTTTTAACGAAAATACCACTACAGCAAATTTTTTTGCGGTCCCGCTGGAGCCCTATAGGTCAAATAATGGACATCCTTTTTAACGAAAATACCTTTACTGCGAATTTTTTTTTTTTTGCTGTCCTCCGAGTTTCGTTGTACAGGAGTTTGACTGTACGTAAGCGTTATACAGCACAGCCAGAAGAAGAGAGTGGCCATGGCCAATCGCCCTGTGTGGCTGGTGGCCACTGTTCCTAGTGGTGGAAGAAGAAGAAGAAGAAGAGAGTGAAGAAGATTCCTACATACATGCATATCCAGTTCCTGCATTAGTCATCACATGTCATATATGTCATAAGTTACTTGGATCCGACTTGGCCTTAGTCCCCATCATTACTGCACAGACATAAACAAACATCTCACGCCCTTTTGTCCTGGCCAATCTCCCTTAGTGGCTCACGGCCACTCATTATCTCATTGGTAGAAGAAGAAGAAGAAGAAGAAGAACTGCTCCACGAGCATTCCATTGGGCAGCGCACAAAATTGCCATGCACAAACTGATTCGCGGTCGTCGCCACGCTCAGCGAGCAGCCTGGCTGGAAATCCTGAGCAAAGATTACGCTGCTGCAATGGTGGAGTACAACAGCGCCATTCTTCACCTGGAGGAGTCCCTGGAATCTATCCTGCGTCGTATCCGACGTTACGGCGAGAGACTGAGCGCCCTGCGCCAGATAATTCCGTCCCCGAACCAATGGGGTGACGTGCACGTCCCTGTGGTCATGTCCACTACTACGGAGAAGCGTTACATTTGCGAGATGGAAGGTCTCTTTGTTCTGGGAAGCCCAACGGGTCGATGCGTCGATGTGGACGCGCCCGACGTCGTCCAGCTCGTCGCTCAGTTGCTGCGGCGAAAGAAGGAGCCCGCGAGTTCTGGTTCGGAGTATTTCGTAAATCCGCCTTTGGAGGGAGTTCAAAGGCATTGTTACGTTAAAGGGGCAACATTTTCTCAATGTCTGTGGATTAATTTTGCCCACCTGGGTGTTCCTCAACGTGCACTGAAATCTCACCACACCGTGTTTATAACGTCACCCGCGGAAGACGGCGTGCCTATAAGCAACTTGTACCCTGCGATCAAGTTGCCTCGGCCGGGTTAGAACGAAAGATGTGGTCAGGACAAACCCACACTGTAAACTTTTTCACACCTTTAAAGGTGTGCGCTGTGAACATTCAACCTGGTTGCGTAACATTGCATCTCCAGGATGATATTTTACAAAATTTGCAAAGCATTACTAAAGATCAAGTGTCAGTGCAAATCTTGCTTTCATTATGTCTTGGATATTGTAGGTACGAGCTAATGCATATCGCTAAAGCATCGCTATCGATAATCGCGAACGCGCAAGTGTCTACAATACTGTTGAACAATTTTGAGATGTTGCAAGACTGAATTTTTGGAGGACAGACAACACTCGAGTAAAGAAAATTTGTGCGAAACCGTGCTCCATTATGATGTTCCCAAAATTACACCTAAAAAGGCGTGCGCCATGCACGTCGTTACACCTTTAAAGGTGTGAAAAGATTTAGAGTGCAGCAAAGAGCACTTTTAATGGAACATACAAGCTGGGCTGGAGTGGTAGAGCTGGACCTGAGGCTGTCCTGTCCGCTGCCTTCCCTTGTAATCCCTGAGACACCTTGCCCTTGTCACATACACACCAGTAATCTCGCCGCTTTCTTTGCTGAGCATTGTTTCACCTTACAGCCGGTACTGTCATTCTGTGATGTATTCCTAGGATGGACATCGTTCCTCTCTTTCGGTTGCTTGGGTAAATCGGGTCGTATACGCCTCGCAGACAATTTTCACGTCCGTGTCAAAGAAAGCCGTATTATGTAGAACATATTCTAGCGTTTAACATGCGCCCTCCCCACAAAAAGCATAGTGACCCTCGAAAATGCCTTGACCATGAGCAGGAACGATTTCCCGGACCAGTTTGGTTACTCGACGGTGGAACCATATATATAAAGAAGCGTTTATACAACTCTGTGAAGACAAATGGGGATGCCCGCGTAAACAATCACGAACGTTTTTTTTTTTTTTTCTCATGAAAATTGTTTCCCTGCAGAACCATCAAGGAGTGTTCTCCTCTCTGGGCCGGCTGCCACCGGAAAATGTTGCTTGGTCCGTGCGCTAAGCCTGGGCATCCGCTCGTCTACCGTCTACTACGTATACCTTCCGCAATTTCTTCCGAGGCGAAGTGCGTACGAAGTAGGCGTTATCATAAGGAGCCTCTTTGTGGGGAACGACGAGCGGCGACCAGTCATCTTAGTCGTGGACCACGTGGACCAACTGTGCAAGCCACCTGTGACGGGAGCGGCAAAGGCGTTCACTCGACTTCTGGAGCGTTTGATGAACCATAAACCGCTAGGGGTTCGGTTAGTCGCTCTGACGGACATCCCCTGGGACCTCTCCCCCAGGCTCCAGGCCGTGTTTGAAAGGCGAGTTTACGTGCCTCTTCCAAACTACATGTCCAGGATTCAAATAGCCAATCACCTTTTGAGTGGCACGGACGGATACATATCAGACATTTCGCTCGAGGAACTGGCCGCATCGACGAAAGGCTTTACCAGCTCCGAAGTAGCCATGTGTTTGCGGAGTACCTTCTGGTCGGCAGCTCTCAGGGAAACGGAACTCAGCTGCTGTGTCGAAGTGGATGATTCTCCGCAGGCGCGAAAATCGCCCACCCCTACAGACAAGGGGATTCGGGAAGCAATCGCGATAATGTCGGCGAGTTTAAAGAAAAATCCGAGGGCCAGGAACCCTTTGATCCCAATCAGCAGGCTTAAGTCCCTGTCTAACTTAGTACAGTGCAATATTTCGTGATGTGGACGTGCAGGGCGACTGTGATGCAATCGAAGACATCCTTACGAAATAAATTTCATGCGCATAGTCCCATAATTACCGTTCCCACAGTTCCCACAAAGTGAACAAGTTGCACTGTACAGCCACCGTCAAACTATACATCCACTGTCTATCACCAGGTGGACACGCCTCTAACGACGACGGCGACGCTGAATAA